>NC_044395.1:69082230-69801534 GCF_006542625.1 Nomascus leucogenys | reverse complement strand
CTGGGAAAGCTTTTCCTTTTCTGATAAAAGCAATTGATGGTGTTAGTGTAGACCCTCCTCCTTCCTCATTTCTTGAATGTGGATATAATGCCTGGAGCTGGGGTATTCATCTGTGACCATGAAGCAATGTCCAAGAGAATTAACAGAGTCAATAGCCCTGAAGTTGTTAAGCTGCTGAGTTAGTATCAGCAGCTTCTATCTCTAGACTTCTTGTTATGTGAGGAAAAATAAATCTCCATTTAAACTACTGTAAGTTGGCTTTTCTTGTGGCTGAACTCTTTTCTGCTACATGGGGTATATTTTTATTTAAAAATTTTTAAAATGTAAATAATTTAAAACTTAAAAATTTGAAGCTGTTGCTTGTGTTAGGGATCTCCATATCTCCAAGTAAATGGTGATACTGCTATTTCTTAATTGTTTTCATCACTATCTATCTAGTCTTACTTTTTTTTTTTTTTTTTTTTTTTTGAGGCAGGGTCTCGCTTTGTTGCCCAGGCTAGAGTGCAGTGGTGTGATCTTGGCTCACTACCACCTCCACCTTCTAGGCTCAAATTATTCTCCTACCTCAGCCTCCCAGGTAGCTGGGGCTACAGGCGTGCACTACCATGCCTGGCTAATTTTTGTATTTTTTGTAGAGGCAGAATTTCACCATGTTGCCTAGTCTGGTCTTGAACTCCTGGGCTCAAGCAATCTGCCCGCCTTGGCCTCCCAAAGTGCTGGGATTACAGGTGTAAGCCACCGCACCCAGCCCTGATTTTCTATTATAATGGATAAAAATTTAATTCTCTTATACCTTCCCATAATATTCACTCTTCTATTATGCTAACATTCTGTTAAATAACTATTTTGGGTCAAATAAGCATTTACTGCTTACATTATTATGACTATGTTCTTGTTATTTACAGCTGAGTCAAGTGTACTATTTCTTTTCTCATAAAAACATTTTTCTCAAAATTAATAATTTCCTTGGTTTTTAAAAAAAAGTTTCCATGTAAAATTTAATTCTCCTTCAAGTAACTTAAAACTATAGATGGTCTAGCAAGTCCATTGTTTTCTTGGAGGATCCTTCCTAGAGCCCCCTATCTTTTCATTTCATTTTGGACTGGCTGCTTTTAAGGCCTGTAGGCAACCTGTATCCTGGACTTTTCCTTCAACACCATTCTTAGAACTGCCTTTGCCTCTATTGGATTCTTTCATTCTTAGATCTCATGCTTTTCTCCTTGTTTGTTTCCCTCACTTTGGTGAAGCATGCATATCTTTCAGTAGCTTCTTGAGAAGACACACGAAATAACTTTCTTGAGTCTTGATTGATAGTTTGACTAGGTTTAGAAATTATGTACTATCAGATTTTTTTTTTTTTTTTGAGACAGAGTCTTGCTGTGTCACCCAGGCTGGAGTGCAGTGGCACAATCTCAGCTCAATGCAACCTCCACGGTGAGTTCAAGTGATTCTCCTGCCTCAGCCTCCTGAGTAGCTGGTATTACAGGCACCCACCACTACGCCCAGCTAATTTTTGTATTTTTAGTAGAGATGGGATTTCACCATGTTGGCTTGGCCAGGCTGGTCTCGAACTCCTGACTTCGTGATCCGCCCACCTCAGCCTCCCAAAGTGCTGGGATTACAGATGTGAGCCACTGCGCCCGGCCCCAGATTTTTGAAGGCATTATTCTATTGTCTTTTAGCTTTGACTGTTACTGTTGAGTAGTCCTATACTATTCTGATTCCTAATCCTTTGTATTTTGATCATCTTTTTCTCTTTGGAATCTTGTGGAATCTTTGTCATCCATGCTATTCCAAAATTTCACAGTGATGTGAAATCTTGATGTGGATCTTTTCTCCTTCATTATGGTAGGCTCCATGTGGGCCCTTTCAATCTTTAAACTCATGTCCTTCAGTTCTGGCTTAGTATGATACCCCATACTACCCTTCAGCTGTTCTCGAAATCTGAAAGCCTAGCCAAGCTATCAACCAATCAGTCTTTTTATTTACTCTTACAAGAAGAGTAAACTTTTGGCCTACTCCCCAGTTCTCTGGATCAAGTGAGAGTCTTATGAAGACTTCAGTCTATTTCCAACCCTAATTGCATCCTTCAACTGTAGAGGTTCTGATACCTCTAACTCCTCAGCCTTTTAATTTTAGTTTGAGTAGGACAACTGCTTTTACAGCTAGATGCAAATATATAATAGCTCAAACAAAATAGTTTATTTTTTCTTAAGTAACAGTATTAGTGGAAAAGTCAGCAAGATAGCCTCTTCCATATAGTCCTTTAGAGACTCAAACTAACAGTAGCTCTTCTGTCTTCAACATGTGGCCTCTGAGAAGGTAACCATAGTGGTCATCTCCACTCCAGCCAGTCAGAAGAGGAAAAGAATATAGAGAAGTATGCACAGGAGACTTTTATGGGCCAGGCATAGAAATGGTGCATGTCACTTCCACTCACATTCTATTCTGTAGAACTCAGTCATATGGCTATGCCTAACTGCAAAGAGGGCTAGGAAACAATCTAGGTATCTTCCCATGAGGAAGAGGAGAATTTTAAAGAGGATTTTAAAGAGCAACTGGCAGCCTCTACTGCTTCAGCTCTCTGTGAAGTGAAATGGTATAAAGCACTTAGCTTTCTCTAGTCCAGGTCATTAATTACTGCTTTTCTGCCTGCAATTCAGATTCCAGAATTTTGTCAACATCTTTTTTTTTCTTCTTTATTGTTCTTTTTGTTTTGTGCGTTTAGGACTTATTCTTTTACTGTCATTTTAGTGAAATTTTGGCTGAAAGCAGAGGTAAATATGCAGCTATATTGTTACTTAAGATATAGTATATGTAGGCATAATAAAATGACCAGAGAAAAACATCTCTGAGGTTCATATGGGTTTGTTGGCTGTAAATTTTCTATTCCTGAACTATATTATGAGTACTTTTTAGTTATCAAAGAGAATGAAAAGATTTATGTATATTGACATAGAAAATGCCTTTTTGTTTTTAGACGGAGTCTTGCTCTGTCGCCTGGGCTGGAGTGCAGTGGCGCCATCTCGGCTCAATGCAAGCTCTGCCTCCCAGGTTCATGCCATTCTCCTGCCTCAGCCTCCTGAGTAGCTGGGACTGCAGGCGCCCGCCACCACACCTGGCTAATTTTTTGTATTTTTAGTAGAGACGGGGTTTCACTGTGTTAGCCAGGATGATCTCCATCTCCCGACCTCGTGATCCACCCGCCTTGGCCTACCAAAGTGCTGGGATTACAGGTGTGAGCCACTGCACCTGGACATAAAATGCTTTTATATATTAAATGAAAATAGAAAATTTCAGAACAGTTTTATAGTATGATTATTCTTTTATATGTTTATAAATGTATTAATATTTTTTGAAAGACATATTTCTAAATTTAATGGTCATTATTTGTTGGGAGTGGGACTGAGAAGGGTTTGAGAGATTGGGGAGGTTTTTGCTTTTAATTTTATTTATGTATTTGTTCATTTATTTATTTGTTTTGAGATAAAGTCTTGCTCTGTTGCCCAGGCTGGAGTGCAGTGGTGCGATCTAGGCTCACTGCAACCTCGGCCTCCTGGGTTCAAGTGATTCTCCTGCCTCACCCTCTCTAGTACCTGGGATTAAAGGTGCATGCCACCACGCCTGGCCAATTTTTGTATTTTTTCTTTTAGTAGAGACGGGGTTTTGCCATGTTGGCCAGGCTGGTCTCGAACTCCTGACCTCAAGAGATCCGCCTGCCTTGGCCTTCCAAAGTGTTGGGATTACAGGCGTGAGCCACCGTGCCTGACCTTCGCTTTTTATTTTATATATTTCAGTGATACTTAAGTATTTTACATTGAGCATGTGTTTGAACCTTTTTTGGTTACTAAAGAACAAGTAAAGGAATAGTCAGCAGGGCCAAATGCACTAGAAAAGTCTGGTAAAATTAAGGCTGAAAATGTCTATTGTATTTGGAAATCAGAGGTCATTATTGGTATGGGATAAGAAGTGATCTCAGTGAAGAAAATATGCGATATCAGAAAATAGATGTCATGGTTTAGGCTTTTTTAAAAAAGACCATTCCAGATAAGGAGGGTGATTAAAGGAGGCTGTAGAGTCAAGGCAGCAGGATCTGACATTTTGTGGAGGAGTTTTCTCCCCAATATCTAGGAACTTTTAGTATGTTTTATAACTTGTGGAAGACGAATCCAGTAGAAAGAGAGGAAAATACAGAAAAGGGATGAATTCAAGCATAATGATTTCAGAACTTCCCTCGTTTGTCTCATCTGTCCTAATCATCCTGATTAGGTTCCTTTGCAAGATTAAGAACCAGATAAAGTGTTTAGCAAGACCAATGTAGGAAGACATCCCCAAACTTTAGGTAAGAGGGCTTTGTTTAGGTGGTCTTTGAAACTCCTTCCAATCTTCACTTCTACAAGTCCGGTTTTATCTGAGTTGGTCCTGGTAAGCATGGATGTAACAGAAACAAACACCCTGCTTTAGTATGGCTTGAGCTAGGAATCCAGTCTTATTGGTGAGAGAGATTCGAATGAAACATTTTCATTTCTTTTGAGAAGCAAAGCATTCTCTCAGTGTTGCATCACAAAATCTGACAGCGTTAGCACTTCCTCTAGCTCCTAGTCAAGCTAAGAAGCTCTCATTTTCTTTACAAGTGCCTCTCCCTCCACTTTTCCCAAAGATACCAATATAGAATGTGCTTTGCCAAGAATCAGTGTATTTTGGGAATCCATTTCTTCATCTCACTAGGGTTACAATGAGTCATGGCTGTGACTCCATTCTTCCTTAGGAATCTGAAAGGTGGCAGATACACTGAAGACCTCCAGTGCCAGCCCCTCCCCTTGAAAGGTTCTAGGCTCTGCACTTCTAAGAGTGACTTCCTTCCCCGTAGAATCAGAGTGTCATCTGGTATATGTTAGATAGAAACTTGGGGTGAAACACTCTCCTTTGAGGGATTTCAGGTTTAACACTCTCCTTTGAGGGATTTTAAATGCTGTTGTAGCCGGGGCATAAGATATTTGTGTATACAAATTTCTCCAGTCAAAGGATTTCTTTTCAAGAGATATCTTAAACTTTCTGGAGGCCACTTTGAATAGAAACAGTGGAGCATGATTATATCTGCCCTAGGAACTCTCCTAAGCTCTATCAAAGTGTAGACTTAAACTCACACTTCTCATTTTGCTTCTTAATATTAGGCCTCCTGGCATGCATATAAGGTCTAATTAAGTCCCCTGCTTCTTGGTCAGTGTTTTCCCCCTTCATACCTCCACTTTTTGGGCCACTAAAGGGAAGGGAAATGGATGACAAGATAGGGCAGGAGAAACCAGTGTTTTGAGGTCCAGGGGATGCCAGCATTGATGATTCTTGTGTGTTCTGTCAGGTTTCAAAGTGTGTCTGCTGAGAGGCTTGCTCAGCAAGTGTGAATTCCTGTCTTTTCACCCTATCCACCCATGGGTGACTCAGCCCACAGGAGAGCCAGCCACTAAGGCTTCGGCAGGCTGCATCTGAAAGATAAGAGAGTGAGACCTGACACAGAAGTAGGCAGAGCTTCTGAATACCTGTGTTAGCTAAGTTTCTTCAGCCTATGAAAATGAGCTGCCCTTTCTATAAGGCAGTGATTTGCTGTCACCTGGGAAGATACAGAGATTACTTACTCTAGACTAAGACCACTTTTCCCTTGAAATGCTCTTGTAAGGGGAAGAAAGGTAGCAGGCCTAGGTTAGTCCAAATCACAAGGGCTCTCAGTTCTCTTAAGCCCTAGAATATTTATCGGCCCTCTCCACATTTCCCAGTGTCATATCTTGCATTTTCATTCATTCAGGGTGGCCTACTGCAAATTGGTTTATGGTACCTGCTCTGATAATACCAGTGAAGTCCTCACTTGAAGGAAGTATAAATAAGAAGCAAAGATAGAGCTCAGTTATGGGAGGCTCCTTCATTATTTTTTTATGGCACCTGGGGGACAATGGGAAAGAGGGATGTGGCCTGTCACTAAGAAGTCTCTGCTTTCTATCCCTCAAGCAACCTCATAATATTCTGCAGAGGCGCCTCATGGAAACCAACCTGTCTAAGCTCCGAAGCGGCCGTGTCCCTTGGGCCTCTAAGACAAACAAACTCAATCAGGCTAAGTCTGAGGGGCTGAAGAAGTCTGAGGAGGATGACATGATTTTGGTTTCTTGCCAGGTAATGTTCTGAGAACAGCTTTTCCAGGGGTTTCTGGAAAGTAGGATGTGGGGCCCTCTCCTCCTGACTTTATAGAGTGTGGGTCTCATGGAATTCATAAGTGAGTTTTAAAAGGGACACTCCATGCAACACTGGAAGTGTATGTAACATTTTGTAAGCACGTGCGTCTTTATGGGAAGAAGGAACAAAGCTTTCATCAGATTTACAAATGGGTATGTGATTTTTAAAAAAAAAAAAAAAGATTAAGAGCTATTTGGTATATAGCATGAAACACCTAGAGTTTTTGGGGGATCTTCTGTCAGCCCTGGACTCAGCAGGAACAAGAGCCAGTCAAAGGCAGACTTAGCAGTGGGTAAAGATGGGACACTGTAACCCGTAATTGGGAGGATGCTCTCCAACCCTGCCTTTCATATGACATCTGCTGCTTGCTGTCTGCATCTCCTTTCCCTTCTGCTTCCCTGGCTCTTATTGAACAGTACATTTCCTCCCCACAGTGTGCTGGAAAGGATGTGAAAGCCTTGGTTGACACAGGCTGCCTATATAATCTCATCTCTTTGGCCTGTGTGGACAGATTGGGGTAAGTAGCCACTTGTGCTGAGTGGAACTTAGATGTGACTGTACTCTTCGCTTGACTCTATTTTATGGTTAGAGATGGTGAGGGTCTCTACAGCAGCTCAAAGAGAAGTATGCAGAGTTCAGATCTCAGCTGGAACCAGAATCCTTAGGAGAGGGGAGGAGTGGTGGGTTATCCAGCAAGTGGGAGAAATCAGTGAGCAGGGAAACCTTTGGCTTTCTGTTAACTCCCCCTATTAAGTTTTGAGCAAAGACCTCTACATTTGAATGAGAGAGCCTGAGACCTCTGGCTCCTTGTGTGTGCCCTGCCCTTATCCACTACATAGCAACTTAAAAGGAGCTGTCCTGTTGGTATACTCCATCCAGATGAGTAAAAGTAGGGATGTAGTGGGGCTTAGCTTACTCAGTCTTTCTGGAGGATGCACTGCCTGTCCCCAAGAAACATCCATCAGAACTGAGAATAGGACTGCACTTGCTACTGGGCCTGGGCCATCATAAAGGTGATTAGCCAGTAGTTTCTTTTGTTTTGTGTGGCAGAGCCTCACTCTGTTGCTCAGGCTGGAGTGCAGTGGTGCAATCTCGGCTCACTGCAACCTCTGCCTTCTGGGCTCAAGTGATCCTCCTGCCTCAGCCTCCCAAGTAACTGAGACTACAGGTGTGTGCCACTATGCCTGGCTAATTTTTTGTATTTTTTGTAGAGAGGGGGTTTTGCCATGTTGCCCAGGATGGTTTTCAACTCCTGGCCTCAAGCAGTCTGCCCGCTTCAGCCTCCCAAAGTGCTAGCATTACAGGTGTGAGCCACTGCACCCAGCCCTGAGCTTTTTGTATGGTGAAAAGATGAAGTACAGTGCAACATGATGGTTCCAGAAAGACTAATAATGTCCTGGTGCATAATTAGGCAGCAGACTGCCATGATTCCAGAGGAATTAATAACCATCTGTAAAACTGCAATTATTTTTCTTTTGGATGGGCTATAACACCAACAGAGAGGAAATAGAGGAAAGCAGAAGTATTGGCACAGAAAGTCCATAATTAAGTATTTATCCACCAACCCATAATAGCTCGGGTGCTAGCTATTCCAATCAGCTTATGTAACAATATGAAACCTTGGTACTGTTTCTTTCCTTCCTCCCCTGCACAGACAAGTTAAATTAACGAGGATTTTCTCCTTGATATTCCTTGCTGATATGAGTATCAGTGCACTTACCAAATAAGTACTTACCTCCACTAACATTATAGTCTAAGACAGACTGATGAAGACAGAGTGAAATAGAAAGGACATTGAGAAAATTACACATTGAACAAAGCACCTTATAAAATTAGGATTAATCTGACTTCTCTAGTATCTGTTACTCACAGATGGGTAAAAGGATGTGTTAACTCAATTGCCTCACACAATGGTGGGGACGGTAGGATACAGCATAGGATTCTCTGAATATGTCAGTTCCCCTCTCTTCACCAATACACATAAGTGATGTAAGGTTTTTGGGAACGGGAGATGAGTCTTTAGTGTTTTTATATCCCCCTGGCATGTTTAGAACAAAGTGCTGGAACAACATATGTAGGATGGCTAGCACTTTTCGGTACATTAATCCCAGGAGATCCCTGGAGAATTCCAATCGTAGGTCAGAAGGTAGGCATTGCAGGATTCTACCAGGAATCTCTGTCAAGGGGATTTTTGTATCTTCCTCTTTGGTACAGACTCAAGGAGCATGTCAAATCCCACAAGCATGAAGGAGAAAAGCTTTCTCTACCCCGGCATCTCAAAGTAGTGGGCCAGATTGAGCATCTAGTGATCACACTGGGCTCCCTCCGCCTGGACTGCCCAGCAGCTGTGGTTGGTAAGCAGAATTGAGGGCTGGACCTATGGACCCTAATGGAAACCCTCTCCCTACCCCCAACAAAACCTCATGTCATCTCATGCCTGTAAATATTGACTTTTTCAAAATGGTTCCCATTTTTCTGTACTATAGACCTTGTCCCAATTTTTGCTCTCCAAAGTACTAGATGGGCCCTGAGCTACATTCAAGACATGTTGAGAATCAATCAGTAAAACAAATGTGGAGGTCAGATAAAAAAAAAAAAAGTTCAAGGAGCAAGAGGCCGGGCGCGGTGGCTCACGCCTGTAATCCCAGCACTTTGGGAGGCCAAGGCGGGCAGATCACCTGAGGTTGGGAGTTCGAGACCAGCCTGACCAACATGGAGAAACATCGTCTGTACTAAAAGCACAAAATTAGCCAGGACTGGTGGCGCATGCCTTTAATCCCAGCTACTTGGCAGCCTGAGGTAGGAGAATCGCTTAGACCTGAGAGGCAGAGGTTGCAGTGAGCAGAGATTGCGCCACTGCACTCCAGCCTGGGCAACAAGAGCAAAACTCCGTCTCAAAAAAAAAAAAAAAGCAAGAAAACACATTTTTATGTACAGGTGAAAATGTCCCTGAGAGCTTTCCATGAACTAGTTAGAGACAGAGGGCAACTTACTCCTTTGCCATAAATCCCTTGATAATTTCCCACCAGTTTCCATACTTCTCTACATTTGATTCTTGACTATTCCAAGTTCTTGGGTTTTGTGTAAAGGCCTTTGTCCTTTAGAGTAAAAAAGACCTGGGTTTGAATCTTGGCTCTATTGCCTTGTAACTTTAATGATCTAGGAAAATTACTTAATATAACACATGCTCAGCCAGGCGCGGTGGCTCATGCCTGTAATCCCAGCACTTTGGGAGGCTGAGGCGGGTGGATCACCTGAGGTCAAGAGTTCGAGAGAAGCCTGGCCAACATGGCGAAACCCTGTCTCTACTGAAAATACGCAAATTAGCCAAGCGTTGTGGTGGGCGCTGGTAATCCCAGTTACTCAGGAGGCTGAGGCAGGAGAATTGCTTGAACCCGGGAGGCAGAGGTTGCAGTGAGCCGAGATCGCGCCACTGCACTCCAGCCTGGGCAACAAGAGCGAAACTCCATCTCAAAAAATAAAAAAATAAATAAAAATAACACATGCTCAATATATGTTTATTGGATGTTATTGGATGGATGGATGGAACCTAATAGTGATTAGGCCAATTTCTAAGCAAGCATGGAAATGGCTAAATCTTAATCATTTTTTTTTTTGTTTTTATTAGATGACAATGAGAAAAACTTGTCCCTTGGTCTACAGACTCTCCGATCTCTGAAGGTAAGATTGACTCCACTTACCCCTTGATACTTCCTCTCTGAGGCAGGTATCCTCCTACACAGGAACTCACAGTGGTATCACTGACAGGTTACCAGTGATTCTCCTGTTTTCAGTGCATCATAAACTTGGATAAGCACCGGCTGATCATGGGGAAGACAGACAAGGAAGAAATCCCTTTTGTGGAGACAGTCTCTTTGAATGAAGACAAGTGAGTGCCCAAATGGGTCAGATCAAGTCACATCCATTTGTCATGAGCTGCAAGCAGGGCGGTAGTGGTTCTCAGACACTGTCTGGGGTTGTATCCTGTCTTTGGCTTTCAATTATACTACAAATCCACCCTTCCCCACACCCAGAGTTCACCATCCCACAAAACTCTGTAGTGCACACATCAGAATGAGCAACGGTGATGCCACACAGAGTGGTAGGGAAATGAGTAGCTTTGAAAGCAAAATTTTACTTGCCTTCAGTTTAACTTTTTTTGAATTTGGCATTATTTCTCCTGACATTTATTTCTCATTTCAGCACTTCAGAAGCATAACTACAGCCTGCAGCATGTCTGCACGTGTGCATACACACCGGGTTGACAGATTGAGAAAACTGGGTTTGAACCAAATGCCGTAGCAACTTGCTGTGGACCAAGTCCTTCCATCTAATAGAAGCTCCAGGGGCTCCTTCCCATTCAGACCTCTCTAGACTATAGTCCATGCTTAGAGATCTTGTCTGGTTATGGCCATTGTTTTTTACTACTTTGATCACTTATAGACCTTTTTTGACACTGCCAGTCTCACTTGTGGCCTATTTCTCTGCTTCTTCCAGGAATTTGCTTTTATTAGTCAAGCATAGGGGCTGCCAGGTTCTGTGTCTCCATAGATATATTTGCTTCTTTTCCTATAGCTAAATGTATAATAAACAGGAACCTGACCTTTACCTCCTTTCAGCTGTTTCATACAGGTGCCAAGATACCTATGTCTTAGAATTAGAGTTTCTTCAAATTGATTCATTGATTTCTTGAGTATAGATTATGTGAAAGAGCCCAGGTACATCATCCATTACAGTTTAACTCTTTCATTTAAAGGTCCAGAGAGGCAAGTGAATTGTCTAAGTTCATATATTAGGTCAGTGACTGAAGGGACCAAGAATGCAGACCTGATTTCCAAGCCAAGACTCCCATGCTGCCTCATTTGTATTCAAGCCTTTAACAGGAGGGCAAAGAGGTGATAATGTGTTAAAAAAAAAAAAAGGCAGAGCAGGGGAGGAATATGCTCTGGAGATGGATGCTAGGATGATTTGGGTAGCTCTCCCTCCTGTGTGCCAAGCCCACTAAAAGCTCCTTGCCTCAAACTGTCACACTTAGGCCCTCATCTTGGTGCCTAAAGATGAGCGTACAAAGATGAATGAAATGGTTTCTCACTGTGAACCTCTTGGAGGAAAGGAGGAACCACAGACAGAGGAATATTAATCCCTCTCTTATACGGAATTGAAGGCTTAAGTAAATCAGAGTGTCACTGTCAGACGTTGATTACTCCCAAGATCCGATCAGCATTTCTGCCCATCCTATTAAGTGTCTGTCAAGGACTTAAGTAGCTGGAAACCAGGAGTAGAGAAAGATGGGGGGGAAAAAAAAGAGCAAGGCTAGAATAGAAGGGAGTAGACTGAGTAGAATCAGTTGGTGGAGAGGCCTATCTAGATAAACCTTTCTGGGAGGTAGGGAATGACATTTTCAGGCAGGGAATTGAGATGTTCAGTTCTGTCCTGATAAAAGGAAAGAGGCAGAGCAGGAGCCAGCAATGTTAAGGACGACTTTTTATAACTGCGCAGTATTTCCTGACCCCTCTCAAAGGTTGGGGAGAATACAAGGTTTCTTGAAGCTTTTTGACTGGGGTGTCATGTTAGGCACACAGGTGTCTGTAATGGAATCTCCCCTTCAGTTTGGTCATAGAAGTGCTTGGACAAGTCAGAAAAATAGCTAGCTGTGGGTATCCCTTTAAGATATTCCCAGGTCTACCCTGTGTCATAGCAGTAGTTCTCAGGAGTGTTTGTTTAAAGGATCCCACTTTAAACAAGTACTACCAACTACCTTGTCTGGTGTTCAGCAACTGCCCCTACCGAACAACCCTTTGGAACTCTGAATGATTTGGGCCTCACAGAAGCTCCCTAAAGACTAGGAACTTGGTGACCATTATTTGAACAACTAGGCAGGCATACTGTAGTCAGTTGTCATGGGGTCATTCCCTAGGCCCCCTTCCTATCAGCCTCTACCTAAAGAAGCTAGATAGAAAGCTAAGCGCAGCCATGGTTGGGAGGCTACATCTGAAGCTCATCGGGGTGATCCTGGGGTTACCAGCCTTCAGCACTCCCTCTAGCAACACCCCATTCTCTTACCTAGCGGGGATTTGTACCTTTCCACTGAGGCCTCTCCATGCTCCTTTCCTACCTTTCATGGCAATACTTTGGCCTGCCTCTTATCCTGGTACTAAGTTGAAGTAAAGTTCACCCTTTATTTCCCTACTTGAAAGTTCTACTCTGAGCCTTGACTCTTAGCCACAGTGAGGTATGTTGAAGGTTCCTTCTGGTTTATTCTTTTTTTTTTTTTTTTAGACAGAGTCTCACTCTGTCGCCCAGGCTGGAGTGCAGTGGCGCGATCTCGGTTCACTGCAAGCTCCGCCTCCTGGGTTCATGCCATTCTCCTGCCTCAGCCTCCTGAGTAGCTGGGACTACAGGTGCCCACCACCACACCCGGCTAATTTTTTGTATTTTTAGTAGAGACGGGGTTTCACCATTTACAGGATGGTCTCGATCTCCTGACCTTGTGGTCCGCCCACCTTGGCCTCCCAAAGTGCTGGGATTACAGGCGTGAGCCACTGCACCCGGCCTTCATTCACTTCCTTTAAATGCCTCCAAATTGATTACTCTCTTAGCTCACATCTCCTTGATGTGCATGAGGGAGGACTGGGTCTAATTTTTGGGGACTGAGAAGGTAAGAAGGTGAGGTCAGTTTTTCCCAGGAGTCCTAAAAATTCTGGTACCTTACATTGAGGGTGTGGGAGAAAGGGTGTCTACCCATGTCATAGTTCTGAAAATAGGCAGTAGCATGAAGCACCAAACTTGTCTCATTCCTTATTAGATGTCTATCTCAAATAACAGGGAGTTTGAAAAATATTGTTTTTATCATTTGATATTTCCATGCCTGACTCACTTGGGAAAATAACGTTTTCTGACTTTTTTCTATTTTCTTGCCCTGCACAGACCCTACCTGGTACAGTTTTCTATTTCTTAGCTCAAAGTGTCTATACAATGGGTTGCCTGGTATGTCAGCTGCCCTCACTCTTGTGTAATAGAAATATATTTCCAGGCTGGGGACGTGGAGGAGACGAACTGGATTCCTCCCTCCTCCTATTGCCAGGCCTCTCTGCATTGGCACTTTATCCTTTCAGTGTTTCTGGCTGTGTTGGGTTCATTTGTGAGACTGATGTAACAATAAAGTGAAATCTTCCCCTCTGTGTGCTTGTCTGACAAAGTCTTTGTGTCAGGGCCCCAGTCTGGAAGGTGGGGGAGACTAGGTAAAGTCTAATTGCATCAGCATTTTTCTCTTAGGGTCTTCCGTTCCTCCAGTGCTACTGGCCCTTCAGGTGTCTCTTATTGACTGTATGTCGAGCACATTAGCGAACCTCACTGAGCTTGGTTTTGTAATCTATAAAACAGAAGTAATAAAAGTGCTTACCTCACAGTGTCAAATGAGAAAATCCATATAGAGTGGTTAGCATATGGTAGTCACTCAGAGCTTCATATACGGGAACAATCTTTTATGGTGGGCCAGTCAGAAGTCTGAGAGAACACTTCTAGAAAAGGAAATATAGCTGGACACGGTGGCTCACACCTGTAATCCCAGTACTCTGGAAGGCTGAGGCTGGAGGATTACTTGAGCCCAGGAGTTCAAGACCAGCCTGGATCACATAGCAAGACCCCTTCTCTACAATTTTTTTTTTTTTAATTAGCCGGGAGTGGTGGCATGCACCTGTAGTCCCAGCTACTTGAGAGACTGATGCAGGAGGATCACTTGAACCCGGGAGGTCTACGCTGCAATGAGCCATGATTGAGCCACTGTACTCCAGTCTGGGCGACAGGGCAAGACCCTGTCTCAAACGAAAAAAAAAAAAAAAAAAAAAAGGAAATATTTAGTTCAAACAAATAGGAGAGGTTTGGGAAAGAGTTGAATGAACCTTAATATATAGTTAAAGTCATTGTCCAAATGGCATCTCAAATAAGTGATTTTCAAGATGATGGAAACTTACCTTTTAAGTGTTGATGTTTTTAATATGACTTAAACAGCATGGTTAAATAGTCAACAAGCAACACGCTTTCATTATGACAATGGTTATCACCATCTAGAATTATGGTTTTACTACCATTCAAGATACTGCCATTCCACCTCAAAATATTTTGTTTTGTTTTTGTCAGTTTATTCTGATGATAAAAAATGTCAAGTGGTTCACCTGCCTGGTCCTTAAGCGATGAGTGACAGAATCAATATTCATAATCATCTCAAAAGAATAAAACCAACAAATTAAAATTTACACAGTTAAGAATATATATTGTTGTCCAGGCATGGTGGCTCACGCCTATAATCCCAACACTTTGAGAGGTCGAGGCGGGCGGATCATGAGGTCAGGAGATCGAGACCATCCTGGCTAATATGGTGAAACCCTGTCTCTACTAAAAAAATACAAAAAATTAGCTGGGCGTGGTGGTGGGTGCCTGTAGTCCCAGCTACTTGGGAGGCTGATGCAGGAGAATGGCATGAACCCAGGAGGTGGAGCTTGCAGTGAGTCGAGATCACGCCACTGCACTCCAGCCTGGGCGACAGAGCGAGACTCCGTCTCAAAAAAAAAAAAGAATACATATTGTTACCTTCATTTTAAAATATTTATTGCACTTGCATAGTGGGGGAGAACTTGGATTAACAGAAATTCGCATTAAGATGATACTGATGTTTTAGTTGATTATACATTGTATGTAAAAATATTAAGGACTCCGTGTATAGGAGATGTCATTTGTAAGGCAGGGACATGTATACAATGTGTGGCACATCCAGAAAAGCACAATGGTAGTATGATTATTGTCTTCAGAGTTGTCATGTGGAAAGTGTTTTTTTTTTTTTTTCTGGTACCAGAAGGCAAGCATTTCTAATAGATGGAGGTAGCAGAGAGGTATATCTTGACTCAATTGGAGGAAAGCATTTACTATAAACCAGAGACTATGCTATCCCCTGCAAAGAAGGTAGTATTGTTCAGTTTTACAGAAAAGAAACCTAAGGCTCAGAATAGTATACAGATACAACTATTGAACACAATTATTATTTTAACAGTATCTTCATGACATTTAATATTGAGCACATCCCAGCACTTTGGGAGTCCAAGGTGGGAGGATCACTTGAAGCCAGGAGTTTGAGACCAGCCTGGGAAACATGAGACCCTATCTCTACAAAAAAATTAAAAATTAGCTGGACCCAGTGGTGCACACCTGTAGTCCCAGCTACTCCAGAGGCTAAGGCAGGGGGATCCCTTGAGCTCAGGAGCTCAGAGGCTGCAGTGAGCTATGATCACACCACTGCATCCCAGCCTGGGCATAATTTCTCATGTCAAATTCTTTGATTCTAGGACATCTTTATTAAAATGGCATTGTGAATCAAATGTAGCTTCTTGTTGACTCACGCATTATGAGCTTGTTTGAAGGGTTGCAGGCTGCTGTTCTCAAGAAGCAGAGACAAACTAGTCTGTGTGTTATCGCTTAGACTCTTCTGTCAACTGCTGCTTCAAACTTCTATTATCAGTGCATCCTGAGCTATAATACAGTGTTGTCCTATTTCATACTCACCTGTCTGGCCAATGACCTACTGGAGGCTGTTTCTCACATGATGTCAAGTACATGGACATTGTGACAACTGTCTTCTCAGAGACCTTTTTATTAAAGGGTTGTGGTATGTTTTTTCTTTCTTTTTTTTTGAGATGGGTTCTCGCTTTGCCACCCAGACTGGAGTGCAGTGGTGCGATCTCAGCTCACTGCAACTGCCGACTCCTGGGTTCAAGTGATTCTCCTGCCTCAGCTTCCCAAGTAGCTAGGACTACATGTGCCCACTACCACACCTGGCTAATTTTTGTATTTTTAGTAGAGACAGGGTTTCACCATGTTGGCCAGGCTGGTCTCAAACTCCTTACCTCAAGTGATCCTCCGGCCTCAGCCTCCCAAAGTGCTAAGATTACAGGTGTGAGCCACCGCCTGGCCAGTATGTTCTGAAAGACTCATGCCACCAGGTGCCTGACCACAATGGACAAAAACCTGGGTCTTTACCTGCTTTTAGATAGTGACTTGTCCAAAGGTTCTAGCAGCCTGATGACTATAGGCCTTATTCTTTCTTTCCAGCACCTTTTTTACATTATTTTCTGGACTTATGCCTCTTCCAGCAAATCCCAGCCACCATAATCAGAGAGGGGACTTCAATCCTGGTATTGCTTTTACTGGAGCCAGAGTAACCTCCCAATCTGTAATTAATACAGAAAATCTAACTCTCCAGGGAACCCAGATACTCCGATGTTGTTGACATACACAAACACTGCCAGTGCCCTTAAATAAGAGAAGTGGGTTGGGAAGAGGGAGTATGGTTATTCTAGTAGAGGTACTTGCGTTTGCCAAGGGATAGATTGGGGGGCAGAGGATATGGGGACATAGAATCTCCTGTACTCTAAGCCTGCATAACAGGAATTTAACTCTGCTTTCATCAGCAAACTACTCAGGGGGTTCTGTTATGAAATGCTGGACTCCTTGAAAACATTGGATAACCTTGTGCTTGAGGGTGGGTGCTATAGTGATAAGTGATTTTCATCCTGCTTGTTCTGGAAATGGGTAAGGACAGAGAATTTGAATGGTGCTGCAGCTGACCATAATGAGGAGACAATTACCCTGTTTTGTAAGTCCCGCAGAAACTGAGCTCATAAGAGTTTCTCTGTGGTATACAGGAACAATTGGGGAATTGAAAGTATATATCTATCTATAGATCTATATATACCTATCTATATCTATATATAGATAAGATATATTTTGGAGATGGAGTCTTGCTGTGTTGCCCAAGCTGGAGTGCAATGGCACAATCTCAGCTCACTGCGACCTCTGCCTCCTGGGTTCAAGTGATTCTTGTGCCTGTACCTCCTGAGTAGCTGGGACTACAGGCACACGCCACCATGCGTGGCGTGTGTGTGTGTGTGTGTGTATATATATATATTATATATATATATATATAATATGTATATAGTATTTTTAGTAGAGATAGGGTTCCACCATGTTGGCCAGGCTGCTCTCAAACTCCAGACCTCAAGTGATCCACCGGCCTCAGCTTCCCAAGGTGCTGGGATTACAGGCGTGAGCCTGGCCTAAAAGTATATTGAAGTGAACAGGTTTCATAAAGACCAGTTGGAGCACAAGGGTGTATGAAGGGGACCTGTTCTAAGGCCCGAGGAATGGCAATGAAGAAGAGGATCCAATGGTGGATGCCCCCGGGAGAGTGGAATTTTAGAAATGGTAAGATTCATTTTCAGCAGGTGAGGCACGAGGGAAAGGACAGGAATGGAAAAGAGTGACAATTAGAAGAAGAAATGCAGTGGGAAACTCAGAATCAGCCTAGGTTGTTTCCACCACTGGGATTCAGATCTGTCTATGTATACCAGAAGCCTAGTGGGAGGACCCATCAGGTATTTGTGTGTTTGAGGGAATAAGCAGCATTCTGGGAAAAGTCAACCAGTCAGACATGTCTGATCCCTTAACAAAACTCTTGACAACTTTTTAAAAAACAGTGGATTGGCCCGGTGTGGTGGCTCATGCCTGTAATCCCAGCACTTTGGGAGGCCGAGGTGGGTGGATCACTTGAGGCCAGGAATTCAAGACAAGCCTGGCCAACATGGAGAAACCTCATCTCTACTTACAAATACAAAAATTAGCCGGTTGTAGTGGCGCATGCCTGTGGTCCCAGCTACTCAGGAGGCTGAGGTGGGAGGATAGCTTGAACCCCGGGAGGCAGAGGTTGCAGTGAGCTGAGGTCATGCTACTGCACTCCAGCCTGGGTGACAGAGTAAGACTCTGTCTCAAAAACAACAAAAAAGAACGGTGGACTAGAAACATGGCTTCCTCCTGAAATGCCACTAAAATGACAGTAAAGGAATGTTAAATGATATAAGGACAAAGAATATGAGAGAAAAGATGGCAGCATCCAGGCAATGTCAAGAAAATCTTTGAATCCAGAAAGCAAAAAACAAGGAACAAACTGAGTAGACCAGAGAAAGCAGAAGTCTGGGGCGGGGGCTGGTGGAGTGTTACTAGCAATAAGCAAGCATGTTTGTGCCACAGAACCCCAGAAAAGGCTTAGGAATTGGAGGCATCAGTTATCTGGAAAGCAAGAGGTAGTAGGTGGAGGGCTAAAAACAAGATGATTACTTGAAAGACTATAAACTAAGTCCTGAGATCCTCACCCCTTATAAACTCATTCATTCATTCATTTGTTCATTCGTTATCTCCTGGGGAAGATGAACTAGTTGAAGCGACCACCACCAACTGGGAGCTGAGGGGAAACATCCTACTGAATATAGGGATTTAAAGCTCAGCATTCTGTTTGTTTTTTTGAGACAGGGTCTCACTCTGTTGCCCAGGCTGGAGCACAGTGGCGTGATCATGGCTCACTGCTGCCTCAACCTCCTGGGCTCAAGTGATTCTCCACCTCAGCCTCTTGAGTAGCTAGGACTACAGGCATGCGCCACCAAACCTGGGTAATTTTTGTATTTTGTGTAGAGACAGGATTTCACCATGTTGCCTGGGCTGGTCTTGAACTCCTGGGCTCAAGTGATCTGCCCACCTTGGCCTCCCAGAGTACTGGGATTACAGGCGTGAGCCACTGTGCCCAGCCTAAAGCTCAGCATTCTGAAGAGTCAGAAACCTTTCCCTGGCTTGGATCCCAGCAGTCTGAAACTTGGCTGCTACCTTAGGATACTGCTTTCACTGCAGCCCTCTCAAGGTGATTTTTTTCTCCCACAGTCCTATTACTGGTCCTGGAGATGGGGTAGATGATGTTCTTGTTCCTCATTACTGCTTCCAGACATGTCTCCTATCTTCCCTTAAAACTCTCAGCTTTGAGTTCCATACCATTAAATAATATCTCTTCTCTTCACTGCTATCATCTACAAAATCTACAAACCCCTGGGTCATCCCCTCTCATTTCTCAGTAAGTTTAGTTCATTGCTCATTTCATTTCCCGCAGCACTACTCCTGATTTAATTCTTGTCGATTTTTAATCTTTCAACACCCTGACTTATAGGTTCTTCGAATAGTAGTTTTCCACTGACCTTGTTCTCTACTATTCTCATCCATTCACTCTCAGTCATACCTTAGATCTATCTCGTTATTACCAAAAACTGTAACCCCTCCATAATCTATCTCATTATCTGACCACCTCTGTCTATCTTCCAGACATCTAGTAACTTAACTCCAACACTTCTTTCACTACCACCTTTTCATTGTCCCTAATCTCCAAGTTCCTTCTCTTCCTGTCATAATCAACTTAAATCCCAGGATCAATCATTATAATCATGCAACTTGCATGTACTTTTAACTTAGTTTGCCCCTTTTTGTCACTCTCACTTTGCAAAATCACAACTTTAAAGCCAGCTCTTTGCCTTTGTACCTACTTCTGTGCAGCAACTATGCTGTTTCGTCTTACTTTAAATTCATGTCCATAACCTTCAGGCCTTAATGCTGCCTGATAATCATATTTCCCTACTTTCCCATCCTCCTAGATCAGGAGTCAGCCAACTTTTTCTGTAAAGGGCCAGATAAATATTTTTGGCATAGCAGGTCATAGTCTCTTTTGCAATTATTCAACTTTGCCACTGTAGCATGAAAGTAGCCAGAGGCAATATGTAAATAAATGAAATTTGAGTTGCATTTATTTTTTACATGCCATGATGTAATATCATCTTAAATTTTTTCCCCAACTGTTTAAAAGTAAAAAAGTATCCTTAGCTTGTGGACTGCACCAAAATAGGATTTGGCCAAAGGCTATAGTTTGCTATGCTGTGTCCTAAATTATTTTATACCTTCTCTTTTCTTCCAACACTTCCTTCCCCATTTTCACTCTCAGATGATGACCTTGTTTTCCACTTCATTTATCCACCACATCCACCCTCTTACCAGCATCTATATGCATATGTTCAGCTTTCCCTTCCATTGCTGTGTTACCTAGCGCAAGACCTAAATACTATATAACTCACTGTTTATCTCCCTCACTAGAATCTAGTCCCAGGAGACAGTTTTGTCTGATGTATACCCAGAACCTGGAACAGTGTTTGGCACATAGTAAGTCCTCAACAAATACCTGAATGAATGAGCACTGTCTGTCAGACTAGCAGGCAGGCAAAAGTTTAGAGAATTTTACTCCAGGAGAACTTATCTCAGTTTTTTTTTCTTTCTTTCTTTTTTGAGACGGGGAGTCTTGCTCTGTCGCCCAGGCTGGAGTGCAGTGGCGCGATCTCGGCCCTCTGCAACCTCCGCCTCCCGAGTTCAAATGATTCTCCTGCCTCAGCCTCCCAAGTAGCTGGGATTACAAGCACGTGCCACCATGCCTGACTAATTTTTTGTATTCTTAGTAGAGATGGGGTTTCACCGTGTTAGCCAGGATCGTCTCAATCTCCTGACCTCATGATCCGCCTGCCTCAGCCTCCCAAAGTGCTGGGATTACAGGCATGAGCCACCACTGCACCAGGCTGGAACTTAACCTAAGAGAAAAGACCTACCTGTCCTGACAGTTGGAGATCTCCTTGATTATCCTAAGTTGTACTTTTTCAAATTTCTTTGAAAAAACACCCACAATAGAAAAAAAACTTCCCATTTTATGGGATCAAACCAGTACATAATATGTGTATATGATATGTGTGTGTAAGAAACCAAAGTTTCATAAAATAATTCCCTTTCTATGTATGATGTATTCTGAGGTGGTGTTTTCTATTCTGTTCTGTCATTTGGGGGAAATAAAACTGATTATATTGATTTCACAAACTACTAATGGGTTTGCGACCAGAAGTTTGAAAAATATTGCAGTATGTCCTACTAATTACAAGTCCTGAGTATGTACACAGAACTGTTTTTTTTTTTTTTTTTTGAGACAGAGTCTTGGTCTGTTGCCCAGGCTGGAGTGCAGTGGCACCATCTAAGCTCACTGCAACATCTGCCTCCCGGGTTCAAGAGATTCTCATGCCTCAGCCTCCCAAGTAGCCAGGATTACAGGTGCGTGCCACCACGCCCGGCTACTTTTTGTATTTTTAGTAGAGATGGGGTTTCACTATGTTGGCAAGGCTGGTCTTGAACTCCTGGCCTCAAGTGATCTGCCCGCCTCGGCCTCCCAAAGTGCTGGGGTTACAGGTGTGAGCCACCTCACTGGCCAGTGTACACAAAACTTTCTATCGGCTTTCTAGTGCCCCACTCTTACATATGAATGGATGGCCAAGGATCTCCAGACGTTTAAGAAAAGCTTCCAACACAAAACAGAAAGAAGCCTTAAAAATTCAACACAGACAATTCAAGAAACAAAAGAAAACATTAGAAATATTCTTAGAGTAATAAGATACTGCATCCACCAAATGGAACAGACTGCTATTTAAAAAGGGGAAGGGAGTGGACAACAAAGTGCTTCCCTGGAGGATGTTATGCTAAATGGAATAAGCCAGGCACAGAAAAACAAAGCCACATGATTCCCAATGTAGAATCTAAAACAAACTCATAGAATCAGAGTAGAATGATGGTTACCAGAGAGTAGGGGGAAGGGGTGGTAGGGGAAACAAGGAGATGTTGGTTACAGTAGAAAGTTTCAGTTAGATAAAGGGAATACATTTTTTTGAGATAAATAGTATAGCATGGTTAATAATAGTGTATTGTATATTTCAAAATTGCTGAAGGTAAATGTCAAGTATTCTCACCACAAAGAAGTATTTGAAGTGATGGATATGTTAATTAGCTTGATTTAATCTTTCCACATTGTATACATATAACATCACTTTGTACCCCATAAATATATCCAATTTGTACTTGTCAATTTACAATAAAACTTTAAATTACAAAAATAAAATGTTTTTAATTAAAAGAGAGGTTGGCAAGAAAGTACTCTGGTAAATTTAAAACATGATAACAGAAATTTTAAAATTCAAAAGAAAAGCTGGAAGGTGGAAATTTTCAGAAAAACAAAAAGAAGTGGAAAACAGGGAAGAAAGGATAAAATTATTTCAGGACAAAAGCTGTGCAGTAGTCTTAGAGAAAAACTAGTCCGGAGTGAAGGAGGATGATGGGCTCCTAGAGAGTTGTCTCCAATTTAAAAAATAAACTGATAGACTACTTGATGTGTTTCAATGTTTTGAGAGGAGAGTTTGGAATAAATTGATTATAGACACTTGAATGCTAGGTACTTAAGAAAGTTGCATGGAGAAAGAGGCAATAGTTAACTTCAATGAAAATAAAGGAAATGTAATCATATTATGCTAATTGGATCAATTACATACCTTTATAATAGTATAATGAATAGTACTCTACCTATATAGGGTGATACAGATAAACTGAAGGATGGAAGATGGAGAAATACATGTGTGTATTAGCAGTCTTCAGAGTATAAACACATATCTTATTTCCTATAGAAAAAGTAAAATAATGGCCCAAACTGAAAAATTAAGAACTAGTAGTATAAGCATGCTATTTAGAAATATGGAGATAAATACCAGAAGAGGTAGCTGGGAGAACAGAGATTATATCTAGGGAGTAGAAACTGAGAGTGTAGAGGGCTGGGACAGGGTCTGCTGTTTTTCATTATAAACCTAGTGATACTATTTGATTTTTAATGTAATGATAAAAATAAAACAATATGATTAATGTGGTATTTCATTTATTTGAAAATCTTAGGAGGGACTGTTTTAAGTTTTTTTTGTTTTTTGTTTTTTGAGACGGAGTTTCGCTATTTTTGCCCAGGCTGGAGTGCAATGGTGCAATCTCAGCTCACTGCAACCTCCGCCTCCTGGGTTCAAGGATTCTTATGCCTCAGCCTCCTGAGTAGCTGGGATTACAGGCACCTGCCACCATGCCTGGCTAACTTTTTGTATTTTTAGTAGAGAAATGTTGGCCAGGCTGTTCTTGAACTCCTGACCTCAAGTGATCTGAGTGCCTCAGCCTCCCAAAGTGCTGGGATTACAGGCATGAGCCACCACGCACCCAGGCTGGAGTGCAGTGGCGTGATCTCGACTCACTACAACCTCCGCCTCCTGGGTTCAAGCGATTCTCGTGCCTCAGCCTCCCGAGTAGCTGGGATTACAGGTGCCCGCCACCACGCCCTGCTAATTTTTGTATTTTTAGTAGATATGGGGTTTCACCATGTTGGCCAGGCTGTTCTTGAATTCCTGACCTCAAGTGATCCACCTGCCTCGGCCTCCCAAAGTGCTGGAATTACAGGCATGAGCCACTGCACCTGACCTGTTTTCATTAAATATTCTAAGACACTGGGAAATCAACAATACTGATTTAGCACCTCTAAAAGGAACTAAAAATTCTCCCCACTTTGGTACTCACCTGCACTGTGGTGTTTTATTTCAGGGACCCCAGTAACTTGTCAGAAGTAGTGGCACCAGCAGCTCTAGAAACATATTCTGTCCCCATACATTGTTGTTATCATGGTGAACACCAGCAAGTGATGCACTTAGGTGGCTTTACAGGCAGCAGCAGGCTTTACAGTAGGCTGAAAAATCCCACTAAACAGGGCTGAGTAGGAGGGAGCATCCTAGTGGGTGCACACAATAAAGAAGAGGGCTCATAAGACGTTTCCAAGATATGCTCAGAAATAACTGGAAGGATGTGTGTGTCCCCAGCCATAACCACTGGAGGCACAATACAAGGAAATCACCAATGCTGTGCATAACTCCATTTGTTCTCCTGGACTGGTGTTGCCTAGACAAGTGCTGGGTAGATCAGAATGGATGGGGTGGAAGAATTAAGGGGCATCCAGAGAGCTATTTGATCACTGGAGGGGAAAGGGCATGGGGGGATGCAGACAGATGGCAAAACCTGGGTCCAAGATATATTTGTCCCAGATACATAAATTGTCACTTTGCTCCCTCCCCTTCCGACTTGCACACTTACAAAGAAGGTTCCTCTTCCTTTTCTAACCATCACCCACCAGAGAATTTTTCAGGCCTTACAAAGAAGTGAGAGGACCCAGGCCAGTTGGGAGGGTACACATGGACCTACATCACTCTTTTTGAGGAAGTGAGTAGGGAAACCTAGTTATAAGGAAGCAAGGAAAATAGAGGGAGAGTGAGTACTAAGGCCAGCACCGTCTATAAACAGAACAACTCCCGTGTGACCTGAAGGTCTGGGAAGACCCGAGGTCAGAAATCTTCACTCCTCTGCCTACTATGGTGCGCCAGATCCCACCATTTGCACATCTTTGGGCATCTCAGCATCCCCTCTCATGGTCAGAAATAAATAAGGATTCAAGTAGGTGCCTGATACTTTTCTTTTAGACTAACCAGATGAGCCTTTCCCACTCCCCTTTTCCCTGGTCCCCGCAAACATCATATTGTTTTAATCTGTCTCCAGGTATAACGATAATAAGACAAAGTCCTTACCTTCAGAGAGCTCACAATATTTTGGTGGAGGTTTGAGTATAAAGGCAAATGTGAAAACATAATTTTACTATAATGGGGTAAAGTTAAGAAAGAGATCTATGCAAACATAGAAAGGAGTGCACTTAAGTCAGGGAAGGTTTTCTGGCTTAGAAGACCCCCAACCTAAAGGAAAAGTAAGAGTTATCTAGATATGAGCAGGGCAGAACAATAGAAACTGTCCCCTCCACTTCTATTGAGTCACCTGAAATTATATTCATTTTTTGGCAGACATATACCTCCCCCAAACATTCGGCTCTAGTTGTGCCACTTCTTCCTTGTCAGCCGTCTCCTTACCTTGGCCTGAGGCTTCATTGTCTCCAGTCAGGCAACTATCTCATAATCACACTCCACTCACGGCAGCCACATTCTGTATTCTAGAATAGCACTTCCTAACAGTGCTATAACATTTTCTAGTAGCCAGATTTAAGAGGTCAAAAAACAAGTGAAATATTTTACTAATATATTTTATTTAACCCAATATATCTAAAATATTTAAACCATATTTTTAAATTATTGAAATATTTTACATTTTAAAAATATTGTCTTTGAAATTAAGCGTATATTTTATACAGCACATTTCAATTCAGTCTAGCCACATTTCAGATGCTCAGTTGCCACATGTAGCTAGATAGTGGTTATACTGTGGAGCTCTAAAATTCTGCCCAGACTGAGTGTGCTTGGTGTTTCTCCATTAAACAGATGAGCCCCATCAGTTTGAGGCACAACTATGTATTTTCTCTAAGCCTCTGTACCTCCAAGGCCTTGAAAACAATTAGGAAGGAAGAGAAGGCCTATGAGGTTTCAGCTACAGCAGGCACTCCCTTTAGATGCCAAGCCTAGACAACCCTAAACTGATGCCTAACTTGCAGCTGAATCACCTTTTAGCAATCAGATCCAGTGCCTCACCAACCATTTGACCCAGGGAGTCTCCAGTTTGTCCTTTGTCCAGTAGAACACCCACTACAAAGCCTTGATAATTCATCAAAGTGACAGCACCTTCACAGGGCAGTCTGGTGAGAGGACATCTAGCCCTGCCACCCGGGTTCCTGTTGGGAACAATATCAGATAACTTCTTGTGTTAGATTCACATGAATCTAAGAATCAACATGGGCGAAAAATATTGAGAGCATTCAGTTAAAACATTTCCACAAATTAGGAAAAGACCATCTTTAAAAATCTGTTGGGGCCGGGCGCAGTGGCTCACGCCTGTAATGCCAGCACTTTGGGAGGCCGAGGCGGGCGGATCATGAGGTCAGGAGATCGAGACCATCCTGGCTAACACGGTGAAACCCCGTCTCTACTAAAAATACAAAAAAAAAAAAAAATTAGCCGAGCGTTGTGGCGGGCGCCTGTAGTCCCAGCTACTCGGAGAGGCTGAGGCAGGAGAATGGCGTGAACCCGGGAGGCGGAGCTTGCAGTGAGCCGAGACTGTGCCACTGCACTCCAGCCTGGGCGACAGAGCGAGACTCCGTCTCAAAAAAAAAAAAAAAAAATCTGTTTAGAGGTAAAAACACGGGTATTACATGGAGCATAATTTGAAATCCATTCCCTCATATTGAGCCAAGAACTACGGGCCCAGGGAAGGGAAGTGATTTGCCCAAGGTCATTCAACAAATCCCTAGTGGCTGTGATGATCCCTGTATCCTTGCCACTATCTCCCTTGTCTCCACTAACAAAAATATTTCAACGGGAGAATGTGCCGATCTAAGGTATTCCTAAAGTACCTGCTGAGAATGACAGCCCTCGGGAGACCAGTCAGCAGCCCTGAACAGGCACTGCCTTACCGGGGCGTAGCGCCCCAATTCGCCACCTCTTGGAGTCCTAGGCGGAGGATACTACTGGGGCAGTTGTTTCGCCAATTCCACATCTCCCGGAGCCTGGCCTGGCCCAGCCCCGCCCCGCCGCTGTGACCCACTTCCTAGCTGCAGACTGGACCAAGGGGAGGCACACGGGGAGCTCCACAGGGAGGCCATGTCCACTGGGGCAGCTCACAGAATTAGAAAGCCGACTGGGTGCTGTGGCCAGGAGGCGCGTGGTGCAGAGACCACCCCCAACCCTTTGACTGGGGGTTGGCATCCCGGAAAGGCATGGCTCGGCCAATTCCAGCCCCGTTTCCACGCTCAGCACCCGCCCTGCCTGTGCGCGAACGGCTCCGGCCAGCACGGGTCGCCAGAGGCGCCTGTGTGACACTCGGAGTTTGCTGGGGTCTCCGTGGGCGGGAGGACGTTCCAGCGCAATGGCGACTCCATAAGCCCCGCAGCTTCTGCGCCCGGGAAAGATATCCAAGAGCTGCAAAGCTCTGCTGGGCCCAGGCTGCCACCCCAGAGGCCCCCTTCCGCCCCGGGGCCAGGGCTAGGCCAAGGCGGGCACCAGGACCGCCCAGCCTCCCGGCCCTTCGCACTGGGAATCGTTTCCGGGGCGGATGCTTTTTGCATCTGACCTGGCGCGCCCGGTGACGCCTTCGCGTCCAGACGGAAGTGCCGGCGGAGGATCCCCAGCCGGGTCCCGAGCTTGAGCCTGAGCCTGAGCCCGAGCCCGAGCCCGAGCCCGAGCCGGGAGCCGGGAGCTGGTCGCGGGGGCTCCGGGCTGTGGGACCGCTGGGCCCCCAGCGATGGCGACCCTGTGGGGAGGCCTTCTTCGGCTTGGCTCCTTGCTCAGCCTGTCGTGCCTGGCGCTGTCCGTGCTGCTGCTAGCGCAGCTGTCAGACGCCGCCAAGGTGAGTCCCGCCCAGCCTCGCTCCTGACGGAAGCTCCTCCCCTGCCACCGGCCTTGCGGAAACTGGGTCTGCCAACCTGCTGCTCGGCCCATTCCTGACAGCCATACCCCTAGCCTCACAGCTCCGGCAGACCCCCGCCGCCACCAGCCCCGCCCCTCCCGACTGCCCGGCGGCACTCTCGCCCTCAGCCCCGACTGCCTGGCAGTCAGCGCCCCACGGTCGTCCCCAGCCCCGACAGTGCCCACAGCCCGGACAGCAGCCCCCCACCGCCTTAACATTTCTCTTCCCAGCCCCGGCTGCACGCACCTTACACTTGACCTTTTCACCTCCGAGAGCCTTTAACTTTCCACCCTAAGCTCTTGACAACCCACCTGCGCCCTCCGCCAGCCTCACAGGCCCCGCATGCTCCAAGCCAGAATGATAGGAAGCCCCCATCTGACAGAAGCCTTCCCTGTCAAGGGCCGACTCAGCTCAGCTCACTCCTGAACACTTCCCTTCCTGTGGTGGGAACTTGCTACTCCTGGCCTACTTCCCTCTCAGTAGGACCTACGGAGCATCTCTCATCTGCTTCATATTCTCACCTAACTCCCTCCACGAGTCCCTTAGTGCCTTTCTTGCTTTCTCTCTTCCTGATAATTTAGTGGGTAAGGGAAGAACCAAACTGCAAGAGAGGTGAGGTTGTGGCCTCCCTGGTTCGATTTCTTGACCTTCTAGTTCCCTGATGCCGTTCTCTGGTCCCCAGCTCTCCAGACCTTCCCTAGCTCCATGCATACCTGTGCTTCCTCTTTGATGAGCTGGCTCGTCATTGGGGGAAAACAGAAGGGATTCACATTAGTATGATGGGAAAACAGAATGACATTGCATTTTTAAAAATAGCTTTAATTTATAATATCTTTAAATGTAGGAGTGGGGAAAGGTTACAGGCAGGCAAATGTTTTTGATTCAGAGATTCTTTTTGAAACCATCTCTACCTCCTACCAGAAACAGGGACAGCAGCACGTCTCCTGACTTTCAAAACATTGCTGGCACCCTCTGCATATCTTGCCTCATAACTTTATGTATTGTGATCATGTATTTATTTTTCAGTCTCCTTTACTAGGGTGTGTCCTGATTATGGGCAGAAACCATGTCTTATGCTTATCTGAATCCACCTCATTGAGCACAAGATCTAACACAGAGCAAATGCTCACTAAGTGGTTGCTGAATACGTATGTGAATTGTCAATAGCTCTGCCAGACATATCACTGTATATAGGAGGAGTGGGCAAGGTCCTCTGGGGACTGATGATCCACTTCCTTCTCAAACAGATTCCCCTTTGCTGAGGAAGCATCTCTTCTTTTCTTTATCCAGACACTTAGTCACCTGTTCCTCCACCTCTTGAAACTTGTTTTGTTGGTAGTTGTTCTGTCTGTCAACCAGGAATTAGAAGCAAAGTTTCCTGGGAAGAGTATACTAAACTGATCTCAGAGTCAGGCTGCTTCCTGTGTGTACTTCCTTTCTAGTTGTAGGTGGGTGCCTCTGACATTTAATCCCTTCTACGGGACTCTGGCCCAACCCCTTTTATCAATGTCAGTGCCTTCTACCAGAGGGTGAAAGGATGATAGGTAGGAGAATTGTGACCTTTTTGTGAATAATTTTTAGTTTCTTTCCCATCCTTTAGTAATGAATATTCTTATTTACAGGCACAACTATCTGTTTACTATGTATCTTTCTAGTGGCAGGTAGATGGTAATAACATTAGCGTAATTTGATTGTCATGTAACCCATAAATATGGTTAATAAGTCTTAGATCATGTATTAGGTATTATTTCAAAATAACTACATGTAATATATAATGATTCATTAGCATTACCATAAAGGACTGTGGCTTTTAAAAACTTGTATCTGTCAAAGTTAAAGTTTTAAATCAATGATTTTAGAACACTTGGTAGAGGTTGCTTGGCAAAATGTATATGGTACAGTTTTAAAAAATATTGATGATGAACTGTCAACCACTATACTGTTTCCATTTTGGTTACAGAATTTCGAGGATGTCAGATGTAAATGTATCTGCCCTCCCTATAAAGAAAATTCTGGGCATATTTATAATAAGAACATATCTCAGAAAGATTGGTAAGTATCTGGATTACTGAATTACCTGTCACATTTGTTTCTGTGGTTGTCAGTGTTATTCCAGAATCTTCATCAAATGCATAGTTTTCTTTTTAAGTATTTCATTTGAAGCAAAAATGTGAAATTCTACTTCCATTTGAAAAAGTGAGAGTAAGGCCCTAAGTGCATGATGCAGGCCTAAAGGTATACAGCCAAAAACTAAGACCCATGTAGGCAGAGTTTCATGGGGGCATATGACTGGGTTTGGGGCACCTAAACTACCCATAGCTATCTTCCTGTACTCCCTTAAGTTTTGGTGAGGAACCTTTCTCCCTCTTGCTTTTCAATGGAAGGTTAGCAAGGCTCATTTATCTGGGTTATAATTTTTACAACTTGTAGGTTTTGATGATGTATTGCCAAGTATGGGAAGCTATGTTTAAAAGTGTCAGACGGCTCAAGAAGAAGTGGAAATGAGCTATGTGGTCAAGAGTTTCCCATTTGGTGTAAATGAAGAAGTTACAGTTGTGCCAAGATATTGACCTGTTCAGTCCATGGGCAGTCAGGCAGGCCTGGGATGACTGGGGGATCCTGACTGACTAGCCACCAGCAGCCTTCTCTGCTTATTCCAGCAGACCTGACAAACAGCTTTTTTACGTGTGCCATGAAACAGTTGGGATGCAGTTGTATTACAGCAGGATGAATGTGTTCCTTCCCATACAATTGTGATGTTTTATGGTTTGTAACCACGGTAGAAGATGGATGGGGTAGGAATTTAAGAAAAATAGTTCCAAATGGTAGGAGCTTTCACGTGTACCTGATTTCTTAGCTACATAGCCATCAAAGAGTTAGAAAGCAAGATTAAATTCATTCAGTTAACAGTATTCCAACCTGACTTTAAAAAAGAAAAGGCAGCCTTCGAGTATGTTTATTTTCTCTGATGCCACTGTCTGTTCTTCCCTGATACGCATTTAGGTTCAGTCTCATATTTGTGTGTTTTGTTTTGTTTTGTTTTGTTTTGTTTTGTTTTATGAGACAGAGTCTCACTCTGTCACCCAGGCTGGAGTATGATGGCGCTGTCTCTGCTCACTGCAAGCCCTGCCTCCCGGATTCATGCCATTCTCCTGCCTCAGCTTCCTGAGTAGCTGGGACTACAGGTGCCTGCCACCATGCTCGGCTAATTTTTTGTATTTTTAGTAGAGACGGGGTTTCACCGTGTTAGCCAGGATGGTCTCCATCTCCTGACCTCCTGATCCACCCGCCTCGGCCTCCCAAAGTGCTGGGATTACAGGCGTGAGCCACCATGCCCGGCCAGTTCTGTCTCATATTTGTTAAGTGTGTTCTTGAGAACTTCTTGTGAACCTCTATGTTCCACTATAAGTGGTGTCATATTAACCAAGCAATTTGGCCATATTCTTATAGGTTTTATATCAGGAAGTTACTTTATATGATACAAGAATGTTCAGGCCGGGCACAGTGGCTCACGCCTGTAATCCCAGCACTTTGGGAGGCCGAGGCAGGCAGATCACCTGAGGTCAGGAGTTTGAGACCAGCCTGGCCAACAGGGTGAAACCCTGTCTCTACTAAAAATACAAAAAAAATTAGCCGGGCTTGGTGGCGGGTGCCTATAATCCCAGCCACTCGGGAGGCCAAGGCAGGAGAATTGCTTGAACCCAGGAGGCGGAGCTTGCAGTGAGCTGAGATCGTGCCACTGCACTCCAGTCTGGGCGACAGAGCGAGACTCCGGCTCAAAAAAAAAAAAAAAAATGTTCAAATAAATCTTTATGTTACTTCTTTAAATTTTCCAAATTTATTCAGTGCTTACAGTTTATTCTATTATCAGTAATGAAATGCAATGCCTGTCTTTTGAGTAGCAAATGAACTCACTATTCAAGAGTTTAGCACTAATCTTTTCACTAACTTTTTGTTATTTCAGAGTCAGACAGGACCATATGTCATTAATCCCTGGTTATTAGTAAAAATAGCTTTGAAAACAGTTGAGGCAGGACATGGTGGCTCACGCCTGTAATCCCAGCACTTTGGGAGGCCAAGGCAGGTGGATCACTTGAGGCCAGGAGTTTGAGAACAGCCTGGCCAACATGGAGAAACCCCGACTCTACTAAAAATATAAAAATTAGCTGGGCATGGTGGCACACGCCTATAATTCCAGCCACTCGGAAGGCTAAGGTAGAGAATCGCTTGAGCCGCAGAGGCAGAGGTTGCAGTGAGCTGAGATTGTGCCACTACCCTCTAACCTGGGTGACAGAGCATGACTCTGTCTCAAAAAAAAAAAAAAAGAGAGAGAAAGAAACAAAGAAAATAAACAGTTGAGAATAAGGCTTGCTTGGGGTTTTTCTTCCCTCTCTCCCACTCTCCCTTGTTTCTTTCCTGCAGCCTAGCATTTTTCTGGGGATAAATTCCCAGCTGGCACTGAAAATTTTTAACTGACTTTACAAGGGCAGGCAAGTTATGATTCACCAGAATTATGGCTTTACGAGGACTCCAGTATCTGTGAGGGCCTAGATATAGTTTCACCTTTTGTTTTCTAGGCCTTTCATTTTGTCCAGTTTTTATCTTTAAGTCTTCATTGACTTACGCTGGCCGACTTAAAACTTAAGAGTAGTTGGAGTGCTCTGGTTTGTGTTTGGGGTGATTTAAAGCTAATGATGTGTTCCTTTTGGCACTAGGGGGAGGTGTTGCCTAGTTCCTTAAGTGGTTAAGCTCTGACTAGGTCTAGCTCTGTAATGACTGGTCAGCCAAAATCAACCTTCCTGCTTCCTCTCCAGCTGGGCACAACTTTTGCACAGCACTCAGTATCTTTTTGTTATTAAAATATATGTATCCTTCAAAAGAAATACTCAATACTTACTTAGCACTTAAAATTCCCAAGTCATTCTTAGGTATTGTTGCGAAGGCTTCTGAAGCTGAAGTAGGAAACTAAATAGGAGAGAGATCAGTTTCATTTTCCCAAGGTTCAGAGATAAAGAACTGACATAGGAAGCAGGAGTCCTGGATTCTGGTCCTTTCTCTTTTTTTTATGGCTAGAGTGCAGTGGCACGATCATAGCTCATTGCAGCCTTGATCTCCTAGGCTCCAGTGGTCCTCCAGCCTCAGCCTCCTGTGTAGCTGGGACTGCAGGTATGTACCATCACCCTGGCTAATTTTTATTTTTGTTGAGACTGGGTCTCACTATGTTGCCCAGGCTGGTCTCAAGTTGGCCTCAAGTGATCCTCACATCTTGGCCTTCTAAAACTCTGGGATTATAGAGATAAGCCACCATGTGTGGCCTGATCCTTTTTCAAATACGATTTTACTCTGTGACCTTCTCTAAGTGTGAGGCTAGATGAGCTCTGTGATCCTCAGATAGATAACCCCTGTTATGGGATATAGTTCCCTCTGCCCATTTTGTGCCTGCATCCGGTTGGGTAGATGCCTGGTCTTCTGTATATTTGGAACAGATATCACACACTTTTATGGTGAGAGTTATGGGGCCTTACCCGTATTTGAAATACCATCACTGGAAATTTAATTTTTCATTACTACCTTTGTTAAAATTAAATTACCTGTTAAGAATAACCTGGGCTGGGTGTGGTGGCTCATGTCTGTAATGCCAGCACTTTGGGAGGCCGAGGCAGGCAGATCACCTGAGGTTGGGAGTTTGAGACCAGCCTGACCAACATGGAAAAACCCCATTTCTACTAAAAATACAAAATTAGTCGGGCGTGGTAGTGCATGCCTGTAATCCCAGCTACTTGGGAGGCTGAGGCAGGAGAATCACTTGAACCTGGGAGGCAGAGGTTGCGGTGAGCCAAGATCACGCCATTGCACTCCAGCCTGGCAACAAGAGTGAAACTCTGTCTCAAAAAAAAAAAAAAAAAGAATAACCTATAACAACTTCTATCATATACCATTTTTGGTTATGTTTTTCTAATGCCACAGTTCAGAGGGAACAGAACATGAAAGGATGAATTTCTAGAAATTTATTATTTTTTTTTTGAGACAGAATCTCACTCTGTCGCCCAGGCTGAGTGCAATGGCGTGACCTTGGCTCACTGCAACCTCTGCCTCCCAGGTTCAAGTGATTCTCCTGCCTCAGCCTCCTGAGTAGCTGGGATTACAGGCATGCGCCACCAAGCCCGGCTAATTTTTTGTATTTTTAGTAGAAATGGGGTTTCACCCTGTTAGTCAGGCAGGTCTTGAACTCCTGACCTCATGATCCAACCACCTCAGCCTCCCAAAGTGCTCAGATTACAGGTGTGAGCCACCACACCCGGCCTTTTTTTTTTTTTTTTTTTTTTTTTTTTTTTTTTTTGAGACAGAGTTTTGCTCTCATTGCCCAGGCTGGAGTGCAATGGCAAGATCTCGGCTAACTGTAACCTCCACCTTCCAGGTTCAAGCGATTCTCAAGTCTCAGCCTCCTGAGTAGCTGGTATTACAGGCATGTGCCACCATGCCCGGCTAATTTTTTTGCATTTTTAGTAGAGGCGGGGTTTCTCCATGTTGGTCAGGCTGGTCTCGAACTCCCGACCTGAGGTGATCTTCCTGCCTCGGCCTCCCAAAGTGCTGGGATTACAGGCATGAGCCACTGCGCCCGGCTGAAATTAATTTTTAATTGACACAATAACTGTACATATTTATGGGATACATAGTGATGTTTCAATTCATACAAGATATAGTGATTTGATCAGAATATTTAGCATCTCAGACTTTTATCATTTCTTTGTGTTGAAAATATTCAACATCCTCCTTCTAGCTATTTGAAACTATAATATATATTATTGTTGACTATAGTCATCCTACAGTGATAGAGAACACTAGAACTTATTCCTCCCACCAAGCTGTAACTTTGTTTCCGGAAAATACATTTTGGTAGGGAAAGAGAAGGAATCACCCTAGAGTATTGGATGTCCCCAAGAGAATGGGTAAGATAAGATAGGATGGTGTAGTAGAGTGCTTGAGGCAGCCAGGAATGTCTAACAAAGAGATGCCAAAAGGAAAGAAAATTGTCCAACAGCTGGCAGGAGGACAGGAAAGCTTTCCCTAATTTTGCTGAAGGTGATAAGAGTCATAGACTCTTAATAGTTGAGGAGAATAATAATTTAGTTATTGCTTAGAATTGACAGATTTCTAGGAAAAATCTGACAGCACTGTGTTTACATAAACCATACATAATTAGCCTTGAAAATGGGGACGGGGAAATAAGTAACATTCAACAAAAACATTCATCCCTTTGTTAGTATTTATTTAGTTCTTTGGAATAACCAGTTTTTGTTTTAAAATATTTTTGTTATTCTATTTCTCCTTGCTTTTTCAGATTTGCTCATTAAGAAAAGTGATTGTTTCTTCCTGTGTGTGGCTTTGAGGGTTCAATTTTCAGAGTTTCAGAATTTACCACTCTGTTAAACGTGGTTAGTCATTCATACACCACACTGGCAGTTAAGAATGATGTTGGCTGGGCACGGTGGCTCACACCTGTAATCCCAGCACTTTAGGAGGCCAAGATGGGAGGATCAATTGAGGCCAGGTATTCAAGACAAGTTAGGGCAACAAACCAAGACCTGATCTCTACAACAAATTTAAAAGTTAGCCAGGCATGGTGGCATGCTCCTGTAATCATAGCTGCTCTGGAGGTTGAGGCAGGAGGATCACATGAGCCCAGGAGTCTGAGGCTGCAGTGAGCTATGATGGCGCCATTCCACTATAGCCCAAGTGACAGAGCAAGACCTTGTCTCTGAAAAAACAACAACAAAAAAGAATGATGTTAATTCACAAAAGAGATAATCTTATATTTGAACAGTGCCCCATATCACTTTAAACCATTTTAAGTAGTTTTGCTTAGTAACTGAACAAGTCTAAAGGTGACTTGATTTGTTAAGTAGTTTTTCATCCCATTTGGGATTTTTTGGGTGCATTTTTGTAACTGTTAACAGTAGCAACTTTGAAAATAGACACTACTATATGTGTGTCTTTGTGGCTTCTTAAATGGTTAAAACTTACCAAAATGCTAATATTGAGAGCAGAAATTATTTTACTTTATCTTATTGATTATTTGTTTTTTATGCTCTTTCAATGGGTAGGTTTAGTGATTATTCTAGATTTCAGGAAACTTTTGGTCAGAGCAAGCAGAAGAGCTAGCTGGGCTTAAGCAGCATTTTATCTTTGTTTTTTCAGTGATTGCCTTCATGTTGTGGAGCCCATGCCTGTGCGGGGGCCTGATGTAGAAGCATACTGTCTACGCTGTGAATGCAAATACGAAGAAAGAAGCTCTGTCACAATCAAGGTAAAATATATATCTCTATGTATACCTGTCTGTCTGTCTATCTGTCTACCTCTTTTTCTGCTTCTGGTTGGTTTCTAGACAAGACAGAAAAATTTGGATCCCTACCCCAAAAGGAATAATGGGCCTGTTCTGCCTGCCTCACTGAGGTTTGTGGATTAGTTAGGGCATGTTAGATAAATACGTGAAATGGCACAAAAATGCCCTATGTGTAATTAGCATATTCCAGAAAGATATCCCAGCTTCTGTGTAGGCCGTGTGTACCAAAGGCTGAGAGAGCGGCATTTATAAGCCCTCCTCTCCTTGCCTTTCCAGCCCTTTGAAAAAATTAAATATATAGTAATTATTCTAGAACTATTACTTCTGGATTTTAAGATTTCCCCTCTTCATTTCCTGTAGGACGGGGGTCCCTAGCCCCCAGGCCACAGCCCAGTCTGCAGTCTGTTAGGAACTGGGCCACTCAGCAGGAGGTGAGCAGTGGGCAAGTGAGCAAAGCTTCATCTTATTTACGGCTGCTCCCCATCATTCGCATTACCGCCTGAGCTCCACCTCCTGTCAGATCAGCAGCAGCATTAGATTCTCATAGGAGCGTGAACTCTATTGTGAACTGCACATGTGAGGGATCTAGGCTGCATGCTCCTTATGAGAATGAGAATCTAATGCCTGATGATCTGTCACTGTCTCCCATCACCCCCATATGGGACTGTCTAGTTGCAGGAAAACAAGCTCAGGGCTCCCACTGATTCTATGTTATGGTGAACTGTATAATTATTTCATTATATGTTATAATGTAGTAATAATAGAAATAAAGTGCACAATAAATGTAATGTGCTGGAATCATCCCCAAACCATCCCCCACCACCCCTGGTCCATGGAAAAATTGTCCTCCATGAAACTGGTCCCTGGTGCCAAAATGGTTGTGGACTGTTGCTGTAGTAAATGGGATGTAGATAACTCTCATCACCATTTGTATCTCTAATGAGTTCAGTTACTTTATTATAGTGGCTAATGGTTTTTCTTCCTTTTTTTTTTTTTTTTTGAGATGGAGTCTCGCTCTGTTGCCCAGGCTGGAGTGCAGTGGTGTGATCTCGGCTCACTGCAGCCTCCACCTCCTGGATTCAAGCGATTCTCCTGCCTCAGCCTCCTGAATAGCTGGGATTACAGGCGTGCACCACCACGCCCAGCTAATTTTTGTATTTTTAGTAGAGACAGGATTTCACCATGTTGTTCAGGCTGGTCTTGAACTCTTGACCTCGTGGTCCACCCACCTCAGCCTCCCAAAGTGCTGGGATTACAGGTGTGAGGCACTGCGCCTGGCCCAAATTTTTTTACATGGCACTTCCCATTCCTTTCTTCCCAAAAAGGCCCTGTGGGGAATCTGGGGTGGTTAGTTATAATAGTCACAAAGATTTCTGCTGTGATTGACCCTGTGGAAGAGCTCTTGCTCCAGCAGGGTGCTGAACTTTAGAGAAATCCTCACTGTACTATTATTTAACAGATTTGTAAAAAATATACAACTTATGTACCCTAAAAGTCACTCACTATAAGTATACAATTCTATAAATTTTAGTAGATTTAAAACATTTTAAAATCCAGTTTCAGGCCAGGCATGGTGGCTCACATCTATAATCCCAGCACTTTGGAAGGCTGAGGCGGGTGGATCACTTGAGGTCAGGAGTTCGAAACCAGCCTGTCCAACATGGTGAAACCCCATCTCTACTAAAAATATAAAAATTAGCCAGGTGTGGTGGCGCACACTTGTAGTCCCAGCTACTTGGGAGGCTAAGGCATGAGAATCACTTGATCATGGAGGCAGAGGTTGCAGTGAGCTGAGATCGTGCCACTGCACTCCAGTGAGACTCTGTCTCAAAAAAAATAAAAATAAAATCCAGTTTCAGAACATTCCCACTACCCCAAAAAGATCCCTCATGCCCATTTACAGTTAATCCCCATTTCCAGCTCCACTCCGTCACTAGTCTACTTTCTGTCTCTACATACATGGACATTTCATGTATATGGAATCATACAATGTATGGTCTTCTGAGACTGGCTTCTTTCATTTACCACAGTGTTTTTGATGTTTATGCAAGTAGTAGCATGTATCAGTACTTCGTTTTTTTTATTGCTGAATAGTATTTCACTATATGAATATGCATTTATCAGTTGATGGACATTTGGATTATGTCTGGGTTTTGACTATTATGAATAATACTGTCATGAATATCTGCACACATGTCTTTGTATGGATATATATGTTTTCCATTCTCTTGGGTTAATTCCTTAGAATGGTAAAATTATGTTTAACTTTTTAAGAGAGTGCCATATTGTTTCCCAAAGGGGTTGTACCATTTTACATTCCCACCACAGCATATGAGGGTTGTTTCTCCATATCCTTGCCAACACTTGGTATTGTCTATTTATTTTATTGTAGTCCTTCTAATGGGTGTGTCACACTGTACTTTTTCTCAGTACATGAATTAAGGTCACAAGAAAAAATCACCGGCCTAGAAAATACTTTTGTATATCTAAATTGAGCTAAAGAGTAGCTGAATCTAGGACATTATGTTCAGCTGGGAAAAAAAACAAACTGCTGTGCTAGCAGTGGTGACAGGTGATTAGCAGTAGGTGAAGTTGGAGTCTTGATGACCTGCAAAAAGATCTCAAAGATCTTTCCTCTTTTTTCTTAAATAATACTTTGGTGAAGAGTTGAGTTTATTTCTTATATTGCTATCTGGTTTGTATAGAAATCTGTAGGCTTAGCAGATATGTCAGTCAGTTTTACTATTATCATACAAAGTTCTGATTTATGGGCTTAAACAAAGATGTAACTTAATTTTCAATTTCCTTTAGGTTACCATTATAATTTATCTCTCCATTTTGGGCCTTCTACTTCTGTACATGGTGTATCTTACTCTGGTTGAGCCCATACTGAAGAGGCGCCTCTTTGGACACTCACAGTTGATACAGAGTGATGATGATATTGGGGTAAGTTCCCAGCCTGCCCTAGCTGCTCATGGCCAGTCCCTGTCATCATTTGATGTGAAGTGCAAGTGAAAAATAGTCATATATAGATGTTCACATGCTGAAGCAGATCCTCAACTAGAGAAGCTAAAAACAGCTCTGATTTCAGTATGTATCTCTTTATGAAGAAATTGCTTGATGAAGCCATAAATGTGGTGATTTAAATGATGATCTTTGGTGAGTGTGCTATACAGGGCCTTGCTTTCAGTACCAAAGGCACAAGTTTATTGCCATTCCCTGTTTACATTGAGAAAAGTGTCAGAGATGGTTTTCTCTCCAAGCTCTCCCGCCTGAAACACCTTTCCTGTCAATATCACCAAATACTTTAGAAGGCAGAGAGGTTTTCATCAAGGGAAGTGTGAAGATCATGATGTTCTTTTCTTAATGAAGTACAACTTGATAACCTGCTGATGTTTTATATTTCCTTTTTTTCTACTGCTTAAAAAAAAATCTGTGGGCCAGGTGTGGGGGCATACACCTGTAATCCCAGCAATTTGGGAGGCCAAGGTGGGAGGATCACTTGAGCCCAGGAGTTCAAGACCACCCTGGGCAACATGGTGAGACCCCGTCTCTACAAAAAATAAAAACATTAGCCGGGTGTGGTGGTGCGTGCCTGTGGTCCCAACTATTCAGGAGGCTGAGACAGGAGTGTCACTTGACCCCAGGAGTTCGAGGCTGCAGAACTGTGATCACACCACAGGACTCCAGCCTAAGCAACACAGCAAGAAGCCTATCTAAAAAAAAAAGAAAAAAAATCTGAGATCTTTAGAGAAAAATAAAACCATGACTACCATCACTCCAGATTCTCTTCCTGTCTTTAAATCACACACACACACGTGTGTGTATATGTTTATATATATATAGTATATATGTGTGTGTATGTGTGTGTGTGTATATATATATATAGTTGGCATAATCTGTATAAATTGCTTCATAGTCTTTTTAATATTTGTTTATTCAAAAATGTCCAGAAATTGACATAGTCCACAAACTTGTTGTTCAGTATAGCTTAGAGAAGTTTTTTTTTTGTTTTTTTTTTTGAGATGGAGTCTCACTCTGTCGCCCATGCTGGAGTGCAGTGGCGTGACTTTGGCTCACTACAACCTCTTCCTCCCGAGTTCAAGCGATTCTCCTGCCTCAGCCTCCCAAGTAGCTGGGTCTACAGGCAGCTGCCACCACGCCCGGCTAATTTTTTTTTTGCATTTTTAGTAGAGACGGGGTTTCACCATTTTGGCCAGGCTGCTCTTGAACTCCTGACCTCAAGTGATCAGCCCGCCTCGGCCTCCCAAAGTGCTGGAATTACAGGCGTGAGCTGCTGCACCTGGCTGGATATTTTTGTTTCATCATTATCCTGTATGAAATTGTTTCTGAATTTTCCATTCTTTTTTTTTTTTTTTTTTTGAGACGAGTCTCACTCTTTCGCCCAGGCTGGACTGCAGTGTTGTGATCTACGCTCACTGCAAGCTCTGCCTCCCGGATTCACACCATTCTCCTGCCTCAGCCTCCCGAGTAGCCGGGACTACAGGCGCCGCCATCGCACCCGCCTAATTTTTTTTTTTTTTTTTTTTTTTTTTTTTTTTTTTTTTTAGTAGAGACAGGGTTTCACCGTGTTAGCCAGGATGGCCTCGATGTCCTGACCTTGTGATCCCCCTGCCTCGGCCTCCCAAAGTGCTGGGATGACAGGTGTGAGCCACCGCACCCGGCCGAATTTTCCATTCTTTCATTATTATATATAATTTTTTTTTAGAAATTACTTTTTCATGTGGATTATTATATTGGACTATGTTCCTTAAAATGGGTAAAATTTAGAATAGTTTTAAGGTTCAATTCAAAAGCCAAACCCAGAGTGAGCCCTAGCCAACCAGTCAAAAGTCCTTTTACCCTGGAATGGCTTGTGGATCTATAGGCATAGATGTTGAAAGTCTTAAACTACATCCTTCCTTTACAGCATTAAATATCTTCCTGATTTCAGAAATAGACAATACAATAACACAAAACATAAAAGAAATGGGTGTAGAGATGAAAACATGTAGGGCAGGCATTTAATTGGTGGGATCACATGCTCAGTAATTGTTTTGTCCACCAGTGATTGATTCTGCTTGTGTATTGACTATTTGAGAACATTGTCTGTGAGAGGCCTGGCTGACTCTTGGATGTCATTTAAACTGATTCTAGGCAGAGAGAGGTTTTCTGACCAGAGCTGCGAATTTATGGTAACAACTCTACAAAAATAAGTGAATTTTAATTTTTAAAACTGTTGCTTATCCAAGATGTGAGTTCTGCACTATTTATATACTTTAAAAATGTTTTTGTTAAATTATCAGTTTTCATTTTTTCTGTTTTTGTTCAGTGTAGAGCATTTTAAAGCAAATAAAAGTGAGTACGAATAGTTAAGCTCACTGCAAGTAGTCACAATATTTACTATATCATATATCCATGACACATCATCATTATTACCAAAGCATTACAGTAAAACATGTTTTGTGTTTATTGTAATTTTATCAGGTGTGAAAAGAACAAACATAAAAAGGGTAAATCTCTATTTGCATTCCCCCAGCATCCGTGACCATGAGCAGCTAGTTCAGTCTCGTTCTGATGGGTAGAGAGCAGACCCAAAGGATTAGCTGGTTTGTTTAGTCTTTTGAACTTGTTCCTTCAGAAGATTTTTCTCCCCTACCTTGAAGAATAGATAACAGCACTAGGAAACTGAGAGGTCCTCTGCTGATCAAGTACATCCTTCTTCCCAGTATTGCTTATGTCAAAACAAACCAGTGGTGATAATATTTTCCTCCTCTGGTCCTTGACTCAGGGGATGATATTTTATACACAAATTCACTGAAGCACCATATTCTTATAGTGTCATTTTAATCTACCTGACCAAAATCTGTTTTGAGACAATATAACACCAAGTCAGGGTTAGGCAGGCTAAGTTTTAGTCTTTACGCTAATTTGTTAAATGACCTTGGGTCAATTTATTTCCATAATGAGAAATCAAGCAATTCTATAACTTTAGCCTGCCTCCTTTTTTTTTTTTCTTCTTTAGCTTTTTTCTTACATTTTAAAAAACATTTTAAGCCTCATGGAATTGTCTTTATTGTTTTCATTTGTAAGGTTAAAAGTTTAAAAATAGGCTATAGGTCCCAGCTACTTGGGAGGCTGAGGCAGGAGGACCACTTGAGGCCAGGAGTTCAAGGCTGCAGTGAGCTGTGATCACAGCTGTGAATAGCCACTGCATTCCAGCCTGGGCAACATGGCTAGACCCTATTTCAAAAAAAAAAAAAAAATTAAGTTCATGGCCAGTCTGGGCAATATAGTGAGACCACATCTCTTTAAAAAAAAAAAATCCACTTTTTAAATAACTTGAGTTTTAGGATTTGTACAAGCCATTACCTAAATAAAGTGAAAAGTTGAAGGAATTTTGGCAAAGAGGAGGAGGAAAGATTCTTTATAAAAACTCTTTGATATCTTTCAAATGTAGACATTGTATAAATGCCTTACTATAAAAACAAGACCAGGTGTTCTAACTCCTATAATTATAGTTGTATATATGGTTATGTGGTTATGTATATAGCTTTCCATATACATGCTGACTCCTGCCCTGGATATATAATAGAGCTTTTTCAAACATGCACAGCAAAATAATGTTGTTTCTCTCCTAGAGGCAAAGTTTAGTATAAGAGGTACAACTTGTGACTTGGATCTTCTGTTGGAACACAGAAGATTTGCTAACATGGGGTTCAAGAAAAAGAGATCAAGGAAAAGGCAAACAAAAGCAATAAATTACTATTGAATACTTTCTGTCATTTAGACAGCTGTGTTTATATCTCATTCATAGATAGATTAGCATGGTGGCTTCCTGTGTAATGACTACAAACATCCAGTTGTACTGGTTTACTTTGACCAGGTTAGGCTGGTTTTCTACACAGATACCTGGGCAACCCTTCAATAGCCTCTTTCCCAAGGCGGCAATTTACATGGAAGCCACTGGGTGCTTAACAATGGAAGATTCAATCTTTGTTGAATAGAGAGGGTGATTGTAGCACTTGAACTGTGTCTCTTTTCATTACAGATTGGGGAAGTGGGGAAATGAGGAAGCTTTTGGAAGCTAGTCCATTTAGTGTGTGTGTGTTGAGGGTACAGGGAGAGATTAAAAACAACCCAAGATAAGACTCTGTCGCTCACCCTCCCAGAGTGATGTGGCCCCGAGCTGGCAAGAAAACAATTCTAATGGAGACAGGAAATTAAAAGACAGATCTTTCCTCTGCCACAGATTAGCTATATAGTATTGAATAAAGCAAGGAAAGACCCTACTTTCCATATCTATAACATGGAGAGATGTTAACATGAAAACAGATTTTCTTTTCCCTACCAGTTAAGGAAGGCTTCTCTTTAACACAAATAACCACTGTCTTTTGCTTGGTCTCCACTTCTTTAAGGGAAATATCTTTGGAAATGGCAATCCATGGGAACGTTTCACAAATACTCCATCATTGCTTATGTTTCTTGAACCACCTAGGTCTGTACTTGAGTTCATACTCTATCTGGTAGTTGAGTGCTTAGGAGTGCTTAGCCAAATAAATGCTCTGTTGTTTGAAAAGTCCACCTACCCCTATTTCTGTGGCTGGCTGGTGACTGTTTTGTGTCTATGTTTTACCCTGACTGTGCCATCTCTAATGTTCTCCATTCCTGGACTTTTAGGATCACCAGCCTTTTGCAAATGCACACGATGTGCTAGCCCGCTCCCGCAGTCGAGCCAACGTGCTGAACAAGGTAGAATATGCCCAGCAGCGCTGGAAGCTTCAAGTCCAAGAGCAGCGAAAGTCTGTCTTTGATCGGCATGTTGTCCTCAGCTAATTGGGAATTGAATTCAAGGTGACTAGAAAGAAACAGGCAGACAACTGGAAAGAATTGACTGGGTTTTGCTGGGTTTTGTTTTAATGCCTTGTTGATTTCACCAACTGTTGCTGGAAGATTCAAAACTGGAAGCAAAAACATGCTTGATTTTTTTTTCTTGTTAATGTAATAATAGAGACATTTTTAAAAGCACACAGCTCAAAGTCAGCCAATAAATCTTTTCCTATTTGTGACTTTTACTAATAAAAATAAATCTGCCTGTAAATTATCTTGAAGTCCTTTACCTGGAACAAGCACTCTGTTTTTCACCACATAGTTTTAACTTGATTTTCAAGATAATTTTCAGGGTTTTTGTTGTTGTTGTTTTTTGTTTGTTTGTTTGTTTGCTGGGAGAGGGGAGGGATGCCTGGGAAGTGGTTAACAACTTTTTTCAAGTCACTTTACTAAACAAACTTTTGTAAATAGACCTTACCTTCTATTTTCGAGTTTCATTTATATTTTGCAGTGTAGCCAGCCTCATCAAAGAGCTGACTTACTCATTTGACTTTTGCACTGACTGTATTATCTGGGTATCTGCTGTGTCTGCACTTCATGGTAAACTGGATCTGAAATGCCTGGTGGCTTTTCACAAAAAGCAGATTTTCTTCATGTACTGTGATGTCTGATGCAATGCATCCTAGAACAAACTGGCTATTTGCTGGTTTACTCTAAAGACTAAACATAGTCTTGGTGTGTGTGGTCTTACTCATCTTCTTCTAGTACCTTTAAGGACAAATCCTAAGGACTTGGACACTTGCAATAAAGAAATTTTATTTTAAACCGAGCCTCCCTGGATTGATAATATATACACATTTGTCAGCATTTCCGGTCGTGTTGAGAGGCAGCTGTTTGAGCTCCAATGTGCGCAGCTTTGAACTAGGGCTGGGGCTGTGGGTGCCTCTTCTGAAAGGTATAACCGTTATTGGATAACTGGCTTTTTTCTTCCTATGTCCTCTTTGGAATGTAACAATAAAAATAATTTTTGAAACATCCATCAGTGTATCTATGTCTCCTGGTTTTTTCCTCCTCCTCTTCTGCTGTATAATGAGATTGAATATATAAAGACATTTTGTACCCTGTTCTGAGACTACTGTTTTATACCAATCTAACCGTAAAATATTGGTGTAAATTATCTGTGTTTGCATGTATAGACAGAATATATGAATTTGGGGGCGGATCTCTGAAAAGTATACTAATATTTTGATAAATTGGGAGATTTCAAATTCCTGAAGGGGTACTTGTTCTGAGAAATTCTTGGCAAAAAAAATCAGAATTAAATTCATAAAAGTGAGGTTTTAGGAGCCATTAATGGGGTTTTGGGGTTAAGTAAAATTTAGTTTTTTAAGCACCTACAAATATAAAAATCATCAATTTTATTGTTAGTATTAAAAGATTTAAGTTAAACCATGACCAAGTGGGATTTATCCCAGGTATGCAAAGCTGGTTCAACATTTGAAAATAACATATCTAAAGAAGAAAAATTACATGAATTTCTTTAAATACTTCTTTAGAATTTAAAGAAGAAAAATTACATGGATACAGAAAAAGCATTTGACAAAATAACCCCATTCATGATAAAAATTCTCAGGAAACTAGGAATAGAGAAGAACTTCAACTAGATAAAGAAATGAGCTTACAAAAAAACCACAGCTAACATTATATACTTAATGAGAAATTAGAAGCTTTCCCACTAAGATCAGGAATAAGGCAAGGATGTCTTCTGTTACTATTCCTTTTCAACATTGTACTGGAAGTCCTATCCAATGCAATGAGACAAGAAAAGGAAATAAAAGGTATAAATATTGGGAAGGAAGGAATAGAACTGTCTTTGTTTACTGATGCAATGATTGTCTATGTAGAAAACCCAGAAGAATTGACAACAACAATAATAGAACTAATAAGTGATTATAAAGGCTTGCAGGATACAAGGTTAGTATACAAAAGTCAATCAAACCAGGTGCAGTGGCATGTATCTGTAGTCCCAGCTACTCAGGAGGCTGAAGCAGGAGGATTACTTGAAGCCAGGAGTTTTGAGGCTGCAGTGAGCTATGATTGCTGCATGAATAGCTACTGCACTCTGGCCTGGGCAACACAGCAAGACCCTGTCTCTAAAAAATGTCAACTGTTTTCCTATATACCAGCCACAAACAGTGGAATTTGAAATTAAAAACAATACCATTCATAGTAGCACCCCGAAAATGAAATACTTAGGTATAAACCTAGTAAAACGTATCTAAGATCTATATAAAGACAACTGCAAAACTGATTAAATAAACCAAAGAACTAAATAAGAGATATTTCATATTCATTAATAGGAAGGCTCAATATTGTTTAGATGGCAGTTCTTTCTAACTTGATCTATAGATTCAATGAAATCCCAATCAATATCCCAGAAAGTTATACTGTGGATATTAAGCTTATTCTAAAGGTTATAAAAAGGCAAAAGACACAGAATAGCCAACACAATATTAAAGGAGAACAACAAAGTCAGAAAACTAACACTACCTTTGAGACTGACTATAAAACTACAGTAATCATGACAGTATGCTACTGGCAAAAAAGATCAGTGGAACAGGATAGAGAACCCAGAAATAGGCCCATATAAATACAGTCAACTGATCTTTGACAAAGGAGCAAAAGCAATACAATGGAGAAAAGATAGTCTTTTCAACAAATGGTGCTGGAACAACTGGACATCCACATGCAAAGAAATCTAGTTACATACCTTATACCCTTCACAAAAATTAAAATAGATCATAAGCCTACATGTAAAGCGCAAAACTACAAAACTTTCAGAAGATAACGTAGGAGAAGATCTAGATGGTGGTGATGACATATCTGATAAAGGACTGCTATCTAAAATATACAAAGAACACTTAAAACTCAACAATAAGGGACAAAAAAATTGATTTAAAAATGGGCAAAAGTCCTGGACATCTGGACAAAGAAGAGACACAGATGGCAAATAAGCATATGAAAAGATGTTCCACATTATATGTCATCAGGGAAATGCAAATTGAAACAACAATGGGATACCAATACACACCTATTAGAATGACCAAAATCTACAACACTGATAACACCAAATGCTCTCAAGGATGTGGAGCAACAGGAACTTTCTTTTATTGCTAGTGGGAATGCAAAATGGTACAGCAGCCTTACAAAACTAAACATACTTTTACCATATGAACCAGCAATTGTGCTCCATAATAATTACCCAATGAGTTGAAATCTTATGTCCACACAAAACCCTGCATGCAGATGTTTATAGCAGCTTTATTCATAAGTGCCAAAATTTGGAGGCAACTAAGATTTCCTTTGTAGGTGAACAGATAAACAAATTGTGATACATCCAGGCAATGGAATATTCAGCGCTAAAAAGAAATGAGCTTTCAAGCCATGAGAAGACATGGAAGAACCTTAAATGCACACTACTAAGTGAAAGAAGCCAATCTGAAAATGCTATATGCGGCCTGGTGCAGTGGCTGACACCTGTAATCCCAGCACTTTGGGAGGCTGAGGCGGGCAGATCACGAGGTCAGGAGATCGAGACCATCCTGGCTAACATGGTGAAACCCCATCTCTACTAAAAATACAAAAAAAAATTAGCCAGGTGTGGTGGCGGGAGCGTGTAGTCCCAGCTACTAGGGAGGCTGAGGCAGGAGAACGGCGTGAACCCGGGAGGCAGAGCTTGCAGTGAGCTGAGATTGTGCCACTGCACTCCAGTCTGGGCGACAGAGTGAGACTCCATCTCAAAAAAAAAAAGAAAAAAGAAAATGTGATATGCATAATTACAACTATCTGACATTGTGGAAAAGGCAAAACCATGGAGACAGAAATATCAGTGGTTGCAAGGGGCTAGAGAAGGAGGAGGGATGAATAGGCAGAGCACAGGATGTTTAGGCAGTGAAACTATTCTACGATACCACAATGGTGAATACATGTCATTATATACTTGTCGAAACCCACAGAATGTAAATGTATAACACCAAGGGTGAGCCCTAATGTAGACTATGGACTTTGGGTGATAATGTGTCAATACAGGTTCATCAGTTCTAACACAGTACTATAATGGTGTGGAATGTTCATAGCAGAGGAGGCCATGCACACATGGGGGCAGGGAGTATATGAGAATTAGCTCTACTTTGTGTTCAATTTTTCTGTGAACCTACAATTGCTTTAAAAATTAAAGTTGGGGACGGGCGTGGTGGCTCACGCCTATAATCTCAGCATTTTGGGAGGCCAAGGTGGGCGAATCACCTGAGGTCAGGAGTTCAAGACCAGCCTGGCCAACATGGTGAAAACCCATCTCTATTAAAAATACAAAATTAGCTGGGTTTGGTGGTGCACACCTGTAATTCCAGCTACTTGGGTGGCTGAGGCAGGAGAATCACTTGATCCTGGAGGCAGAGGTTGCGATGAGCCAAGATCGTGCCATTGCACTCCAGCCTGGGCAAAAGAGGGAAACTCTGTCTCAAAAAAAAAAAAAAAAAAAAAAAAAATTAAGTTAGCACGGCACAGCAGTCTATAATTCCAGCACTTTGGGTGGGATTTCTTGAGACCAAGAGTTCAAGACCAGCCAGGCAACAAGGTAAGACCTCATCTCTATAAGAAATACAAAAATTAGCCAGGCGGGTTGGCTCGCACCTGTAGTCCCAGCTGCTCGGGAGGTGGAGACTGCGATGTGCTGTGGTCATGCCACTGCATTCCAGCCTGGGCTAGAGAGTGAGACCTTGTCTCTAAATAAATAAGAAGGAATGCTTCTAATATTTATATTTTTAAAAAGATAAAAGTATACTTAAGAAGAAAGAATAAAATGGCTATTTAAGAAAAAGGTATTGGCTAGTTCCTATGATACTGGGTTATCAGAATTTAACATCCACATTCGTGTCACTAAAGTCCCCACTGCTAAATCTGACTGGCTTTAAAAAAATAAAAAGTAAAAAAAAGATGTAAGTTCATACTGACCTTCCTAGTTCTGGCCTTAATCTCTATCTAAAAGAATACTGGCCAATATTTGCACATTATGAGTCTATTGCTCCATAAATAATTTTGATATAATATCATATAACCCAGAAGAATGGGGGACATTCTTTAAACAAAAGAATTTGTTACAAGTATCCAGTTTTGTAAGCACACCTTTCTATTTAGTATGGTTATTTGTTATCATATCTACATCTCGGATAGGAAAAACAGCCAAACCAGAACTGAGCAGTTCTGTTTAACTGTAAACTACTTTGCATATTGTTATTAAATGATCACCTATAAATCAGGTTAAGTCCAACTCAGCCCAAAATACAGCATCCTGACAACAAAACTCAGGTAAGAGACTATTCTCCAGAGTGGCCCATGGGGAAGAATAAGAACACGATTTTTAAGAAAATCCCTAGGTACAGTTGATAAATACTGAATTTTGTCAGCTATCGGATTATTCCATTATCTTAAACTACCAATTATTACCCATATAATGGAAGATCCAGGTTTTGCTGGCAATTAAATCATCTAGAAGAGCAGAAGGAGTTTTGATTTGGAAGTCGGGACACTAGGTTCTCCCCTGCTCTGCTACTAGCTTTGTAACCTTAGCAACATATTACAACCTATGAGGAAGTTTTAAGTTTCCTTCCAGCTCTAACATTCCATAATTCAATTATATCGGCAGTTGTAGCTTTTTATTTTTTACATGCTATACATCTCTGAAATTTGAAGCTTTTATGCTCAGCAGACATCCAGAATCTCTTACAATTTTATCATTAAGACCTCATCATTTATTTCCCAGAATCGCTCTAAGGCAGAATCTGAGATTTTCCCAACATAGATGTGTTTGTTAGCTGTGTCTGTTTCTGGAACCATGGAGCCCCAGCACTACCAATCTGTGTTGCTTTCTTTTAAAAACTTATACTCAATTCCTACAAACACATCCAGACCCCACTAGGCTTTTCATCTTGATTCTCCTTGTTGCTGCATTTTATTTCATTTTCTTACTCTGCTGCCTTAAATTTTCTTCTTTGAATAAAAGGTGATCATATTTAAATGCTAGTACATTGATTGGTGAACTTATTGGAAATGCTCAACAGAAAAAATTTCTCATCAGTGTGCCTCCAGAGACACCATGCTCTTTTTTCAAGAATTACGAAAACTATTGCTAAAACCTAGAAAGTCTTAATTACTTGTGGCATATACAAATTACTCAGATTTCATCTGGGTCAAGATTTAGGATATTGTTTAAATGGTCTTTTAGGGTAAAACCATCACCAAAAGAATGATTTTTGTATAGTTAGGTTTGATGACATCTGCTTTACTTTTTGGTAGGCTGTTAATTCCCGCTTGTTAACTAAAGGCAACACTATGTCTCTGCTGTTGTCAGAAATGCAGTAATACGGACTCCACACCCATTTGCCACCATTTTGCAGCTTCTGCCATACCCGTTCTTTCTCTCTTACCCTCTAGAATTCCTGGCTTGGGAATTTCCTAACTTGTTTCTCTCAGTAACTTTTTCTTTTTGACAGAATCCTGGCTAGTTTTTAGTTTTCCAGAGATTTTTGTTTTGTTAGTTATCTTAGGTCATTTGGTCAGTAATTTGGAATCTTTAGTTTCCTGTTCCTCTGTTTCGATTTTTAATTGGACCTATCCCACTTATCTCATCCCCCCACCCCGTCCCTTTTAAGAAGAGCTTTTCCTGGCATTGACTTCTTTTCCAGCCTCTTTCACCATGACTTACTATAACCCTTTAACCCTGGCCACTCCTCCCTCCCGACACCCCTGCCCCTGCTGCCATTGCTGTTTCTCTAGTCCCCTGACCTTCATACTTGAATTCTGGTCTTAGGGGCTGCTCCTCCCACTACACAGTGCAGCCTGCTGAGTTTTTGCTGTATTCAGGTAGAGAAACAAGTGCCAATATTATCTAATCTTGCCCTAAACATTAGGACTGGTGTGTGTGTGTGTATGTGTGTGTGTGTGTGTGTGTGTGTGTAGTATGCCAAGCACAGATAATAACCCCTCACTCCTAAAGATGCTGAAAAATCAGCCTGCTGAGAAATTAACACCGTATTTCCTTCTTTGATGGAGGCCCACAATTAGACTTCAAGCTGCTTTTCCTTCTCCACTTTAGGTATGTTCCTCATCTCTCAACACGTGTGTTTAGGATAGATCAGTGTTGTGACTCTACAGTGTTAAGGAAAACATAAACCAGGTTTTCTATAAGGTGCAGTTTAGAAAGGAATGCTACATAAGGATTCATTCATCTCTAAAGAAAGGAAAGAGGCAAACGTTGGGTGCATTATAGGCACAGTCACCCCTCTGTACCTGGGGGGGTTGGGTTTAGGACTCCCCTCAAATACCAAAATCCACAGAGGTCCAACTCCCTTATAGAAAATAACGTAGCACTTGCATGGAACGTACACACACCCTCTCAAACACTTTCAGTCATCTCTGGATTACTTATAATACCTAATACAATGCACATTCTATACAAATAGTTGTTACACTGTATTGTTTAGAGGATAATGACAGAAAAAATGTCAGTACTTATTTAGTACCCATGCTGCCATCCCTTTTTTCCCCCTGAATATTTTCCACCCATAGTTGGTTGAATACACAGATGAGGAGCTCACCAATATGGAGGGTCAACTGTATTTTTTTCACTTTATCCTCACAACCACCCTGCAGAATAGTTAGTAGCTCATTTGAACATGGGGAAAGTGAAAGCTCAGAGAGGTTAAGGCACTTTCCTAAGGACACACAGCTAGGAAGGGGTAAGGCCATATTGAAACCTGAGGGTGTTATGACTGAGAGAAAAAGCTCTTTTCCCCCTGCCTCCAAGTTAACCGGTTACACTGCAGTGCCTCTGTAAAATCTGTTGTTGCTATATGACTACAGTCAAAGGCAAAAAGTAACAGTAGTTTAAAACAGGAGAAGGATATAGACCTATTCACAAAGAAGAAATGCGTTGGTGTGGAACCTCTTGGGTTATACTGCTTCATCCTTGAGTTCAACAAAAACACACACACACAAAAACCAAAAAAACTTAATTATAGGCTGGGTGAAGTGGCTCATGCCTGTAATCCCAGTGCTGTGGGAGGATCTTTTGAAGCTAGGAGGTTTAAAATCAGCCGGGGCATCAAGGCAAGACCCCATCCCTACAAAAAAAAAAAAAGAAAAAGAAAAGGCCAGGCATGGTGGTGCACACCTGCAGTCCTAGCTACTCAGAAGGCTGAGGCAGGAGGATCACTTGAACCCAGCAGTTTGAGGCTGCAGTAAGCCATGATCACATTACTGCACTCCAGCCTGGGTGACAGAACAAGACACTACCTCTAAAAATAAAAATGTAAAATAAATAAAAAATTTTAAAAACCTAAACATAGCTACACTTTACTCAATATATTTACAGTTCTACATATGTAAAAACTTGTATATTGACTATGTTTTAAATGTGTAGGGGAAGTTTCTTACCTAAAGGAGTCCCATAGTGAACATTTAAGAGCAAATGATTCCTTTTTTATTTGTATTTTCAGTTTTGCCTCTAGCACATCAGGTATTATTTAAGAAGGCTATGCCTCTGAGGTTGCATGATCATTAACTAATTCATAATTTCCCTTGCATATATTTGAATATTTTGGTGTTTCAGCCCTTCCCACACTTTTTTTATTTGCACGTCTTCACAATCATCATTATATCTTTGTTCCACCTGTACTATTATTTACTCACTCTTTGTCTTTAAATCAAATCACGCTTCTTACTCAAGTAGATTTAGTTTTAAGACAAACCTTATGGCCGGGCGCAGTGGCTCACACCTGTAATCTCAGCACTTTGGGAGGCCAAGGTGGGTGGATCATGAGGTCAGGAGTTTGAGACCAGCCTGGACAACATAATAAAACCCCATCTCTACTAAAAATACAAAAAATTAGCTGGGCTTGGTGGCGGGCACCTGTAATCCCAGCTACTTGGGAGGCTGAGGCAGGAGAATCACTTGAACCCGGGGGGCAGAGGTTGCAGTGAGCCAAGATCGCGCCGCTGCACTCCAGCCCAGGCAACAATGCGAGACTCTGTCTCAAAAAAAAAAAAAAAAAGGAACTTTATGTCGCTACCATAAATGTGAAATTACTAGAACTCACAATAAACAGAAGTTAGTAAAGACACTGAATTCTAACTAGATGCTATTGCTTGTTGAAGGCTTTGATCTTAGGATGATTAGAAAGCATTCTAGGCCAGGTGCGGTGGCTCCCTGTGTATAATCCCAGCACTTGGGGAGGCTGAGGCAGGTGGGTTGCTTGAGCTCAGGAGTTTGAGACCAGCCTGGGCAACATGGCAAGACCCTGTCTCTACAAAAACATACAAAACTTAGCCAGGCATGGTGATGCCCGCCTATGGTCCCAGCTACTCAGGTGGCTGAGGCAGGAGGATTGCTTGAACCTGGGAGGTTAAGGCTCTAGTGAGCCATGATCACACCACTGCACTCCAGCCTGGGCGACAGAGCTAGAACCTGTCTCAAAGGAAAAAAAAAAAAAAAAAGAATTCTAGTGGTGCGGTGTGGAAGACACATTCTCAGCAGACTAAGGTTGTATCTTTATAACCACAAGGATTGAAAAAGAACAGAAGGAGAATAACTTTCTCATAAGGCGATTCAATGTTATTTAGTGCTGTTTCTGTGTACCACCAAAAATCCTCTTACTACACACAGAATATTATAACACCATCTCATTGACCACATGAGCTCAGAAATTGGTCATCAAAGCAGAAAAGTCTTTAAAACATTGATCTCCAGGCGGGCATGGTGGCTCACGCCTGTAATCCCAGCACTTTGGGAGGCCGAGGCAGGCGGATCATGAGGTCAAGAGATCGAGACCATCCTGGCCAACATGGTGAAACCCCATCTCTACTAAAAATACAAAAATTAGCTGGGTGCAGTGGCAGACGCCTGTAATCCCAGCTACTCGGGAGGCTGAGGCAGGAGAATTGCTTGAACCCAGGAGGCGGAAGTTGCAGTGAGCCAAGATCACGCCACTGCACTCCAGCCTGGGCGACAGAGCAAGACTCCATCTCTAAAAATAAAATAAAATATTGATCTCCAAGAAAGTAGATCATATCTGCTCTCTATCTGACCACATTTATAAACTTGGTTATGTTTGCAGGTTAAAGAGGAAATGATGGACAACAGAGGCAACTCTAGTCTACCTGACAAACTTCCTATCTTTCCCGATTCTGCCCGCTTGCCACTGACCAGGTCTTTCTACCTGGAGCCCATGGTCACTTTCCACGTGCACCCGGAGGCCCCGGTGCCATCCCCTTACTCTGAGGAGCTGCCCCTGCTGCCTTTTCCCAGTGACTCCCTTATCCTGGGAAATTACAGTGAACCCTGCCCCTTCTCTTTCCCGATGCCTTATCCAAATTACAGAAGGTGCGAGTACTCCTACGGGCCGGCCTTCATCCGGAAAAGGAATGAGCGAGAAAGGCAGCGAGTGAAATGTGTCAATGAAGGGTACGCCCAGCTCCGCCATCATCTGCCAGAGGAGTATTTGGAGAAGCGACTCAGCAAAGTGGAAACCCTCAGAGCTGCGATCAAGTACATTAACTACCTGCAGTCTCTTCTGTATCCTGATAAAGATGAGACCAAGAATAATCCTGGAAAAGTTTCCTCCATGATAGCAACCACCAGCCACCATACTGATCCTATGTTCAGAATTGTTTGAGTCGCTGTTTCCAAATAGATACGAATAATATCACAAAATGGGGTCTCTTACAGCATCATTCAATAGCTTTTCCTAAATGTAATTTCCATGTGGGCAGGAAATAGCTCAAATGCTAACCTATGCTGGGTATTACTCGCCTGGGTTTCAATTGTACTAAACATGATCTCAAGTAGGTTGAGGAGCTGCTCTGCTTCTTTCATGAACTCTAGGGGAGCAGGGGGCCCCAGAGTCTCTGCATGTCTCACTCTGCCCTTCTCACATGCTTGGCCAGAGGCTGAGCTGTGAGAAGCTCTCACGGAAGCTTGTGAAGCGTGACTAACTACTTGATGCCCGTCGTCACTTCCCTGAAGCATCGTGCTGAACAATCACAATGAACTTCTCTTCATTTGTCAACATTTGGAGATTTTTATTTATTGAGGATTGACAAGAAGTCACCACCGTGGGAAAGTGTCTTGGGGCTAAAGCAAAAGTAGTTTACAAAACCTTGTTGTTATTTGAAATTATTTCAGATGCATCATTTTCCTGCATGCAGACTTCTTCAGGCAGCTTAGTATAGGGTCCAAGAAGGCAGAGCTGTGGCCGGGCATGGTGGCTCATACCTGTAATCCCAGCACTTTGGGAGGCCGAGGCGGGCGGATCACAAGGTCAGGAGATTGAGGCCATCCTGGCTAATGCGGTCAAACCCCGTCTGTACTAAAAATACAAAAAATTAGTTGGGCGTGGTGGCGGGCGCCTGCAGTCCCAGCTACTCAGGAGGCTGAGGCAGGAGAATGTCGTGAACCCAGGAGGCGGAGCTTGCAGTGAGCCGAGATCGCGCCACTGCACTCCAGCCTGGGTGACACAGCAAGACTCCATCTCAAAAAAAAAAAAAAAAAAAAAGGTCGGGCGCGGTGGCTCATGCCTGTAATCTCAGCACTTTGGGAGGCTGAGACAGGTGGATCACGAGGTCAGGAGATCGAGACCATCCTGGCTAACATGGTGAAACCCCGTCTCTACTGAAAACACAAAAAATTAGCCGGCCTGGTGGCGGGTGCCTATAGTCTCAGCTACTCGGGAGGCTGAGGCAGGAGAATGGCGTGAACCCAGGAGGCAGAGCTTGCAGTGAGCTGAGATTGTGCCACTGCACTCCAGCCTGGGCGACAGAGCAAGACCAGACCTGTATCTGCAGTATAACTCTGCTACCTCTTCTCTATGTCTCGGTTCTTCTCCACAAGATGAGAATAACAACAACAGCAATTCCCATGTGTTTATGATGATGATTAACAGAGCTTGACATGTAATAAGTATTCATCATGATTAAAAACTTTTTTTTGAGATGGAGTCTCACTCCGTTGCCCAGGCTGGAGTGTAGTGATGCAATCTCGGCTCACTGCAACCTCCGCCTCCTGGGTTCAAGCAATTCTCTGCCTCAGCCTCTCGAGTAGCTGGGATTACAGGCACCCACCACCACAACCAGCTAATTCTTTTTGTATTTTTAGTAGAGACGGGGTTTCACTATGTTGGCCAGGCTGGTCTTGAACTCCTGACCTCATGATCCACCCGCCTTGGCCTCCCAAAGTGGTGGGATTACAGGCATGAGACACCACTCCCAGCCAAAAACATTTTTTTTAGAGATGGGGTCTTGCTATGTTGCCCAGGCTGGTCTCGAACTCCTAGCCTCAACCAATCCTCCCACCCCTGCCTTCTAAAGTGTTGGGATTACAGGTGTGAGCCACTGTGCCTGGCCATCATTACTGATTATTATTATCATTATCTTGTTTTGTCCATAGCATCACCATTCTCTAGGTTCTCTAAGCTAGAAAACTTGGAGCTGCCAGGCCTTTCCTTCATACCTGGGAAGGACAGTCCCTGCCCCGTATCTTGGGGTCTGCCTTCAAAATGTGTCTATTTCTGCTTCCATGGCCAGCTTCAGCTCTTCCTTCTCCTTTAACTCCCAGGTCCCATCTGTCCCAAGGCCCAGTCAATGACCTATCACATACTGTCTATCACACTTCTCTCCACTGCTATGCCTCTATGAAGTCTTCTCCAACTTCCTATCCCAGCCGTTACTTGTTCCTTTATTTTGTATAAATATTTCTCTTGTGGTTGCTATCCTGCTATCTTTAGACACTTTACACACCTATCTCTGTCTTCTTCAGTAGACTGCAGGCTTATTCATCTTCTATTCCTAGTACCCAGCAAAGAGCCTCAAATCAGGAAGGTGTCGATGAATATCTGTTGTCACTGTTTTCTTATTGCAATCCCGTCACCTGTGTCTGGGTTATTGGTAGCAGTCTCCTGTCTGGCCTCTTGGGCTGCATTCTTAACAGGCTCCACCTCACACTCTCTGAAAGTATTTCATGTCACTTCATCGCTTAAGCTGCCTGATGACTTCCTTCTGAATGCCACCTTGTTTAAATTTATCAGCTTAGTTTTCAAAGCTCCCTACTGCAAAACAAAGCAGAAACATAAGAAGCCGTGTTTTCTCATTTCTCCTTGCCAGCAACATTTCACAAAGCCCCTGACTCTTACCGCAGGCAGCTCTTTCGCTCTTCGTAAAGAAGCTTTGAAGACACGACAGGACAGAGTACACGCCCCTCTCCCTCCTGCACCCCGTTGTCTCCTGCCTGAGTCACTACATTCCTTAAAAGATAAATGACCCGAGTTTTGGCCTTTTCCTATATGTAAGATAACATCTGATGGGGTTAGCGATGATGCCTCTGTAATCTGTAACCAGAATTACTCTCACACCCAAACCCTGATGTGAGTCTGCTTTAATGTGACTCCTAAGCAAGTTCAGTGTGATTTTGCACATGCTGAACCCATTTCCCCCAAACAGAAAATCACAGTCTTGCAAATGTATCCTTCTCTCTTCTCTCTTACTTCCTACCTAAACTGGAATATTCTCCTTTTCCCCTCCTCCACTGGAATCCCACTGTCTCATTCAAGAATCCTTCTTTCACTGCCAGAGACTTCATGGGTACTTTTTAATTTATTTTTTATTTTTTGAGACGGAGTCTCTCTCTGTCACCCAGGCTGGAGTGCAGTGGTGTGATCTTGGCTCACTGCAACCTCTGACTCCCTGGTTCAAGCGATTCTCCTGCCTCAGCCTCCCGAGTAGCTGGGATTACAGGCGTGTGCCACCACGCCCAGCTAATTTTTTGTATTTTTAGTAGAGACGGGGTTTCACTGTGCTAGCCAGGAGGGTCTCGATCTCCTGACCTTGTGATCCACCTGCCTTGGTCTCCCAAAGTGCTGGGATTACAGGCATGAGCCACTGCTCCCGGCCATGGGTCTCTCTTAGACTCTCTGTATGCCAAATAACTCGGCCTTGGTATATGGTCCTGGGCAGCAGTCATTCTCCTGACTATGAAGTGATGCTCCGGGAGGGCAGTCATCAGTTAAGAGGCTTTTGGTTGCAAGTAAGAAGCAGCCCAATCCAGAGTGGCATAATCAATAAGGGGAATTATTGGCTCACACAGCTGAGGCCTAGAGTAGCAGCACTGCCTACAGGCAGGACTCAGTACTGTCACCGAGAACCTATTTTCAGCTGGGCGTGGGGGTGCTTGTCTGTAGTCTGAGCTCCTCGGAAGACTGAGGCAAAAGGATCCCTTGAGCCCAGGAGTTTGAGGCCAGCCTGGGCAACCCTGTCTCAAAACAAACAAACCAACCCTCTATTTCCTGAGGTCTATCCTCTCTCTGAGAATAGCTTCAGTGTTCCCAAAAGGCTGTCAGAGGCTCTCAGAACTATCAGCTTTCTTGTTCAGGCATAGGAAGAAAGAGAAAGCCTATACCCCAGGATTCCCAACCAAAGTCTCCAGATTCCTGCTGATTGGAGAGGTTCAGGAACACGCCCCTGCCTAACCAACCCCTGGGGCCAGACAGGGATGCAAGGGGTGACTGACACCCACTCTACCCCTGGAGGTGGGTACCCTGGCCTCCCTATCCACGTGGATCTGCCAACTGAAACAGGACCTGGTAGAAGCAGGGTATGAATGTGGGGGAGACACCTCCAAACGTGCCTGCATACCAGGCACATAACCAGTGCACAGTGACTGTCAGAGCCCTCCAAATACGAGCCCCTCCCACGAGCAGAATCTGGACTTCTGTTCCTTTGTTGCCAGTGTCCACACCTCTCACTCCAAATGGTCACAACACCTCTGCTCCTCAACAGAGTCCTGCCTGTTATAGACAAACAGGCCCACACCTTTGGTTATTTTGGTTTAGACTAGGGACAAATTCTATCCTAGAGTCCCCAGGCCTTCAGTGGCTCCCCCATCCCTGCCGCTAGTGTGTACAGGCAGGAGGCCCTCAGTTTCTGCGGAGGTGGCTCCTCCCTCACAGGAGTCTCCTGGGATCCGTCAGGGCTTCCCACCACCACTGACTCTTCCAGCAGTGGGGCACCCTGAGCTTTGGAGAACTGAGGCTATACTGGCCTTTTTCCCTTCTTCCTCCTCCTCTTCTCTCCAAAGGGAAACCTGGAGAACATCCCCTCCCCCATCACTTCCTGCCCCACCCCTACCTCCCAAGGCCTCCTGTCCCCCTCTCCGCATGCTCAGTGTACTCACTGGCCACAGAGGAAAGCGTCCCCAGGCTGCACGCATGGTAACCGGCCTGGCAACCAGGAGTCGGTTGGGCTGAGGCCCTGAGCCCCAATTGTCAGAAGGGGCCTGAGGCTGAGGTGGAGGCTGGGAGTTTGGGGCCGTGGGTAAGTCCTTTTGGGGTCAGACCTGTGGACTTGAGTGGGGGCGGACCCTCACGGGGCTCTGGTGGGCTGCAGCAGTGCGGCTTGATCTTGGGCCCTGGTGGCAGCTGTCTCCTCTGAACAGAGGTTAGAAAGGTGATGGACGGCCCTGAGATCTCAGCTTGCCTGGGGCCAGAACTAGCCTTGTAGGTGACCGGGGAGGAGGAAGGAGGAAAAATACTAACATAAGTTGAGCTGCTGAATACGCCAGGTGCTTTCCATGTATTCTATCCTGAGTGTAACTGGAGGGGAGAGGTTAAGTGAGCACACAGCCAGCAGGCTGTAGGGAAGGATTTAAAGCTGGGCTGCTCTAAACTCACAGCACTTGCTCTTCCAGTCCCTTCCTTGTTTCCTAAGTGGAGGTTCCCAAGGCAGGTGACTCAAAGAGGAAACTGTGAGAGTTTGTGGGAGCAGGTGGGGCCGTGCATGGACTCAACTGTCCCCAGAGGCAGCTAACTGCAGAGCTGAGCCCTGCCTCGCCCAGGCAGCCACCACTGGCTTCAAGCTGCAGCTCAGGTAATGGTGGTGCCTGTTCTCAGGTGGATCCTCTGAAGGCCATGGACTCCTCCACGGGGCCCAGGATGCCTTTGCTCAAATACTGCAGCGTGGCCACAAGCCTGAAGGCCCCTGGCTGGGACGGTGCTGCTCCACCCTGGGACCTCTCCTTCACCTACCCCTTTGCCCTCCAAGCGCCCTGGCTCACCGGGCACAAGCCCCTTGCAAGGTACCTGTCTCTGCCCCTCTGGGGGAAGTGGGTGCCCTTTTCTTTTTCCTTTGTTCTTGGCTGTTGGTGGTAGACCTTGGTGGACAGACTTGCTTCCTGAGAAGGCGGAAAGGGGTCTTCATTGTTTGGCCTATGATTGGTGTATCTGTGTGGGGTCTGTCACTCCAGCCTACACTGTGCTCCCAGAGTCCTCCAGGGTTGATCTGGCTTTAGCAGAGTTGCAGATGCCGCAGTTGGCATGAGTGAGAGAAGGCAGTCAGGGATAGCCAGTTACAAGTTTATAGCTCATTTTACCATCAACGCTGAGACTTGGCTGGGCGCAGTGGCTCACGCCTGTAATCCCAGCAGTTTGGAAGGCCGAGGCAAGCGGATCACTTGAGGTCAGGAGTTCGAGACCAGTCTGACCAACATGACAAAACCCCATATACTAAAAATACAAAAAAAAATTGGCTAGGCATGGTGGCTCATGCCTGTAATCCTAGCACTTTGGGAGGCCAAGGCGGGTGGATCACCCGAGGTCAGGAGTTCGAGACCAGCCTGGCCAAGATGGTGAAACCCTGTCTCTACTAAAAATACAAAAATTAGCCAGGCATGGTGGCGGGTGCCTGTAGTCCCAGCTACTGAGGAGGATGAAGCAGAGAATTGCTTGAACTCGGAAGGTGGAAAGGTTGCAGTGAGCCAAGATCACGCCATTGCACTCCAGCCTGGGTGGCAGAGTGAGACTCTGTCTCAAAGAAAAAAAAATAATTAGCTGGGCATGGTGGCGCATGCCTGTATTCCCAGCTACTCAGGAGGCTGAGGCAGGAAAATTGCTTGAACTCGGGAGGTGGAGGTTGCAGTGAGCCAAGACAGTGCCACTGCGCTCAAGCCTAGGGAACAGAGCGAGACTCTGTCTCAAAAACAAAACAAAACCAAAAAAAACAATGAGACTTGCTTGGCCACCATATGAGAAATCAGCTAATGTGGGGTCTCCAGGTCCCTCTTCAGCTTCCCTTGGTACCCCTCCTTTGTCCAGGATTTTCCTGAATAGGATCCTCAGTCCGCTTTCTAAAGTGTGGATACAAGAGGCCAAAGGCACCACAGCCATATATGCACATGTGGAGCGTGTCATCTCCAGGGACTCGCATTCCTGCTGCCTGATCCATTCTGCCCACATTAGGGGCATGCCAGCTTGAATGATCCTTAATGGCTCCCTTTTGTGATCCACCCCGTGGACCATCCTGTTCAAGGCTAGAGTTAAGCATGGGACTTCAGATGCCAACAAGCACAGGAAGGAGGCTGAGGGGGGCTGAGGGCAGCTCAGCATGGGCCTGCAGGAGCTCCTCAGCACGAACAGCCTGGGTGCAGTGACGGCATGTTGATGGCAGCAGGAGGCAGACAGGCCCCCTTTGCATTCAGCCTTGCCCACAAAGTAAAATGGCTTCTTCAAAAACCCAAACCCTGACTCAACAACTCCCCTAGGCCAACTGGCCCTGACCACAAATTTTCTAGAACTAGCATCTCCTTTTTCTGTCCCACAGCCCCTTAGCTCCTCTGGGTTGTCCCTGCCCAAACACTTCCTCATCCCTCTGACCCCACAGCATCAAGTGGCATTACAATTTCACACCCTTGGTATTACTATCCAAGCTTCCACGCCTCATCCTGGAATCCCACACGCCGCCTTAGGATTTACCTTCCTGGCACTTTTTTTTTCTTTTTTTTTGAGACGCAGTCTCACTCTGTCACCAGGCTGGAGCACAGTGGCGCAATCCTGGCTCACTGCAACCTCCGCCTCCTGGGTTCAAGCGATTCTCCTGCCTCAGCCTCCTGAGTAGCTGAGACTACAGGCGCCCACCACCACACCCACCTAATTTTTGTATTTTTAGTAGAGGTGGGGTTTCACCGTGTTGTCCAGATAGTCTCCATCTCTTGACCCCGTGATCTGCCCATCTCGACCTCCCAAAGTGCTGAGATTACAGGCATGAGCCACCACTCCCGGCCCCTGGCACTCTTTTCTTTTCTTTTTCTTGATGGGGGTCTCACCTTGTCACCCAGGCTGGAGTGCAGTAGAGTCATTTCAGCCCACTGCAACCTCTACCTCCCAGGTTCAAGCAATCCTCCTACCTCAGCCTCCCAAGTAGCTGGGACCACAGGCTCACACCACCACATCCAGCTAATTTTTTGTATTTTTGGTAGAGATGGGGTTTCACCATGTTGCCCAGGCTGGTCTTGAATTCCTGAGCTCAAGTGATCCATCTGCATCGGCCTCCCAAAGTGCTGGGATTATAGGCTTGAGCCACACTTTTCCAGTCTGTTGTCTAGTGTAGGAATAAGCATTAATTAACTTGAATGTATCAAGGCGAATTACCTTTTGGTTGCCTTGAACCAACTCCCAATCCACCAAGGATGGTTCCCTTCACTGTCCTCTCCTTCTGCCCCTCCCAGAGGTTTACCTTATCCTTCCGGAAGTCATAGATTGCCACTTTCCATATAGATTTCTGTTCCACATGCCTCGTGTGCTGTGGTTCACCTCAGATGTACCCGTGAAACATGTTTCTTGATGTGTTTAGGCTTGTTGCTCTCCATCCACTAATTCCATTTGCTTTTTTCCAGGCACGCCTCTTCTTGCCCATGTCTCCAAATTGCCGACCCAGCATGGCAGGGGCCTGGCTGGCTGGGAAGAGCTGGAGATGCTGCCAACACATGGGTCCTAGCAAGAAGGGAAGCAGATGGTTTTTACTACCGGGCTCAAATAAAGGTCGCTCCTGAGGCAAGTCCCTGACCCCCAGTATCTCCCTGGCGTGCTCCTCTGGGTGGCCCTGTCATACCTGACATGCCTTAGCTGTGTGCATCTAGCAGGCTGGTCTCTTGGATAAGCACAGCTCTCCCATGGCCATGTTGTAGAAGTGAACATGTAATACCACTGAGTGTATTAGTTTGCTAGGGCTCCCTAACAAAGTGCAACAAACGGAGTGGCTTAAACCACAGAAATGTGTCATCTCCCATTTCTGGCGGCTGGAAGTCCACGGGTTGGCAAGGTTGGTTCCTTCTGAGAGCTGTGAAGAAGAATCATTCCCATGCCCTGCTTCTGGCTTTTCATGGCTTGCTGGCAGGCTTTGGTGTTCCTCAGCTTGTAGAGGCATCACCTTGATCTCTGCCTTTACCTTTACGGGGCTTTCTCCCTGAGTGTGTGTCTGCCCACATTTCCCCCTTTATAGGGACATCAATCATACTGGATTAGGGACCTGCCATATCCAGTCCTCATCTTAATTACATTTGCGATGACCCTATCCCCAAATAAGGTCACATTCTGGGGTCTAGGACTTCAACATCTGAATTTGGCAGGGGGCAAGGCATGTTGGCTCATGCCTGTAATCCCAGCACTTTGAGAGGTAGTGGTGGGAGGATTGCTTGAGGCCAGGAGTTCAAGACCAGCCTGGGCAACATAGCAAGACCCTGTCTCTACAAAAAAATTAAAAATTAGCCAGGCATGGTGACACATGGCTGTAGTCGCAGCTACTTGGGAGGCTGAGGCAGGAAGATCACTTGAGCCCCAAACTGATGGCACCACTGCACTCCAGCCTGTGGGAGGAGGGTGGAGGTGGGGAATGGGACACAATTCAATGCATAACAGAGAAGAAAATGTACTTTAAAAGTACTTTGTTGAGGCAAATTCAGTGTGTTGAATGAACACTAGCCTAAGGGAAAGGTGGAACGAGATGTGTTTGCTCACATGCACGGGTGTGTGCTGGTACACAGAGAAGCACACTCCCGCCATGCTGGGGGCCAGGCCTGGCCTGTACTTCAGTGGCTACTCATTTCTTTTTTTTTCAGAGTCAGACTTACTTTGTGAATGTAGATTCATGAAGGGAAGACTAGTGTAAATTCTTTAAAAATATGAATTTCAGAATTTCCAATCAAAAGTCAGTTTTCAGCTGGGTGCGGCTGCTCACGCCTGTAATAACAGCACTTTGGAAAGCCAAGAAGGGTGGGTTACCTGAGGTCAGAAGTTCAAGACCAGCCTGGCCAACGTGGTGACACCCCATCTCTACTAAATATACAAAAATTAGCCGAGTGAGGTGGTGCGCTCCTGTAGTCTCAGCTGCTCGGGAACCTGAGACAGGAGAATCGCTTAAACCCAGGAGGCAGAGGTTGCAGTGAACCAAGATCACGCCATTGCACTCTAGCCTGGGTGACGAGCAAAACTCTATCTGGAAAAAAAAAAAAAAGTCAATTTTCAAGTAACTAATATGTGAATTAAAATGAAATTCTAGCAAAGCTTTGCTCAAATATAGGTTCTGTCCAGTGATTTGGTAAAAATAATTTATAACCAGAGTTTATTTCTCTTCTAAATCACAGAGTACTTGAAACGGCTTGTACTTTTAAGTAGCTGCAGCACCGTTCTCTCACTTTTGCTATTCATTTGCTTAGCTAACCCTTTCCTCGTCGCCTTGTCGACTGCAAGGGCGGTGCTGAGGCAGCCCTGTGGCCACAATCGCTCCTCGCCTGCATGAGCCTCGCAGGTGAACAACCATCCTGTTGGTCTTGGACACATCCCTGGTTGGTCTTGGACACAGGAGCGACACTTCTTGCGGGTGCTGGAAGGAAGAGATTGCATTGAGAAAAGGTCCAGGGAGGACCCAGGTTACTCCTGGCAATTGCAGGTCAAAAATTTGGTAGGAGGAAAGAAAACCAGGCAAAGGAAGGGAATGGAAAGAAAGAGGCAGGAAGTGATCCACAAGAGTTGCCCGAGGCAGGAAGAGATTCAGGGAAGCACAACTGCGCCACACAGCCTGCCTGTCTTGGCTTTGACTGGCTTGAAGCAGCATCTGCCCTGTCCCTTCTTTAGGTGCCTGTCACTGTTTGGAAGGCAGCCCCTGGGCCTGGTGTGGGGGCATCGTAGGGAACCTGGGTGCTTCCTACTGTACTTTGTAATGCCAGGTCTTATTCTGAGTGTTTTCTTTCCCACAGCTGGAGAGACAGGGGGTCCTGCTTGTGGAATTCGAGGCTCCTCTTGTCGCAGGCCCAAAGCTGCCAGCCCAGCAGCAGAGAGTGGTCTTAGAAGAGGATGTCATTCCTCTCTCACCATCTGTAGGATACTCACTGAGACCAGGGGACAAGGTGCTGGCAATCTGGAAGCCAGGCCAACAGCAGTACGGCCCTGGCACTGTTCTTTTGGGCTTGGAGATGAGAGATCCCCAGAGAGGTAAGAGAAGCTGCTCTGACCCATCAGTCCCCAGAAGGAGCCAGGCTGTAATCAGGCCACAGGAGAGAGCCAAGGGTGCGTCTACAGCTTAGGGGTTTCTAAGGCATTAAGAAGAGAATTTTTCCCCCTTGCTTGCTGCTTAATCTTGAGGCAGCAACATATGCCTCAAGATGCACATTGTATCTTTCAGATTATATAAAAAAAATTGTAATCAGGGTAAGTGGCCTAAAACTCTCATATCTATATTGCTTAGCTAAACCATGGTTTAGCTACTGACGACCCAGCCCTCACCAGGTCCTCCAGGGACCAGACAGTCCTCTTCTGCAGGGTCAGTCAGTACCACTGTAATTCAGAGAATGACAGAATGAGGCTTCTACTGAGAATGCATTTTGGTTTTGGCAAGAAAAGTGAGCCCCTGCAGGCCACTGTAGTCCAGGAGGCAGGGAGGCTCAGGCAAGTCCTTGGGAAGTGGAGGTAACTATGGTGCAGGTGAAGGATGTTCCTGGCAGGCTCTCCATGGAGAGGTGCATGTGAGGAGCCAGGCAGCCAGAGCAGAGGGGCCAGGCTGAAGCTCTGCCTTTGCCTGTGTGGATAGGAGAGGCTTTATCCCACTATTAGGAAGTGGAAGCTACTTGGGAGGCTGAGGCAGGAGGATGCCTTGAGCTTGGGAGGTTGAGGCTGCAGTGAGCTATCACTGTGCTACTGTACTCCAGTCTGAGCCAGACCCTGTCTCAAAAAAAAAAAAAGAAAAGATAATTGGTAATTATAACAAAATGTTGCTGTTTTTTGTTATGTAGCATCAAAGGAAGAAGAAATCACTGTTCATTTCTGGAATGGCAAAGCCGCTAAAGTGCCCCTAGGTGGGGTCCAGTCGGTGTCCCTGGCCATCTGGAAGAAGGCTGTGGAGAGGCTGCACAAGTCTTTCACCAGGGAGCACCCCAGGCCCCTTCACTGGGCCCCTTGCTGCTCTCTGCTGGGGCCAATCACTGGGTGCATCACTAATGAGCTTCCTCCGGATGCTCCATTCCTGTGCCCTCTCTGCCACCCTCATGTCTGCTGCCAGCTGCTGTACCAGGGCTGCCTCTGTGGCTGCCCTCCATGTGGCACCACTTGGTGGCCTCTAACCAGGACCTCAGAAGTCACAGCCAGAGAACTTCCAGAGTTGGAGCCCACAGCACAGCTTTTGCCCCTGGAAGGTCCTAAAGAGGAGAAAGTAGCAACACACGCTCCCCTGGCTGTTTCTTCCTCCTCGTCCTCCTCCTGTGAACAAGATGGTGTGGAGAATGATCTGGAGATGGGCCCTCCCCAGAGACTGATGGTGAACAGTGCAGTCAACACAGATCCCATCCTTCCTGAGACGCCTCTGAGGCAGAGTGGACTCTGCCAGCCTAAGTGGAGGTACTGGAAGAGAAACGGGCCTGAGCCATGCCCTGGGAAGCCAGGTATACCAGGGGAGTGGGCTTGCCTTCTCAGGCAGGGGCTGGGGCCCCGGCTCCCTTCCCTCCCACATGTCCCTTAGGAATTTGATGCACATGTCCACTCTGTTGGGACTGCAGTAATCCTTGGGAGTCTGGTCACGCTGAAGAGGAGGCTGTGGCAAGAGGGAAATAGCAGGTTTCCATTTCAGCTATGAGGCCCAAAGGAGCAGGATGAACTGATCTTTGTGCTAAGGTTGCATCCCTATTTAATACCTGCCTTTTTCTTTCTTCACTAGTCTCTGCTGACAGAGCACTGCCATTGTCTGTTTTTAGTCCCCTCCTTTTTTCTTGGAGGCCTTGGTTTTTCTCTAGATGAACAGTCCAAATGCCTCCAGGTGTTGATGAGTTGATGCACTGAAGCATAGAAACGGGTCTTAAGCATTGGTCGTGAGGCCCCACTCTCCCGCTGGGTCCCTCAGTAAGTGAGCGGGGAGGACCTGGGCACTGCGATGTGCTTCTTATCCCTCATGGCCAACAGGGAAGCCGTATGCTGTTGCCGCTGGCAGTCTGCAGCCAGTCCCACGCTGCATCGCCTCCAGCTGAGAACTGTGTGGCGGGCCCTGCTAGGTTCGGGGAGCCCATCCTATCTAAATTCCCAACAGAGTCCGGAAAGAGCAGAAGCCTGTCAGAGCTGTGTGAAGGAGGTGGCCTGGGTAAGTCTGGCCCTTGACAAGATTCTGGGGGTCCTGGGGTCACTGAACGTATCTGGGGCAGGGAGGCTGTGAGGTGAAGGAACACCACTGCTAAGGGCTTAGATCTCTAGGTACTGCCCACACTGGGACCCACTGGGGGTCCCTGGTTGAGACCATAGCCCTATTTCTAGGACAGCCACTGAGCCAGAAGGACTGCTCAGCCCATGAGGGTTTTTTTTTTTTCTTTTGGGACAGAGTCTCACTCTGTTGCCCAGGCTGGAGTGCAGTGGCATGATTTTGGCTCACTGCAACCTCTGCCTCCCAGGTTCAAGTGATTCTCATGCCTCAGCCTCCCCAGTAGCTGGGATTATAGGTGCATGCCACCATGCCTGGCTAACTTTTTGTATTTTTAGTGGAGATGGTGTTTCGCCGTGTTGGCCAGGCAGGTCTCGAACCCCTGGCCTAAGTGATCTGCCCGCCTCGGCCTCCCAAAGTGCTGGGATTATAGGCATGAAACACCAAGCTGGCACCAATGAAGATTTCAATCTTGCCCCAGGGGTAAGGACTTTATTAGTGTTCAGTTCCAGAAAGTTGAGAAATTGTTTGTAATGAGAAGCTTTCCTGGTGACTCCTCTGAACCCCTGGGCTTTGGGAGGGGTGGGGAGGAGTATGTCTGCTGCACTTGGATTTTATATGAGGATTTTCCCCTATCTCTCATAGGCCCAGCTGTGCTCTTCCTCCACTCTCCAGGAGGAAACTTTGTATTGAAAATATAAAATGGGGAGGTGGGTCCTAGGCTTCTGTGAAATGGGTTACTCCAATCTTGCAATGGCAAGCCTTGGCAGCAGCCACTCAGAAATGGCGATTTCGCTGGGCACAGTGGCTCACCCAGCACTTTGGGAGGCCGGGGGGTGGGGGTGGGGGGGACAGATCACTTGAGGTCAGGGGTTCGAGACCAGCCTGACCAACAAAGTGAAACCCTGTCTCTACTAAAAATACAAAAATTAATCAGGCATTGTGATGCACGTCTGTAATCCCAGCTAGTTGGGAGGCTGAGGTACGAGAATCGGTTGAACCCAGGAGGCAGAGTGAGCCACTACACTCCAGCCTGGGCGACACAGTGAGACTCTATCTGCAAAAAAAATAAATAAATAAAAAGAAAAGAAAGAAGTGCCGGTTTCTTTCTCCATTTGAAAGAAATGCAGCTATGGAGAATTTAGCATGAAAACTCTAGAGTTTGGCACCATTGTCTTTATATTATCATTTGTAGAGAGGGCATAAAGAAGATGGTACCAAACTCTAGAGTTTTCATGCTAAATTCTCCATAGCTCCCAATGCCTCTTGCTCCAGCACAGCTTGGAGAAAGAAGAGCTGTACCTACTCAACAGAGAGGGGTCTGTGGGGAGCAACTGAGACAGTGCCAAGCCCAGCACAGGGGAGAGGGACAACCAGAGGGGCCACGGAGGCCAGACATACCCTAGGTACCATGTCTGTGTTCCCACTGCTGTGGTTTGCTCCATAGCAAACTCTAGAAGGGTTCCAAACCTGATTAAGTCCAAACAAATTTCCCCTGGCCCTAAGTTTACACAGCTCTTACTGCTACTGCCCAAAGCCACTTACACCTACAGTCTCTCTCCACCACCACATTTAAACAGATCCACTCCAAAGTTATTTTCTCCCCTGAAATAAATTCTAATAATTGACTATAAAGAAGAGAACTATAGTATCTTCAGGTACTTGGCCTGGCTTTCCTGTTAAATACTGGATCTTGTGTTAAGCTCTAGGGAAGGTTCCTGGGGCTGACCCATGAGCATCATCAGCATGTTCCCAAATATATGGAGAGCATGCCCGAGATGGTGTGTGGAGACATGGCCATCCCCCGTCCTCGCCACACGACTGCCTGCTCACTAGTGAAGAGAAGCACAGAAAACCAGGGTTAGGGCTGAAACAAGGCAAACACCAGAGCTTTGCTTTTCTCCCCTCCAGGTTTTGTATCTTTTAAAGGAAATATGCTGTTTTGCTTCTCCTAAACATGCTTGATGTTTAATCAGTTCTTTTTTTTTTTTTGAGACGGAGTCTCGCTCTGTCGCCCAGGCTGGAGTGCAGTGGCGCAATCTCGGCTCACTGCAAGCTCCGCCTCCCTGGTTCACGCCATTCTCTTGCTTCAGCCTCTCCGAGTAGCTGGGACTACAGGTGCCCGCCACCACGCCCGGCTAATTTTTTTTTTTTTTGTATTTTTAGTAGAGACGGGGTTTCACCGTGGTCTCGATCTCCTGACCTCGTGATCCGCCCGTCTCGGCCTCCTAAAGTGCTGGGATTACAAGCGTGAGCCACCGTGCCCCACCAATCAGTTATTGCTATCAGGACTCGATATCCGTTCTGTCGAGTGCTGATGCTCGACACTCAATTTTGAGCTTTGCCTCTCACAAAAGCTGTTGCATAGGTTTCTCTGTCCTCCACACTTTCCCTTACTTTTAGTTACAGGCAGTGAGAGGTTACAATTAGATCCTAATAGTCCTAGGGAGGCCAGATTGTGAGCTGCTGGCAGGGAGGTGCTTTCTGCCTCCTTTGAAACAGGATTCAATCTGTAGTTTTAAAAGAAACGTAAAAAGCGTTCCTTCCCTTTTAGATTGGTCTATTCCTCAGGAAGTCACATCTCCCATTATTTTTGTTTTGCTCCAATATTTTTTTTTATTTTTAGAGACAGGGTCTCACTATGTCACCCAGGCTGGAGGGCAGTGGCACGATCATAGCTCACTGCAGCCTCAAACTCCTGGGCTCAAGCAATCCTTCTGCCTCAGCCTCCCAAATAGTTGAGACTACAGGTGTGCACCAATGCACCCAGTTCAATTTCTTAAAATTTGTTTTTCTATCAGCTTGTAATCTCTTCTTTGTGGTCTGTGTTATCAGTGATCAGTGAAGGTGTCAAAGCTCCTTTAACTGGTGGCAGTCAGTTACCTTTGCTTGCCCTACTGGCAGTTTAGAAAACACATCCAATAACTTCTTCACAACTCCAAATCTTGGGTATCAGATAATGTTTCCCAAAAGCATAAGGGCCAGAAATGATAACAATTTTTTTCTCTAAATATAGAAAACATTACATGGACACATTGCATGATGGCAAAAGAAAACAGGCCAGGTGTAGTGGTTTATACCTGTAACTGCAACACTTTGGGAGGCTGAGGCTGGAGCCCAGGAGTTCAAGACCAGCCTGGGCAACATAGTGAGACCCTGTTTCTACAAAAAACTAAACAATTAGCTGAGCATGGTGGTGTGCGCCTGTGGTCCCAGCTACTGGGGGCTGTAGTGAAGAGGGGGTGGCAGGTGGGAGGATGGCTTGAGCCCGGGTGGTCGAGGCTGCAGTGAGCTATGATCATGCCACTGCATTCCAGCCTGGGTGATATAGCAAGACCCTGTCTCAAATACATAATAAATGAAAAGAAAACAATGCTTGAGCTTACAGATACTTCAGTGATCCTTGTTTTAGTTCTACTTATCCCATCAAAATGGTGGCTTATTCAACCTAAGTAATTGACTTTTGGGTTTAGGAACAAGATATTCCAACATCTGGAAAGAAGAAAAGGATCACAAACAGCAGAGAGCACAAACTGTAGTAGTGGGGACTACCAAGGAGCTGGTCTCAAAAGCAACCCACACAAAGCCACCGCAGACCCCGCCAGGGGAAGCTGAACACAGAAAGTGGAGTCAGAGCCTTGCAATACGTCAGTGGAACAAGAATTCCTGTTAGACTAAGAGCCCTGAGGATCTAGGTAAAGCAGAATGGCTGGAAAGGGGCTTCCTAAGGACTCCTCACACGGGTCTTAAGACCTTTTGGGTCACATCCCCTTTAAGAACGGTAAAACCTATGACCCCTTGTCCCAGAAAAATGCACATACCCTCAATTTTGCATGTAATTTCAGAGGCTTATGGAACCCATGAATTTAATCACAGGCTTCTTGGGGGTGCAAGGATCCCCATTTAAATGACCCCCTGTTCTATGGTATTGGGTAGGGGTCTGCTTTATTAGGCCCTCTGAATATGGAGTCTATTCCTCACTAAGAATGATAATATAGCCCTACTTAAAACTTCATTTCCATCATATAAAACACTGGCACCTTTCCCAAGGAAAGGTTTGTGTTCAAAATGAGAGAATCGCCAGGCAACGAAACTGGGAGATGTCACAGTACTGCTGTGGCAGCTTCAAGACGTTTGGGACATAGCAATGACTTTTTTTTCTGAGACAGGATCTTACTCTGTCACTCAGGCTGGAATGCAGTGGCGTAATCATGGCTCACTACAGCCTTGAACTCTTGGGCTCAAGTGAGCCTCCCACCTGAGCCTCCTGAGTAGCTACGACCTGAGTAGCTAGGCACATGCCACCACACCTGACTAAATTTTTTACTTTTTGTAGAGATAGGGTCTCACTGTGTTGCCCAGGCTGGTGTTGATTACTAGGCTCAAGTGATCTTCCTGCCTTTGTTTCCCAAAATGTTGGGATTACAGGTATGAGCCACCGCACTCAGCCACATCAATGACTTTAAAATCAGTGACTTTTGATTCTTAAAATTGCAGTCGGCATAACAATCTATGGATTTTTTCCCCTTTTATAGGTAAAGAATAAACATGGTAAATACTCAAGGAGTTATACAGAGTGGCTGACAAGGCCTTCTTCAACGGAAGGAGGCAGAGGACAGGCCACAGGTAACAGTCAAATAACCATTAGTATCTCCACCCCACGAAGACCTCCCTGCAGATAAGCAGCAGGAAGGCACCTGTTGTGAGGGCTATAGGAGTGTGGGGTCCTGCCCTGGGGCTCCCTGCCAGGGCCCTGGTGAAACTGCTTTAAGATGCCTCTTCCACGGAAGGGGGGTCAGCCTGCTTTGGGCAAATGTGTCCACAGCCACTCTGCCACCTTCCCATAAAGCCTACAGTTGTACATGAGTGACATTTTGTTTCACCTCTTAATAAAAATGAATTCTCTTCATTTCTAAATCTCTTTATTATCATAATTAACCTTTACTTGGAAAGCAAGCAGTAAAACCTGTTCAGACAGCATCATTATATTACTTTCAGGCAAACAAGCATGGAGGACTTCTACACCCTCAAGTTAAAAAAGGCACTGAGGCTGGGTGCAGTGGCTCACGCCTGTAATCCCAGCACTTTGGGAGGCCAAGGTGGGTGGATCACGAGGTCAAGAGATCGAGACCATTCTGGCCAACATGGTGAAAGCCTGTCTCTATTAAAAATACAAAAAAAATAGTCGGGCGTGGTGGCGGGCGCCTGTAGTGCCAGCTACTCGGGAGGCTGAGGCAGGAGAATGGTGTGAACCTAGGAGGCGGAGCTTCCAGTGAGCTGAGATTGCGCCACTGCACTCCAGCCTGGGCAACAGAGCAAGACTCTGTCTCAAAAAAAAAAAAAAAAGCACTGAAAGAGACAGACTCCACTTCCTGGGAAGGCTGACCCGGTCAGCACTAAAAACAGGATTAATGTATAGCTATTAAGAGAATCATACAGTGGCTTTATTCTTACTACTTAAAAAAAGGTGATGTGATGGCGGTGATGGTCAACATCACACAGGGAAGACCAGGTCCACACTTTGTCCAGAATCAACTGCTACCACATGAGTCTTCTTGGTTAAGTCATTTGAGCCCACAGTGACAGAATAGGTCCCTGGATATACTTCTATGTAGAGGTCCTTAGAGATGTTCTCAGCCTAGAAGGAAAAGAGAATATTAGTAGTTTAGAGATTTTATACCCCAGTGCCACCATGGCCCCCCAGCAGGCTACCTGTCTATGCAGAGGTGTGATGGAATGAAGCGCTAATGTGGGAGACAGAGGTCCTCCTTTCAAGGCTCAGCCTGCTCACATACAACACTGTCATTTTGGTAGGTCTCAGCCTTTCCTTATTTCTAGAACTGTGATAATACCTCACAAATAAGCATGTGAAAACGCTCTGTAGATGCTGAAGTGTTACATGAACATGAAGGATTATAAAAAGAACACTCTACTTGGAGTTAGGCAGAGGGAAAGGCTAGAGGCCACTGTTTTGGGGATCAGAAGTAGACAGTGGCACTTAGCACAGATGAGCAGTAATGACAAGGTACTCGGGAGTGATGAGAGCCCTTCTTTTAAACTGTGCTTTGCTAAGTTCACTATCAGGAAGATGAGAGGCATTTCTTTTGTCCTAAAGCTCAGAACAATTTGAGTGAATTCCATTTTGTCACTGAAGCAGCAATTCAGCTGGCTGACAAAACTCTCCCTTGGAGGACTGGTTCTCCCAGAGTACAAAACATTGGAAGCTAGAGTTAATGGAAAGATTTTATTTAGAGCCGAACTGAGCACAGTCTTCCAAGGGTAGACTTCACTCATGGCTGGGAGGTTATATCAGGTGTGCAGGCAGAGGATGGGTCTCAGTTCAAATGGCAAAAGGACAAAGTCACAAACCAGAAAAGAGCCTGTAATTAAGGGCCAGAGTGACAGCTGGGATGCCATTATATGCTTACTTAATGCTGAGAAGGGGCCACAGGCAGAAGCTGTCGATTCCACTACCACACACAGGAAAAGCCAAACTACTGGCCAGCAAATTGCACTCAGAGGAATAAATGATCATGTTTACATTTTTATGAAATATCCCCTCTTCCTCCTACCTTGCAGATGGATTTGAAGCCAATTTTTTCCAAAGCTGTTTTATGTTGTATTCTTTCATGCCTGTCCAGTTACTGCAAAATTGGAAGTCTACCATCCTTTAACTGATGTAAATGTGTACGACAATGTCATTAACTATTTATTGGTTGTCAACCATGTAAATAAAAGTCACTTTTAGAAAATATGGTTACATCAGAATTGCAGAAAGCCAAGGATGCTTCATTTGCACACAAGGGAACATAGAGATAAGGTTGGCATGTGGCTGTAGAACTCCAACACTGTGGAACATCAGCATTACCAAAAGTCAGCAAGTGTTGAGAGGCATCTAAGCCTTAACAACTTATATTTGTACTAGAAGCAGAATATTCTTAATTGTTACTAACTCTAGTATACTTCAAATCCTGACTAGTAGCAAACTGTATACAAACAAAAAGTAAGAAATGTATTGCGGCACCATGCTGAATGAAGTTCCTTTCCTCAGAATTCTAGCCCTTCCAAGTTCCAAAAAGGATCCCCTGGCTTCATGAACTAATGAGTACTTTATCCTAAAAATGAAAAACTCATTATATGTTTTTACAGAGAAACATTTGTGGAAAAGAACAAATGCCTTCAAATGTTTTGGAACCTGATCTCACCAAATGTGTATGTTTCGGAATTTCAGCAATGGTTTTCACTTTGTTAGCAGGAGGATCGTGCCCCTCCTGCTGCTTGAACAGATGGTGGAATTCCAGCAGGACCCAGTGCCAGCCCAGCTGAGCTGTAGGAACTGAGAGGTGAATACTTCACATTCTTTCCAACCACAACTATGAGTTCAGGCACAAAGAGTATCCCTGAAGCTTAGAGTGAAGGAAGAATACCAAGAAAACCTAATTTTACACTGAACCAAGATTTTGTGTGCCCTTCTTAAGTGTAAGAACATCTCAACTTAAAAATACTATAGACTCAATTCAAATAGCCCTCTAAGAACCATGTCAACTGGTTCATGGAGTTGCAAGGGTGGTGAAACCCAGTGTGTAAGCAGTTCCGTACTCACAGGCTGGGATGCCTCTGGAGCATGCTCTGATATTTGATAGATGCCTCCAGGACCAAGGGATGTCTTTTTTCTGTCTTTTCTCTGAAGAGACAAGTAGAACACTGATTTGTGCCCAAGCTTTCACTTTTGGATTGTAAAGAGAAGTTTTCTTCTACCTTATTAGGAGTTAGTAATTGTTCTGTCAGCTTTTTCTAAGTTGTCATCTAAGTCATTAAGGCATTTTTAAGTGAATTCTGTGAGGTATTTTTAGTCAGGTGTTTACTATAATTTTCATCCTTACATGGGCTTCAGAATCAGATACACCTGAGTTTAAGTCCTATCTCTGCTATTTACTAAGAGAGATTAACTTCTCTTGAGCCTTGGTTTTCCAGTCTGTAACATGGCACTCTTGGATTGCAGGGAAAATTTAAAATGCAAAAGTGACACTTAGGCTCTCAATACATTCTCTTCTGTGCTTCTTCTAGGAGTGGGGGTGGTCCTAGAAGGGAACAGGCTGACTGATAAAGCCAATTTCCCTTAGAGGGAACTTACATTTTAAAGGGAGGGATGGGAACGACTCTTCCCCACATGTACCTAAGTGCACCCTTTAGGGTCAGGCGCACTTAGGTAAGAGTTCAGGCTAGGCCAGAAAAGGGGACTCAGGACTCAAGCTCTGGCACCACTACTCACCTCCCAGGCCAGGGGAGGCGTGTGGGAGGTGCTTCGAGTGTGCACTCAGCCCTTGCTCATGTCCCTGTGCCCACTCTCCCATCCTTTTCCTAAACTTCCTCCCTCTAACACCCCAAAATGGCTGACAGACCAAAGAAGTCAAGAATCCAACTTAGACTCCGGAATAGACTCTGGACTTCAGTTTGCTATCTTTGAGTACAAGTAGGGTAGTTTAAAACAAAAGCAAAAACCTAGTCTCTTCAGAAACCACCACCATCACCTCCTCCTTTGAATGAGTTCAATAAGCAGAATCTTTGGCTTCCCCAGAATGACATGTGGTAAAAGGTAAGTTTGTAGGGAGAGGCCCGTAATTGTTATTAACTTTACAAAAAGTATTTTCTTAAAAGAGACCCCCGTCCCCACACTTCCCTTGTACTTTCTTTTTAAAAATTGTGAAAGACATGGGCCAGGCATGGTGGCTCATGCCTGTAATCTCAGCACTTTGGGAGGCTGAGGCAGGCAGATCACCTGAGGTCAGGAGTTCAAGACCAGCCTGGCCAACACGGTGAAACTCTGTCTCTATTAAAAAATGCAAAAATGGGCCAAGCATGGTGGCTCACGCCTGTAATCCCAGCACTTTGGGAGGCCAAGGCAGGCAGATCACGAGGTCAGGAGATCGAGACCATCCTGGCTAACACAATGAAACCCCGCCTCCACTAAAAATACAAAAAATTAGCTGGGCGTGGTGGCGGGTGCCTGTAGTCCCAGCTACTTGGGAGGCTGAGGCAGGAGAATGGCGTGAACCAGGGAGGTGGAGCTTGCAGTGAGCTGAGATCGCGCCACTGCACTCCAGCCTGGGCAACAGAGCGAGACTGTGTCTCAACAAAAAAAAAAAGAAAGAAAGAAAGAAAAATACAAAAATTAGCTGGGCCTGGTGGTGTGTGCATGTAGTCCCAGCTACTTGGGAGGCTGAGGCAGGAGAATTGTCTGAACCTGGGAGCAGAGGTTGCAGTGAGCCGCGATCGCACCACTGCACTCCACCTTGGGTGACAGAGTGAGACTCCCTCTCAAAAAAAAAAAAAAAAAAAAAATTACCAAAGACATGACAGTTATCACCTTACAGTAAAAAATGTAATTATTAAAAATCTTCCCCCAGCCTGGGCAACATGGCAAAACCCCATCTCTATTAAAAACATTAAAAATTAGCTGGGTGTGGTGGCATGCGCCTGTAGTCCCAGCTACTTGGGAGACTCAGGTGGGAGGATCACCTGCCCAGGAAGTCAAGGCTGCAGTAAGCCGTGATTGCTCCACTGCACTCTAGCCTGGGTGACAGAGTAAGACCCTGTCTCAAAAAAAAAAGAAAAAGAAAAAGAAAAAAAATTCCTATTCCTAGATGTAGAAGAGGATATTTGGAGCTCTTTTTAAAAAAAAATAGAGAAAGGGTCTATGTTGCCCAGGATAGAGTGCAGGGGATAGTCACAGGGGCGATCATTGCATGCACCACATTCCAGGCTTGGAAGCTCTTTTCTTTAAACCTGCCTGAGAATCCCATGGCCCAGGACTGCAAGTTCAACTAAAGATCCTACAGTGGCATCAATCTTATATTTTTGACAACCTCCTATTTCATGTTCATTGCTGTAAGTTCTCTAAGGCTATGAATTTACAGATTTCTGTTAAGCACTGTAATGCCAAGTTACACAGGCATCCAGTGACACACAGTCTAGCAGGGGCTCTTGAATATAGGGTGTCATAACTTGGTAGACTGAAGGCATGGTGCAGGACAGTTAAGTACACTTACCTGACCATTCCCTAGGTCCGAGCACATGTGCAGCTTCGACTCGCCTCTGTGGTAACGATAGACATGGGTTGCCCCTCCTTCCTCTGGCACAGATGAATAATATTTCTAGAGACGTAATGTCAAAGACGTTAGCTAACCGAATTGTCTTGTCAAATTTTCAAAAAACCCTGATATTTGGGCAAAGTACAGTTAAGGAGGGAGGCAAGAGAGCAAAGGTGAATTACCTGCCCTCTTGACAGGCCTCTGAAGTCATGCAACAAACCTTAGCCCACCCAAAGTGGCTGCAGAAAAAGAAATGCATTTGGCATCCCCATGCTGCCACCTGCTGCCTCTGTAGGGCAAGAACACTGGCTAACTAAAGGTGGGCAGGACCATGCTCTCTGCCAGGTTAAACAAATTTCACATCTTTGCCCCCATGTTCAATGCACATATCCTTTCATTTCCTCCCCTAAAAAATGTGGATGAACAGTTCCATGTTTATTGTCTAAGTCTCAAGACAAGGACACAGGAAGAGAGGGGTACATTTTCTTGAGATTTAGAAACACAGCAGGAAATGAAACATAAACCCAAGAGCTCTGCAGCCCTTTTCTCTGTGCTTCCTGTGCACGGGGGAGTGGAGGGAGAAGTCTCTAATTTAAGAAGAATCTTCCAAAAGATCGGAAAACAGTTACATTTCTCTTGTCTGCCTCCTTCCTCCCCCTCAAAGTTAGCCTTAGACTTGCCCTTGATAATGACTAATGATGAGGACATCACAGCCCTGCTTGTTTTGAACACATGGTAGGGACACTGTCTAAAAAACATGTGACCAGAGGAATGAGAAGCTGGGGAAAGCACTTGAGGACACAGACCTAAAGATGTGTTTTAGTGGCTGCTTCAAACTGTGGAGGCAAACCCAGTACACAATTCTTAATTCTATCTCTAGAAAGCCAAGGGGTTCTGAGGCTCCATTTCCTAACAGAGACTTGAACTGTAGCATGAACTGAAAACCAAAATGAAGAACAGCAATTTGCTAAACCTCAAACCAAAGACAAATATTATTCCTTTTACTGAACCATGAACCAAGGGTTTAATCACTTTAGAGTTGAAGCTATTGATTTTTCTAAAACCACTGAACAATACAAATAAGATAAAAATATTCCCTGAACTATTCCTCTTTGGTTGGAATCCTATTCTTGGAGTCAGGGATTCTTATAAAAGGCGTAGAAAGATTAGAGTTTTTTGAGATCTTAACATATGAAACTGAAAAGCAGGGCAGAAACAACGTATTCTCTTCCATCTCCCTTGTGGATCAGCCTCCTTACAACCATGTAGGACTCACGAAGTGTTAAGGCTGCAAGAGGCCAGAGTCTGCTGTAATTCCTAGAAGACAGCGCCTTCCATGCAGGTAATTTCCTTGAATGTTTTTTGGCCTGCCTTCAACATTCCCTAAGTATCGAAAGATGACTTGGCTGGGTATGGTGGCTCACGCCTGTAATGCCAGCACTTTGGGAGGCCGAGGCGGGTGGATCACAAGGTCAGGAGATCGAGACCATCCTAACACAGTGAAACCCCATCTCTACTAAAAATACAAAAAATTAGCTGGGCGTGGTGGGGGGTGCCTGTAGTCCCAGCTACTAGGGAGGCTGAGGCAGGAGAACGGTGTGAACCCGGGAGGGAGAGCTTGCAGTGAGCCGAGATCGCGCCACTGCACTCTAGCCTGGGCGACAGAGCAAGACTCTGTCTCAATAAAAAAAAAAAAAGTTAAAAAAAACCCCTAATATTTAACTTATTTGCTACGGAATTCGGCAAATAAACTATTTTTCCTCCTACTAGACTGAAAGATCACTGAGGGCAGAAGACCTTTTCTGACTTTTCATTGCTATATTGTCAGCTACAGAGTTAGGCATTCAATAAACATTTATTGGGTGAATTCTAACTTGGATTTACCCCCTGGTTTAAGTCCTTGGCTGATTACAATCTGACCATGAAGGCTGGGCAGGAGAAATAGGTAGTCTCCAGATTCTCCCTAAATTCCAGAAAGATCCAAATGTGGTCCATCAGCAGGTGATGGGGCATAGCTTTGGTTCACACCAACTTACCTCACACTGACTTGAAGTATAGTCCATGAATTCAGCCATTGTTCTGAAGGAAGCACTAAGGGTTGGGGGTCTCTCTTCTCTCTATTTGAATAAACGGCACGTCACAGGTTAGCTCTAGGATTCCCTGCTGGAGAATGAAGCCATTTTGGAAATAGTCTACTTTTTACTTTTGGAAAGGCTCTGCAAGTTTATGTCAGAAAGAACGATGTTATTGAGAAAGAATTCCAACTCTAAAAGATAGACATGCAATTTATCCAGGATCTAAGAGATATGTTTGCAGGCTTTCCTCTATTATCAGATGATAGCTGTAAGATTTTTTTTTTTTTTTTTTTGAGACGGAGGTTTCGCTCTTGTTGCCCAAGCTGGAGTGCAATGGCGCGATCTCGGCTCACCGCAACCTCCGCCTCCCGGGTTCAAGCGATTCTCCTGCCTCAGCCTCCCTAGTACCTGGGATTAAAGACATGCGCCACCACGCCCGGCTAATTTTGTATTTTTGGTAGACACGGGATTTCTCCATGTTGGTCAGGCTGCTTTCGAACTCCCGACCTCAGGTGATCCGCCCGCCTCGGCCTCCCAAAGTGCTGGGATTACAGGCATGAGCCACCGCGCCCGGCTAATTCTTTTTTTTTTTTAAAGTAACCAACCAGGGCTGAACACTACCGTTATTCTACAGCTACCCAACAAGAATCTTTCAAATGTAAAGCGTTTTGAAAGGACTTTTCCATTCATTGTCCTGATCCTTTCCAGCTTCCGCTAAGGAGAGGTTTCCTCAGCTGCTTCTGCGCTGCGCACCCCTGGCTCCCAGCGGGCTACCGCGGCGCGAAGGACTGGGGCGGTCCCCGGCACAGCGACCCTCACCTCTCCCGGGAGAACGCGCTGCTGGCCGGCTGCCGGCTGTTTCTCTAGGTGGGGCGCCTCCCGGGCAAGGACCCCTATGCAGCCTTTGGGACGCTCCAGGGCATGCCAGTCCACCGCCCTCCTCTTGGCCCTCTCCAGCACTTCTAGAGCCAGCCTTGCTGAACGCTGCAGGGAACGTCGGTCCACCCCATTCAGCGCTGCGGCCGCCAAACAGTTGTCCATGGCTCCCTGAGTGGGCACATAACGTACAAACGCCGGCAGGTCAGCTGGGCCGCGGAGACCCTGCTCCAAATCCGGATGGGAGCCCCAGCCTCGACCTCCCTGGAGACCACCGCTCCTGGTCCGCCCCCAACGCACACTCCAGCGGGAGCCCAGCCAGGACGAGGGCTAGCGCGCCCGCCCCTTCCATTTCCATCTCCCCCTTCCGCTACCTAGGAAGCCTCCTCACCCGGCTCACTCGTCAAGGCGCATGCGCGCAGCGCTATCCTAGGAAGAGGGCCCAGGCCTGGCGCTCCCGGCGGCGCCGGCGCAGCTGGGCCATTGGCGGAAGGCGGGAGAGGCGGGAGAGGCGGGAGAGGCGGGAGAGGCGGGAGAGGCGGGAGAGGCGGGAGAGGCGGGAGAGGCGGGGCGGCCAAACACGCCTTCTGCGTCCCGGCCGTGGCGTCTGCGCGCGGGTTGCCTGGCTAACTGCTGAGCGCTGGAGGCGGGGCGCCGGGCGCTGGGGGCCGGGGGTCGGGGGCTGGGGGCTGAGGACTGAGTCGAGCCAGCCGCCCAGGACATCTGTCCGCGCTTTCGGAGGAACCTCTGCCGTGGGGCTGGCCCTTAGAGGGCTACTGCGCTGCTTAACTTGATGGACCTGGGGTATAAAGGCAGGTCTCCTGTTGAGCTAAAAAATCATGGGGTACCAGCTAGTTAGGCAACATAGCGACAACCCGTGTCCACACACACACACACACAGTAGGAGGAGTGGTGGCGCGCATCTGTAGTCCCAGCTACTCGGGAGGGTCGAGGTGGGAGGATCGCTTGAACCCGGGAAGCGGAGGTTGCAGTGAGACGAGATCGCGCCACTGCACTCCAGCCTGGGCGACAGAGGAAGACTTCGTCTCAAAACAAAAACATCATGGGGAATAAGGCAAGTGCCTCCAGCGCCTCTTTCTGCTTGGTCTACATTTTGGGGTGTCGCTACTCTTGTTTGAGGAGGTGATTAGGCCAAACTGTGTGGCTGCCAAGGTGGCCTTTGGAGAAGGTAACAGCTCGGGATGGAGGCGAGACGGAGGCGGGGCTGTCTGCAGATGTTCCTGGCCCCCGGGGCAGGGGGCGCCTGAGGAGTTGTAGGGTCTCTCATAATCCCTCAGCGCAGCTCTCTCGCCCCTCCAGTGGGAAGTACGGATTCACACATTTTTGGAGACGTGTTCTCTTGGGGTCTGACTCCATCTTTCAGGAAGACTGCACCATGTTTAAGTAAGGAACTGTGAATGCTTAAACTATGTTTAAGTAAGGACCTGTCACTCCACTCCGCTGGTTATTTGGTAGGAGATACAGCCCAAGCTCTCATTGCTAGTTAGTGACTCAACCGCACCACCCAGCGCATAGCAAAGCGCTGATGCTTAGGAAGGTCCCCTTTGAGGGACACGCTCAGTGGGGGTCACTTTAAGGAACACAAAGAAATCCTCCTTTAAGTCTCTTCTGTGGTTCATGAAAAAGGAAAGAAACTCTCCATCCTCACCTTTAAGTCTCAACAGATGGCTTGATGAACAATTATCAGGTACCAGGTGAGTAGTAGGAGACCAATACGACCTCCTTCTATACTATTTAACTTTTGCAAATTTCCTGCTTTCCCCTCATAAAAAAGAATAACAGGAGTGAAACCCTACATTATCCTTGAGATGATTTTTTTTCATTTTATTGGTATTCCAAAACATTTCCTTCAATAAGGGTTTATCAAGTGCCTCCTTTAGAACATAGTGGTTATACGTGCATGGGGTCCTGTATATCCACTCCCGAGAGCTGGTTTGAATTCTGGCTCTGCCATCTTTTTTTTTTTTTTTTTTTTTCCATTTCTTCTCCTTCTCCTTCTCCTTCCTCCTCCTCCTCCTCTTCTCCTCCTCCTCCTCCTTCTTCTCCTTCCTCTTCCTCTTCTTCGTCTTCTTCTTCCTTCTTCCTTCTTTTTTTTTAATAAAGAAACGAGGGTATCACTCTGGCAGCCAGGCTGAAGTGCAGTGGCACGATCTCGGCTCACTGCAGCCTCGACCTGGGCTCAAGCGATCCTCCTGCCTCAGCCACCACGCCCCGCAAATTTTTTAAATGTTTTGTAGAGACAGGGTCTCCCTATGTTGCCCAGGCTCTCTGCCACTTTTTTGCTCTGTGGTTCTGGGCAAACATATTACTTCTTTGAGCCACACTTTTCCTCATCTCTGTATCTGGGGATTCCAATAGTACTAACTTCTTTAGACTGAGCTTCTTGAGGGCAGGGACTGTATCTGTAGTGTTTACTGAGTTTAAGGTGCATCTAGTATTTACTATTTTGTCTGTCACAGTAAGGACTAAAAATAGCTCTTGAATGTGTGAATTGGGTTGCCATAAGGATTCTGTGAGATAATTCCTGTAAAATGCTTAGCACAGTGCCCTGCAAAGATAAGTGCTCCATAGACTTAGCTAGCATCAGTATGTGCCAGGCACTGCCCTAGGAGTTGTGGAGAACAGAATGTGGATCAGACTAAAGGAGAATAAAAAAGAGGAAAGAATGCACATAAAATCTATAATACCAGGAACAAAATATTAGGACATGCCATAAGATTGACACAGATAAAATGCTATCAAGCTTAGGAGACTATATTCAGCTGGGAGGATCAAGAAAGGTTTTGCAGAGAATGTAGTTTTCAAGCTAGGCCTTGAAGGATGGCCTAGGAATTAGTGAGAGAAGAGGTAGATAAGATACCTGTTAACTGCTTTTACAATAAGTGTGGTTGGAGTGGGACAGAATTTGGTCCTCTTTATTTTTTATGGATTTCAAGGTTTTAGCACATTCCTCATAGGGTTATTGTGAGTATCAAGTAAGTTAATATCTATAAAGTGCATTTATAGTACTTGGTACATAGTAGTTGCTCAATAAATATTAGCTAGTATTATTATCTTAAGCTTCAGCCTGGTCTCCCAAAATATGCTCTCACTTACCCAGTATCATAGCTACACCTCATCTCATTTGTCTCTCTTCCCCATTCTATTTTAGTCATTCCAGTTGAAGCACTACTTTCTTTTTGTCAGGTCAGCTCTTTGAAACCTTTCCCAGTGGTTCCCAGTTGCCACCTCTGTTGCCATAGCCTTATAAAAATGTTTTTTGTATACTTTTCCAATCTAATTTAAATTATGTGTAGTTACGGTTTCTTTTCTCCCAATGGCCTTTCAACTCCTTGAAGGCAGAAACTGTTCTTATTTGTCCCTAAACATTCCAGGGCCTGTTAAGTAGGGGGTGTTCAATAGACATTTGTTGAAATTACTCTGATTTAATTTTTAAGTTAAATAGACTTCTATTAGCCCAGCTAAAGAGGTGGCTTTGTGGTGGCTCACACCTGTAATCCCAGAAGTTCAGGAGGTTGAGGTGGAAGGATTACTTGAGGCCAGGAGTTTGACAGCAGCCTGGGCAACATAGTGAGACCCCTGTCTCTATTTTTTTTTAAATTAAAAAATTAGCCTGGCATGGTGGCTCATACCTGTAATCCCAGCTACTCAGGAGGTTGAGATGGGAGGATTGCTTGAGCCCAGGATGTTGAGGCTGCAGTGAGCTATGATCGTGCCACTGCCCTCCAGCTGGGACAACAGAGTAAGACCCTATCTTAAGAAAAAAAAAAAAAGAGTTGGCTTTTCTATTAAAAAAAACCTACCTACATGAACTTTAATGAATGTAATAAATATTCAGTTGTAACTACATTTTCTCAGAATTTAATGTTTAGAAATTTATGGGAAAGAAGATGCTTGAAATGAAACTGAAACCAAAAGACTCTAAATTAAATCTGCATTTGTGTTTATTTTTCTATTTGTAAATATATTTTTATATGTGTATATTTATAATTTTAAAGATTCATTCTGTAAACCACAGATTGAGATACTTGAGAGATTCCTTTTTATCTTTTTTAAGATTGGCTGGGAATAATGATAGAACATGACCTACCATCAGGCCCCCTGTGGATCAAATACAGCCCACGCCAAATGAAAGCCACTGGTGAGAACTGAAAATGGAATTGTAAATGGAGAGAGGGCAACTAGGAATGTGCCTGGTCAACAGGGAAATGGACTGTCAGTATTGACAGAAAAATAAACTATTGGTATGAGTTTTTAATGACTTCTATCTTCACAAGGGTAAATTCACTATGGAGAACAGATGAAAGTTAGTTGTCAGGGTTCTATGTTTTGGAGGAGATGCGTTGGAAGAGGTTTTTAATTGTGAAATGGGGAAAGAGACTGGTGCTGTATTTGGGACTTTTTGAGGAGAAAAAACAAGTCCAGCGAAGGGCAATGTAAATTCCTTTTCTTTATGTGAAGGGGGCCAAAAAGGGTTAAAAACCCAGGATGCAAAAGTGGGTACTGTGCCAGAGTTAGACAGTGATTTATACTGTACATACCAGAAACTGTATAAATCATTTTATTTGACAAATGGTATTGTTATTTCTCCAGCACACTTAAGAGCTTTGGAATCATCACAGCTTTGTAAGGTAGTATTACAGACTGAGTCATTAGATCATTCATTTTGCCTGATTACGTCAACTCACTGGGTTATTGGGGGAATGAAAGAAACTCATTATCAAAATTGTCATCTTGATGATGTAGATTAAAGAAAATGAATCAAACTTATGAGAATTAACTTTCACAATCTGTTTAAAATTGACTGGGAGTTAAAAAATTGGTTGCAGAGTGGGAATGATTAAAATCTTGTCATTTTTAAAAGTCAGAGATTAAAGGAATAGTATTTGGAAGATATTTAATATAAACAGTTGAAATTTATGTAGAGTTTTTTTTTTTTTTTTTTTAAAGACTTCTTGGCTGGGCGCGGTGGCTCACGCCTGTAATCCCAGCACTTTGGGAGGCCGAGATGGGTGGATCACGAGGTCAGGAGATCGAGACCATCCTGGCTAACATGGTGAAACCCCGTCTCGACTAAAAATACAAAAAATTAGTTGGGCGTGGTGGCAGGAGCCCGTAGTCCCAGGGGAGGCTGAGGCAGGAGAATGGCATGAACCTGAGAGGCGGAGCTTGCAGTGAGCCAAGATCGCGCCACTGCACTCCAGCCTGGGTGACAGAGCGAGACTCCATCTCAAAAAAAAAAAAAAGAAAAAGAAAAGACTTCTTTATTGAGGTATAATGTACATATGATAAAATTTACCTGTTTTAAGTGTATATTTCAGTATTTTCTGTAAATTTACAGAGTTGTCAGCATCACCAAAATGCAGTTTTGGAACATTGTCATTACCTGAGAAAAATCCCTACAGTACACCATATGCAGTCAGTTCTCAGCTCCTGCCTCTGGGCCTAGGTAACCACTCTTCTGCTTGCTGTCTCTATGAATTTGCCTTTTCTGGACAATTCATATAGATGGAATCTGATAATATGTGACCTTTTTTTGCCTGGCTTCTTTTAATTAACATAATGTTTTTGAGGCTCACACATGTCGTAGCATGTATCAGTACTTCATTCTTTTTTATGACTGAATACTATCCCGTTATATGAATATATTACATTTTGTTTATCCATTTACCAGCTGATGGTCATCTGAAATGTTTCTGGTTTGGGGCTATTTTGACTGATAATGCATAGTAAGACTTTGTGTGGACACATGTTTTCATTTCTCTTGGGAATACAGACTTGAGCCGCCGCACCCAGACCAGATGTATGATTCATAAGTATTTTCTCCCAGGCTGTGTCATGTATTTCATTTTCTTAATGGTGTAATTTGAAGTACAAACATTTAAAGTTTTGATAAACTCTAACTTATTAATTTTTTTCCTTTATAAATTGTGCTTTTGGTGTTATATCTAAGAAATCTTTGCCTAACCTAAGGTCATGAAAATTTTTTTTGAAGATTTTTTCTATGTTTCCTTCTAATAGTTGTATATTTTAGTTTTTACATTTAACTCTATGCCATTTTGTATTAATTTTTATGTGCGTTATGAGGTAAGGGTCTAGATTCATTTCTTTTCATGCAGATGTTCAATTTTCTCAGTACCATTTGAGTAAAAGACTATCCTTTTCTCATTAAATTCCCTTGGCAACTTTGTCAAAAATCAATTCACCATAAATGTAAGAGTTAGCTTTTAGACTTTAAATTACGTTCTGTTAATCTATATGTCTGTCCTTATGCCATATCATACTGAATTGGTTATTGTAGTTTTGTAGTTAAGTTTGGAAATTGGGAAGTATATCAACTATGTTCTTCAATTTCAAAATTATTTTTATATTTTACTACAGTCATATTTCCATAAAATTTAAATTCAGTTTGTCAACTTCGGTGTAACAACTGTTGATGTTTTGATAGAGATTATATTGAATTCACAGATTAATTGAGGAAGAATTGCAATCTTAACAATATTGGGTTTTTGAATTTATGAACATGGAATGTCTGTCCATTTATTTCAGTTTTCTTTATTTTTTTTACTAATGTTGTGTAGTGATTAGTGTACATATTGCACTTCTTTTAACAAATTTATTAAGTATTTTTATGCTGTTGTGAATGAAATTGTTTTCTCAATTTCATTTTCAGATGAAATTATTGCTAGTGTATAGAAATATAGTTGACTTTTTCATATTGATATTGTATCCTGTAACCTTGTTAAACTCATTTACTTGTTTTAAGAATTTTTTTGTGGATTCTTTAGGATTTTCTATATACTGGATCAGATCTTCTGTGAATAAAGAAAGGCTAAGTTTTTTCTTTTCAATCAGGATTTCTTTTTCTTGCCTAATTGCACTGGCTAGAACCTCTAGTACAATGTTGAATAGAAGTGGCAAGGGGAACATCTTTGCCTTGCTCCCAATTTTAGAGGCAGAACATTCAGCCTTTTACCATTAAGTATGATATTTGTTTTTTTGTACATACTCTTTATTAGGTTAAGGAAGTTCTCATCTATCTTAAAAAATTATTTTTAATTAGCTTCTTTAGGTTGAGAAGAAGTTTCCTTCTATTCCTAGTTTAGTGAAAGTTTTTATCATGAATGATTGTTGAAGTTTGTCAGATGTTTTTTGTACATCCATTGATGTGATCATGTGGTTTTTATTTTTTATTCTATTAATATGTGTTGAATGAATTGATTTTTGGATATTAAGCCAATCTTTCATTGTTGAATTTGGTTTGCTAGTATTTTACTGAGGATTTTTCTGTGTATATTCATGAGGGATATTGATCTCTAGTTTTCTTGTTTGTGGTCTTTGTCTCTTTTGGTATTAGGATAATATTGGCCTCATAGAATGATTTAGGAATGTTCTATTTCTTGGAAGAGTGTGTAGAATTGGTATTATTCTTAAGCATTTGATTAAAACCATCTGGGTCTGGGCTTTACTTTGTGGGAAGATTTTTAATTACTAATTCAACTTTTTTCCTTGTTTTAGGTCTACTTATATTTTCTATTCCTTCTTTTTTTTTTTTTTTTTTTTGAGACAAGGTCTTACTCCTGTTGCCCAGGCTGGAGTACTGTGGCATAATCACAGCTCACTACAGCCTCAACTCCCTGGGCTCAGGTGATTCTCCCATGTTAGCCTCTCGAGTAGCTGGCACTACAGGCGTGCATCACCACCAGGCCCACCTAATTTTTTTGGTACTTTTTTTAGTAGAGATGGGGTTTTGCCATGTTGCCCAGGCTGGTCTTGAACTCCTGAACTCAAGCAATCTTCTATTCCATCTTGAGTCAGTTTCAATACTTGGTGTCTAAGAATTTGCCCATTCACTTAAGTTGTCTAATTTGTTGACAAAAAGCTATTGATAATATTCCCTCACAATCTTTTTTATTTCTTTAAGATCTGATTATGGTAATCTGTGCCTTCTCTTTCCTGCTTTTTTTTTTTTTTTTTTTTAACATCTTGGTCAGTCTAGTTAAAGTTTTGTCAACTTTTAATATCCTTTTTTTTTTCTTTTGAGACAGTCTCACTCTGTCACCCAGGCTGGAATGCAGTGGTGCAATCTCACCTCACTACAATCTCTGCCTCCCAGGTTCAAGTGATTGATTCTCCTGCCTAATCCACCCAAGTAACAGGGATTACAGGTGCATGCCACCACACGCGACTAATTTTTGTATATTTAGTAGAGACAGGGTTTCACCATGTTGGCCTATGCTGGAGTGAAACTCTGTCTCAAAAAATAAATAAATAAATAAAACTTTAAAAAATACAGATGGCCAGGCATGGTGGCTCATGCCTGTAATCCCAGCACTTTGGGAAGCCAAGGTGGGCGGATCATGAGGTCAAGAGATCGAGACCATCCTGGCCAACATGGTGAAGCCCCGTCTCTACTAAAAATACAAAAATTAGCTGGGTGTGGTGGCAGACGCCTGTAGTCCCAGCTACTCAGGAGGCTGAGGCAGGAGAATTGCTTGAACCTGGGAGCTGGAGGTTGCAGTGAGCCGAGATCACACCACTGCGATCAAATGTAAATTCAACCATCTCGATAATAGTGTTAAATGTGAATGGTTTCAACAGCCCATTCTATAAGTAGAGATTGTCAGACTGGCTTAGATCCAACTGTCTGTCTACAAGAAACACAACTTATAGTCAAACACATGAATAAGTTGAAAGTTAAAGGTTAGAAAAAGATATACCATGTAAACTATAAGCATAATATTGCTGGAATAAAGAAACAGAATCCTGCAGATACCTTGACTGTAGTCCAGTGAAAACCCTTTCAGACATCTGACCTCCAGAACCTTAAGATAATAAACTTGTGTTGCTTTAAGCGTCTCCCCTTGCCAAAAAAAGATTGCTGAGGTAAATGTATTAACATCAGACAAAATAGACTTGAAGACAAGAAATATCACTAGACAAAGTAGGGCATATCAGAATCATAACAATGACAAATCATTACATCTGGAAGATATAGCACTTGCAAATGTACACGACCTTAACAACACAGCCTCAAAATACCAAAGCAAAAACTGACAAAATTCAAGCAAGAAATAGACAATTCAACGGTGGTAGTTGGAGACTTCAACACCTCACTCTTTTTTTTTTTTTTGAGATGGAGTCTCACTCTGTCACCTACATTGGAGTGCAGTGGTGTGATCTCAGCTCACTGCAACCTCTGCCTCCTGGGTTCAAGTGATTCTCCTGCCTCAGCCTCCTGAGTAGCTGGGATTACAGGCATGTGCCACCACACCCGGCTACTTTTTGTATTTTTAATAGAGATAGGGTTTCACCATGTTGGTCAGGCTGGTCTTGAACTCCTGACCTCATGATTCGCCTGCCTCAGCCTCCCAAAGTGCTGGGATTACAGGCATGAGCCACTGTGCCCAGCCCAATCCTCAGTCTTAATAACTGATAGAACAAACAGAAAATCAGCAAAGATATAGAAGGCTAAATGATACTGTCAGCCACCTTGACACCTATAGGAAACTCCATCCAACAATAGCACAATACACATTCTTGTCAAATACTCCCAGAACATTCTCCAAAACAGACCATTTTTAGGTCATAAAACAAGTCTTAATGAATTTAAAAGGACTGAAATCATACCAGGTATGTTCTCTACCCACAATAGAATTAAATTAGAAATCAACAATAGAAAATTTGGGGAATCTACAAATATTTGCAAATTAAACAACACATAGGTAAATAATCCATGAGTCATAGACTAAATCACAAGGGAAACTAGGAAATGTTTTGAACTGAATGGAAACAAAGATATGGTATATCAAAATGTATGAAGGCAGCTAAAACTGTGATTAGAGGGAAGTGCCAAGCTTTAGATGTCTATATTAGGAAAGAATATAGGTCAAATCAATAACCTAAGTTTCTACCTTAAGAAACTAGGAGCCGGGCATGGTGGCTCATGCTTGTAATCCCAGCACTTTGGGAGGCTGAAGTGGGCAGATCAGTTGAGGTCAGGAGTTCGAGACCAGCCTGGCCAACATGGTGATACCCCGTCTCTACTAAAAATACAAAAATTAGCCAGATGTGATGGCACGCACCTGTAATCCCAGCTACTCAGGAGGCTGAGGCAGGAGAATTGCTTGAACCTGCGAGGTGTAGGTTGCAGTGAGCCAAGATTGCACCACTGCACTCCAGCCTGGGCAATAGAGCAAGACTCCATCTCAAAAAAAAAAAAAAAAAAAAAAAAGAAAAGAAAAGAAAGAAAGAAAAAGAAAAACTAGGAAAAGAAGAACAAACTAAACCCAAAGGAAGCAGGAGGAAGGGTATAATGATGATTAGGTAGAAATCAATAAAATACAAAGTAGAAAAATAGAGAAACATCAATGAAACCAACAGTTGGTTCTTTGAAAAGATATTAAAAATTGGGCCAGGTATGGTGGCTCACGCCTGTAATCCCAGCACTTTGGGAGGCCAAGGTGGCTGGATCAGTTAAGGTCAGGAGTTCAAGACCAAGGTTTCATTCTTGTTGCCTAGGCTGGAGTGCAATGGCATGATCTCGGCTCACTGCAACCTCTGCCTCCCAGATTCAAGTGATTCTCTTGCCTCAGCTGCTCGAGTAGCTGGGGTTACAGGTGCCCACCACCATGCCCGGCTAATTTTTTTGTATTTTTAGTAGAGATAGGGTTTCACCATATTGGCCAGGCTGGTCTTGAACTCCTGACCTCAGGTGATCTATCCACCTCGGCCTCCCAAAGTGCTGGGATTACAGGTATGAGCCGCCGCACCTGGCCTTTAAACAAAATTTTTTAGTGATTGTTCTAGGAATTAGAATATGCATCTTTGTTTGTCACAATCTACTTCTTCTTTTTTTTTTGTTTTTGAGACAGGGTCTTGCTCTGTCACCCAGGCTGGACTGCAATGGCGCAAGTGTGGTTCACTGTTGCCTCCACCTCCTGGGCTCAAGTGATCCCCCCAACTCAACCTCCTGAGTAGCTGCGACCACAGGCACATGCCAACACGCCTGGCTAATTTTTTTTTTTTTTTTTGGAGATGGAGTCTCACTCTGTCGCCCAGGCTGGAGTGCAGTGGCATGATCTTGGGCACTGCAAGCTCCACCTCCTGGGTTTGTGTCATTCTCCTGCCTCAGCCTCCTGAGTAGTTGGGACTACAGGCACCACCACCACGCCCAGCTAATTTTTTTTTTTTTGTATTTTTAGTAGAGACGGGGTTTCACTGTGTTAGCCAGGACGGTCTCGAACTCCTGACCTTGTGATCCACCTGCCTCGGCCTCCCAAAGTGTTGGGACTACAGGCGTGAGCCACCGTGCCGGGCCAATTTTTATATTTTTTATAGTGATGGTGTCTCACCATGTTGCCCAGGCTGGCCTCTAACTCCTGGGCTCAAACAATCCAGCCACCTTGGCCTCCTAAAGTGCTGAGATTACAGGTGTGAGCCACCATGCCTGGCCACAATCTACTGATTGATATAAACTTAATTTAGGTGAAATATAGACAGTTCTCTCCAATATAACTCCATATCCCCCCTTCTCATGCTGTTATATTACATTCATATATGTTACAGATCCAACAAGACAGTGTTATAATTATTGCTTTATATGCTTTTATGGCTTTTAAAGAAGTTACGAGAAAAAATGAGAAACATATATACAGAGTCCTTTATATTAACCAACATATTTACTATTTCTGATGTTCTACATTCCTCTCTGTAGATTTGAGTAACTCTGAAATCACTTTCCATCAGCCTGAAAAACTTCCTTCAATATTTCTTGTAAGGCAAGCTGGCAACAACAAATTTTTTCAGTCTTTGTTTATCAGCTGTCTTTATTTCACCTTCACATTTAAAGGCTATAAGGCTATTTTTGCTGGATATAAAATTTTTAGTTGGCAGATATTTTTCCTTTAAACACTTTGATCCCTGCTTTCTTAGTCTGTATTGTTTCTGATAAAAAGTCATCTGTTAATTTGATTGTGATTTCTTTGTAAATGATGATCCACTTTTCTCTGCTGCTTACAAGATTTTCTCTTTGTGTTTGCCTTTCAACAGTTTAACCTTGGTGTTTCTAGGTATGGACCTCTTTGTGTTTATGGTACTTGGAGTTCTTTTGATCTTCTTGGATGTGTAGATTTGTTTTTCCTCAAATTTATAAAGTTTTCGTCCATTTTTTTTCTTTAATATTTTTTTCTGTCCCTTTCTCTTTCTCTTCTTTTTCTGGGACTCTCCTTATACATGTTAGTATGTTTGGTGGTATCTCTCAAATCTCTGAGGCTTGTTCATTTTTCTTCATTCCTTTTCTTTTCTTTTCTTCAAATTGTATAATCTCTATTGATCTATCTTCCAGTTTACTGATTCTTTTTCTGTAATCTGAAATTTGCTCTTGAGCCCCTCTAGTGAATTTTCAATTATTTTCTTTTCACTCCATAATTTCTGTTTGTTTTGTTTTATAATTTATTTTTATTGATATTCTATATTGTCACTGTTGCCATACTTTCCTTTAATTTTTAAAATTTGATTTTCTTTAGTTCTTTGAACATATTTACAACAGCTGCCTTGAAGTCTGTCTGCTAAATCTAACATTTGGGCCCCTACAGAAAAAGTTTCCATTAACTGCACCTTTTTCTATATATGGGCCCCACTTTTTGTTTGTTTGTATGTCTTGCAATTTTTTTGTTGAAAACTGAACATTTTAGATCAGAGGTCAACAATTTATTTCTACAAATGACTGGATAGAAAATATTTTAGGCTTTGTAGTCAATGTGGCCTCTACTGTAATGTGAAAGTAGCCATAGACAATATGTAAATGAATGAAAGTAGATGTCTTCCAATAAACCTTTATTTAAAAAACAAGCAGTAGGCCATAATTGGGCCATGGGCTGTAGTTTGCTGATCACTGTTTTAAATAATGTATGATGGCAACTCCAGATTTTGATTTCCACCCCTACCTAAGGATTGTTGATATTGCTGCTGTTTGTTGGTTTGTTTAGTGAGTTAACTGGGCTGATTCTGTAGTCTTTCTTTCCTGTAGTGTGTTGCTACTGACATCTCTCCTTAATTTTTTCCTTTCTAATTCTTGTTTTTATTTTATTTTACTTTATTTTATTTTATTTTTTTATGAGATGGGGTCTCGCTATGTTGTGCAGGCTGGACTCGAATTCCTGCACTGAAGCAGTTGTCCCTCCTCAGCCTCTTGAGTAGCTAGGACTACAGATGTGTGCTGCTGTGCCCAATTTGGTTTTATTTTTAAGTCTCTTTCCTAGGAATTGCGCCTGGGTCAACATAGCTAGTGGTCAGCTAATAACTGGGAAGAGATTGTACTTAAACATCTTGAGCCTAGTAAGGCTCTACTGTTTGCTAATTATTCTGTGTGTAGTTTGGGGAACACATTTAAAGTTCAGTCAAGGCCATGTGGCTATGGCTTATGCCTAAAGCCCAGTGCTTTAGGAGGCTGTGACAGGAAGACTGCATGAGACCAACAGCTTGAGGCCAGCCCAGGTAACACAGCAAGGCCCTGTCTTTGCAAGAAATTTTTAAAAAATTAGCTGGGCATGGTGGTGCATGCCTGTAGTCCTAACTGTGAGAGGATTGCTGGAGCCTGGGAGTTCAAGGTTATAGTGAGCTGTAATTGTGCCACTGTGCTCCAGCCTGAGCAACCGTGTGAGACCCTATCTCTAAAAAAACAAGAACAAAGAAATAGAGTTCGGTCAAATCTACCCCAATTTTATTTCTATGTATGCAAGGCTTCACATTCAGCCATTGAAATCTGTAGCCCACTGTGGTCTCTCCTGGGCATGTGCATAACCATGCACTTGTACACAGCCTTCCAGACCACCAAGGGTATCAGGTTCCACTATGGCTGTCTTTTTCCCTAGATCTGCCTATTAAATTTCTGGCTGGTCTGTTACTTTTCCCAACCAAAACTACAGTTTCAACCAGCAATGATACTGACTTTCCCTGATCATTTACTACCAAGATCACATGTTTCTGACAATGTCCTAAGTACCAAATTATATTGCAGAGCTGCTGATTTTCATGGATTTTACTGTACTGATAGAACTACTATGTTGGAGTTGGGGGTAGGGAGTATAGGGATTGGAAAAACTCAAAATACCATGGATTCATATTTTTCTTACCAAGGTTCAATAGTTTGATTTTTTTCCTTTGTAAATGCTTTTTAATTTGTCATGTGCCTCTGGTTAGTTAGTTAGTTTTTTTGTTTGTTTGAGATGGAGTCGTGCTCTGTTGCCCAGGCTGGAGTGCAGTGGCAAATCTCTGCTCACTGTAACCTCTGCCTCCTGAGATCAAGTGATTCTTCTGTCTCAGCCTCCAGAGTAGCTGGGACTACAGGCATGCACCACCACACCTGGCTAGTTTTTTTTTTTTTTAAGTTTTTTTTTGTATTTTTTGTAGAGATGGGCTTCGCCATGTTGGCCAGGCTGGTCTTGAACTGCTGACCTCAGGTGATCCACCCGCCTTGGCCTCCCAAAGTGCTGGGATTACAGGCATGAGCCACCGAGCCCAGTCTCAGTTTTCAAAATCCTGAAATGATTGTTTTAACAGTGTTGTACAGATGCTCCTTGACTTAGGAAGGAGTTACATCCTGATAAACTCATTTTAAGTTGAAAATATTGTAAGTCAAAAATGCATTTAATACACCTATCTGCAAACATTGTATCTTAGCATAGCCTACCTTAAACATGTTCAGAACGCTCACATTAGCCTAAAGTTGGGCAAAATCATCTAACACAAAGCCTATTTTATAATAAAGTGTTGAATATCTCATGTAATTTATTGAATGCTGTACTGAAAGTGAAAAACAGAATGGTTGTGTGGGTATTCAACATATGGTTTCCACTGAATGTATATTACTTTTGCACCATCATAAAGTTGAAAAAACTGAAGTCAAATCTTTATAAGTCAGAGACTACCTGTACAGTTTTATTGTGGCTTTATGTTAAACGATTTGCCAGCCTCCTCACTCTGCCATTCTGGAAGTGTTCCTTGTGTAGAGTTTTAGTGTCCTAAAAAAGGTCACAGTATTTCCCGACAGATCTAGCAGTTTTGAAAAATTAATATATTCCAATTCCTGTTCCCTTCCAATTTTATATTTCTCCTAAACTTTTTGTGATATAATTCTGGACTCTCTTAAGGCTTACTTTTATATATTATTTTAGGATAAAGCTTATATTTATTCCTTCCATCAATATTTATTTACTTGTTCCGTGGACATTTATTAAACCTCTGCTGTGCATTGATACCGGAATGTATTTTGACTCCAGGAAGCTCTAACAAGTACAGTAGGTAGCCAAATCTCCAAAGTTAGTATTATACCAGTTCTAGAGAAAATTTTATATCTCCTAGCTTATACTAAGTTTACCTAATTATAATTATAGGTATACTCTATTTAAGAAATGTAAGTTATACTGTGATTATATTACTGTTTGCATTCAAGTATTTATATCCCTCAGTTTTGTGACTTCTTTTTCCAGTCATATACCATGCCCTCCACATTTTTTTCCCAATTTCTAAAATTGTGGTAAAATACACGTAAAATAGGCCGGTCATGGTGGTTCATACCTGTAATTCGAGCACTTTGGGAGCCCGAGATGGGAGGATCTCTTGAGGCCAGAAGTTCAAGACCAGCCTGGTCAACATAGCGAGACCCCATCTCTGAAAGAATAAATCTTTCTTTAACGAAAAATAAAAATAAAAAACAAAAAAGCACACAAAATAAAATATACTTTTCTAAGCATTTTTAAGTGTATACTTCAGTGGTATTAAATATATTCAAAATGTTGTGCAACTGTCACCACCATCCATCTCTATACTTCTTTTCATCTTGTAAAACTGAAACTCTGTAGTCATTAAACAATGATTTTCTATTCTTCCCTACTCCCAGCCCCTGGAAGCCACCAATCTGTCTTCTGTCTCTATGATTTTGACTACTATAAGTACCTCATATAAGTGGATTCATACTGTATTTTTCTTCTCGTGACTGGCTTATTTCACTTAGTATAATGTCGTAAAGTTTCATCCATGTTGTAGTATATTGCGGAATGTCCATCCATTTTTTAAAAAAATTTTTTTATACTTTAAGTTCTAGGGTACATGTGCACAATGTGCAGGTTTGTTACATATGTATACATGTGCCATGTTGGTGTGCTGCACCCATTAACTCGTCATTTGCATGAGGTCTATCTCCTAATGCTATCCCTCCCCCCTCCTCCCACCCCACAACAGGCCCTGGTGTGTGATGTTCCCCTTCCTGTGTCCAAGTGTTCTCATTGTTCAATTCCCACCTATGAGTGAGAACATGTTTGGTTTTTTGTCCTTGTGATAGTTTGCTGAGAATGATGGTTTCCAGCTTCATCCATGTCCCTACAAAAGACATGAACTCATCCTTTTTTATGGCTGCATAGTATTCCATGGTGTATATGTGTCACATTTTCTTAATCCAGTCTATCATTAATGGACATTTGGGTTGGTTCCAAGTCTTTGCTATTGTGAATAGTGCTGCAGTAAACATACGTGTGCATGTGTCTTTATAGCAGCATGATTTATAATCCTTTGGGTATATACCCAGTAATGGGATCACTGGGTCAAATGGCATTTCTAGTTCTAGATCCTTGAGGAATCACCACACTGTCTTCCACGATGGTTGAACAAGTTTACAGTCCCACCAACAGTGTAAAAGTGTTCCTATTTCTCCACATCCTCTCCAGCACCTGTTGTTTCCTGACTTTTTAATGATGGCCATTCTAACTGGTGTGAGATGGTATCTCATTGTGGTTTTGATTTGCATTTCTCTGATGGCCAGTGGTGATGAGCATTTTTTGATGTGTCTGTTGGCTGCATAAATGTCTTCTTTTGAGAAGTGTCTGTTCATATCCTTCGCCCACTTTTTGATGGGGTTGTTTGTTTTTTTCTTGTAAATTTGTTGAGTTATTTGAAGATTCTGGATATTAGCCCTTTGTCAGATAAGTAGATTGCAAAATTTTTCTCCCATTCTGTAGGTTGCCTGTTCACTCTGATGGTAGTTTCTTTTGCTGTGCAGAAGCTCTTTAGTTTAATTAGATCCCATTTGTCAATTTTGGCTTTTGTTGCCATTGCTTTTGGTGTTTTAGATATGAAATCCTTGCCCATGCCTATGTCCTGAATGGTATTGCCTAAATTTTCTTCTAGGGTTTTTATGGTTTTAGGTCTAACATTTAAGTCTTTAATCCATCTTGAATTAATTTTTGTGTAAGGTGTAAGGAGGAGATCCAGTTTCAACTTTCTACATATGGCTAACAAGTTTTCCCAGCACCATTTATTAAATAGGGAATCGTTTCCCCATTTCTTGTTTTTGTCAGGTTTGTCAAAATCAGATGGTTGTAGATGTGTGGTATTATTTCTGAGGGCTCTGTTCTGTTCCATTGGTCTATATCTCTGTTGTGGTACCAGTACCATGCTGTTTTGGTTACTGTAGCCTTGTAGTATAGTTTGAAGTCAGGTAGCGTGATGCCTCCAGCTTTGTTCTTTTGGCTTAGGATTGACTTGGCAATGCAGGCTCTTTTTTGATTCCGTATGAACTTTAAAGTAGTTTTTTCCAATTCTACGAAGAAAGTCATTGGTAGCTTGATGGGGATGGCATTGAATCTATAAATTACCTTGGGCAGTATGGCCATTTTCACAATATTGATTCTTCCTATCCATGAGCATGGAATGTTCTTCCATTTGTTTGTGTCCTCTTTTATTTCATTGAGCAATGGTTTGTAGTTCTCCTTGAAGAGGTCCTTCACATCCCTTGTAAGTTTGATTCCTAGGTATTTTATTCTCTTTGAAGCAATTGTGAATGGGAGTTCACTCATGATTTGGCTCTCTGTTTGTCTGTTATTGGTGTATAAGAATGCTTGTGATTTTTGCACATTGATTTTGTATCCTAAGACTTTGCTGAAGTTGCCTATCAGCTTAAGGAGATTTTGGGCTGAGACGATGGGGTTTTCTAAACATACAATCATGTCATCTGCAAACAGGGACAATTTGACTTCTTCTTTTCCTAATTGAATACCATTTCTTTCTTTCTCCTGCCTGATTGCCCTGGCCAGAACTTCCAACACTATGTTGAATATGTTGAATAGGAGTGATGAGAGAGGGCATCCCTGTCTTGTGCCAGTTTTCAAAGGGAATGCTTCCAGTTTTTGCCCATTCAATATGATATTGGCTATGGGTTTGTCATAAGTAGCTCTTATTATTTTGAGATACGTCCCATCAATACCTAATTTATTGAGAGTTTTTAGCATGAAGGGTTGTTGAATTTTGTCAAAGGCCTTTTCTGCATCTATTGAGATAATCGTGTGATTTTTGTCTTTGGTTCTGTTTATATGCTGGATTACGTTTACTGATTTGCATACGTTGAACCAGCTTTGCATCCCAGGGATGAAGCCCACTTGATCATGGTGGATAAGCTTTTCGATGTGCTGCTGGATTTGGTTTGCCAGTATTTTATTGAGGATTTTTGCATTGATGTTCACTAGGGATATTGGTCTAAAATTCTCTTCTTTTGTTGTGTCTCTGCCAGGCTTTGGTATCAGGATGATGCTGGCCTCATAAAATGAGTTAGGGAGGATTCCCTCTTTTTCTATTGATTGGAATAGTTTCAGAAGGAATGGTACCAGCTCCTCCTTGTACCTCTGGTAGAATTCGACTGTGAATCCATCTGGTCCTGGACTTTTTTTGGTTGGTAACCTATTAATTATTGCCTCAATTTCAGAGCCTGTTCTTGGTATATTCAGGGATTCAACTTCTTCCTGGTTTAGTCTTGGGAGGGTGTATGTGTCCAGGAATTTATCCATTTCTTCTAGATTTTCTAGTTTATTTGCGTAGAGGTGTTTATAGTATTCTCTGATGGTAGTTTGTATTTCTGTGGGATCGGTGGTGATATCCCCTTTGTAATTTTTTATTGCGTCTATTTGATTCTTCTCTCTTTTCTTCTTTATTAGTCTTGCTAGCAGTCTATCAATTTTGTTCATCTTTTCAAAAAACCAGCTCCTGGATTCATTGATTTTTTGGAGGGCTTTTTGTGTCTCTATCTCCTTCAGTTCTGCTGTCATCTTAGTTATTTCTTGCCTTCTGCTAGCTTTTGAATGTGTTTGCTCTTGCTTCTCTAGTTCTTTTAATTATGATGTTAGTGTGTCAATTTTAGATCTTTCCTGCTTTCTCTTGTGGGCATTTAGTGCTATAAGTTTCCCTCTGCACACTGCTTTAAATGTGTCCCAGAGATTCTGGTATGTTGTGTCTTTGTTCTCCCTGGTTTCAAAGAACATCTTTATTTCTGCCTTCATTTCGTTATGTACCCAGTAGTCATTCAGGAGCACGTTGTTCAGTTTCTATGTAGTTGAGCAGTTTTGAGTGAGTTTCTTAATCCTGAGTTCTAGTTTGATTGCTCTGTGGTCTGAGAGACAGTTTGTTATAATTTCTGTTCTTTTACATTTGCTGAGGAGTGCTTTGCTTCCAACTATGTGGTCAGTTTTGGAATAGGTGTGGTGTGGTGCTGAGAAGAATGTATATTCTGTTGATTTGGGGTGGAGAGTTCTGTAGATGTCTATTAGGTCTGCTTGGTGCAGAGCTGAGTTCAATTCCTGGATATCCTTGTTAACTTTCTGTCTCGTTGATCTGTCTGATGTTGACAGTGGGGTGTTAAATTCTCCCATTATTATTGTGTGGGAGTCTAAGTGTCTTTGTAGGTCTCTAAGGACTTGCTTTATGAATCTGGGTGCTCCTGTATTGGGTGCATATGTATTTAGGATAGTTAGGTCTTCTTGTTGAATTCATCCCTTTACCATTATGTAATGGTCTTCTTTGTCTCTTTTGATCTTTGTTGGTTTAAAGTCTGTTTTATCAGAGACTAGGATTGCAACTCCTGCCTTTTTTTGTTTTCCATTTGCTTGGTAGATCTTCCTCCATCCCTTTATTTTGAGCCTATGTGTGTCTCTGCACGTGAGATGGGTCTCCTGAATACAGCGCACTGATGGGTCTTGACTCTTTATCCAGTTTACCAGTCTGTGTCTTTTAATTGGAGCATTTAGCCCATTTAAATTTAAAGTTAATATTGTTATGTGTGAATTTGATCCTGTCATTATGATGTTAGCTGGTTATTTTGCCTGTTAGTTGATGCAGTTTTTTCCTAGCATTGATGGTCTTTACAATTTGGCATGTTTTTGCAGTGGCTGGTACCAGTTGTTCCTTTCCATGTTTATTGCTTCCTTCAGGAGCTCTTGTAGGGCATGCCTGGTGGTGACAAAATCTCTCAGCATTTGCTTGTCTGTAAAGGATTTTATTTCTCCTTCACTTATGAAGCTTAGTTTGGCTGGATATGAAATTCTGGGTTGAAAATTCTTTTCTTTAAGAATGTTGAATATTGGCCCCCACTCTTTTCTGGCTTGTAGAGTTTCTGCCAAGAGATCCGCTGTTAGTCTAATGGGCTTCCCTTTGTGGGTAACCCGACCTTTCTCTCTGGCTGCCCTTAACATTTTTTCCTTCAGCTTTGGTGAATCTGACAATTATGTGTCTTGGAGTTGCCCTTCTCGAGGAGTATCTTTGTGGTGTTCTCTGTATTTCCTGAATTTGAATGTTGGCCTGCCTTGCTAGGTTGGGGAAGTTCTCCTGGATAATATCCTGCAGAGTGTTTTCCAACTTGGTTTCATTCTCCCCGTCACTTTCAGGTACACCAATTAGATGTAGATTTGGTCTTTTCACATAGTCTTGTATTTCTTGAAGGCTTTGTTCATTTCTTTTTACTCTTTTTTCTCTAATCTTCTCTTCTCACTTCATTTCATTCATTTGATCTTCACTCACTGATACCCTTTCTTCCAGTTGATCGAATTGGCTACTGAAGCTTGTGTGTTCGTCACATAGTTCTCATGCCATGATTTTCAGCTCCATCAGGTCATTTAAGGACTTCTGTACACTGGTTATTCTAGTTAGCCATTCGTCTAATCTTTTTTCAAGGTTTTTAGCTTCTTCTCGATGGGTTCAAACTTCCTCTAGCTCAGAGAAGTTTGATCATCTGAAGCCTTCTTCTCTCAACTCGTCAAAGTCATTCTCCGTCCAGCTTTGTTCTGTTGCTGGTGAGGAGCTGCGTTCCTTTGGAGGGGGAGAGGCACTCTGATTTTTAGAATTTTCACCTTTTCTGCTCTGTTTTTTCCCCATCTTTGTGGTTTTATCTACCTTTGGTCTTTGATGATGGTGATGTACAGATGGGATTGGTGTGGATGTCCTTTCTGTTTGTTAGTTTTCCTTCTAACAGTCAGGACCCTCAGCTGCAGGTCTGTTGGAGTTTGCTGGAGGTCCACTCCAGACCCTGTTTGCCTGGGTATCAGCAGTGGAGGCTGCAGAACGGCGAATATTGCTGAACAGCAAATGTTGCTGCCTGATCGTTCCTCCGGAAGTTTTGTCTCAGAGGGGTACCCGGCCATGTGAGGTGTCAGTCTGCCCCTACTGGGGGATGCCTCCCAGTCAGGCTACTCGGGGGTCAGGGACCCACTTGAGGAGGCAGTCTGTCCATTGTCATATCTCAAATTCTGTGCTAGGAGAACCACTACTCTCTTCAAAGCTGCCAGACAGGGATGTTTAAGTCTGCAGAGGTTTCTGCTGCTTTTTGTTTGGCTATGCCCTGGCCCCAGAGTTGGGAGTCTACAGAGGCAGGCAGGCCTCCTTGAGCTGCGGTGGACTCCACCCAGTTTGAGCTTCCTGGCCACTTTGTTTACCTACTCAAGCCTCAGCAATGGCAGGCGCCTCTCCCTGAGCCTCACTGCCGCCTTGCAGTTCAATCTCAGACTGCTGTGCTAGCAATGAGCGAGGCTCCATCGGCGTGGGACCCTCCGAGCCAGGCGTGGGATATAATCTCCTGTTGTGCCGTTTGCTAAGGCCGTTGGAAAAGTGCAGTATTAGGGTGGGAGTGACCTGATTTTCCAGGCGCTGTCTGTCACAGCTTCCCTTGGCTAGGTAATTCCTTATCTTATTTTGAGAAATGTCTATTCAAGTTCTCTGCCCATTTTTGAATTATGTTGTTTGTTTTTTGTTGTCGAGTTTTAGGAGTTCTCTACATATTCTGGATGTAATCCCTTATCAAATATATGATTTGGAAATATCTTTCATTCTTTGGGTTGCAATTTTACTCTGTTGACAGTTTCCTTTGGTGCTGCCAAATTTTTAATTTTAATGCAGTCCAATATATCTATTTTTTCTTTTGCTGCCTGTGCCTTTGTGTCATATCCCAGAAATGATTGCCAATTCAACGTTTTGAAGCTTTGGCCTTATGTTTTCTTCTAAGAATTTTATTGTTTTAGGTCTTGCATTTAAGCCTTTGATTCATTTTGAGTTAATTTTTGTATAGGTGTTAGGTAAGGGTCCAAGTTCATTCTTGCAACAATGGCCACCTGCCTCTTACTCTGCACATCTATGATCAGAAACAGCATCAGCAGACAGAGCACAGATCACTGACATTTGAAGGACAAGATCCTTTTTGCCCATTCTGGCTCCAGCAAGCTGTTTCAGGAAATGTGTACAGCTGCCTGCCATGGGGGTGGGGCATGGGTAGCGTCTACTACACTAAGAGCTGAAATTGACCAAAATTAACCACAATTTAGGTCCAAGACTTTTCCTGGAAGTCACAAACCTTCAATAGACTCCAGAGAGGGCCAAAATAATTACATCAGACAGATGCTGCTGTGCAAATGTTGTCTAGCTGGGGAGAGACATTCCTGCGGCTTCCTACTCCACCAGAATGTTCTCTCCTTCTCCACATTTTGTGCAGGGAACATAACTGGCCTCCACACAAAGTTTATTTTTTTCTCCCCATCCCCAGTAGTAACGAAGGCTAAGATGTTCCATTTGGGAGGGAGGGGCAGATTGGGTGTATACTGGAAGTCACAGATAGTGGTTGTGGATCATGGGGAGGGACCTCAGGGTTGAGGTGGCTCAAATTGTTATCTGAGGTGCCTTGGCTAAAGGATATAGCAGGTAGAGAGGTATGTCACCTTTTATATTACTTTTTTCCTTTGATTAGGGAAGTTTTGCTCCCCTTTGTGACCAGGCAAGACTGGGCATAAGGTATGTGGGGCAGAGGATGCTTCTAGTATGAGAAAGAAGAAAGAGAAGGTGGGTGGTTAGGATTGGAGCTGAATAGAACATGTGGCTGGTGGAGAGAGAAAAGGTACGGAAGGGCTGAGTAGACTTTATGCAAGACAGATTTATTTGGTTGACAGTAGGTATTCTCAGGTAACACATAGATTATCATCCTTTTTGCAGTTAAGTAAAATAAGGTGAGGTAAGGGGATTATTTTAGTAAAGATAGTAGTGGGATTTTCAAATCTATTTTCTGTTATATAGTGGGAACAGAGGGAAAATACTAGCAAATGTTTCAGGCAAATTGATTCTAAACCTGGTTCTCTGACTGACTTAATCTTTGACTACAACCAAATTGTTTAACCTGCCTAAGCATTATTGCTAGCACTTATGAAATGAGATGTTAGAAAAAAATGAAGATAATGCAAAATATTTTGAAAAATTATTGCTATATAAATGTAAGAAAGCCTTATCATTCTATAGTACCAAAATATTAAGAGCTGCTGCAAAATGAAATTTATTGTAAGATAAATCTTCACAGGCTGGGCGTGGTGGTTCACGCCTGTAATCCCAGCACTTTGGGAGGCCGAGGTAGGTGGATCACCTGAGGTTGGGAGTTCAAAACCAGCCTGACCAACATGGAGAAACCCCATCTCTACTAAAATTACAAAATTAGCCGGGCATGGTGGCACATGCCTGTAGTCCCAGCTACTTGGGAGGCTGAGGTAGGAGAATCGCTTGAACCTGGTAGGCAGAGGTTGCAGTGAGCCAAGATTGCACCATTGCACTCCAGCCTGGGCAACAAGAGTGAAACTCTCCGCCCCTGCCAAAAAAAAGATAAATCTTCACCAAAATCCTGATGAAAATTAATGGAACGATAAGATTTAATTTACAGCAAAAATCCAACAGACATGTATTGAGTACATGTTTGTTGAGCAGTGATGTTCATGTATGTTAAAAGTGATGGACAGACCACTTATTTGTCATAAATCCTACAGGTACTACCATTTAAAATTTCTTGGTGCCCTTTTCTGCTTATTGTGTCTATGATGCTAGTTTAACTCAGTACATTTGCTTTATAAAAAGCCAGAGAAAGATGATAGTCTGTTTATCTAGGTCCTCCAAAGCATTTCCTGCCAGGCAGTTGACATGTAGCCTTGGCACAATTTCAGGATACTGTTTGCTTCTGTTTACCCTTTCCAGATACAGCATCTCCTAAGAATTGAGGTGAGGAATCTCCTTTAACTTTTTTACATTTTAGAAGTATACTTTATTCTAACACTTTAGAATGCTTTTCATGTAAGAGCAATGAAAATCTTTGTGTCTTTAAATTAAAAGGAAAATGGATATGTTTTAGTGCTTCACTAGTAGAAAAGGCAAAGCCTTAAAGCGAGTTCACCTAATAAAATGTACTCAGAAGAATATTTCTAGGCTGGGCGTGGTGGCTCATGCCTGTAATCCCAGCACTTTGGGAGGCTGAGGTGGGAGGATTGCTTGACCCCAGGAGTTTGACACCAGCCTGGACAACATGGTGAGACCTTGTCTCTACAAAAAAATTTTAAAAACTAGCCTGGTGTGGACCTGTAGTCTCAGCTACATGGGAGACTGTGGCGGGAGGATCACTTGAACCTGGGAGGTTGAGGCTGCAATGAACCATGATTGTACCACTGCACTTCAGCCTGGGTGACAGAGCTGAAACTCTGTTCTCCCCCCCAAAAAAAGTTAGAAAAAAAAGAATATTCCTTTCCTATAATATTGTTCACATTAGTCTCTCTTTCAGAAAACTCAATGTAATTATAGCTGAACATACAAAACTTATTAATTATGGGATAGTTGTCAACATTTCCAAAATCCTTCTTTACCATGAAAAAGAACCCACCACTGAATTTCTTCAGAATAGTATGCTTTTCTTGATTCAGTTATAATATTTTTCTTTTTATATAACATTTCAGAAATATTCAGTTAAGTGGCATAGATATTATATTTGAAAAATAAGTTACTTAACATATTTATTCCTTATTGGGAGCCAATTTGTTTCTAAATGTTTTAAATACTCATTACGTAGTTAGAAATGCAGGAATGTATTATAGCTTTATTGCACTCCCAGAGTACATGTTAATTAAGTATGCATAAATATATCTTTGAAAGAATATGGTGGCAAATGTATTAATTTAGAGATTGAAAGCTTGAGGTGTGGAAAGATATAATAACGATGTACATACTACAGTTAATTGTGAGCAAATTTATATCCTTTCTGCATATTGTTGTCACATAAACTAATCATCTCTTAATTACTTTGTCCTTCCAGAATGAATTAAAAAAGATTCTATAATTTTGGCCAGCACTAGAACTATAGGCAGCTGTGGGTGGGGAAGCAGGACGAGAAACTGTGATGAGACTGACATGCATGGCATGGGACAGGTGGCAAGAGAATGATTTAGTTTGTGATCAGGCCTAGGCTGGGGGTCAGGAACCAGATAAGCATTTCAGATTGGTAGCATATCTGTGACCCAAGGTTAGAACAAGGCCATGGATCAGAGCCAAATGGCCTCTGAATGGCAAGGATCACGGCAAGCAACAGGTCAGAGACAAAGCGGAGGAGGTTGTCACACAGGTACCAATGGGATTGGTAGATGGGGAAGAATGAGCAAATATCCGGAGTTGGGAGTCTCGAATTTAAGCTCTGCCATTAGAAAATGGCCCCTTAGTACTTCTGGACAACATAAATCTCTTACTTCCCACCTTCCTTTCCTCTCTTTAGAAGGTTTCAGACTTAGTTGTAAGACACGACTCTGGCTTTAACACACTGATATTGAAGACTTATGGGCTAAGATGAATGGCTCCCTGTTTAAGAGAATCAGAAGTCAACATAGCTTGCAGAGTGAGGTCCTGAGAGTTCTGCCTTAAAGGGTAGAGTTATAAGACCAAAGGATTCAGCAAACCAAGGGTCATCATTGGTACCATGCATGAAGAGTTATCTTCATCTTGTGAAATTGGTGACTTTGCTCCATTCTGTGACTTATCTCTGTTGACTCCTAGACTGCCTGGTCCTGTAACCATCGATCCCTGAATGACTGCCTTAACCCAATCCTGTAAACCTACCACAACTTAATTCTTAGAATTTCTAGCTGAATATACTAGATGAAATAAAGAATAGGAAATCTAAATCAGATGTGGTGGCTCGTGCCTATAATCTCAGCTACTTGGGAGGCAGAGGTGGGAAGATTGCTTGAGCCCAGGAGTTTGAGGCTGCAGTGGGCTACACTTGCACCACTGAACTCCAGCTTGGACGACAAATCCTGTCTCAAACAAAAGGAAGTCCAAAGAGTTAGGGTGAAACAACAGAATTACTCGATGGGTGTGATTTTTTTTTTTTTTCTGTTAATAAACTAGTATTAGTATCCTTTTAGGGACTGACCTCATCCCCACCTTCACTGAATTGCCTGTCATGGAGAAAGCCATTAATAAATGTTGGTTGAATCATGAATTAGAGGGTCTGCAAGTGATCAAAGTAACTGAATGAAAGGAGTGAGAGAGCAACTTCTGACACAGGCATAGAGCCTGAATGCATTTTGAAGATGTGAGAGAGATGGAACTGTATCTCTATACAGGAAAATCTGAGAAGTCAACTAAGATACAAAGAAATTACTGACCTAGCCAAGGCTGTGGAACCATTGAGGGCAGTACTGGAAAGAATGGGGTGTCTTCATTCCTAGGTTTTATGCTGTGCACACTAAACAAATGGTTTGTAAGGATTCAAAACATCGCTTAAGTCAGCCAAAAATGTTTTTCTATTAATCTAAAGTTTGAGTAAGTGAAATTTTGAAGATGATGGAATCTAATTGATAACTTCCTTACTCCTTAACCTGTAGATAATCTCCCTTTTTAAAGTGCTCATTACGGTAGTGATTATGTAGAGAAAAAGCCTCTGATGAGAATGTGGTATAAAATTGTATTCTTTCTTCAGCAAGTTAAAACAAGCTGGTCTGTAAGCAATTATTATCTTCATCAAAATTCCTAGCTCTAATGTTTTGGCTTCATAGGCCCAGCACGTATGCCTTCTCGAACAATTGGATGGTTTTAAAACACTTATGAGATGTTTGTGCTTATATGTTAACATAGCATCAGTTCAACAGGAAAAAGAAAAAAAAAATGTAAGATTTGGCATTAGGGCTTAGTTTGAAAAAGAAAATCAAACCAAACTAAAGTAAACAAAAAGCCCCTAATGACACTTAATCCCTGCATAGGAATGAACATTCTTCATTCAGCTTCATAATGCCCTTAGTGGCAGTGCACTAGTTAAGAGTTCAGAAGTGTCTTTTCTTCACTCTTTGATCACTTGACATTTCTGGAAAAAAAATTATCAGAATGCTTGTGGGCTAACCACTATTAATATTTTTATATGGGTCATATATTCTAAAGAGATCTCTTTGTGCCTTTTCTTTGGTTTTATTTGTAGTTATCCCAAATGAAAACAACAACAAAATGTGTTCTGTATTCTAAGAGCTGTTCAGGTACCCATCTGGGTGAGCAGATGATTTAAAACTGAATTAGCTTTTTGAATTCTGTGCAAGTAACTCTGTGCAAGTGACTATAAAGAATGCGCCTTTGTATAAGCTTGGGAATGTTTATTTTAAAAATAATCTTTAAAAATTGTTTGATTGATTGAGACAGACTCTCACTCTCTCGTCCAGGCTGGAGTGCAGTGGTGCAATCACAGCTTACTACAGTCTCAACCTTCTAGGCTCAAGAGATCCTCCCACCTCAGCCTCCCAAGTAGCTGGGACCACAGGCATGCACCACTATTCCTGGCTAATTTTTGTATTTTTTTCTAGAGACAGGGCCCTGCTGTGTTGCCTAGGCTGATCTCCAACTCCTGGGCTCAAGCAGTCCACTCACCTTGGCCTCTCAAAGTGCTGGGATCACAGGCATGAACCACAGTGCCCAACCAAAAAATGATAATCTTTTAAAATTAAAAATAACCATAGATGCATTTTGAAACTTATGTAATATTTTTCTAGTGGGTTAGGTTTCTGGTTACATTCTATGATTAATTAATGATTACATAGTCAAATATTTATACTGTATGTTCACCTGAAATTATTGTAATTCAACAGCTATTTATTAACAGCCATTTGCTAGAGGTTAAAGATGGAGCTTATACTGATAGATAAATAACCCATGCTTTCAAGAGGCTCACAATCTGGCAGTCAGCAGATTGGCTCATGGTGAGCAATACTTATGAACAATTGTTATGGGCTATGAAGTGAGCCTTGGGTGCCAAGGGAGAGAGTAATCCATTCTCCCAAGGAGTAGGAAGAAGTCGGAGAAGGCTTTATTAAAAAGGTGACATTTGAGTTGGGCCCATCAGAGATGTTACCTTTCATAATATTTTCTGGGAAATAACAAGTTGTTTATGAGATTAGAGCATAGGATGCCAGAAGCCAGCAATGTAATGTAAACTTTGAGGTGTCTGTGGAACATCTAGGTGCAGATATCCACAAGGTAATTGGAAGTTCAGGTCTAGAAATTAAAAGAGAGAAGTCGGAGCTAGAGATAGTAGTTTGGCAATATCAGCTAAATTTAATTGAAACCATGCAAGTAGATAAGATGCCCAGGATGGGCTGTGTAGAAGAGAGCCAAGAAAAAAAAATCCAATTAAAGAGTATACAGAGAAGGAGATAGAAAATGAAGGACAGTGAAAAAGAGTGGTCACAGAGACAGGAGTTGATAGAGATATTAAGAGAATAGAGAAGTTAAGTAAGAAGCTCAAGATGCTCTAGAGAAAAGGAACAACAAGAACAAGACTGGCCGGGCATGCTGGCTCACGCCTGTAATCCCAGCGCTTTGGGAGGCCAAGGTGGGTGGATTGATCACTTGAGGTCAGAAGTTTGAGACCAGCCTGGCCAATGTGGCGAAATCCTGTCTCTACTAAAAATACAAAAATTAGACAACTGTGGTGGCAGGCGCCTGTTAATCCCAGCTACTCAGGAGGCTGAGGCACAAGAATCGCTTGAACCCGGGAGGCAGAGGTTGTAGTGGGCCGAGATCATGCCACTACACTCCAGCCTCGGTGACAGAGTGAGATTCTGTTGCAAAAACAAACAAACAAAAAGAACAAGACAGAACATTTGGAAATTAAAAATATCATAGTTGAAATTTTAAAAATTGATAGAAGAATTAGAAGAAAAAATTTACAAAATTTCCCATACAGTAGAACAAAAAGACAGTAAGATGGACAATTAGGAGATCAACCAAAGAGGTCCAACATAGAAATCATAGGAGTTGTAGAAAGAGAAATTTGAGAAAATATATGGGATGAAATTATTAAAGGAACAGTACAGGAACATTTACTGGAACTATAGAACATGAGCCTCCAGATTAAAAAGGCCCACCAAGTGCCTTAGAACAATGTTTGAAAAAGTACCCATACTAAGGCACATCACTATGAATTTTCAGGAAAATGTCCTACAAGCTTCCAAAGACATAAAAATATATACACTATATTTCCCAGCTGGTAAAAAAAAAATTACTTCCTCTGCAGCCTTTCACAGAAAACCACTGGAGGAGGTACTCACAAAAATGAAGGGGAAGAACAGGAAAGAGGAAGACATGAGATGAAGGAAACAGGAGATTCAACATGGGTACGGGTCGTTTTTCAAAATGAGTAGGCATGCTTCTGAGACAGGAGATGGGGAAATGAAGATACATTTGGACATGGTAGGGGAACGTTGAGGGAATTTACACTTCTCCTTTCTCAGTGGTGAAGGCAAGGTTACCTCCTGAGAGTGAGTAGTTGGAAGTTTTGGGAACAGACAGGCTTGGGACAGTTGCTGTGGGGAACAAGAAGAGGATCGAAATCACTAGGAATAAAAGGATTGTTGAGCAGTATTCAGTATTAGGAGGAGGTTTGTAGTGACGCCTGTCAGTTTTATTTATTATTTTTTAGAGATGAAGTCTTGCTACCTCCAGGAGATAACACGCGTGACCATAGCCACTGTGACCTCGAACTCCTAGCTTCAAGCTGTCCTCCTGCTTCAAGGCTTGTCAATTTTAGAAATGAAGGTAGTTTTTCTGTCAGTCAGCTTTAGTGCTATTTATTGGAGATCACTTTATCTTGAGATGCTCTGAAGATGCATTTTGCAACACAAACTGAATTATTGTCAGAAAATGATTTATTTCTTCACAGTATTGAAATCTCTATTCTGGAAAGCTGGGGCTCTTAGCAATTACATATAATAAATCACATTTGGTACACACACACACAGTTCGAAGTGACAGCTTCCAGTGCATCTGTAACCTAGGCTTTTTGAGCTCTTAAATATTTTGGCTCTTCAAGTCTTGATTAGTTGAAAGGTGACTGATGAGTACCTAGGAGGAAGGAATTAAGAACAGCATAGAATGCCAATTATCCTAAAAGAAAAGGAAAAAGGAAGCAAAGAAGGAAAGGAGATGTAAGAGTTTGGCCTTCCAGGAGACTGAAGATGGCTCTATCCTTTGTCTGTGGTATGTCAACCATGTTCCCCAGCATAATGGAAATGTTGGGGTAGGCTGCTGCTTAGTTAGCAATAGAGTAGATGCATGAAAACTACCACCACCATTCTATTGGTACCTAAATATTCAAAGTAATAACTCTGTACAAATGTTAATGTGACTAAACTTTTCATAACTTACTATTTCAATCGAAACTCCCTAAGCATGTATCGTTCCATTATTTTATTAGAATGCTTATTTGAATTCACTAAGCATGTGAATTTGGTCATCTCTGACTGAACTTGATATCTCCTCCTTGCCTCTAACCTCTAGTCTAGAATTTCCCATAATTTTTTTTTTCAATCATATGTACCTAGCATAGAGACTCTGATTCAGGATATCTGGAGATGTCTTAGACCAGAGCATTGCATTTTGAAAAGCTTCTCGGGTGATTTTTTTTCTCCAGAGGACAAATATTTTATTCTTTAAAGAATTTATAAAGGAATTGGAAGATGACTACAGTTCTCTTTGGGTGATTTTTGACATGCACCAAAGGTTAAGAGCTACTTTTGTTTCTAGAGTTATTTTCCTCAAATGCACATCATGTCACTCTTCTCAAAAATATTGTCTCTCCACATCCTTCAGAATCAAATTCAAATTCCTTCATATTGCCTTCATGTCCTTCCTAGATCTGATCCTGTATCAGTCAGGAGGAGCTAAGCTTATGCTGCAATAACAGCTTCTCACATTTCAGTGCCTTAAGACATTGAGGATATTTCGTACATATCCAGCATGGCCAGCATGGATCAGTAGGGAGGTACTGGTTTATTCAGGGATCCAGTCTGCTACAGTCTCACATGGCTTTGGGTTTATGTGGCAGAGAAGAGAGGCATGGACATATCTTACCCCTTCTTCAATGCTTTGGCCTGGAAGTGACACGTGTCACTTCTGCTCACAGCCTGTTGGCTAGACGAGGGTTGGACAGTCACACAGCCCTGCCTAACTGCACAGTGACTGGGATGGTAGACTTCTGTGGACTGGGAAGTATAACAGTGAGCATTAGTGAGTCTACCTTTTTAAAGTGTTTGAGGTGAAATTTACACAACATAAAAACCATTTTAAAGTGTATAATTCAGTGACATTAATTATTGTCACAATATTGTGCAATCATCGCTTCTAGTTCCAAAACATTTTCACCACTCTCAAGGAGATCCCATACCCACTAAGCAGTTACCTCCCATTTCTTTCTCCCCCGGAGCCCTGGCAACCACTTATCTGCTGTCTCTATGGATTGATGGAATCATACAATATGTGACTTTCTGTGTCTGGCTTCTTTCACTTAGCATAATGTTTTCAAGTCTCACTCACATTGCATGTATCAGAATGTTATTCCTTTTTACAGTCGAATAATATTCCACTGTATAGATACACCACATTTAAAAAATCCATTCGTGGCTGGGCGCGGTGGCTCACACCTGTAATCCCAGCACTTTGGGAGGCTGAGGCCACCTGAGGTCAGGATTTCAAGACCAGCTTGGCCAACATGGTGAAACCCCATCTCTACAAAAATACAAAAATTAGCCAGTCATGATGGCAGGTGCCTATAATCCCAGCTATTTGGGAGGCTGAGACAGGAGAATTGCTTGAACCCAGGAGGTGGAGGTTGCAGTGAGCTGAGATCGCGCCATTGCACTCCAGCCTGGGCAACTGAGCGAGACTCTGTCTCCAAAAAAAAAAAAAAAATTCATTCAATTGTTGATGGACATGATTATTTCTACCTTTTGGGTCCTGTATATAGCGCTGCTATGAACAAGTATTTGAACACCTGTTTTCAGTTCTTTTGGGTATATACTCAGGAGTGGAATTGCTGGTCACATGGTAATTCTATGTTTAACTTTTTGAGGAACCACCAAACTGTTTCCCACTTAATTTACCTTTTTAACCTCCTACTGCAGTCAAATGAGGACCAGTCACTGTTCTTACAGCTAGTTTCTCATTTTCATGGCTTAGGCAATTCCTTTGGTTTAAAATTTTCTCCCCTTCTTTTCTATTGGTTGAAATTCTGACAATCATTGAAGGTTCAGTTCCAACCCCCTTTCTCTAAATTCTAGTAAGAATCTCTACTACTTCTGCAAATTCCCGTATTTCCTCCTCTTTATCTCTTGTACGCTATTATTTTTGAGTAGTTGTTTATTAATGCCTTTATCACTAGATTTTAAATTTGCTTACACAACTTATTTCTTTTATTCCCCCCAGTGTCAAAAACAGTTTTTTGCAGATGTTTAATAAATGATTATTGAATGAATAAACAAATGAATAAGGAGCTATAGATACAATCGTGATTTTTTTTGGGGGGAACTACGGATTTTTGTTTTGCCAGTAAGATGGAGAATGACAAAATGATACTACATTTCACAAGTCTGGTTTCAGGGATGCATGTTGGGTAAAATTCAGTGAATTCAGTGACAAATATAGATCATTATTTTATCTGGAGATAATTCATTAAATCTAAGACTGATACCATTAGAACAAAGATTGGTAACTAGTGTTTCGAATGAGTAAATTTTTAGAGTTTAATTTCTTCCAATAAAAAATTATCTTCAGGCTGGTTCAAGTGCAGTGATGTTTACAACTAACCGATGACAACCAGTTACAGATTTCTTTGTTCCTTCTCTACTCCCACTAATCCGTTTGACTAGTGTTTTTTTTTTTTTAAAAAAAGGCCAGGTGCGGTGGCTCACGCCTGTAATCCCAGCACTTTCGGAGGCCAAGGCGGGTGGATCACAAGGTCAGGAGATCGAGACCATCCTGGCTAACATGGTGAAACCCTGTCTCTACTAAAAATACAAAAAAATTAGCCGGGCATGGTGGTGGGCACCTGTAGTCCCAGCTACTCGGGAGGCTGAGGTAGGAGAATGGCATGAACCCGGGAGGTGGAGCTTGCAGTGAGCCGAGATCGCACCACTGCACTCCAGCCTGGGCAACAGAGTGAGAGTCTGTCTCAAAAAAAAAAAAAAAAAAAAAAGTATCTTCAAGCCCATGAGAGAAGGAAGAAGGATGACTTAGCAAGACAGAGGAGTGAGGGGACCATCCAGGTTGGATGAGCCTTTCTGAGCTTGTCTCCTGTCCATCTAAAGGCCACCTGGCATCTCATCTCATTTACTCTCAGATCCAGCCTGCCCAGCATCAGCAGTCAAGTTGCCTTATTACTTTCTTTTCTTTCTTTTTTTTTTTTGAGACGGAAACTTGCTCTGTTGCCCAGGCTGATGTGCAGTGGCACAATCTTGACTCACTGCAACCTCCGCCTCTGGGGTTCAAGCAATTCTCCCTGCCTTAGCTTCCTGAGTAGCTGGGATTACAGGTGCTCGATACCATGCTTGGCTAATTTTTGTATTTTTTAGAAGAGATGGGGTTTCACCATGTTGGCCAGGCTGGTCTTGAACCCCTGACCTCAGGTGATCCACCCACCTTGGCCTCCCAAAGTGCTGGGATTACAGGCATGAGCCACTGTGCTTTATTTAAATGAGTATTAGATAGCTTGCTATCTGGAACAAAACCCCAAACAACATAACAGGATAAAATCAATAAATGGATTGGAGTGAACCTTTTCGTGAGCTGATTATAGAAAGAGAATTTTGATTGGATGTATCCTATCTTCTGTACACTTAGTAGGGAGGGAACAAAAGGCACTGCATGGTATCCAAGACAGGAAATATAATCTACTATAAAAAAGACATAAGTAACACAATTCAGTTTAGTTATTCCTTATATATTTCAAGAAAATAATTTATTTTTAATTTTATATTAAAACCTCAGTAATACTTGAAATCCAAATGAGATTTACCAGTTTGACAAGATTAAAGTATATATATGTACTTTAATATAATATAGAGATGAGGTCTTGCTATGTTGCCCAGGCTGGTCTTGAACTCCTGGGCTCAAATGATCCTCCTGCCTCGGCCTATCGAAGTGCTAGGATTACAGGTATAAGCCACCATGCCTGGCCTATAGTATATCTTAATTCTTCTCTTAAGATCTTGATTAATAACCCTATAACTTATGTTAATGATATTAACCAGGAATACTACATTTATTTTTCTCCTTCAATTCTGTGTAGATCTAAATAAAATAATAAAATGTTGAATATCTCTTGTAATTTATTGAATACTGTACTGAAACTGAAAAACAGAATGGTGTATGGGGACTCAAAGTATGCTTTTTACTGAAGGAATATTGGTTTTGCACCATGGTAAAGTCAAAAGATTATAGGTTGAACCACCATATATTAGGGATCATTTATATATTCTTTTAAACTGTTTCTGAAGTTTTTACCTGGTGTATATCTTACCTACATATAAAAATTTTTTTTTAGGTCAAAATGTCAGCTAGGTGTGGTGGCTTATGCCTGTAATCCCAGCACTTTGGGAGGCTGAAGTGGGAGGATCGCTTGAAGCCAGGAGTTTGAGACCAGCCTGGGCAACATAGTGAGACTCCTATCTCTATAGAATAGAGATTTTTAAAAATCTCTATTTTAAAAAATTAGCCGTGTGTTGTGGCATGTGCCTGTAGTCCCAGCCACTGGGGAGGCTGAGGCGGGAGGCTGCAGTGAGCTATGATTGTGTCACTGCACTCCAGCCTGGGCAACAGAGACTCTTTCTCAAAAAAACAAGAATAGTAAAATTAAAAAAAAAAAATCACAGTGTCAAAAATTTTTGCATGCAATTTTGGTTTCTGGGCTTCCTACTCACTGCAATTTAGAAAATTAAGTAGTTTGTTTTTTTTTTCTTTGAGACTGAGTCTCGCTCTGTAGCCCAGGCTGGAGTGCAGTGGTGCGATCTCGGCTCACTGCAAGCTCCGCCTTCTGGGTTCACGCCATTCTCCTGCCTCAGCTTCCCAAGTAGCTGGGACTACAGGTGCCCGCCACCACGCCCAGCTAATTTTTTGTATTTTTAGTAGAGATGAGGTTTCACCGTCTTAGCCAGGATGGTCTCCATCTCCTGACCTTGTGATCTGCCCGCCTCGGCCTCCCCAAGTGTTGGGATTACAGGCGTGAGCCACCGCGCCTGGCCTGGAACACTTAAAGTCATCTAGGCCAACCACCTTTCCCAGTTGTCTGCCTTAGAGAAAACTGGTTGTTTGGATCATGAAGCATAAATAAGGCCCCACAGCCCCAACCCCTTTTCTTTGAGACAGGGTCTCACTTTGCTGTCCAGGCTGAAGTGCAGTGGTGCAATCATAATTTATTGGAGCCACGACCTCCTGGGCTCACGCAATCCTGCCACCTCAATGTCTTGAGTAGCTGGGACTGCAGGTGTACATAAACCACCATGCTCGGCTAATTTTTTTTTTTTTTTTTAAAGACTAGGGTCTCACTATGTTGCTCAGGCTGGTCTCAAACTCGTGAGCTCAAGAGGTCCTCCTGCCTTGACTTCCCAAAATAATGGCATTATAGGAATGAGCCACTGAACCCAACCCTCACTGCCCCTTTAATGAATACATATAATATTACAGAGTAATATTATATTACTCTTCCTAGGCAGAGTACCTAGGAAGAAATCATTGTTTCGTGAATGCTAGACCTGCAAACCTGAAAATCTTCCTAGAAAATCTTAACACTTCTGTCCCTCAAAGGAAAAAATAAAACATGCCAAAGCAAAATCCATGAACCAGAAAACCCAGACAACTCACCATGCTTAACTGCAGGATTTAAAATAGCAAAAGGAAGTAAAGCTCATCTTTGTGATGTCAAGTTCTATTTTGGTGTATAACAAAGTAGTTGAATTATAAGGCTCTCAAAGTTAAAATATTAAACAGACTCTTAGCTATAAGATGTGTTGCCAGGCATCTGTATGGAATATAACCATGTAATCAGGGCATATTGTACTTCTCTGCACAAAGAGAACCAAAGCTACTGCTTCTAAAGATTAGGAAACTTTCATTAGACTGACAGAAGACAGTACAGAGGAAATGGCTTGGGGGTGGAGGAGACGTATGAGAGAGGATGAAAGGAACAGTATTCATACTATCCAAATTAGAGCCAGGATGTTTATGCTCAAATCTTGTCTTGGCTCTGTGTTGATGGGACTGAATAATGGAACATGGGAAAGTATATCTCAGACCCCTAAATTAGGTAGTAAATTTACCAAATTCCTCCTACAAGCGCTTCCTATTTTCAGCAGTCTCTGCACATTTCTGAATATATGCTGTGATTAAAGTCCAAAGCTGGTTAATGCTAATGATCCCTTCCTCTTTTTTGTTGCTAGTATCCTCCCATGGCTATTTCATTCTGTTGTTTATAAGTCACATGTCTCTAAGACAGGATTGTAACCTTATGAGGAGTGTTTTTATTTATCTTTCATTTATTCAGACAGCATATATTTACTGTGCGCTTATTTCATGCTGGGCAGTGTGCTAGGCAGATAGGATGTAATTATTAGCAAGACAGGCCAGGTTGCTGTCCTCAAAGAGCTTGCCATCCCTTATACATAGTTGACCTTGTTTGTCAAGTGATGTGAACATTAGGTTAATGCAAATTACTAAATTACTACTATTTAAAATACAGCATTAATAACATTTCTGATGTCACTGTCTCTAATAAATATTTGGCCAGTATTAAGATGAACTAATAGTCACATATGTGAAGTTTAGACTCAAGGCTATATTTAGACTATATTTAGACAATTTAAGGGATGTTACTTTTCTTTCTGAGAGAGCAGATCTAATGAAGTTTTTTTTCCCTAATAATTAAAACAGTTCCATGCATAATTTACAATGGAATTGGCCAACAAAAAGAACAAGTATTTATATCTCATTATTGCCCTCTTACATTGCTTCAGCACATATAAGAGGCAGCAGCAGCTGCCAATGATGAAAATAATTATTGTCCTGGGTCTGATTAGAGAAAATCTTGATGCTGTCTGTTGAGTTGTCTTTCCTTAGAGATGTTACAAGAGAAACGGGACTTTAGTAGTAGAGGTTCCGATAGTTTTGAAAGTGGGAGACTTAAGAACCTCCTTACAGAGCTCAGAGAGCTGCAGGTAGAATTTACCTGGAGGGTGGCTAAATTCTGTGGCTTGCCTTTACATTCATGAGTTCTCTTGTTCCACGTTTGGAGCAGAACTATCCTAATTTGAGATTGGAGAGATTGGAAAAGACTAGAGAGGGCTAAGTTCATCCAAATATGGCCCAGGTCTCCTGAAGGGTTCAAGCACTTCGGTAAACTACAGTAGAAACTCACTTAGATTGTGAGTTTGGAGTAAAACTTGTTCTGATTAAAGTAAAACTGTTCTGATTTTTGGAGTAAAACCTGTTTTGATTTTTGGCCTTTGTGTTTCCAATGTGCCTCAACAACAGCTGAAATCTTGGGCTTTCCTAATGTAGAACCAACTCAACGAGGAATTGATTTATTTTTCATGCGCAGACTGCATCACACCGCATATAAGGCCTTCTGCTAGAAAGGCCAAACTGTCCTTTGGCCTCAGTATTTTGGAGACAAAGAGTTAATACTAGTAATTCCTGTGTAATATCCTTTTTTGGCAAAGGAACAGTAGACTTTATCAGTTTGGTTCTTGCCATTACTTGTGTTCGATCTTGACCAAGTTAAATTATTTCCAGGATGTATCTTTTTTTTTTTTTAGACGGAGTCTCACTCTGTTGCCCAGGCTGGAATGCAGTGGTGCGAGCTAGGCTTAATGCAATCTCCGCCTCCTGGGTTCAAGGGATTCTTCTGCCTCAAGGCTCCCTAGTAGCTGGGATTACAGGCATCTGACACCACTCCCGGCTAACTTTTGTATTTTTAGTAGAGATGGGGTTTCACCATGTTGGCCAGGCTGGTCTTGAACTCTTGACCTGAAGTGATCCGCCCACCTTGGCCTCCAAAGTGCTGGGATTACAGGCCTGAGCCACCGCGCCCAGCCTCAGGATGTATCTTAAACTCATTATTTTTGATGCTTGCCCTGCAGCTGAGTAAATAAATACCTCTTTAGGATATGTGACAATTGAATTGGCTTGGATTTTGGAACATGTCCTGGCCTTAGAACCTGCTTATGTTCATACACACTGGTTCCTTCGAAATGTAAATTTGTAAAGTCAATGTAAAACTGAAACTTCAAAAGTCAATTTTCATTGCTGCTCAGTTTTGCATTTCTATATCAAATTTTATTTACAGTGATTTACGTGAGTAAAAAATGGATTACACGGTTTTCTAACATCTCACTAAGTATGGGTTTGGGTCTTAAGTAATTTACATTTTTCTTTTCCAAGTTGATTGTTATACTGGGCTAATGATTTCCTTCAAATTCCACTAATAAATCATAGATTCTCAGTGCTGGTATTCCATTGCTTTATTATTAAATGGCACCCTTTTCTAGTTTTTGGTTTTGCAAACCAGTGGAGTATTTAAAGTAAAATTTCAGAATCCCTTTTGGAACTTTCGGTTGAGACCGGGCTCCTTGGAACCCTAGTGCTTTGGGAGTTGTGCTACTGCTGCAGTACCAAAAGTAGCTTCTTTGAATTTCGTTTGGGTTTTGTAGGGCTCCCCCGAGGCCCGAGAACTGGGAGAAGGGAAAGAGCTCCTCGGTTTGTTTGAAGGCCGGCGGGCTGTGCAGGCGGCTTTTCCCAGACTCTCCCAGCTCCGGCTTTTCACGCATACCAGAAGAGCCGCTTTTTTCCTCCAGTGATTGAAACCATCTGGACTCCAGGGGGGTCACGTGTGTATGAGAAAATGACATAAAGTTTCAGACCCCGTTGTGCTTTGCTCCAGACCCAGACAACTCTTGGTCGGATGGTGCGGAGGTGAGAGGCGTCCAGTTTGGGGGCCAACTTCTCGTCCCTGCTGCACCCGGCTCCCGCCTCCCTCACCCCTGTCCCCCACCCTCCCTCGCACACTCTCGGCGCGGCTTTCTAGCTGCCTCCGGCGCCTCCGAGCGCTCCCCTCCGCCGGGCTCCAGCAGCCCACCCTCTCTGTCTTGGGTGGAGGCGCACATCCTCCACGCCCCCTCTACTCAAATCTGCGCTCCCTCCCCTCTCTCTCCCTGCAGCCCGGCCGCAGCCCGGGGCGCGGATGCCTGCCCGCCGTCCGCCCTCTCTGCAGGAGCGGCTCCTTCTCCGCGCCGCGCGGCTCCCGGCGAGACCCCATCCAGGCGCCGCGCCCGGCCCGGCTAGGGAGCGCAGAGGTAAGCGCCTCCGGGCCGGGTGGCCCCGGTTCCCGCGTGCCGCGCCTGGTCCCGCCCTTGCCCTCCCAGCCCTTTTCCCTTTACTCCCAACTCCCGGCCCCGGCGGCGGTGTCCAGGTCCGTGAGTACGCGCAAGGGGGCCCCCGCAGGCGCAGAGGAGCGGGGCTGGTGGGGTCCGCCCTCCCGGGCGGTCAGTAGCGGCCGGCTGTGCTTTCCGGCCGGCGGGGGCCGCGCGGTTGGGGGTGGGGAACCTCGCGGGCAGGGTCCGGCGGTGAAGAGCTGCCTGGTGCCGAGCGGAGACCCGACCTCGGGACGCCCTGGGAGCGGGCTCTGCGCACCGCCTCGCCTCTCAGTGGCGGCATTCGAGCTCCTACCTGGAGCTGTTGCAGCTTGTATGCAGGCTCCTTGAAGAACGCGCGCGCGCGCGCGCACACACACACACATACACAGGCACAACACACACACAGACACACACACGGAACTCAAACAAAGGAAAATTAACTTTGCATGCTATTACTGCAACAAGTTAAACTGTTTATTTGTGGATGGTTCACTTTTTGCCCTTGTGCAGACACGCACTAAGTATTAAAGGGTCCACACTCTCGTCAACGTTTATGGCACCTTATCCAATAATTTAGTAACTGAGTAGAGTTCAAGAGACAATGTTCTCAAGTGTTTCTAAAGAGGGCTTATTGTATTTTCCTGGGATCGTTATATGAAAGTAGTTGATGATTAATATGAATAAAATCTTCATTAAGTGAGAAAATTTGCCTTAGTACTGCCTTAGTCCAGCTCTTGCTTTTATTACCAACCAGGTGTTTCTGCTGTTTGGATAGCAGGGTCTTGGGAATGGCGAAGAGGTCATTATCCCATCTGCAAGATTGTTTTCAGCTACCTCTTAGCTGTACACACTGCAACTGGCCATTTTGGGATGGGGCCACAGGGTTAAAACCCAAAGGGCTGCATTGTTTTGTTTTAATATTTTTCAGAAGGTGAATCCCTTAATTGATTTTTTTTTTTTTTTTGCCAGAATTAGGGGTTTCTAAAGGGTTAGACGTAGTCTAGGTTCCAGAAAGCTAATCCAAGATAGAGACTGAATTGTTCACAGCCTCTCTCCCTGCTGAATTAAGGACCGCACAAGGCCAGAACTCAAGAAGAGCCTGTTGAATGCATGAAGTGAAGGCTTCTTAAATTCTGCTGGTCTGGCAGAGAGTTCCTAGGCGACTAACATAGATGTAACCCTCCTTTTTATTTATCTGGCATATATTTTTTATTTAAAAATTTCTTTTTTCTTTTTTTTTTGAGACGGAGTCTCTCTCTGTTGCTGGAGTGCGGTGGTGCAATCTCGGCTCACTGCAACCCCCGCCTCTGGGGTTCAAGCGATTCTCCTGCCTCAGCCTCCTGAGTAGCTGGGATTATAGGCGCCTGCCACTACGTCGGGCTAATTTTTGTATTTTTAGTAGAGATGGGGTTCCCCATGTTGGCCAGGCTGGTCTCAAAGTCCTGATTTGAGGTGATCCACCCGCCTGGGCCTCCCAAAGTGCTGGAATTACAGGCGTGAGCCACTGGGCCCAGACTATCTGGCAAATATTACCTTTGGAAAAACTCCCCAAGATATGGGGGAAGAAAAAATTGTTCAAGTGTATGTATGGGAAATGTTATCCCCTAATTGGGCCAGAAGGGCACCCATTTTGGTAGACAACTCCAAGGCAACTCTTAACCTTAAAAGTATTTTTTTACTGAGTGCTTAGATTGGATTGGCTTGGTAATTAGGGAAATCCTTGGTCTTGAGTTTGTAGACTCCTTGGGGAAAGAGAAGTGACATTTTAGTGAAGGATAATTTCAGATCAGTTGGCTTAGAACAGGAGCGTCCAATCTTTTGGCTTCCCGGGGTCACACTGGAAGAAGAATCGTCTGGGGCCGCATATAAAATACACTAACTCTAAGGATAGCTGATGAGCTTAAAATAAATTGCAAAAAAAATCATAATATTTTTAAAAGTTTACGAATTTGTGTTGGGCCACACTCAAAGCAGTCCTGGGCGGCCCATGGGCCGCAGGTTGGACAAACTTGGCTTAGAATCTAAGAATTATAAAGCTCAAGGAGAAAATGATTCTGAGGCAGGGTGGTTTCATAGAAGAGGGGAGGGCCTTGAAGCCAAGTATGCTTCTGAAACTGATGGAGAGTTGCTGGGGAAAGCTTTCAAGAGAATAGAGAGCAGACCATTTGGACTGGACCTAGAGAGAAAAGTAATAGCATCTGCACTATGCCACCTGCCAACTCTCTCTTTCATCCTTCAGTGTTGTGACATAGGTATTGTTGCTCTTGTTTTAAAGATGAGGGAATTCTTGTTTTTAAAAAGAGAAGATCAAAAAGATACGTAACCAGCTTGGGATGACACAAGTGGTAAGTGGCAGAGCTGGAATTCCAATGCCTGGCTCTCAGACTAGAGCCAGGCATGTGGGTGCTTTCACAGCTGCCTTCTCCAAAGAGCAGTGGGAGGTCCAGTGGTCAGCTTGAATTCTGGCTCAAGGGCTGGAACTTTATCCTGTAGACATTGTTTAGGTTTTAAAGATGTTTGAGAAAAGGAGCTATGGTTAAAGCAGTGATTTTAGAAGATTAAGTTGACATCTATGTACAGGAATGTGACATGCTCATCACAAGTCATGTGCAAGTCATAATTCCTAATGAGGAGGTTCAAAAAGGGAATGTAGCCAGGATATCTGGGTGTTTCAATTCCTGTCTCACTTACTGTACCCTGCAGTGAGTAGCTTGGTTCACTGGGTAAAGAGCTAGTTGCAGTGACCACGGGGCTGCTCTGGATCAGAAAAGAGCTGAATCTTAACAGGCATACGCTGAAATGGAATGTGTATGTGGATCAATGCCACTGCTGGTTTGTCCTTTATGTTCCCCCATGTTTCGCAATGCTTTGGTTTTTTTCTTTCATGACTACCCTGAGAGGTAGATCAGTGTTGTAATTTGTTTAAAAGCTTTTCCTCGCCCTAAACATCTACGTAAGTTGATGTGCCTTTTCCTCTCATATTCTCTTGTTTCTTAAAAATGCTGAATTTTGGCCAGGTGCTGTGGCTCACACCTGTAATCCCAGCATTTTGGGAGGTGGAGGCAGGCAGATTGCTTGAGCTCAGGAGTTGGAGACCAGCCTGGGCAACATGGTGAAACCCCGTCTCTACAAAAAATACAAAAATTAATCATGCATGGTGGCATGTGCCTGTGGTCCCAACTATTCAGGAGGCTAAGGTGGGAGGATCGATCACTTGAGCCCAGGAGGTTGAGGCTGCAGTAAGCCACGATCACGCCACTGCACTGCAGCCTGAGTGACAGAGTGAGATCCTGTCTCAAAAAAAAAAAAAAAAAAAAAAGCTGAATTTTAAAACTTGGTACTAGTAAGGTAAAAGTGAATTTAGATTACCTTTCTTAATTATGAGAAAGATTAACATAAAATGTACATTTATTTCACTTTTTGTTATGGAGGAAAAACAGGAGGCCTTTGTAGAGTTCCTGCGTGGGGATTTAGAAGGGATAGGAAAGCCAGAATTTAGAGATGTGCAGAGGCCTTCCTACCCCTCCACATTTCTTATCAGTTAATTGTATTGTTCATGTATACAGCTTATAGAGCTTACAAGGACATTGGACACCCACATTTATAGCCAGTCCCTTTGATTCTCAGCAGATAATGGGCTCAGGAAGGGCAGCAGTGGGTGGAGACATTTTACTAGAATTAGTCTGCCACTTTGAATACAATCTGGATTTCTTGCTATTTCTTGTGCAACCTGTACGCCGTTTCCTCTGAACTTGTTAGTGCTCTGGAGACTTGGTTGTTTGGCCAAGGAATATCCTCTAGCAGGAGGGCTCACTAAGGAGGGGCAGCTGACAGGCAGAAAAGTGACGTTTGTCAACTAAAGAAGTTTTCTTTTAATTAATGTTAGAGTCACCCATGGTTTTTTGTCAAATAAAAAATGCGAAATCAAAATATGATCTCAGTTCTCCACACCCATTTTTACCTTTAAGAGCCTCTCACACCTTGGAGAGCTTGCCCTACTGAATGGGGCTTTGATAGGTGAAATTATCACCAGGACCTCTACATGGGTCAGGATATGACTCAGCTTGGGTTTTGGACCTCTGAGGAATGTGACCCCTCTTAATGTAGGGGATTTGGAGTTCAAAAACCTGGGTTAAAGTTCTAGCTTTGCCATTTATTCAGAAGTTCCTGGAATTTGATGTTTGAGAGATCTCTGAGCTCAGTTTTCCTAGTTCTTCTAGATCAGGGTAATCCCTTAGGGCCAGATAGAGGTGGTCACACCCTGATTAGTACCTTGGTTCCTTCTCCCAGTTTGTATTTTGTGTCACCTGAAAGTCATTTTATTTTCTCTGTAGCCTCTGGTTATAGGTTACGTGGTCATTCCTCCAGAGAATGGCAAAGCTCATTGTTGGTTGGGGATCATTTGGTATGTCTTCCTGGGAGAATGCTCTTGAGCCTAGTTTTGAGAGTTGAGGCCTCAAGAAGAGACTTTGGCAATGCCCTTATTTAAATGTCAGAAATGCTTGGTTGCATTTTTTATGCATTGCTTGCATAGTTAATGTTTTTATATTTGGTATTTGTCATTTTAATAATTTATTAAACAGGTGATTTAGGTTTTCTTTTTTTTTTTGAGACGGAGTCTCACTCTGTCTCCCAGGCTGGAGTGCAGTGGCGCGATCTTGGCTCACTGCAAGCTCCGCCTCCCGGGTTCACGCCATTCTCCTGCCTCAGCCTTCCGAGTAGCTGGGACTACAGGCGCCCGCCACCGCGCCCGGCTAATTTTTTGTATTTTTAGTAGAGACGGGGTTTCACCGTGGTCTCGATCTCCTGACCTCGTGATCCACCTGCCTCGGCCTCCCAAAGTGCTGGGATTACAGGCGTGAGCCACGGCGCCCGGCCCTATTTAGGTTTTCTAAGATAGCTAAGATCTTAGAAAAATAGGACTGCAGGTTGGGCGTGGTGGCTCACGCCTGTAATCCCAATACTTTGGGAGGCCGAGGCAGGCAGATCACAAGGTCAAGAGATGGAGACCATCCTGGCTAACACAGTGAAACCCCGCCTCTACTAAAAATACAAAAAATTAGCTGGGTGTGGTGGCGGGCACCTGTAGTCCCAGCTGCTGGGGAGGCTGAAGCAGGAGAATGGCGTGAACCCGGGAGGCGGAGGTTGCAGTGAGCCGAGATCGCGCCACTGCACTCCAGCCTGGGGGACAGAGCGAGACTCCGTCTCAAAATGAAAAAAAAAAAAAAGAAAAAGAAAAATAGGACTGCAATATCCTCTTTAAAAATAGTCTAAATTATTTTTTAGTGGGGATGGCATTTGGACAATTCCCCAGGACTGGAATATCCCTTTGATACTCAGATGTAATCTCCTAGTATGGTAGAACTTTGACTATTTTGACCTCCTCCACCTCCAAATATCCTTAAATCTTTCTGAACAGATTTAGTCTCTCTTAAAGAGATTTCACAATTTCCCTGGGAAACACTTTCTAAGGAAGGTTTCCAGATTGATGATCACAGATTATCTCCTTGTAGTTAGCTCAAGTTTTCTTTTAATGTTTCCTACTTTTACTGTTTTCCTATCCCTCTTCAATGCATAGATGTTCACAGAGTGAACAAATTGTCTTTCCTGTACTCTAAAGGCAGCTACCAAATGCACAGACTGTCCCATCTGTACCCATCCTTTCCTTCCCTTCCTCTGGCTAAACAAGCTGAGCTTTCTCTGTTTTCCTTAACAAGTCTCTCTTTTTAGACCTATGATTATACTTGTTGCTTTGTGTTTTGTTTTATGCAGGAAGTTCATATCAGATATGTTGGCAGTTAGAGCTTTCAAACTGGAAGGAGACTTTTGGAGTAAAATATGTATATTTTTTTCTATCAGCATAAGTAATTGTGGAATATATGTAAACTCCGGAGATGATCTTTTAAAAAAATTACCATCAAAAGAATTTTACTCAAGTCCTTTAAGGGCTTAAGAAGAATCCAGCCTTTGCAAGACTGCACTAAAAGTAACAGATTAGCCCAATTAAGGCCTTTCTAGAAGTCTGGGAATCATTTGTTTAAACTGGAATTTAGGATCTCCACGCAAATATGATAGAAATAATCTGCTTAACCCTTTGTTAGTAGCATTAGAAATAAGCCCCTTTTTATGGGACTCTTAATGATAAAAGGTCATAGTAATTAGAATATGCTGGGAATTTGTCCCTGTTTGTTAATGTTTTGGAAACTCCTTTGAGTAGGCAAGGGTCACTTTGGGTGGCTCTTTCTTTGATGTGAAGTTGGGATCTTGGATGTAAATTTAGCTAAGGACAAGTTTGAATCTAGATATTTTTTAATTTTTTCCGTCTTGTTCCATTCTTCCTTTTGGAGGCAGCTAACTAGAGTGGGGTAAAAAGGGCCTTTAATCAGAGTCAGTGTCCTGAGACTGTCAGACACTGGTCTCTGGGAAGTGCTCTGTATCACTATCATTTATACACTTTTCCTTTCTTGTGTCCTACAGTTTTTGAATATCTCCTGCGGAAAAAGCACTGGGGTGTGTACAGGCATCTGTTTATTCTCTTATTACCTTTCTTGAGTGAATATGCTTAATGTTAGGGGTTTGATGAATCAATGAGTGGATGAAGTTAAGAAATTAGATGGAGGCTGGGCCTGGTGGCTCACACCTGTAATCCCAGCACTTTGGGAGGCCAAATTGGGAGGATTGCTTGAAGCCAGGAGTTTGAGACCTGCCTGGGCAACACAATGAGACTCCGTCTCTATGAAAAAAACACAAAAATTAGCCAAGTGTGGTGGTGCGTGTCTGTGGTCCCAGCTAAACAGTGGGCTGAGATGGGAGGATTGCATGAGCCTGGGAGGTCAAGGCTGCAGGGAGCCGAGATTGTGTCACTGCACTCCAGCCTGAGCAACAGAGCGAGCCCCTGTCTGAAAATAACAACAACAACAAAAGAAATTGGATGGGAAATTAGTTTTGGACATGAGTGTTGGGTACCTCCTGATCCAAATATTGCTGTTGGGAAGCAACTGTTTTAATAACACTCTGGTCTCTGGGAGCTGAGATGACCCCTGTTAAGGCTCAACATGTGGGGATATATTTTCTAGTGAGTAAACAGGGCCTAGTCAGTTATTTTTTCTATTAGTCATGTTGGATTACATTTACTGTTGCCGGGAACTCTAGTTAGCATAATATCCCCTTGAATTAGGAAGTGCCACTCAATAGCTGTCTTTCTCCATGACTGCCTAGAGAAGCTTTTCTTGAAAGTCTGGTCTTGCCTCTTGAGCCAGGGATGGGTGCATTCTAAGTACATAGACCCAAAAGGCTTCTTCTACTGGGTCCAAGTCCTAGGGGAATGGAAATTCTCTTGAAAATGGTATAATTGTATGGGAGGGGAATCAAAGCTTTGTACTTTCAGTAGTCACTTGAATCTGTGCATAGAGACCTGGAGATAAGGAAAACCCAACTTGCAAATGAGTATTTGGTGCTGTGGGTTAACATGGAAAAATGGCACTTAAGGTCAAAGTGTATTACTTGAATCCTTCATGTCCAGTTAATCAGCAATATCAGTTGTGAGGATTCTGTTTTGCTATTTTTTCCCCCATTTGTGTATTGACAGGTCACTCTTTTGAATTAGAATAGCACTCAGGACCACAGTGTTTGCATAGGAAGTGGCATAAGAGGCAGGCCGGGTGGGCGCAGTGGCTCACGTCTGTAATCCCAGCACTTTGGGAGGCCGAGGCGAGCGGCTCACAAGGTCAGGAGATAGAGACCATCCTGGCTAATACGGTGAAACCCCGTCTCTCCTAAAAATACAAAAAAATTAGCCGGGCGTGGCAGCATGTGCCTGTAGTCCCAGCTGCTGGGGAGGCTGAGGCAGGAGAATGGTGTGAACCCGGGAGGCGGAGCTTGCAGTGAGCTGAGATCGTGCCAGTGTACTCCAGCCTGGGTGACAGAGCAAGACTTCATCTCACAAAAAAAAAAAAAAAAAAAAGAAAAAAAAAGTGGCATAAGAGTCATGGGGCGTGGGTAGAGGCCACTTTATATCTTGTTTCAGAGGGCCATTTAAAACTTTTTTAAAATTTATTTATTTATTTATTTATTTATTTATTTTTAGAGACGGGGTCCCCCTATGTTGCCCAGGCAGGTCTCAAACTCCCAGGCTCAAGCGATCCTCCCACCTTTGCCTCCCAAAATGGTAGGATTAAAGATGGACCATTTTTAAAACCTCCATGAGTTCAGTGATCAGAATTAGCTAGAAATAGCTCTGCCGAAAGGTATTGGCAAAATAACATCTAGCAGCCTTTGTCTATTTCAGGTTAGGTTTGTGCAAGAAAGCCAGTTTGGGAGCAGTATGATGTGCCCAGCTCTGTCTACATTTGAGTCGCCTACATAGTTCCCATGTGTTTGTCACTATTTCTGGTCCCTGGAGGGCTGGGGTAGATCTCAGGATATGAGGCTCAGACTTGGTTGAAGCCACATCAAGAGCTGTGGTCCTGGTGGGTCAGCATTATTTTCTGCGGCTTATCACCCAGGCTAGGCATGTGGGAACATGGGTGGGTAGGACAGGCAAGAAAAACAGAAGACCAGATAGTTCTGTGGAAACTGAATAAATAAGTGAAAAAGTTGGCCAGGCACTGTGGCACTCGCCTGTAATCCCAGCACTCTGGGAGCCCATGGCAGGTGGATCTCTTGAGCTCAGGGCCTGGGCAACATGGTAAACCCCCATCTCTACAAAAATTAGAAAAATTAGCTAGGCGCAGTGGCACACACCTGTGGTCCCAGCTATTCAGGAGGCTGAGATGGGAGGATCACCTGAGCCCAAGAGGTTGAGACTGCAGTGAGCCGAGACTGTGGCACTGACCTCCAGCCTGGATGACAGAGTGAGACCCTGTCTCAAAAAAAAAAAAACAAAAAAGAGTGAAAAAGTTAATCTTTTTCTCCTCACTGACTTGGACTTTTGTTCTGTTGGAAACCCTTATCACTTGAGGTCGTTTTATTTATGTATTTATTTTTAAATGGTTCATTATTATTATATTTTTAAAATACGTATTTTTTATTTCAATAGCTTTTGTGGTACAAGTGGTTTTTGATTATATGGATGAATTGTGTCTGAAATTTTAGTGCACCAGTCACCTGAGTAGTGTACATGGTACCCAATATATAGTCTTTTTAATCCTTCATCTCCCCTCCCTCCCTCCCTTCCTCCCCCTTCTGAGTCTCCATAGTCCATTATACCACTCGATATGCCTTTGCATACCCATAGCTTAGCTCCCACCTATAAGTGAGAACATACAGTATTTGGTTTTGCATTCCTGAGTTACTTCACTTAGAATAATTGGCCTCCAGCTCCATCCAAGTTGCTGCAAAAGACATTATATTTCATTCTTTTTTTATGGCTGAGTAGTATTCCATGGTGTATACATACCACATTTTTTAATCCACTCATTGGTTGATGGGCACTTAGGTTGGTTCCATATCTTTACTGTTGTGAATTGTGCTGCGATAAACATATGTGTGCAAGTATCTTTTTGATATAATGATTCATCCTTTGAGTAGATACCCAGTAGTGCAATTGCTGGATTGAATGGTAGATCTACTTTTAGTTATTTGAGAAATCTCCATACTGTTTTCCATAGAGGTTGTACTAATTTATATTCCCACCAGCAGTGTATAAGCGTTCACCTTTCACCACATCCATGCCAAGATCTATTGTTTTTTGACTTTTTAGTAATGGCTAGTCTGGCTGGAGTAAGGTAGAGTATTTCATTGTGGTTTTAATTTTCATCTCCCTGATGATTAGTTATGTTGAGCATTTTTTCATATATTTTGTGGCCATTTGTATATCTTCTTTTCAGAAATGTTTATTCATGTCATTTGCTCACTTTTTGATGGGATTGTTTTTTTCTTGCTGAATTATTTGAGTTCCTTGCAGATTCTAGATGTTTGTTGTTTGTCAGATGCATAATTTGCAAATATTTTCTCCCATTCTGTGGGTTGTCTGTTTACTCTAATGGTTATTTCTTTTGCTCTGCAGAAGCCTTTTAGTTTAATTAGGTCCTATTTATTTATTTATTTTTGTTGTTACGTTTGCTTTTGGGGTCTTAGTCATAAGTTCTTTGCCTCATCCAATGTCCAGAAGAGTTTTTCCTAGGTTTTCTTTTAGAATTTTTATGGTTTCATGTCTTAGATCTAAATTTTTGATCCATCTTGAGTTAATTTTTGTATACAGTGAGTGATAGGGATCCAGTTTCATTCTTCTGCGTGTGGCTAGCCAGTTTTCCCAGCACCATTTATTGAATAGGGTATCTTTTCCCAGTTTATGTTTTTGTTTGCTTGCTTTGTTACGAATAGTTGGTTATAAGTATTTGGCTTATTTCTGGGTTCTCTATTCTGTTTCACTGGTCTGTGTATCTACATTCATACCAGTACCATTGCTGTTTTGTTACTATAGCCTTGCAGTATAAGTCAGGTAACGTGATGTCTCCAGATTTCTTCTTTTTGCTCAGGATTGCTTTGGCTATTTGGGCTCCTTTTTGGTTCCGTATGAATTTTAGGATTGTTTTTTCTAATATTTTCGAAAATGATGTTGGTATTTGGATAGGAATTGCATTGAATCTGTAGATTGCTTTGGGTAGTATGGTCATTTTCATGATATTGATTCTTTGATTTCATGAGCATGGGGTGTATTTCTATTTGTTTGTGTCACCTGTGGTTTCTTTCAGCAGCGTTTGTAGTTCACCTTGTAGTGCTCTTTCACCTTCTTAGTTAAGTATATTCCTAGGTATTTTATTTGTTTTTGAAGGTATTAAAAAGGATTGAGTTATTGATTTGATTCTCAGCTTGGTGGTTGTTGGTATATAGCAGTGCTACTGATTTGTGTACGTTGATTTTGTAACCTGAGACTTTACTGAATTCATTTATCAAATCTAGGAGTCTTTTGGAGGATCTAGGCATCTTTTAGGGTTTTCTAAGTGTACAATCATATCATCAGCAAACAGAGATAATTTGACTTCCTGTTTTCCAATTTGGATGCCCTTTATTTCTTTCTCTTGCATGATTGTTCTGGCTAGGACTTCCTAAGATGATTTTATAAATATTCATAGTAACTAGTTGAAGGCACTGAGACTCCTGTACCTTGATGGGAAGAACCCTGCTGGATGATTCTCTAGGTGTTTATTTGGGTTATGCCCATTTTCTTTCCCTCTTTTCTTCCTAAATTTTGATGCTCCTGTTTTTCTGGGAATATTTTGGCTTCATTGTTTAGGCTTTTTTAAGGGCCATGGGGAATTCTGGGGACGGGGGCAGGTGTGACATGTTGCTAGGTATGGGAGGTTTTTACAGCTTGAGAAATTTCCAGGAAAGAAGAGACAGAAAACTTTGTTCACAAAGCATGTGGACAGGAAGTCAGGTGGGAAAATCGCAAGGCAGATGGTGTGACTTCTTTGGTCAGCGTGCCCGTCTGCCAAGATGGGACTGATAGAGTAGTGGGGGTAGTGGGGCGGTGCTGAGGATATAACTTATAATTCACATAATTCCTTGAAGAGAAGATGATTCTTTTTTTTAAAAGGAAGTATAGTGCCTTACATTGATTTCTTTGAAATATACATGATATAATCCATGAGTGAGTATTTGCAAAACATGTGGCCGGGTGCGGTGGCTCACGCCTGTAATCCCAGCACTTTGGGAGACCGAGGCGGGTGGATCATGAGGTCAGGAGATTGAGACCATCCTGGCTAACATGGTGAAACCCCGTCTCTACTAAAAAACACAAAAAATTAGCCGGGCGTGGTGGCGCACACCTGTAGTCCCAGCTACTCGGGAGGCTGAGGCAGGAGAATGGCGTGAACCCGGGAGACGGAGCTTGCAGTGAGCCGAGATCGCGCCACTGCACTCCAGCCTGGGCGACAGAGGAAGACTCCATCTCAAAAAAAAAAAACCAAAAAAAAAAAAACCACGTTAGTATTTATCTAACCCTATACCAAGCCTGGTAGTAGATATACAATACAAGTGAGAGAAAATGATAACCTGAACTTAGAACATATAATTGTTAACTAAAGAATGATATAAAGCAGTACATCATCAAGCTCTAAATTTTGAGTTATTGATACATACAGTGGGTTTGGAGCCCCAGACAAGGTTTAGGACGTGCAGGCTTATGGCAAATCTTGGGCCAAATGGAGGCCTTTGGAGCTTTGGGAGTGCCCCAGGGCTCAGTCTTCAGCCTGTTTCTTGTCTCTGTCTTCACTTTTCTTAGGTGATCCCCTGGCTTTGAAGTACTAGCATTTATGGAATGTTTACTGTCTGCCAGAGGCTGTTCTAAGGGTTTTATGTGCACTAATCTAGCCTTCCAGACAACCTTATAATATAGGTACTTTTATTATCCTTGCTTAAAGGTGTAGAAACTGAGGCAAGAGATGGACTTTCTTGAGCTCACACAGCTTATAAGCTGGAGAGCCAGGAGGTGACCTAGTTTGGGGGACCAGCCAAGCCCTCGACTGGTTCAAAAAAAAATGTGCAAGGTTGGTTGGGGGTCCCTGGATGCCTGACTCCCCAACCACTATATTGGGCAGCTCCCCTGACAGAAAGGCAGGCCCAGGCCCTCTCTGGGGAGCTGCTCCCATTCATTTCCGTCTGTTCCTTCAGTCCCTCCTCACTCCATCACTATTTTCTTTTTTTTTTTTCTTTCTTCAGACAGGTCTTGACTGTCACCCAGGCTAGAGTGCAGTGGTACATTAATGGCTCCCTGCAGCCTTGAACTCCTGGCCTCAAGCGATCCTCCCAACTCAGCCTCCCAAGTAGCTAGGACTACAGATGTGTGCCACCATGCCCAGCTAATTTTTTACTTTTTGCAGAGACAAGGTCTCACCATGATCACCCAGGCTGGTCTAGAACTCCTGGGCTCAAGCAATTCTCCTGCCTCAGTGTGCCAAAGCACTGGGATTACAGGTATGAGCCACTGCACTTAGCCCCATCACTATTTTCACACCAGTATAATGTTATCTTCTGTCCCTCCTGTCCTAACCTGGCCCAGGTTTCTTAGAAGAATTATCATCTGGATACTAAAATGTCATTTATAGCCGCATACAGAATTAAGGCAAAATACCAGGTCTCCTCCTTCTTATCCCCAAACTCTATTAGAAAGCTGAGTATACACATATTGCCTGAGAATTTTATGTCATCTTCTCCAAAAACCACCACAAATCTCTAAAAACAGAAACAGAGATAACTAAAATGATACTAGGCCTTTAGCAATAATACGTGGATTGTTAAAAGGGCCTCCTAACTCCTTTTAGCTTCTAGTTTCCTCCTCAATTCCAATCCATTTTCTATACTATCCATTCTGTCACCATCCCTGTAGAGAAAGACAGAACAATTGTCAAAGCATTTTCACATGCCTCCCACTCATCCCAAACTCAAAGTCTTCAAGATGACATTCAAGATCCCAGAGGATCTGATTCAGCCTGGTCTGTCTCCGATGGGCTCCTTTATAAACCTGCTGATTCTAATAGGACCACCTATTTCCAGCCCATACAAGCCAACATTTTTTCTGCCTCTGGGCCTTTGCTCATGCTTCCCCTAGTTACTCCCCAACCCCCAGAGTACTCCTGGATTCTGAAGGCAGCACTGTGTAGAAGAAAGGGAACTAAACTAGGAGTCAAAACACCTGGATGCCAGACGTGGTTCTGACATCAACCAGTTGTGTGCCTTTGGGCAGGTCCTACACCTCTCTGGGCTCAGTTTCCTGTCTATAAACGGAAAGATTGGACTAGTTCACCCTATATCCCTTCCACCTTTAAAAAAAAGTATTCTTCGATTCCTATATGCTCAACCAAATCCAATCTCTCCTTCAAAGTCTGCAAGTCCTCCAAGAAATTTCTCTGAGCACTTCAGCCCACACTATTCTGTCCCCTCTGTGTGGAATCCAGAACAAATTACACAGTGCATTCATTCAACCAAGATTTCTGAGCATTTTCTTGGCCATGTTATGATAGCAAAGCCTTGGTAATAAACATAAAGCCAGTTAGGACCCAGCCTGTAGTTAACACCTGTATATCCCTTTCCTCTCCACTATTTTTACCCAAGTGAAGTCATGAACAGCAAATAAATGCAAAAGATACCATTTAGTCATTTATTTAGCAAATATTTAAAGAAAACCTTCCATGTCCTATTCTAAAAAGTAAAGATATCAGTAAACAAATGGATCAAGTCCCTAACTTCATGGAGTTTATTTATTTGGGAAAGCAGACAGGAAAAACACAGAAATATGTAATGTAATTTTAGGAAGAAAAACAAAGGAGGAGATTAAAGAGTGACTCGGAGCAGTTTTACATGTGGGCAGAGAAGGCCTTCCGGAGGTGGCACAACCGAGCCCATGCTCAAATGAAATGGGTGACAAACCAGCAATATTCAAGGAGAAGAGCATCCTAGGAGCAGGCAAAGGCCATGAGACAGAAGAGATGGGAGGAAGGCAGGAGCAGATGGGAGAGCTGGGGCTTAGACCACACAGGAACTTGGTAGTAAACGTGCATTCTACTTCTAAGTGTGATAGCATTCCATGTGAGGGTTAAAAAAATATATATTCTCATTGCTATGTGGAGAAGAGACTGCAAAGACAGGAGCAGAGGAGCCAGGACCAGACTTTTAAATAATGTCTTCTACTGGATCTGAAAGTTTTGGATGCAAGAAAAAAATTCTGGATCAGTTAACATTCAACAGATATTTATTGAGGAGCACTTCTTAAACACCAGATACTGTGCTGGGTACTAGAGCTTCAGTCTTTTGATCATATTGCATCAAATGTTATTAATGGAACATTAACATTTGATTCTATTTCGTGTTAAGCTCTTTCAGCCCCAAAGGTTATACAGCTTGGTCCATAAACCTTCAGTTGGTTCAGGCTGTTCACTTATGTTTGTGTTTAGTTGTTGAATGTTTATGTGTAACAGGCAACATATATTGGGTGCTCAGTTTTGAAGATGAACAAGAATTGGAGAGGGTTCTCCAATTCTCTAGCTGGTTGACTGGAATTTACCAGGTAGATCTGGCAGCTGTCTAGTTTGCTGGGATTCCTCCCAGAGGAGAGTATAGTCAGCAGCAATGTATCCCCTTTCCTTGTTCTGTTTGGACTGGGCCCTTCCCTTTGCCCTTTACACCTTCTCCCTAATCCCTGTCTTTAAATTTGAGACAAATGAAAATTAGCTCCTTTGTAGTAAGTTTGGGCAGCTCCATCAGGACAGCACTTCCCCGATGATGCCCTAAAGTTAGAAACCCTTCGAGAATCTCTGCTGCCATGTAATCCCAAAGAAGAGCCTTCTCGGCGTGCTGTTTCCTCCTTCGTATGAAAGTTGCTTTTGCCTACTGTGTGGATACAGGGTGCACAGCACTTGGTATTTCTCAGGCTCTTTGCATCTGCCTGCTCCGTTGGCTCATGGTGGGGATGCCGGCAGGGGCATGGCGTCTTGTTTTCTTAGAATGAATGATGCAGATGAGCAGCCTCTCTAGATGATGTGAAAATTTAGCATGATCCATCACGATCCATCAGGCTAAATTTTCCCATCTAGAGAGGCTGCTGCTCAGAACAAAAGAGAGGAACATAAGATGGGCGCCCAAGAGGAGTGCTTTATGAAGCCTTTAGATTGCCAGCCCGAGCAAGATAGTCTTCCCCGCCTTGCTTGGCATCTGGAGCCAGCTTGTACACTACCCGTTTGAGGTTTGCTGCTCTCTTCTCTTCTCTTCTCTTCTCTTCTCTTCTCTTCTCTTCTCTCTCTTCTCTCCTCTTCCCTCCCCCTCCCTTCCCTTTTATTTTCTTTTTTCTTTTCTTTCTTTTTCTTCTTTTGAGACAGTCTCCCTCTGTTACCCAGGCTGGAATGCAATGGTGTGAACACAGTCACTGCAGCCTTCACCTTCTGGGCTCAAGTGATCTTTCCACCTCAGCCTCTTGAATAGCTAGGACCACTATGTGGGCCACTATGCCTGGCTAATTTTTTCAAAAAAAATTTTTTGTAGAGAAGCCGAGGCAGGCGGATCACTTGAGGCGAGGAGTTTGAGACTAGCCTGGCCAACATGGCAAAACCCATCTCTACTAAAAATACAAAAATTAGCTGGGCGTGGTGGCCCAGGCCTGTAATCTCAGCTACCCAGGAGGCTAAGGCATGAGAATTGGTTGAACCTGGGAGGCAGAGGTTGCAGTGAGCCGAGATCATGCCTTTGCACTCCAGCCTGGGTGGCAGAGTGAGACTCTGTCTGGAAAAAGAAAAATAATTTGTAGAGATAGAGTCTTGTCATGTTACCCAGGCTGGTCTTGAACTCCTGGGCTCAAGTGATCCTCCCACCTTGGCCTCTCGAAGTGTTGGAATTACAGGCATGAGCCATCATACCCAGTGGCTGCTACTTTTTTTTGTGCCCGTGAGCTCCTTTAATAGAAAACTACAGAATAGAAAATTATTTCCAACTTTCAACTTTAAATTGGTTCTTTTAGGCCAGGCACTGTGGCTCACGTCTGTAATCCCAACACTTTGGGAGGCCGAGGCAGGTGGATCACTTGAGGTCAGGAGTTTGAGAACAGCCTGGCCAACATGGTGAAACCCTGTCTCTAGTGAAAATACAAAAATTAGCTGGTCGTGGTGGTGCACGCCTGTAATCTCAGCTACTTGGGAGGCTGAGGCAGGAGAATTGCTTGAACCCGGGAGGTGGAGGTTGCAGTGAGCTGAGATGGTGCTGTTGCACTCTAGCCTGGGTGACAGAGCGAGACCCTGTCTCAAATAAATAAATAAATAAATAAATAGGTTCTTTTAAAAATGTAATACATGGCCAGGCATGGTGGCTCACACCTGTAATCCCAGCACTTTGGGAGGCCAAGGCAGGAGGATTGCTTGAGGCCAGGACTTCAATACCAGCCTAGGCAACAAAGTGAGACCCTGTCTCTATAAAAAAAAAAAATTAACTGGGCATGGTGGCATTCACCTATAATCCCAGCACTTTGGGAGGCTGAGGGGGGAGGATTGCTTGAGCCCAGGAGTTCAAGGCTGCAGTGAGCTGTGATTGTGCCATTGCACTTGAGCCTGAGTGACAGTGAGACCTTGTCTCTAAAAAAACATTTAAAAATATAGTGTTTGCTTTGCAGTACATTCTAAAAAAATAAAAACCTCACTTTCCCAACACTCAGAGATTTCTGCTATTAAAATCTTAGTCCTCTCCTTTTTAGGTCTTTCTCTACGCATACAGATGTACATATTTATATTCTTTTTCCATCAAAGTAAGATTATACTATACATACTGTTTTTTATTCTATCTTATTTTTCAATTACGTTCACTTTTCTAATTCAGTAACTTTTTATTTTAACTAATACTTAGACCATATTCAGATTTCCCCATAGTCTTAGTTCATTCAGGATGCTATAACAAAATACTTTAGGCCAGGTAATTTGTGAACAACAAAAATGTATTGCTTACAGTTCTGGAAGCTGGAAAGCCCAAGATTTGGTGTATGGAGAGGGCCTGCTCTTCATAGGTAGGACCTTCTGGCTGTGCCCTCACTTGGCAGCGGAGGCTAACAGGCTCCCTCAAGCATCTTTCTTTTCTTTTCTTTTTGTTTTTTGAGACAGAGTTTGGGTTCTTGTCACCTAGGCTGGAGTGCAATGGTGCGATCTCAGCTCACCGCAACCTCCGCCTCCCGGGTTCAAGAGATTCTCCTGCCTCAGCCTCCTGAGTAGCTGGGATTACAGGCGTGTGCCACCACGCCCGGCTAATTTTTGTATTTTTAGTAGGGACGGGGTTTACCATGTTGGCCAGGCCGGTCTTGAACTTCTGACCTCAGGTGATTCACCCGCCTCATCCTCCCTAAGTGCTGGGATTACAAGTGTGAGCCACCGCGCCTGGCCGAAGCTTCTTTCATAAAGACAGCAATCTTGCTTATGAGGACAGAGCCCTGGTGATCTAATCACCTCCCAAAGGCCCCACCTCTTTTTTTTTTTTTTTTTTTGAGACAGAGTCTTGCTCTGTCACCCAGGCTGGAGTGCAGTGGCGCAATCTCGGCTCACTGCAAGCTCCGCCTCCCGGGTTTACGCCATTCTCCTGCCTCAGCCTCTCCGAGTAGCTGGGACTACAGGCGCCCGCCACCACGCCCGGCTAATTTTTTGTATTTTTAGTAGAGACAGGGTTTCACCATGGTCTCCATCTCCTGACCTTGTGATCCGCCTGCCTCGGCCTCCCAAAGTGCTGGGATTACAAGCGTGAGCCACCGCGCCCGACCCTGGCCCCACCTCTTAATACCATCACCTTGGGGTTAGATTTTCCCATGAATTTTAATCACGAAGTTTAATTAGCAATCACACTCATAAAAGCTTATCAGGCCCACCTCCCAAACGTGTCATGAATCGTCCTTCTTCTTACTGTCTTGCTGCCTCCAATCCAGCCGAAGTCTTGACCGTCTTTTGCCAGAATGCAGCTTTCATTTCTCAGAGTGCTGCCTCAGGGTGTTCGGTCTTCTAGGCTGCTGAACGAATGAGCTTTCTAGAATAGTTTAATTATGATACTTCTTTGCCAAAAACTCTTTGCTTTCTTACTGAGGAGTAACACAGTAAAGTATACAAATTTTAAACGTATAGCTTAATGGATTTCAACATTTGCATACATTGTTATAACCACCACTCCCATCAAGATGTGGAACATTTCTAGCATCTCAGAAGGTCACCTGATGCCTCTTCGCAGACAGTATCCACATTCCTATGCCAATTACTCTTCTGTTATCATTTGTTTTTTCTTTTCTCTTATTTACTTGTTTATTTACTATCTTTGTAAAGACAAAGTCTTGCTATGTTTCCCAGGCTGGTCTCAATCTCTTGGTCTCAAGCCATCTTCCTGTGCCTTGGCCTCCCAAAGTGTTGGGATTATAGGCCACTGAACCTGGCCTGTTTTACCTTTTTTTGATCCTCATATTAATGAACCATGAAAGCTCTTTATTGATTCTTCTTTGACAGGATAATTCCACCCTTTAACATGACATTCAGAAGTCTTTGTGATCTGGCTTTTACTTCAGTCCTCCACTTGCACCCTGCCCTTCTGCCACGCCGAAATTGCATGTAGCTTATCAACATAGTAGGCGCTTCCATTTTTTGCACTTGATATTCTCTTGCCCTCCTCACTTTATTCCTTGGCAAATTCATCCTTCAAAACTCAGCTCCAGGCAGAACCAAGGCCTTCTCTGCACTCCAGAAGCAACGATTGTTATAGGGAGTTGCTTTTATACCTATAACGTTTTTCTCCTCTACTGGTGGCTTTGGGCTTTCAGGAGCCCAGGGATGATGGGGCATTTGCCCCCTAATTAGTTAGTTGAATTTCATACAAGTAATTCATGGTCTTTCTAGAAAAATTGGCAAATAGGAAAAAAATCACCCACAATCCTACTACACAGAGATAATTATTGTTTACATATATACCAAAATATATATGAATACTTTAAAACAAATTTAAAAATATTCAGAAAATACTAAATATTTGATCTACTTTAATCTCCTGTTATTGTTTAGTTTGTCCCTCCCATGTATTTAAACTATTACGGAAATGCTATGATGAATATCCTTATGCCCATATTTTAGTGCAGTTCCTTGATTATTCTGGGGATTCCTAGAAGTAAAAGGGATGAACATTTTTAAGGGCTTTTGATGTGCTTAGCCAAATTGCCCTCCAGAAAGTCTTTAACCTGTGTACACTTCTACTAGCGTGAGCTAGAGTGCCTGTTTCCAGCCATTCTTGCCAAACTAAAAAGAATGAAGATAATCAGTATTTGCAAATCTGATAAGATAAAAATGGTATTGCATTTCTGTTTTAATTTCCATTTCTTGGATTGCTGTGGAACTTGAATATTTTCTCATATATTTAATGGCCATTTAATTTCTATTTCTTTTATGATTTACACATTTGTGTATTTATTTTATTTTTAAATTGACAAATAAAAATTGTATCTATTTATGATGTACAATGTGCTGTTTTGATTTTTATATATATATATATTTAAAATGACTAAGTCATGCTCATTAACATACATTACCTTACATACCTATGTTTTTTTGGGGGTGAGAACACTTAAAATCTACTCTACTAGCAATTTTCAAGTATGTGATGTATTGTTATTAACTATAGTTGCCATGATGTACAGTAGATCTCTTGAACTTATTTATTCCTCCTATCTCTCTGAAATTTTATGTTCTTTGACCAACATCACCCCAATCCCTTCATCCCCTAGCCTCTGGTAAAATGGTTATTTTACCCTCTGTTTCTATGAGTTCAACTTTTCTAGATTCGGCATATAAGTGAGCTCATGTGGTGGTTCTCTTTCTGTGCCTGGCTTATTTCATTTAACATAGTGTCCTCAGGTTCATCCATGTTGTAGGAAGTGACAAGATTTCCTTTTTTATAGCTGAATAGTATTCCATTGTGTGTATATAAACCACATTTTCTTTTTTTATTCATCTGTTGATAGACACTCAGGTTGACTCCATATCTTGGCTATTATGAATAATGTTGCAATGAACATGGAAGTGCAGATAGCTCTTTGACATACTGATTTCATACCCTTTGGATATATGCTCAGTAGTAAGATTGCTGGATCATATGATAGTTCTATTTTTAATTTGTTGAGAACTCTCCATGCTGTTTTCCAGAATGGCTGTACCAATTTATATTCCCATCAACCTCCACATCCTCTCCAACACTTGTTATCTTTTGTCGTTTTGGTGGTAGCCATTCTAATAGGTGTGAGGTGTTATCTCATTGTAGTTTTAATTTGCATTTCCCTGATGATTAGTGATGCTGAACATTTTTTCATATACCTGTTGGCCATATGTATATCTTCTGAAAAACGTCTGTTCAGGTCCTTTACCCATTTTTAAATAAGTTGTTTTCTTACTATTGAGTTGATTCCTTATATATTTTGGGTATTAACCCCTTATCAGATCAAGCAGTTTTAGATTTTATTTAATGCATTTTACCAACTTTTAAAATATTAAGAACAACTCATATATACTACATATGTTTTTCACAGTTTGTCTTTTAACTTTGTTTTACACATACAAAAATTTTTAGTAATTTAATGTGAAATTTATCAGTTTTTCTTTTTTTTTTTTTTTGCGACTGGGTGTCCCTCTGTCCTCCAAGCCAGAGTGAGGTAGCACGATCACAGCTCACTGCAGCCTTGACCTCCTGGGCTCAAGTGATCCTCCCACCTCACCCTCCTGAGTAGCTGGGACTACGGGCACGTGCCACCACACCTGGCTAATTTTTGTATTTTTTCTGGAGATGGGGTTTCACCTTGTTGCCCAGGCTGGTCTTGAACTCCTGGGTTCAAGTGATCCACCTGCCTTGGCCACCCAAAGTGTTGGAATTACAGGCATGAACCACCACACCCAGCCTTACTGGTCTTTTCTTTTCTTTTTTTTTTTTTTTTGTGATGGAGTCTCCCTCTGTCGCTCAGGCTGGAGTACAGTGGGGTGATCTCAGCTCATTGCAACCTCTGCCTCTTGGATTCAAGCAATTCTCCTGCCTCAGCCTCCTGAGTAGCTGGGATTACAGGTGCCTGCCACCACACCTAGCTAATTTTTATATCTTTAGTAGTGATGGGTTTTCACCATGTGGCCAGACTGGTCTCGAACTCCTGACCTCAAGTGATCCGCCCACCTTGGCCTCCCAAAGTGCTGGGATTACAGATATGAGCCACTATGCCCGGCCTCATCAGTCTCTCTAGTCTCTCTGTCTTTTTCTTTTTTTTTGAGACAGTCTAGCTCTGTCGCCCAGGCTGGAATGCAATGGTGTGATCTCGGCTCACGGCAACCTCCACCTCCCAGGTTCAAGTGATTCTCATGCCTCAGCCTCCTGAGTAGCTGGGATTACAGGCATCTGCCACCACACCTGGAAAATTTTTGTGTTTTTAGTAGAGACGGGGTTTCACCACATTGGTCAGGCTGGTGTTGAACTCCTGACCTCAGGTTATCCACCCACCTTGGCCTCCCAAAGTGCTGGGATTACAGGTGTGCGCCAACGTGCCCTGCCTGTAGTATTCTCTTCACCTTTGTATCCCTAGTGCCTAGCAGTGACTGTCTTATTTTAAGTGTTCAGTGAATATTTGCAGAATGGTGCAACCCTTGGGGGTCCATGGGTAGAATTTGAAGGGACTGCAACTTGGATAGGAAAAAAAATTACATCATTTTCATCCACCCCTGATTGAAATTTAGCATTTCTTTTTATTATGAATATAGGCCATAAAACAATAGTAATGGCAGATCCAAAAATCATGGATATTTCCCTAGATAAACTCTGGGTTAAGAATCTGCTTTACTGTTTTTTTTTTTCTTGAGGCCATTTTATTTTTGTGTCAAATACCTAAGCAATACCTGGTACTCAGTAGACACCCAATAAATATTAATTAAAAAAACTTCTTATTTCAAAATATGCACAAAAGTTAGGAGAACTGATTCAGTATCTTGGCTATTATGAATAATGATAGCCATTGTTCCCATCTGTGTAATGAACTCCATATATTGTTTATCTGCTTCAAATATCATTAACATTTTGCCAATTTTATCTTTCTCCTCCATTCCTGGACATTATGTTATTTACCCAATAATATTTCAGGAAGCATATTTGATAAGAACTTTAAAAATCTATAACTACTCTCTCACATTTAACCAAACTAACAATAATTCCTTAATATCATCTGTTATTCAGGCCATATTTAAATGTCCTCAGTTGTCTCAATGTTGTCTGGTATTTAAATGCTGGGCATGGTGGCACGTGCTTGCAGTCCTATTTTATTAATAATGTCTTTTTGACAATTGCTCTTTCCCTATTTAACATTTTATTATTATTTTTAATGGGAAATTGTTGATTTGGGTTCTTTGGTCTTATTTGTAAAACTTAAACATTTTAGTCTCATTTAAAGTTGTTCTTGGACATAATTTAAAGTGAAGTGTGTGATGGGTAAATTTCTTCAGGTATGATCAAAGCTCTAAGAGATATTTCTTTTTCACTTGCTCAAAGAGTCTACTCACCTTGTTACATTGGAGGTAAAAATACTTTCTCTGAGAGTTTTATATGCATCTCTGGACTTTAATTGTATCCTTTGCAAAATTGGAAGAAATTTGGATTTGGGTCTTCTCTGCCTGCTGAGTTTTTTCTTTTTCTTATGCTTAAAAATATGAGAATGTCGTAGTGGTAGTCTCTGGTTGATGATTTTGTAAATCTTTTGTATTCAGAGCAAATCCTTCTATTATTTTTAGATAGCATTTTTTTCTGTTAAACTTTAAATTATAGATTTGAGGCCATTTCTTCAAAGACTTTGATCATTTGCAGGATAGTTCTCTGAGCTGCATTCCTTCTTGTGCTTGTCATCTTGTGCGTGCTTTGAATCTGTTTCTTTTATCGAAAAATACACTTTTGTATTTTATATCTTTTTCTGATTAGTTTTTTCTGTAGCATCACTTCTGTTTTTATTGCATTCATCAGTTCATTGATTTAGTATGGACCTTACGTTTCTATTTCTTTTGCAGCCAGCACTTGCATAGTCTGTTTCATCGCCTTGAGAATCAATATAAGCCTTTCTGTAAATTTGATGACAAATATTTATTGAGAGCTTACTGTGAGGTTGGCATTCCATTACAGGGATTAGCTTTTCTTTTCTTTTCTATGGTTAAGCTTTGTTTTCTTTGACTGCTTATACCCTTTTCCTATATATTCATTCTTCTCTGTTTACTGATCTTCCTTTCATAGTTTCAGACTATTTTATTTGTATTGTATTTACTGAGATTTGTGAGAAGTTCTTTTAAATATACTATTGAGATCCCACTTTAGGTTCATTATAAAAGGTAAAGGAATTGAGGTATTTTGAATTTTGTAATGGCGAGTGTAATTAATGATCACCTAATTATAATCCCCCCATTTTAGGAAGTGACTTTGTATAAGGGAAACGAAATTCCAAATTCCCATTTCAATCTTGTTAAGATTAGCTTGAAGGGAGAGCTTCTCATGACGGGAGAATGCTCTCCACTAGGACGTGGTTTGTACCATGTGGGCGTGTCTCTGGAGAGCTGGCTCATGATGACAATTTCTAGATGACAATTCCCATCTAGAAACCATCACTTGCAGCGGGGAATGATGCACATGAGGACCTTCGAAGGGCTTGTAGGTGCTGAGGCTGTGGGAATAAAGTGTGGGCCCTGATTCTGAAGGGACTTGATTCAGTCCTGAAGGGAAACTGTGTATTTTTGGTTTTTAGACACTCTGTAATTTATTTAATCAGACCTTTATTGAAGCACAGTTAGGTTGTCTTCAGTCTCTTTCTGTTAAAATATAACAGTAATCATCCACGGATAAATATAATTTAATGTTAATTTTGATAATGCCACTGTTTTGGTAGGAGAGGCAGATAAGCTAGTAGTCTTCAGATGGGATATTTTCTAGACTCTTGACTTTCTATGTCCCCTTTCCAAAGGCTCATCTGTCTGAGAATACAGTTGCACTCAAGGTGTTTCCTTTCTCAATCACTCTTCTCCCACTTTACAAAAGGAAGACACAGTCATTATTAATCTGGAGTCTTGCTATTTGTGTGCCTGATGTGTGAAAGCCTCCAGATTAACAAGCAAAGGAACAATTAGGACTATTATTAGGAAAGTGAATGACTGTGAGTAGCAAATCCTTTTCTAAGTCAAATGGTTTCCAATTCTTGCTTTCAACAAAATTGAAGGCATTGTCAGTTGGTAGATAATTAAAAATAATTTTTGATTATAGGTCATGACATGATTTTGACTTGTAATTCTAAAGTTACTGATATTGCTGTATCAAAATTTATTTCACTTCTCCCATTCAAGTACTAACCAGGCCTGACCCTGCTTAGCTTTTGAGATCAGATGAGATGGCACATTCAGGGTAGTATGGCTGTTGACTCTCACTTCTGTTTAGTTATTTATATGAACAAAGTTTCTTGGTGCTTACCACTATAAAAATGAAAAATTAATGCATTTTGAATAAAATGTTACTTTTTATGTTTAATAATAGTACCAATTTCTAAACCAATTATGTTTTGATCATTTGCATATTAACAATGAAGATGATGAAAACCCAATCCAGAAGAAGAATTTTTTGTTTTTTAACATTTACAGATTATAGCCTGGATGTGGTGGCTCACACCTGTAATCTCAACACTTTGGAAAGCCGAGGCAGGAGGATCACTTGAGGCCAGTAATTTGAGATCAGCCTGGGCAACAAAGCAAGACTCTGTTCCTACAAAAATAAAAAATAGAAAGAATTAGCTGGGCAATGTGGTGGGCATCTGTAGTTCTAGCTACTTGGGAGGCTGAGGCAGGAGGATTGCTTGAGCTCAGGAATTTGAGGCTGCAGTGAGCTATGATTACGCCACTGCACTCCAGCCTGGGTGATACAGTAAAACCCTGTCTCTAAAAAAATATAAAATAAATAGAACAAGAAATTGAGGTTATAATCATAGCAGAATTTAAAAATTTATGCATTTATATATGCATAATATTAATATATATATTGCAGGGAAGTATAGGTCGATCAGTAAAAGATTTTGCAGCATAAATATTAGGATAAAATTCTGAAGAGGAAATAAAAGGAAGTAAGACTTATCAAAAAGGCATAGTATAAAATGTATGTTCTTTAAATAGATGATCCACTATGGCATTTAGAATCCATTGGATCATTTAGATTCATTTAAGAGAGTAATGTTGTATTTAATGTAAAAATGTAAATATTTATTTATTTATTTTTAATAAAACATTTTTGTTGAGACAGAGTTCTGCTCTGTCACCCAGGCTGGAATACAGTGGTGCAATCATGGCTCACTGCAGCATCAATCTCCCGGGCTCAAGCCATCCTCCCACCTAGCCTCCCAAGTAGCTGGGACTATAGGCATGCACCACCAAACTTGGCTAACTTTTCGATTTTTTGTAGAGGTGAAGTTTCACTGTGTTGCCTAGACTGGTCTTGAACTCCTGAGCTCAAGCCATTCTCCCACCTCAGCCTCCTAAAGTGCTGGGATTACAGGCATGCACCACTGTGCCAGGCCTGTAAATATTTATAAAATGACAATATTTAGAATATGGCAGAAAGTACATCTTTACTACTGGTTGTGATGCAAAAATTTATTAAATGTAAGGAGGGTAATATAACATTCTTTTAGGGCACATAAGATAAACAGACATTTACAATGGAGTATGATACAGATGTTTGACCAGAGGAAAGCAAAGAATGTTGAGGAGAAGATGCAAGGGAAGCCCATGGCCAGGGAAAGCAACCAAAGGAGGTGCCGTAGGAGCGGCATCTTGAGGGACTGTTGGAGTTGGCTTAGCAAACAGAGGAAGGAAGGCATTCTGGGAAGAGGGAGCGGTGTGTGCGAAGGGTCTGGAAGCAGAGAAGATCAAGATCAACCTTGGGGGAAAGCACGGTGTGGCATGAGCAGGATGGTGATTTACAGAAGCCAGACAGCGTAGTATTTGTGACAGGATTTGTGTATTCCATATGAGAGGAGGGCTAGGAAAAGAGAGGCGGTGGGGCTGGAGATGTGTGGAGGTAGCTGTTGTCAAGGGCCAGGCATGAGCAAGTGAGGCCAAGAATGACCCCTGAAGGGGTGCTTCCTTTCCAGTGACTGTTTTCCATCTTAGTAATCTTCTGGACATTTTTACAAATGCAGAGATTCTTATTTACATTCTGCTAGAGGAAGAAAATGAGGCCCACTGAGAGTCTGTTCCTCTTGCAGGTTTTGTACTTAGTAGCAAAGGGCAGATTGGGCTTAGTGCTGCAGCCCAAGGTTCCACATTGGCCACATGCTCAATTAGGGCCCTCAGCTTGTTATTAAGAGGAGTGACTCTGGCCGGGCACGGTGGCTCACGCCTGTAATCCCTGCACTTTGGGAAGCCGAGGTGGGCGAATCACCTGAGGTCAGGAGTTCGAGACCAACATGGTGAAACCCCGTCTCTACAAAAAATACAAAAATTAGCCAGGCGTGGTGGCACTTGCCTGTAATCCCAGCTACTCAGGAGGCTGAGGCAGGAGAATTGCTTGAACCTGGGAGGCGGAGGTTGCAGTGAGCCGAGATTGCGCCACTGCACTCCAGCCTGGGTGACACAGGGAGATTGCATTTCAAAAAAAGAGAGAGAGAGAGAGAAGAAGAGCTACTCTAATTTTGGAGCCAAAATTTGAGATCCTTAGGCCAGTACAGGATTTTTGTCCTGATTTTTGAATTTGCTTACGTGAGAAGCCTTTACAGAGTCCTAAACATTAAATCAAACTGAATGTATGCATTTATTAAATCACCCTTACTGTAAAGAATTTAACTGTATAAACTCTTTGGTCTCAGGAAAGGTAGCACGCGTGGCACTTTTCTGGTACAGGGAATGGTACAGGGAATTACAGGGAATTCTTTGGCTTTCATGATGTCTTCATCATGAAATAAGTGAAATAAGACTTTAAATAAGTGAAAGACTTGAAATAAGTGCAGTGAAATAACACTGTGAGCAGTCCCGGAAAAAATTGATGACAATTTTTTTCCCATTTGGAACATTTGTTTAGCACAGCGATAGAGACCTGATGTGGTGTTTGCGCAGGGCAGATTGAACGCACTCCAAAAGGAAACCATTAAGGGTTGAGTCGATACCACACAGAAACACGAGGTGGTGGGATGAGCGGTTTTTCCACACTTTAACATTTTCCAGGATGACACTGAAAGCCTTACCCTTAGAGAACCCTGAGCCACCTAATAACTCATAACTCCAGACTCTTGAGAGGGAGAAATGGAGGTTTATACCATTAAATAGATGTTCTGGGCCTTTCCTAAGAGAGGCTGGAAAGGAATTGAGGGCAGTCATCGGAATGCAACCAGCACAGCAAGGTAAGGGACACTGCATAACTTTGATTCCCTGTGGAACAATGTCTTATTGATAGCAGTATTTCCACCTCCCTGTTTTTAAAAAAGTCTCTGAAAAGCCTATCTTTTTTGGGAGGACAGGAGAGAAACCTGTCAAGGAAGTAATGAGTCAGCACAGGGGACCTACTATGTGCTGTTCACAACTTGATACTTTCATGAATGGATTGTCTCAGAGAGGAGGAAATCATGACTCAGAGAAATTATGTAAATCACTGAAGATCCAGGATTTGAACTTTGGTTCATTTGATTCCAGATTTCTTTCTACTTCTTTGTGATGCCTTCTTGTGCTGAAATCATGGAGAATGGGGGATACTCCGGATTGAACTGAGGAACTCATGGTATCCAGCTAACTGGCCTGAAAACCCAAGTATCCTTGATCTGGAGGTGTTTGGGGAGAGGAAGAATGATGGTTAGAATAGAGGAATAGAGGAGAGAGACACCAGGAGTTGCTCAGACTGTCTCCGTTTCATGGAAATGGAATTTTGTGCCATGGCATGTAGTCCATGGTGGTGGTTTGGAAGAAGTGGGTCCTGAATTCATCTGCTACCAGTTACCCAATGAAGGAGAATGGGAGAAATGTGGCATATGGGATTTTACAAAACACATTTTTCTTTTATTTTGAGACATGGCTTTACTCTGTCACCTAGGCTGGAGTGCAGTGGTACAGTCATAACTCACTGCAGCCTCGACCGCCCCTGCTCAAGCAATCCTCCTGCCTCAGCCTCCTGAGTAGCTGGGAATACAGGTGTGTGCCACCATGCCTGGATAGTTTTTTAAATATTTAAATTTTTTTTGTAGAGATGAGGTCCCACTATGCTGCTCAGGCTGGTCTCGAACTCCCGAGCTCAAGTGATCCTCCAAGCTTGGTCTCCCAAAGTGCTGGGATTATAGGCGTGAGGCACCTGGCTTCACAAAATACACGTTTTGTTTGTTTGTTTCTTAATTTGGACCAACATAGGAAAAATTTAAAATTTTTTTTTAGGGAAAGGGACTAAAAACAAAAACCTCAAATCTATTATCATCTTCACAACATATAAGAAGAGACATTTGCAAATCAAAATAATAAATAAATTAAAAACAAATCAAGAAAATGGGCTAATAAGACAGCAAAGAAAGAACCTTCTACTTGTCTATTATATAGTTAGGTTAGATTTAAGATGTTTTGAATCATGGAAAATGACAGCGTAAGTTTCTTGATATTTGTCAGTTTGGGAATTTTTATTTAGTAGTGCAACATTAAGAGAAGTTTGACTGTCCAGCTTGTTTCATGCCTTTTTTTTTTTAAATCATAGTTACTGTTGGGAGTCCATTTTGACAGATTTTGATGAAAACAGTATCAACAAGCATTGTAATTTCACTCAATATGGAATATTCCGGTGGATGGCAAGAAGGGGAGTGAGAACAGTTCTTAGGCTTTCAGTTCCGTGGCCAGGCCAGGAAGAAAGCAGGAGGAGCAGCTCCTGTGTGTGACTGGTGAGGGCTGCAGGAAGGGGCTGCAAGGACCTGTCTGCCCGTGCTTCCTATGTGGGGTGGGGCTGGATGCTGCACAGCACCCTTCCTGCCCAGTATGGAACAGGTAGGAGTCTTATTTGAGAGGGATGCTGTGGATGGTAAAAACTTTCATCTTGGCCTGGACTGATATTTACGAGAGCCCCTCTTGTAAAGGAATTATCCTGTTTGGTTCTCCAAAAAGAGATCTACAGGAGAAGGCACAGACAAAGGCCCCATTGTTTTCTCCAGGGCAGCTGTTCCTTGCGTTGGTGCTGGGAGGGGTGTGGGAAGCTTGCGGGACTCAGGCCTAGGTGCTCACATGTGGGAGTGGTCCTGCCGTTCAGCCCCATTATTTTCTTCTGAGCCTTTCTTATGGGGTCTTTTTGCAAACTGCATTTTCCTCCAAGCAGCAGAGTCTTAGCTTCACCTTTTTTTTGGTCTTGGTGCCCTGGAATTTTGGTGAATGCTGAGTGCCTGGGAACAGAAAAGCCTGAAAGCACCTTGGGAACTCCCCAAGTCCCCTCTCTTTTGTCCAAGAGAATACCTACCTCTGCCTTTCCAGGGGCCATGCTGGGGGAAGTGTGTGTGTTGGCCTCTCTGGAGAAGGGCATGCTAGCTTCCCTGGCCTGTTTACATTAGTCTCATCCTCGCTGCCCTTGATTACAAATGAGGCATTGGGTGGGGGATTCCCCTGCTTCCAGGGAGGTCACTCCTTCCTTTTGTCTGTGCTCTCAATTTTTCCACCTGGGGAAGAGCTGCCTTGAAAAAAAAACCCAAAACTCCCCTTAGCTTAACTCCTTGTCTCATAGACTGTCCAGTAAGTGGATCAGTTCATATTCAGGAAGCAATTCATCTGTCTCCTGAAATTCCCTTCCCCTGGTTTCTCTTAGGCCTTTTCTCATTCTCCTGTCTCTGCTGTAGTTATCAGCACTCTTTCCTAACAAAACGAACAGTGTTCCCAGCCCAGAGTCTGGTCTGCTCCCTGGCGCTTCTTGAGCTGAGGTGTTGATGCAAGGGTTCGTGGACCTTAGGAATGTGTGTCCTGGCACTTTGAGTAGGATGGAAACCCTTTGAGGTTAAGAGCTCCAGGTTTTTTCCTTCTCTCTTCCCCACTCTGTATGTAATGCTTGTGAGAGGAGAGGAGGGGTCACTGGGGAGGGGGACCACTGGTGGCCCAGTTTGCTGGTGTGGTCACCTCAGAAGTGAGGGAAAGCCTGTTGCCCTGAGCATGGGTAGAAAGCTGGCCTCAGACCTCTTTGCTCTTCTGTGGAACCCCCCGCCCACCTTTTCTTGTTCAGTTGAACAGTCTTGATATCAGAGCCTCTAATACAACTGAGGGATCCTATCTGAAGCCCTTTCTTAAAGGTTACTGGAAAGTATAAGTGAATTTTACTTGGTGGTAACAACATTTCCACTCTTTTCACAGATTTCACACCCTTTGGAGAGTTTCTTTCTTGGATAATTCAGGTAGGTTTTTACATTTTGTTTTTTAAATCAGTGGATCTAGTTCCGTACAGTGACTTCTTCAGTTCCCCCAGCAAAGATCCTTGTTCGGGTCCCTTGAATTTCCTTCCAGTTCCACTGATGATGCTCCTGGTTTCCCAGGGCTTCCGTCTCATTCCCATAGATTCCTGTCTACCTTATCATGTCACAAGCTTTATTCTAGCTTCTGTTAGGCCAAATTAGTATCCATTCTCTTTCTCTCTTCCTCCTTCTTTCTTCACTGGAAAGTTAATGTTTTGCCTTTGGGTTTTTTTTCTAAGCCAGGTTTCAGTTCAGACCTTGGTGCTGGGAGTAGGCTTGGCTTCCTGGGTTATGTTGCTTCAGCATGCATCTGTGTTGTAGGTGTAAGAATGGTCATTGCTTCTATGTTGCTCTGAGATTTTAGCTCCATATCCTTTTGATCAAGCTTTGTCTTGGTGAGCACTTTTTGTGTCCTTTAAGAATTCCTTTCCCGCCCCAAGGTCATGAAGGTAGTCCTCCTAAGTTTTCCATAAATGCTTTCCCTCTTAGATAACATTCCCATTTAGACCTACAATCCTATCTTTAGATCTCAACCACTTTTAAAACTCGGATTCCTTTGTTCCCAGCTTGGCCTCAGTTTAGGATTGCATTTTTCCTCTTTTGTCATCCATCTGCTGGCCTTTGCAGTGGTCTCTTCGATTTCCCTCTGTGCTGTGCCTAGCCAGCTCCCCCAGTTTTCCTCTCTGGCGTAGGTCACAGGGGAAATATTTAGTTAGTCCCTGCCAAACATTCTGGCTGTGTTGTTTTGCTTAAAAAGACATGCAATAAACTGTTTTGATTCTTGGTCTTGGTGCTGTAGGGCAGATGTTTCTCCTATAACGGAGGTGTTGTGGTCAGTTGGAAGGAGCGGTGGACGTGAGTTCGGAGAATTGGATTCTAATCCCTGCAGTGTTATTAATTTGTGGTGGGATCTTGCGCAAGGCACATTTATATGTCTGAATTTCCTTCTGTTAGAGGGGAACTTATTTCATGGTGAAGAAGACAGGACTCTGTGGGTATGAGATGGGAATCCAAAGTGTAAGCCCGGGAGATCCAGGAGAGACTAGACAGGCAAGAGGCAGAGAACCATTAGTGTGAGCATCCTTAGTGGAACTGGAAGGGAACTCAGATGACTCCAAACAGATAAAAGTAATATATGTAGTCACTTTGAAAAAGTATAAAACGTAGTAAGAAAAACTGATGGAAATTCTCTGACGAGGATCACTTAAGGAGATAACTGCCTGTCCATGCCTCGGTTTGCTGCGGGTCCACACCTGTTTGCTGTCACCCTTGGGATGTGGGAGGCTTGACCTTCCACGGGTTCAGTTCCAGAATTCTTCTTCCCACCTTCCACCTCCTTCATAAACTCAGGAATATTTGAAACTCAGCCCAGATCTTCACCTGGCTTTGATTTCTCCATCATGTGGAGATTGGTCCTTGGAAGTTGTAGCTTCCAGAGACCTTCAATGTTTGCTAACATGTCCAAGCTCTACATTTATTGATTGTTGGTTCTATTCATGGCTATGTTGAAATTCTTATACCCTGAGGGTGGTATGATTTGGTTCCAGCAAGGAAGGGGAGGGTATTTGGGGGACCCTATCATCAAGAACTAAGAAATAAAGGGAAACGGCTAGACGCGGTGACTCACATCTGTAATCCCAGCACTTTGGGAGGCTGAGGTGGGCAGATCACAAGGTCAGGAGTTCGAGACCAGCCTGGCCAACAGAGTGACACCCCATCTCTACTAAAAATACAAAAATTAGCCGGGCATTGTGGCGGGCACCTGTAGTCCCAGCTACTCAGGAGGCTGAGGCAGGGGAATCACTTGAACCCGGGAGGTGGAGGTTGTGGTGAGCCCAGATCGTGCCACTGCACTCCAGCCTGGACAACAGAGCGAGACTCCATCTCAAAAAGAAAAAGAAATAAAGGGAAACAACTGAGTAGGTGTCCTCTTGGTGTTCCTTTGAAGAAGAAACAAAATGGTTTAACTTCTGTCTGTGTAATCCCCAGCCCTCCTCCCCAAATACACATACTCAGATAGACAGAGCTACATTTCTTCCTTATCCCTGTACCCTTCTGAAATGACTGAGATTTAGTCAGATCTTGCATAGTTTAGACTTTTTTTTTGTTCCAGTTAAATATTTGCATTGGCTTCTTCCAGTACAGAATGAGTTGGACAAAGACAATCTCCAAAGTCTTTTGCTGTTCTGTGGTCCTTTGTCATTCTCAGAAATTCTCCTAAAGAAGTATTGAGGGACGGGCACGGTGGCCCATGCCTGTAATCCCAGCACTTTGGGAGGCTAAGGCAGACAGATCACTTGATCCCAGGAGTTCGAGACCAGCCTGGGCAACATGGTGAAATCCCAGCTCTATAAGAAATACAAAAATTAGCCAGGTGTGGTGGTGTGTGCCTGTAATCCCATCCACTCGGGAGGCTGAAGTGGGAGGACCACCTGAGCCCAGGGAGGTCGAGACTGCAGTGAGCTGAGATCATCCCACTGCACTCCAGCCTGGGTGACAGAGTGAGACCCTGTCTCAAAAACAACAAAGTACCAGGCGTGGTGGGTCACACCTGTAATCCAGCACTTTGGGAGGCTGAGACGGGTGGATCATGAGGTCAGGAGTTTGAGACCAGGCTGGCCAACATGGTGAAACTTCATCTCTACTAAAAATACAAAAATTAGCCAGGTATGGTGGCGCATGCCTGTAATCCCAGCTACTTGGGAGGCTGAGACAGGAGAATCGTTTGAACCCGGGAGGTGGAGTTTGCAGTGAGCTGAGGTCGCACCACTGCACTCCAGTCTGGGCGACAGAGCAAGACTCCGTCTCAGAAAAAAAAATGTACAGAAGAATGCTTGTCTTTGCAGGGTTAGTGATGAGGATGAGGACCCATGCTCACTATTGCTGTGCCCAACCCTGGGAGGCTCTCGGGCTGCTGAAACTTGCTAGAGAAAGTTGTGGAGCTAAGTAGAATAGTTCTAGGCAGAAGAGCTCCATAATTGATTCTGTATACTTTCAAGTAGGACTTCTCTGTTATTTTGCAATTCTTTTTTTTTTTTTTGTATTTTTAGTAGAGACAGGGTTTCACAGTGTTAGCCAGGCTGGTCTCCAAATCCTGACCTCCTGATCCGCCAACCTCGGCCTCCCAAAGTGCTGGGATTACAGGTATGAGTCACCGTGCCCGGCCCTATATTCACCATGTTTTTATGTATTCCATAAGCCCTAACTCCATTGTGACCTACATCCCCGATGAGGATACCTCCTACTTTGCTGAGACTGTTAGAGCTAGGTGACATAGAACTCTGGGGTAGTTTCTTTTCTTTAGATAGATCGGTACTCCCAGCCAGCCAGCTCAGGAGAACAGGCAGTAAGCATTCCCCATAGGCTCTGTAGACGTGTTCCTTGTGAATGCCAACGATGTCTGGTTGAAGTAATAGTTTGATCTGGGGCAGGATAAGAGTTGTGAGCCTGTGTCTGGCATTTGGTATTTTCCCCCATTCTTTGATCTTAAGTTGTCCTAGTCAGGTGACCCAACTTGTATCTGTCACGTAATATCCAGTGTGTCCTCCCTGGCACTCCGATTCTCAGTAGTCATGAACCGGCTGGCTTCTGTATCTCTCACCAATCACAGGTAATTGAGGTCTCCCTCAGGTAAGTGTTCTTCAGATCCTACTCACATCTTCTTTAATCCTCATCTTTCCTTCTCTTTCTATCCTTACGATTTTGCCTAATTGCCTCAGGAAACACCCTCCTTATCCCCTTTTTGCCTGTGGGATAAAAGCTAGCTTTGATCATAGCTGGTAAAGTGTGAAACCAAGAATACTTCTGAAAGGACAGTCAGACATTTGGGAATGAAAGTAGACAGTTTGAAGAAGCAGTGCCATCACTATTGTTCTTGAGAATGCTTTTAAAGATCCCCCCAGATATCCATCTTTTAATTAACCTGCCCTTCTTCCAGGACCACAATTTGAAATATGTAAAAATTATTATTTATTTGTTTTTTTGGAGACAGAGTCTTGCTGTGTTGCCCAGGCTAGAGTGTGGTGGCACGATCTCAGCTCACTGCAACCTCCACCCTCTGGGCTCAAGCAATTCTTCCACCTCAGCCTCCCGAGTAGCTGGGACCACAGGCACGCACCACCATGCCCGGCTAATTTTGGTATTTTTGTATTTTTGTATTTTTGTAGAGATAGGTTTTGCCATGTTGCCCAGGCTGGTCTTGAATTCCTGGGCTCAATTGATTCTCCCACCTTGGCCTCCCAAAGTGCTGGGATTACAGGTGTGAGCCACCGTGCCTGGCCAAAAATGATTTAATTTTATTCCTTTTACATTTTGTTTTATTGCTAGTATTTACAGAGGTATTGTTTTGTGTCTTTATTACGTATAAACAGTATTTCAGCCATGTTGTTCATTAATGAGCTTGTCTGCGCATCTGGCTACCATGTCTGGTGTTGTTTCTGTGGAAAACTGTCTTCAACCTATAAAGGGCGACTGCCTGAAAAAGGAGCTTTTAGTGAAAACACAGTCTGTTCACCCTCTGGCCCCTGCTGGTGAAATTGCTCTAGAAGAGACTGACTTTATTCCCATTATATGAAGAGGGAGAAAAGTGCTTCCAAGGGCTTCTGGGAGCAGGTCAGGAAAGCTAGGTCTGTTTTCTTCAGTCTCTAGGCTAGAGGAGCTGGAATGTGCCATGCCTAACTTTGCCTAAGCTCTTTTCTTTTTCGCACTGTGTGTCACACTGGGAAAAACTTGAGCTTAAAACCCAGTGAAATTCTCCCACTTTGAAAATCATGATGTAATTATGACAGGATCACATTCTTTAAACTTACTGTTTAGTGGGGTTAGTGGAGTTATCTCCTCTGATTTTTGACAAGGAAATAATACATTCTTGTTGCAATGCTGTATCAGGTCTTAGGGTGGAAAGCGTCTGATTTAAAGCTACGGACCTTTCCTGTAGGATGCATATGCTGCTAATCTATGAAAACTGAAGATGTCCCAGTGCACCGTGTGTAAACTGCAGCATCTTCTTGTGGAATGAACAGTTCAGGAAAATAGAATGACTTTCCAAACTGTTCTAGGTTCCAGGTGACTTAAAATTTCCTGCGACAAAGTCAGTGTGGTGATTCCTCAGGGATCTAGAACTAGAAATACCATTTGACCCAGCCACCCCATTACTGGGTATATACCCAAAGGACTATAAATCATGCTGCTATAAAGGCACATGCACATGTATGTTTATTGCGGCACTATTCACAATAGCAAAGAGTTGGAACCAACCCAAATGTCCAACAACGATAGACTGGATTAAGAAAATATGGCACATATATACCATGGAATACTATGCAGCCATAAAAAATGATGAGTTCATGTCCTTTGTAGGGACATGGATGAAACTGGAAAACATCATTCTCAGTAAACTATCGCAAGGACAAAAAACCAAACACCGCATGTTCTCACTCCTAGGTGGGAAGTGAACAATGAGAACTCATGGACACAGGAAGGGGAACATCACACCCCGGGGACTGTTGTGGGGTGGGGGGAGGGGGGAGGGACAGCATTAGGAGATATACCTGATGCTAAATGACGAGTTAATGGGTGCAGCAAAACAACATGGCACATGGATACATATGTAACAAACCTGCACATTGTGCACATGTACCCTAAAACCTAAAGTATAATAAAAAAAAAAAAAATTTCCTGTGATGGTGGGAAAGCTTATCCAGATGTTCTTGCTTGGGGATCAGTGTGTGTCATCCCGTTCCAAAGAAGTACAGTCACAGCTGATTTTATCTTTGTCCTTCTTTCTATGGTGCCCGGGGATGCTCTTTTTGAGTTCATCTTTGGTCTTGTCTCTCTGAAAAAAGCAGCATGGATTTTTTTTTTTGAGACGGAGTCTTGCTCTGTCGCCCAGGCTGGAGTGCAGTGGCACGATCTCGGCTCACTGCAAGCTCTGCCTCCCGGGTTCACGCCATTCTCCTGCCTCAGCCTCCCGCATAGCTGGGACTACAGGTGCCCGCCATCACGCCTGGCTAATTTTTTTGTATTTTTTTTAGTAGAGACGGGGTTTCACCATGTTAGCCAGGATGGTCTCGATCTCCTGACCTTGTGATCCGCCCGCCTCGGCCTCCCAAAGTGCTGGGATTACAGGCTTGAGCCACCGCGCCCGGCCAGTTAGCAGCATGTATTTTTATCTAGGTTTAAACAGTTAAAATCTGTGGCCACAGGGTAAGGTGAAACTAATGGCTCTAAGTAGCCAACTTTTTACCTTTGCTTCATTGGCACCAGGCTGTGAGTAACTGAACTAACCAGCTGCAAACCCTTATTATGCAAATTTGAGGTGAGGATGGGTGAAATTCTAGGGGCTGGGAGACAGACATGTTTGGTTACCAGAGAGATGACATCAGTTCATTTACTGGTGCTGTGGAGGAAGGGGAGATTCCAGGTGCTTAGCCTTCTTCCTGCATGTGGGGGTGTCCAGAGCCACCCTTAATCCTATTAGCAGCCAAGGTCTTTGCTTGGGAAAAACTGTATTTAACTCTGTGCCTCCTGTTGTCCCCATAGGGACATGAAGTTGGAAGGGGTCTTGTATCTTTGGCTTCCCGAACAAAGCTTTGAAGAACAAACAGACGTGTGTCTATATGTGTCTCTGTGTGTATTTTGTGTTAATGCTAGCAACTGATTAAGGTTTTCAGAGTCCAGGTCGTGTATGAGAAGGGGAAGTTTCATCTGGATTTTATGGAATCTGTATTAGGAATTGCCCTTTCCTTGCAAAGGAAACAGTTAATGATGTAATCCACTTTTAAATTAAAATTATTTTATTATTTTATTTTGATATCCTTCACGTGGACACTTAGTTTATAACAGGAAGGCATCTTTAATAACTGTGTTCTGCTCCTTCTCCTGTGCTTATCCTAGAACAGAGCCTTACAGGGTCATAATTTGGAGGAAGCACAGGCTTCTGGGAGCTGTGGTACTAACAGTAGGACTGGAAAAAGCCTTATGACCTCTGAAGCATGACTGAGAGAATCGAGCTGGGAGGCATTGGAGCCCATCTGCTCACCAGCTTTGCTGGCCTGTCAGATGTTGGGCTTCCCCTCCAGTTCTGCCCTCCTCCCTCAAGATGTGTTAGAAAATGAAGCCTGCTTCCTGGAAAGCAGGTGACGCCAAAGCTTATGCTAAGAGGATCCGACCTCACATCTGCGGGCCTGCCTTGGGCTCCTCTGTGACTGGATTGCTTTGGGTCTCCCTAAGACCCTTGCTCACATTCAAGTGCAGCCGCTGCTTACTGGAAGCCGTCTGGGGCCAGCCCAGGCTTGTTCCATGGGGGCCTCTTCCCACCACTGTGTTCTCGCCTCCTGTGGGCTTTCACATACAAGGGCCTCACTATCCCTGAGTTGCCAGAGTCCTTGTTCTGAGAACCCAGTGCCTCCCAGGCAGGGCCCAGGAAGCTGTGGGTAAGCTCTTGGTTTCCTTCTTGGCCAGACACTTCTGGGAAACTATCTGCATTCCTTTCTGCCCAACTCTGCCTCTGGGCTCTGGGGCTGTGTGGGGTGTGGCTGCCTCATGCCTCTGTGAGGAGGAATGCTATCGCAGTTCCACTGAGACCAGCCATGGAAGGTAACCAGGAGTTTGAAGGTGGAATTCCCTTTTCTTGCAGTCCTAGAGCCAGGAGCTAGCTTTTCATGGATTACGATGAGGTGTTGGTTCCTTTTTTTTTCTTTTTTTTTTTGGAGACGGAGTCTTGCTCTATCGCCAGGCTGGAGTGCAATGGCGTGATCTTGGCCCAGCGCAACCTCCGCCTCCCGGGTCCAAGCAATTCTCCTATCTCAGCCTCCTGAGTAGCTGGGACTACAAGTGTACACCACCATGCCCAGCTAATTTTTGTATTTTTTACTAGAGACGGGGTTTCACCATGTTGGCCGGGATGGTCTTGATCTCTTGGCCTCGTGATCCGCCCACCTCAGCCTCCAATAGTGCTGGGATTACAGGTGCGAGCCACCCCACTGTGCGCAACCCAGAAGTTGAGCCTGAGAGGGAGGCTCATTGCCCTGTGTCTACCCAAGGGTGTGTGTGTGTGTGTGTGTGTGTGTCTGGAAGTGGAGAGTAGGAGTGAATGCATCTAATAAACAGGAGAGGATCTGGAGAGACAATGGTGGGGGCTGGCTGTGGGGAGCATACAAGCTGGGACTTTTGCAGAGGTGTATTTGCTCCCAAGTGGCCAGAAGCCAGGAGTAGTGGGGAAGGTGGGTTTAGGCATGCTAGGTTATGCTTGCGTTGCTGAGTACCTTGGGTATGATGGCCAGGAATGCTTTCCTCTGGGAATTGGGCCGATCTCCTGACAATCCTCCCCATTTTACACCCATTACATACTTATGTGATTCTTACCTTCAGGGAGGTCTTGGGGTCATGTGTTGTGGGGCAAAGGCTCTGAGTCTGAGAATGGGCTGGTCAGCCAGAGGCTCCACCTCCCAGTTTGTTGGCTTCCTCAAGGATGCCATCCTTCTTTGCAGCTGCCAGTCTTCACTGGTGTCTGTGCCCTGGCAGGGTGTATAGCCCTTCTCACGGGTGCTCTGCCTCTTTGGGGGCTTGAGAACAGATGGGGCTTAATTTGAAGCAGATTTCCCTCCAGGGCCCAGATCTGAAATATATATTAGAAGATGACTACTGGTCTTGGCTTTTCTTTCTTATGTGTCTCTTTCTTCCTTTTATCTTCCCACTACTGTCAGGCACTGTGAGCAGCCGTTGCTATCACACGGGCGGATCAGAACATGAAGAATGGAGCTAAATAGAGCTGTCTGCATGCTGCTCTGATGGGCTGAGGCTCAGCCTCAGAGAAGAGGTGGATTGGAGCCTGTGATGGGGGCTCCTTTCCCCCAACCACAGTGGGTGAAAGCAGGGAGGAACAGGCGGGAAGGTACTTTAGGAGTTGGGAGCGTATTAATTCCACTTCTTCTCTCCTTCCTCTGTACCCCAACATTCCCTGTCAGTTGTCAAGGGCCAGAGAGATAACAAAGATCTTGCTTTCCACCATCAGGCAGTAAGGCAATGCAGCCCTCGCTGAATTTTTCAGCTCCACTGACATTGTGATGCAAATATTATATAAAGCTTATTTTCTGACCTGAGGGAATTTATAAGCTATTGGGAGAGACAGTGTTTGTTAAACAAGTAGAGAATATCCAAGATCTTAACTGTGTTGGTTTATGAACCATGGATATATTTATAGTTCAGAACAAGAAAGTTGTATCTTACAACCACAGAAAACTTTTCTTGGAGGAGGCAGGATTTTTCTGGTCTTTAAACTTGGGTCAACTTTATAAGGAAAGGAGAGATGTTCACTCCAGTGTCACGGCAATGATCTACCTTGGAGGGGTAGGTGTGGCAGAGCAGAGCCAGGGACCTGAGCTCTGGAAGTCCTGCCATTACATAGGTGATGTGAAGTGATGCAGCGAAGGTGGAGTTTTCTGGAAATCTCTCCTGTAGATCGATGAAAATAGGATAACTTTGGAGAGGCCAGAGAAAGGCAGTGAGGAGGCCTGCTAAAGGGCATGACAGGTCAGCAACAGGAGAGAGGAAGGGGGCGAGTCCTAGAGAATATTCCAGAGTAGATGAGGCAGGACTGACATGAAGGATGAACTTGAGGGGAAAGACAGAAGACGCCAATGTTTCTGACCTGTGAGAGCTGACCAATACTGACACGTTCTGTTTGTGAAGGACTTGGACTTTTCAAAGCACTTTTTCATTCAGCAGAGCATTGTCTGGGCTCTTAGAGTTCATCTAGTCTGGCTCCGTTTTATAGAAGGGGAGATTGGGGAAGAAAGGGGAAGCAACTATTCCCAGCACACACAGCTATTTAGTGGTGGAGCGGGACCCACGATCTAGGCCTCTGCCTCCTAAGACAATTTTAAGACAACAGCAGCGTGGAGGAGAGTGTGGGGTTGGCAGAAAGTCCGTCTGGCTGGATAACATTAGGTGATAAACCAGTCTCTCTGAGAGCTGAGAGAAACTTACTCCGAAGCATTCAGACCATATCAATGGTTCAGCTCCTCAGAATTGTTTTTGAGAACCACAGGGAAGGAAGATGGACTCCTTGGGTCCTTCTAGTTCTGAGATTCTTAGGAGTGCACAAAAATAATGTATATGAGTAGTACTGAATGGGCCTCCCCGGAGACTGGCGGGTCTCCAGTGTGGTGCCTTTCTAAGGGAATTTTCAAGATAACTTGACTCCACATGATTTTTGCCTTGTGCTGACCACGGAAGCTGACTGCAAGGACACCACTGCTGAATTGCGCTGTGGCCAGTCATCACCACAGCCAGGGGCTCAGCATTGCAGTGATGGCTCTGATGTGTCAACCACTCCTCTCCCACCTCCTCTTACAACATACCCTGCACATGCACGTGCACACACACACCACACTCACAAACACCACACACACCACACATACTACACAACACAGACACACCACACATATGCACATACACCACACACACAAAAGCACACCACACACACCCATACCACACACACAAACACACCATACACACCACACACACCACACACACAACACACTCCACACATACTACACACACACCACACACATGCACACCACACACACACCCACACACACCCCCCCACACACACACTTTCTCCTCCCTTCCCTGCCTCCCTCCTTCCTTTCATCTTACTTTTTGTCCTCCACTGTTTCTTGTCTCATCCCTGTCTTCCATCTCTGCTCCCCGCTCTTGTTGTCTGGTCTAATTAACTTCCTCTGTTGGAGCAGCTTCCCCTCTTGGGTAAACTCAGACATGACCACAGCAAAGCAGCATGGAATCTTCTGTTTGGTCAGTGTTCCCTGAGATGGTGGCGGCACTCAGCCATCCGGGTCAGAAGCTGGAGGGCTTCTGGAGCCTTGCTCACCTCTGCAGCTGGTCACCTCCGAGTCCTTGTTTCCTACTAAAAGAGTGCTGGGTCTGTCCTGCTTGTCCCCATTCTCACCGCCCCACATGGTGGGAGAGGAAGCAGAGAGAGGGATCATGGTGGAAGAAAGGAACACAGAGATGAGGGTCCCCTTTGGTGTCCTTGAAAGCAGTGACCCCTCACAGAGTGGGTTCTTGTGGTCTGCGTCCTGACCCCCAGCTTCTCCACAGATAAAGCTGCACTGGAGCCCCTGAAGACAAACCAGAGAAGTGCTGCATCCTGGGGGACAGGAGGCTTTGCTTTGCCCAGGGCTGGGCTCCTGAATGAATTTTGGTGCAGCCTTAATAGCCGAGTTGTGCTGTTGAAGGTGCACTGCTCTGTGTCCAGGCACTTCTGGAAGAGGAAGTTGAGGTCATGAGGCTGAATTAGGCTTTGTGTGCTCCTTCTAGGTTCTCAGCATCTGTCTGGTCCTTCACTTGCTTTAGATCTCTGCCCCAGCCACTGTATACAGGAGCAGCTCTCTTCCTTGAGAACTCAAGAGGTTCTCAAGGTAATAAACTTCATAGTGCCCTTAACTGAATGGCCTTGGCCTTGGGGTCCATCCCAAGTTCCATAGCCAGCAGTTGGGTCCATGTCTCACATTTTTATCCTTGTCTCCTCCACACAACATTGCCACAGTCCACCCCCGTCCCCCCTCCGCACCTCCAGTCTGGTGCAATAGGGATTTAAGGAGGAAATGGATTACCTGGATAGTAGAGGAAGGAAGTTTGTGGCTGGCAAATTGTTATTTTATTTGGAAAGTCTATCCCATTCCCTCCCAACCCTCAGAGCAGCAGGCGAAGTCAGATGTCGTTGAGCTGTCTCTCTTCCTAGCCATCTTGGATAAAACAGAGGTACAGGGTTCACCCTTCAGAAGCTTGCTGAGACAGTCTTATTTACTAAAACAACAACAAAACAAAAACCACTTCAAGCCCCCAAATCCCAACCACACAAGTCTCTATCTTAGCCTCTGACAACTCTTGTGTCTCTCTGGGTCTTGGACCCTCTGTGACTTAATTAAAGCAGTGGTAACTTGGTAACTGTTTTGGGAGCACGCAGAGAGAGTCAAGCCTCATCTTGCCAAATTTTCCCAGAGTATGCACCCCTTCTTCATCTCCTCTGGGCCTTTACCTTAGAAGAGCTGTGTCATGCATTACTGATGGCAGATGCTGTCTGCATTGGAGATGAGTGGCTATAATCTTTCATCACCTTCAGGAGGACTGCGAAATCGTTGACATCCTTTATCTGCTCGGGTTTGAGATGAGCTAGCATCTGCCAGTTTTAGCCTCTGGAGTCCCATGGCCTCGTAAGAGTTGAGTGTTCTGCTGGCACTAGCTGTGTGGGGGACAGTAGTCCTTGACCTTGTTCTTTTCACTCTGCCTTCCTCCTCTCAGTCGTTCACAGCTCAGCCAACCAGCTAAGTGGGGTGTAGGCAGTTGTATCACCCCAGGGTAAGGAACCCCAGACAGGGAGGGAATAAAGGCTTTCTGAATTCTTTCTTTCCTGCAAATTCAAAAGGCTAAGTGGTGCTCAAGTATGTTCCCTGACATCCCTGGGAGTAATGCTCAGGAATTCCCCCAAATTTGCAACTCTGAGACTTCCAAACAAGCTTCCTCCTGTTTCTGTCCTTCAGGATCTTAAATTGCTTTCTACTCTCCTCTGCTTTTCCTTTCATCATCTCCCTCATCTTCCCTTCCTTGCATGCTGGGGTTTAATTGATTATTGCACAGGTTGTTCAATGTTGATCTCTAAGTGAATGAACATTCATAAGGACCTCTTTTTACACAAAGGCAAACTAGCTCTCTTCCGCATAAACATAGGATGGGCCCAGTGCATGTCTTGTTAGGAAAGGAGCTAATCATTGCATAGATTAGGAACTTCTAAGTTCTTAACCTTGGGGAAAAAGAAGATAGTTTAAAAAATGACATCTTCTCCTGTAGGATGTTGACGTTTATTTAGTATGACTCATCTGTAGATCAGGGCCGCCTTCCATGTTCCTAGGATAAGAACCGGATGTTGAAGGGCCACTGCTCTTCTCTCTCCCCAGGTCATTAGAAGAAGCATCATAGGGTTCCTTTACAGGAGATAAGCTGGTATGTCTATATCCCAGCAATCCCTGAAGAAGCTGAAATGCTGCATTCCTACCATCTAATGTTTCGGTTACAGCATTTAAGCCTGAGTCCTTGCTCACAACAGCTATCAGATGACAGCTTAGTATAGGAGGTTGAAGATCCACAAGAATTCACTCTGATAGTTAAAAATATCACTGTGATTCTGCTTGTAGTGAACCGTGGTTTGGGGAGATGATGGGTCAGAATTGTTTGGATGCCTGGGCTGCTCTATATCCTTGATAAAGCTCGGATGGTCAGAGCCCGGACTGGGAGGTTTTGATGTGACTAGCAGGAGGGACAAAGGGCAGGTCAGGCAGGGCCCAGCTGTCTCTTCTTTCTGTGAGCGTTCTTTATTCCCCAGAGATGACTCCATGGGGGTAAAAGCGGTAGTTTTCTATCTTCTTGTTCTGCAGGAGAACTTACAACTTCATGAATAGACATGTTATCTTACTTCTCAGTTTAAGGGGCTCCAAAAGACTTGATTTCCTTTTTTTCTTTCAATATATTTGTCTGAAATGTTATTCAAGACTCCATTTACCCCTGGGACTGCAATATAGTATATGTCCCCTGGAAACACTTTTGTTCTAACCAGAATGGAGCAGAGTAGGACATGAATCTCGTTTGATCTGGGCCCTGTGTTTTGTCAGCTAAACTCAAAATCACATTTGCTCATCAGTTGACTCATATTGAACCTTTCCTCAGGTCTTTTCACTAATAACCATCTTTATCCTGTTGTCTTGCAGTATTTTTCTAAGCTTCAGTGTAAAATTACATATTTTGCCCTTTAAAAATTTCATTTTGCTGTATTTAACCTATGGTTCCAGTTTGTGGAGGCTTTTCTCTCTGATTATATCTAGTATATTAATGATCCCTCCCAATTAATTTATCATAAACATATTTGATAATTGTGTCTTATCCAAGTCGTTGATAAAAAGGGTAACCATGATGAGATCTAGAATAAATGGGAAGAGAAAGGAATATTACAGGCCAACATCCCTGATGAACATAGATGCAAAAATCCTTAACAGAATACTAGCAAATAGAATTCAACAGCACACTGAGTCTTATAAGACAAAAGTCCAGTATCCAGCATCTATAAGTAACTTAAACAAATTTACAAGAAAAAAAAAAAACCCCATTTTAAAAAAGTGGGCAAAGGACATGAACAGACACTTTTCAAAAGAAGGCATACATGTGGCCAACAAGCATATGAAAAAAAGCTCAACATCACTGATCATTAGAGAAATGCAAATCAAAACCACAATGAGATACCATCTCACCAGTCAGAATGGCTGTTATTAAAAAGCCAAAAAATTACAGGTGCTGGTAAGGTTGTGGAGAAAAAGGAATGTTTATGTAGTATTGGTGGGAGTGTAAATTAGTTCAACCATTGTGGAAGACAGTGTTGCGATTCCTCAAAGACCTAAAAGCAGAAATAACATTCCACCCAGCAATCCCATTACTGGGTATATACCCAAAGGAATATAAATCATTTGATTATAAGATGCCAGGTGGCTCATGCCTGTAATTCCAGCACTTCGGGAGGCTGAGGCAGGCAAATCACTTGAGGTCAGGAGTTTGAGACCAGCCTGGACAACATGGCGAAACCCTGTCTCTACTAAAAATACAAAAAAAAAAAAAAAAAAAAATAGCCGAGTGTGGAGGTGTGCGCCTGTAGTCCTAGCTACTCGGGAGGCTGAGGCAGGAGAATTGCTTGAATCTGAGAGGTGGTGGCTGCAGCAAGCTGAGATTGTGCCACTGCACTCCAGCCTGGGTGACAGAGTGAGACTGTGTCTCCAAAAAAAAAAAAAATTTTGTTCGATTATAAAGATACATGCACATGTATGTTCATTGCAACACTATTCACAATAGCAAAGACATGGAATCAACCTAAATGCCCATCACAGTAGACTGGTTAAAGAAAATATACATATACAACATGGAATACTGTACAGCCATAAAAAAAGAATGAAATCATGTCCTTTGCAGGAACATGGTTGGAGCTGGAGGCCACTATCCTTAGCAAACTAATGCAGGAGCAGAAAACCAAATACCACATGTTCTCACTTATAAGTGGGAGCTAAACATTGAGTACACTTGGACACAGAGGGGAAGAACGGGCACCAAGGCCTACTTGAGGGTGAAGGGTGGGAGGAGGGAGAGGATCAGGAAAAATTCTAATGAGTACTAGGCTTAATACCTGGGTGATGAAATAATCTGTACAACAAGCCCCCATGACACAAGTTTACCTATATAACAAACCTGCACATGCACCCCTGAACTTAAAAGTTAAATTTAAAAAAAGAGAGGCCGGGCATGGTGGCTCACGCCTGTAATCCCAGCACTTTGGGAGGCCTAGGCGGGCAGATCACGAGGTCAGGAGATCGAGACCATCCTGGCTAACACGGTGAAACCCCGTCTCTACTGAAAATACAAAAAATTAGCCGGGCGTGGTGGCACGCGCCTGTAGTTCCAGTTACTCAGGAGCCTGAAGCAGGAGAATCGCTTGAACCCGGGAGGCAGAGGTTGCAGTGAGCCGATATCACACCACTGCACTCCAGCCTGGGCGACAGAGCAAGACTCCATCTCAAAAAAAAAAAAAAAAAAAAAAAAAAAAAAAAAAAAAAGGGGTTCATGTACCATGATCAAGTGGGATTTATCCCTGGGATGCAAGGATGGTGTATTAGTCCATTCTCATGCTGCTATAAAGAACTGCCCGAGACTGGGTAATTTATATAAGAAAGAAGTTTAATTGACTCACAGTTCCACATATCTGAGAGGCCTCGGGAAACTTACAATCATGGTGGAAGGCACCTCTTCACAGGGTGGCAGGAGAGAGAATGAGTGTAAGCAGGGGAAATGCCAGGAGCTTATAAAACCATCAGATCTCATGAGCCTCACTCACTATCATGAGAACAGCATGGGGGAAATGGCCCCCATGATCTAATCACTTCCCATTGGATCCTTCCCATGACACCTGGGGATTATGGGAACTACAATTCAAGATGAGATTTGGGTGGTGACACAGCCAAACCATATCAGATGGCTCAACATATGCAAATCAATAAATGTGATAAAAACAGATGGGATGTGCCTAAACTTCTAGGAGTTCCAGAGCTCCTCTTCCTGGTTGATGCTGATTCATTTCATAGCAATGTTTGGACCCAGCTGTCCTGAGTTACCAGTCCATCCAGCTGCCGGTGTATCTCTGATTTTTTTTTTTAAAAGATCAAGAGAGATTTTTCTGAAGTCCAGATAAATTATGTCCCTGACATTCTTTGCCATATGTATGTGCATATGTGTGTATTTACTTATATGATATATATTATATACAAATATACATAGTGTAAATATGTATGGATATTACTTTTTAAGTCCCCAATCTGTTATTTATGGATCACTTACTAGCTATTGCTGAGTGTTTTACATGTATTATCTATTTTATTCTCTACAATAATTATATAATAACCTCATTAACTAAAAGTAATGATGCCTCTTGTTGCAATTTGTACTTAATCTCCAGGGATCAGTACTTCCTTCTCTGAGTCCTTGCCACTTTTTATATATTCTTTTCTGGAGTTTTGCCTATGATATTGATTAAGAAATATTTTTTGAGCAGTTGCTATGTACAAAGAAAGTACTGCATTACAGCCTGCTGGAAATTCAAAGATGAATATGCTCAGAAGAGATTATATGTAATTAAAAATGTAAGGGAATGAACAATAGCTTGGTGGGGAAAGGAGGAAAAACAAAAGAACAGTCCTGAGTGTGAATGGAACGCTGAAACTAGCCCACCTGCAGAGTTCGAAAGGGAAAACTTTAGAAGCCGTGGGGATGGTACAGTCCACATTAGATTCTCTTCACAGAGGTGGAAAGTATCCAGTTGACTGACAGTTTTAAATCATATCTCAGTACCTTGTTGGAGTGGCTCCGTGAGTCTGAGGTCAAAGAGGAAGGTTGCGGGAAAGAGTCCACTTTTGAAATCTTTTCTTTAAAAAAATGTTGCTAAATGTTCAGTTATAAGATAAATCCTGGGAATCTAATGTATAGCGTAGTGACTGTAGTTAATACTGGATTGTTTACTTGAAATTTGCCAAGAGAGTAAGTCTTAAGTGTCCTCACCTCTCCCCGCCACATACACAAAATGGTAACTGTGTATGGTAATGAATGTGTTAATTTGATTGTGATAATTGTTTCACAGTGTATTAGTCCATCTAATTATCATGCTGTACATCTTTAGTATATATAACTTTTGTCAATCATAACTCAGTAAAGTTGGAAAAATTGAGAAACTATTTAAAATATGTAGAATATCTATTTTTATATGTATAGTTTAAGTGACCCACCACCTAGCTTAAGAAAGAAAACGCTACCATTAACTTTAAAATCTCCTGTGTCCTTGCCAATAATTGATTTAATTTAAGAAAATAAATGTATGTTGAATGGTAGAAAATAGTTCACAAGTTTGAGACCAGCCTGGGCAACATGGCAAAACCCCATCTCTACAAAAAATAAAAAAAATTAGCAGGGTGTGGTGGTGCACACTTGTAGTCCCAGCTACTCGGGAAGCTGAGGTGGGAGAATTGCTTGAGCCTGAGAGGCAGAGGCTGCAGTGAGCCAAGATCTTGCCACTCCACTCCAGCCTGGGCGATAGAGCCAGACCTTGTTTCAAAAACAAAACAACAACAAAAAATCTACAATAGCAGCAGTGTAGAATATGTAGAATTTAGTAAAAACAAAAAAAATTGCTAACATGATTATTGCTTGGTATAAATTTTTTTCACTTGCATATGTCTTTACATTTTAACATAGTTATAGCTTTATTATGCATAATTAGCATTGTCTCCCATGCTAGTAAAGTCTTCGTAATTTCCATTTAAAGTTAGTTCTTTTTTTTTTTTTTTGAGACAGGATCTCTGTCTCCTGGGCTAGAGTGCAGTGACGTGATCACTGTTCACTGCAGCCTCTATCTCCTAGGCTAATGTGATCCTCCTACTTCAACTTCCTGTGTAGCTGGGACTACAGGCTTGTGCTAATTTTTTTATTTTTTATTTTTAGTAGAGACAAGGTCTCTATGTTGCCCAGGCTGGTCTTGAACTCCTGGTCTCAAGAGATCCTCCCACCTTGGCCTCCCAAAGTGCTGGGATTACTGGTGTGAGCCAGCTAGTTAATTTTTAAATAAAAAACATATGTTATAAATTCAAAAGGTACAAAAAGATATACAGTGAAAAGCAAGTTTTCCTCCCACCCTCTTTTCTCCTTAGAACAAATTGCTGCTACCAGTTTGTGGTTTATAGTAGTTTCTTTTAAAATTTTTAAATTTAAATTTAGTTTAATTAATTTTTTTTTTTGAGGTGGAGTCTCCCTCTGTTGCCCAGGCTGGAATGCAATAACACGATCTCAGCTGACTGCAACCTCTGCCTCCTGGGTTCAAGCAGTTCTCATACCTCGGACGCCTAAGTAGCTGGAATTAAGGCATGCACCATCATGCCTGGCTAATTTTTATATTTTTAGTAGAGATAGGGTTTCACCATGTTGGCCAGGCTGGTCTCGAACTCCTGACCTCAAGTGACCCACCCACCTTGGCCTCCCAAAGTGCTGGGATTACAGATGTGAGCCACTGCACCCAGCCATAGTCATCTATTACAATGGCTGCACAATAGTCCATCTAGTGCAGTTTTTCAGACTAAGGGCCATAATCCATTATTGGGTCAGGAAATCAGTTTAGTGGGGCTCTATGTACTTTGTTTTCTTAATTTCTTAATAACATAGATTAGGATTGAAAATAGCAGAGAGCATCACATATAGTAAAGATAGTGTTGTTTTGAGAAACCTTTTTGGTTCAGTTTTTTACACACACGCACATACACACACACTCTCACACATGCATATGCTAGATTACAATGTAAAACATTCTTGATTGGGTTGCGGTTTAAAAAAATACTAATCTAGGAATGACTGATATGGAGATTGTTTCTAATTCTTAAAATTCTTATAAATAATGCTGGAAACAGACATTTATTCTGCATACTTAGGAATTTTCTCTTAGGATACTGTCCCTGAGTGAGGCTACTGAGTCAGTCTATGAGCATTTTAATTGATAAGTTACTTTCCAAAAGCCATATCCCGTTTACTATTTAATAAATGTCTTCTGTGCTTTGTTTGGCATGGGTTATTTTTATTTTAACACAGACTGTTTTCTATGGGTAATATATGTGATATATATATTTTTTAACAGAAAGGGATGATGTATTAATTTTACCCCCAAGTAATATAAAGTGAACATTTCCGTATTTCACTAAATATTCTTCAACAGCAGTGATTCTTATTCTGGGGGTGACTTTTCTTGGGTGTAGGGTAAATACTTTAGTGCTTCCCAAACTTGAGTCAGTCTTACCTACCTTTATGATTTTTTCCTGTAACCATGTATTGTATATGCTTTTATTTACTTTAAATTTGGCTTTTAAAAACTTTTTACTTTTAAATAATTTTAGACTTAGAGAAAAGTTGCAAGGGCAGTACAAATTCTCCTAATCTTGTGTAACTACAGTACAGTGATCAAAACTAAAATTGATATTGATATAGACTTAACTGGGATTTCACCAGTTTTTCCTATGAAACTCCTCTTTCTATTCCAGGGTCAAATCCAGGATCCCATGTTGCATTTAGTTGCTGCGTCTCCTTAGTCTCTTCTAATCTGTGACAATTCCTCAGTCTGTCCTTGTCTTTCATGACCCTGGCCCTTTTGAGGAGTACTGGTCAGGTATTTTGTAGAATATCCCTTAGGTTAGGTTTACTTGATGTTTTCTCATAATTAGATCAAGGTCATGGATTTGGGAAGAGCACCACAGAGGTGAAATGCCCTTCTCAGCGCATGGTATTGGGGTACGTGGTGTCATTATGGCTTTATTGCCTATAGTGTTAACGTTGATCACTTGATTAAGGTGATATGTGCCAATTTCTCCACCGTGAGGTTATTTCCACCTTTATAATTAATAAATATTCTGGGAGAGATACTTTGAGGTTGCACAAATATCCCATTTTTCCTTAAACTTTTTTTTTTTTTTTTTTTTTGAGACAGGGTCTCACTCTGTCACCCAGGCTCTGGCCTGCAGTGGCATGATCATGGCCCACTGCAGCCTTGACCTCCTGCTGGGCTCAAGTGAGCTTCCCACCTCAGCCTCGAAAGTAGCCAGGCCCGGCCGGGCGCGGTGGCTCACGCCTGTAATCCCAGCACTTTGGGAGGCCGAGGCGGGCGGATCACGAGGTCAAGAGATCGAGACCACAGTGAAACCCCGTCTCTACTAAAAATACAAAAAATTAGCCGGGCGCGGTGGCGGGTGCCTGTAGTCCCAGCTACTCGGAGAGGCTGAGGCAGGAGAATGGCGTGAACCCGGGAGGCGGAGCTTGCAGTGAGCCAAGATCGCGCCACTGCACTCCAGCCTGGGCGACAGAGCGAGACTCCGTCTCAAAAAAAAAAAAAAAAAAAAAAAAAAAAAAAGAAAGTAGCCAGGCCCACAGGTGTGTGCCACCACGCCTGGCTGTTTTTTATTTTTTGTAGAGATGGGGGTTTTGCCATGTTGCCCAGGCTGGTCTCAAACTCCTGAGCTCAAGCGATCTTCCCGTCTTGGCCTCTCAGATTGTTGGAATTACAGGCATGAGCCACCAAGCCCTGCCTCTCCTTCAACTTCTACCTGCTATAAAACAATACTAAAAGCAAACAAAAAACATAACTTCTTTAGTATTGATCTAATCAATGAGATTGGTAATAATGAGGTTAGTAGCTGGCTTTGTTCTTCTATACATTAAGTAATATAAAAGTATTAAAAATTTTAAAACATGTTTGTCCATATACCTCTTATAATCATCTTGCATACACACTCCATCTTGGACACTCTGGACTACTGTGAGGTGTTAAGCATCAAATGGTCTAGGTTCTGTGGTGACATTGTTAATACCCTTTTTAGTTGGATTGATTAGTTGGTTGGTTTTATTAGTTCATTCATTTAAAAATTTATTAATTGTACTTGGTACACAGCCCTAAGCTAGAATTCAGAGTTAAAACATAGTTCTTTCTCTAAAGAATATTACGGCTAGCAGGAGAATTAAGCTGAATGAGCCTTGGTGCAGTCACACAAGGCAATGGGGCGTGGCTGGCATTGGAATGGCAGCCTGTTCTGAGGAGTACTGGGGGGTAAGGCTAGAGAATCAGTCTAGCCAGGGAGAATGAGGGGAGCTAGGATTGAGGAGGTTGACACAGTCTGGGCTCACACTTCCCACAGCCTTGCCCAGATCTTACTCTGAGGGGTACTTCTTTCCCAGGCTGAAGGTATTTTCTTGGGTAGATCATAGAAAAGCAGCTTCAGTCCACATTCCTCTTAATCCCCTACCTCTTCCCTTTCCCTCCACTTTGCATCTTGCCTCCCCAATCCTGAAGATTTTAATCATGGTAGGTTAAGGTCATTGTTGAACTCAGAGTTCTGAGCCAGCTAAGCTTGGAAAGCCTATTACTATTATTATTATTATTATTCGAGACAGAGTCTCACTGTGTTGCCCAGGCTGGAGTACGGTGGTGTGATCTCAGCTCACTGCAACCTCCACCTCCCGGGTTTCAAGTGATTCTCCCACCTTAGCCTCCTGAGTAGCTGGGATTACAGGCGCCTGCCACCATTCCTGGCTAGTTTGTGTATTTTTAGTAGAGACGGAGTTTTGCCATGTTGGCCACGCTGGTCTCAAACTCCTGACCTCAAGTGATCTGCCCGCCTTGGCCTCCCAAAGTGCTGGGATTACAGGTGTGAGCCACCACGCCCGGCCAGAAAACCCTGTTCTAGAAGGGTAAAATGGTGCTTTCGTGGGGGTCTAGGGTATTGCTTCCTTGATCCAGTCTTTCCTGGCCCCAAGCCTATGTTTATGTGGCCCAGTGTTAACATGCTCCGACTTAATGAGGGACAGCGGTCAGGGGCCTGTGGATTTGAGAGATTTCAGAAAATTGGCTTATATATTAACGTTATCACAGAGACTCCAAGAAACTGGAGCAAGCTGTGAGCACCTATGTCGTGAGTATCTGGACATTGAGCTTTATACGGAGGGTTGTGAGCTGAGCGGAGGTGAACTAGGGCTGGATGACTGGCAGACTGAAGGAGAGGAGGCGCAACCCAGCATGAAGGTGTGTGGTAGCTGCTTCACCACAGGGCTGTGGGGTCTAGGAGAATTATAGGCTGAATTCCACACTTCTGTAGTTCAGAGCCTTAAGGTCAGGGGTGGGGTACTGGTGGTCGGAGAGGCAGGGGGAATTAGGTCAGGAGTAAGGACCTGCGAAAACTTCCTATCATAAAACACTAGGACTTGACCACAGAATGGGTATTTCTCTGCCTTCCTAGGAAGGCTGTGCAAGCAAAGTTTGTGTGGCAATGGCCAACACTGTGCAGGTCCTACCAGATGTGGCTTCCAGGTGGAGGGGGCCCAGGATTGCCATCTTGAGGGAGACATTTGTTTTGTTGATCTGAAGGCCCTAATAGCACCCGGGTAGAGAATGCTTGATTTGCAGTAGACAGATTGTCTTCCAACAGAATTTAGGTATTGTCAGCTGTTCAATGTCTGCTTTGTAAAGGCAACTTTGTCTCAGACTTATGGGTAGGGGTGAGTCTGAGCAAGGACCTCAGCAGGAGCCTTAGTCCTCTTCCAGGCCATTTCCTAATTTCCCCATCCTGTAATTTAGCACCTTTCTTCTCTGTCCAGCCCTCCTTAGGCAGGAAGCCTGAGTCTCCCATTTTTTTTCTTCTAAAAAAGGCTACTTTTCACTGGTGACGGACCTCTGTCTGATCCCAAAGCCCCAAGCCTGGGGCTCTGCTGAAAGAAGTCTTTCGCTGCTTTGGACTTACTCAGAAAGCCGTAGGACTGGGTGACTGCAGTAGAATGATGCAGTAGGATAGTCAAGCCGAAAGATGCTTGAATAGCTAGTCCAGCCCTCTCATGTGGAGGAAAAAGCAAAGGCCCTAAGGGGGACAGGGACTTGCCCAGGATTTTACCATTCCAGAAAGCTGGAAGCCAGGACTGGGCTCCAGCCTGCTAGCTGTCTACTCTTGAATTTTAAAAGCTTCCCTCCTTACCACATTGCCATTCACAGGCAGAAGAGGAAAATTGTAAAGCCCTTAGGGCTCTTCTATAAATGGCAGCTAGAACCCAGTGTAGGAGAATTGGTGTGGAGAGGAACGTGTTTGATTCCCCCCACCTTTTTTTTTTTTTTTTTTTTTGAGACACAGTTTTGCTCTGTCACCCAGACTGGAGTGCAGTGATGCGATGATGTCTCTCTGCAGCCTTAACCTCCCAGGCTCAAGCGATCCTCCCACTTCAGCCTCCCGAGTAACTGAGACCACAAGCGTGTGCCACTATGCCCAGCCAATTTTTTAAAATTATTATTTGTAGAGAGAGGGTTTCCTTATGTTGCCCAGGCTAGTCTTGAACTCCTGGGCTCAAGCAATTCTCCCACCCCAGCCTCCCAAAGTGCTGGGATTACAGGTGTGAGCCACTGCACTTGACCTGATCACCCACTGATTTGGTAGAACTGGATGTTTTCAGTGGGAATACCACTGGACCCCAGTCTGGTGGGCATTAGAAACTAGGCTTCCCAGAGGCATTTGAAATTAGACCGCCATTTCTTTTTTTTTTTTTTTTTTTTTTTGAGACAGAGTCTTGCTGTCGCCCAGGCTGGTGTGCAGTGGTGCGATCTCGGCTCACTGCAGGCTCCACCCCCCTGGGGTTCACGCCATTCTCCTGCCTCAGCCTCCCGAGTAGCTGGGACTACAGGCGCCCGCCACCTTGCCCAGCTAATTCCTTGTATTTTTAGTAGAGACGGGGTTTCACTGTGTTAGCCAGGATGGTCTCGATCTGCTGACCTCGTGATCCGCCCGCCTCGGCCTCCCAAAGTGCTGGGATTACAGGCGTGAGCCACCGCGCCCGGCCCATTTCTTAGACATTCTAAGATCCAACCAATAATATTGAAACAACAGCCCATTTTACTTGAATTTCTTTGATCCCAAAGTAAGGAATGACTTTGAAAGATTTACTCTGTTCCTGTGTTTTCAGGTTCAGAATTTCATTTGTCTTTAAAGAGACAAGAAAGTACTATAAACCCCTCTAGTGACCTAATCTGGAATCCAATTTACATATATGTATTTTCTTGTACAATGTAGGTCCATTCACTCAAATTCCCTCACCTTAGAGAGGAAATAGCTATTTCTGTTTGTTTGTTTGGAGAGTCTTTTCAATGATTCATTTATCTCACACACACTCATTGCACACATTGAATGAAATACTAAAGTGGATACACCTCGAGGAGCTCAGGTCTGTGGGGGAGACAGGTGTGTAAGTAACGGTGATAAAGTGCTACCAACGCTATAGTAAAGGCATCTTTAAACTGCTGTTGATTTGCAGAAGAGACAAACAGATTCTATCAGGAGGTTGAAAAATATTTTACAGAGGAGGTGATAACTGAGTTGGACCTTGAAGGCAGTAAGATTTTGTTAGTGGGGGAAGGAGAGGCATTCAGATAGAGGTAACAGCATGAGCCATAGAGGGAGGGAGAGGAAAATGCAGGCAGTGTTCAAAGAACCAGGCAGTGCACTGTGGTTGTGCCTGTAATGGGGTGGTTGGTAGCAGGGGAGGTGTGGGCAAGAGATGAAGCCAGAGGATTTCAGATTTGGATGGGAGCATAGGCCAGAAGAGGGAACGTTGGACATAGTCACACTGCTGTTGCTGTTATTTAGACCTTCATTTTTCCTCCAGACTGTAGTGTTCAAAATTCTTTTTAGTAATAGAACCCTTTTTTCTGAACTTTTTACAACCATCTCCAAATTATAAAACATAAGACTTTTTTTTTTAGTAAAAATATATTTTTTTACAAGCACAGTGGCTTGCACCATGGAGGGGAGAGGAGGTGTTTTGTCCTTGGAGCTGCTGGCCTGAGAGAACCTTGTCATCGTGGGAGCTGGGCCATTCCTACACAGTGGTCTGGCAATGACCCAGTGGTGGTGGAGGCCTGTGAGTGGGCACTGGTAATGGGAGCAGCTGTAAAACCCTGGAGGGCAGCCCCAGGAGAGTGACCTTACCAGGAAACTTCTGGGAAACAAACCACAGGGAGGCTTTACAGGAATTTTTGGTTGTGCCCATAGGCAAGGCACATGAGGAAAAGAAATGTAATTGTAGTTTGTAAGTCTATGAAAAGAGGCAATGAGTGACATGAAATAGCTGCTCTAAGTTTCTTCTTCCTGTCGGACAGGAAGAAATGGGGTTTCATGCATTTCATTCAGCAGATATTTATTGAGTGCCAGCTGTGAGCTGGGCCCTGCACTAAGTGCGGGGAATATTGGTGGTTAGCAAAATAGTCAAGGTTCGTATCCTAAGGAACTCGTGAGGGAAGACTGAGATTAAGCAGATAACTGTACAAATGCATAATTACACAGCATGGTGAGTGCTCTGAAGGATAAGTGTGGGGAGCCTCATTTAGATTGGAGGATTGTGAAAGTCAAGAGACAGGAGAGTCAAGGTGAGGCAAGGTGAGTAAGAGCTATCCAGGCAAAGACTGCTTGGTAGGGGAGTGTCTCAGCAATGGGAAACAACCTGGAAAAAATATGACACTTCGGGGGAACTAAAAGCAATTGTATGTGGCTGATGCACAGACAGGGAAGGGCAGGAAGTGTGCTGAAAGAAGGCAGGAGAATCATGCTGGGCCTTGTAGGTCCTGGTAAGAAGTTAGATTTTATCCTAAGTGTAGTGGGAAGTCAATGAAGTGTGTTAAGCAGGAAATGACCTGATCTGGTGTAAAAAAAAAAAAAAAAAAAGGTGATTCAGACAGCTCTAATGGCTTTGTGAGGGGAGAGTGGAAGCTGGGGCAATTAGGAGGTTTTTGCAATAATTAAGGTGAGAGATGGGTAGCATCAGAGATGGAGAGATAAAAGATATATTTTGGAAGTAGAATTGTTTGCAGCTGGGAAATGGGTTGGATGTGGGCAGAAAGAAAAAGGGAGAGTTGAGGATGTCTCCCAGGTTTCTGGCACATGTATGCTTGCAGGCCTCTCAGCAGACAGCAGAGAGCTTATATAAGGTTGTCAAATCCTTATCCTTCAGAAAGGTCAGGTAGGATTGGTCTAAAACCCGCCTTGCAGAGGCAGTGGCGGGATTCAGCTGTCCCTGACTCTGCGCCGTTAAGGAGTGTGTACACAGTAGCATTACCCTGGCAGGGATTCCAGTTCTCTCACTAATGGGGCCCTTCCTTTGTCCCTTCCCCCAGGACAAGGCCCTAAGGAACCTCCATAACTCCAGCATGCCACTAGGGGGAGCATGGCCCGCATTCTGGGTCTGGTTTGGAGGGCTTTTTAAATTTGGATTACTTCAGGAACTCACTTGTATCAGCTCTAGTACTCAGTCCTGACCCCTGGCCCCTCATACTGCTTAAAAGAATACTTGGCATATGGTAGGTCCTCAATAAGTGTTAATTGGTGTTACTACTGTATTATTAATATTATCTTATTGTAGAAAGGGGTGGGATCACCCCTTCTTTCTCAGGATGGAGACTGGGCAAGTGGAATGTACATTTTGAGGATCAGGAGGAGAGCAGAGGGATGCCTTTTGGACAAGAAAGAGGCGGAAGGTTAGTGATTTGATGATACTGCGTTTGCCCTTCTGTCTTGTCTTTCTTTGTAGACTTGGGATTCTTCAGCTGGGGCTTGGGTGAGGTTGGGGATTTATAGTGGGTGATTAGATTCACTCCCTTTGAAGCTCTGATTGCTTCACTAAAGCAGTAGTGCCCCCCATTTAGGATTTGTGCCATTCTGTCATTTCCTGTTGGATTTTATAACACTTCTCCTACCTTAACTTCTGGTATATATTTACCATTTAAACTCAAATCAATCAGAATCGTGTTTTGAGAATGTTGCGATATGCTGGAAATTAATTTAAAAAAATAATAGATTCTGCATAGGATGTTGCATTAAAGATTCTATCAGGCTGGGTGTGGTGGTACACACCTATAATCCCAGCTACTTAGGAGGCTGAGGTGGGAGGATTGCTTGAGCTCAGGAGTTCAAGACCAGCCTGGGCAACATAGTAAGACCTCGTGTCAATAAAAGTAAATAAATAACATTAGGACCTTTAGCACTGTTTTTGGGAGCCACATTGGAAAATATCCTCTTTAAGCCTCAGTGTCCTCATCCTGGGGAGGGTATTAACTGTCCCAGTGTTTTTTGTTTGTTTTTGATGGGGAGTTGTCGAGAGGAGTGAAGTTCTTAGTTCAGTGCCTGACTTGAGAGTGCTTTCACGGACAGCATCTCTTCCGATGCTCAGCCCCAGCCCTGTCAGTAGGCTCTGTAGGTGGAAAGGGGGAAGTCACATGACTTGCCCAATGGCACGTGGCCCGTTAGTGGTGGAGTCAGGCACTGCCAAGGTCTTCTGACCCCTGGTGCTGTTGCAACCACTGTGCTTAATGTACTCAAGAGACTTGAAAGGCTTGGGGATTGTTTCTAGATTTTATTTCCTGGTTCCGTGACCTGGGGCAAGTACTTTTACTTCTGTTGTAGAATTTTTTAAAAAAAAAATCTGTTAAATTAGTATAATAATGCCAATCCTAACTTTCAGACCTGTCATGTTGAACAGATGAGCCAAGATTTTGAGAGTCGTTTAGAAAAGCGGAAGGTCATATATAGCTGTAGGGTAGGGCTTTTTCTCCAAGCTGTGCATCAGGACATTTTACATCTCAGAGATGCTGTCTTAAGGTCTTTAGGCTGAAAGGATGGTAGTCAGCCTATCTCACCACAACTTACAAGGATTCTCCACCTTCCCTTGGGAGCCCAGTGTTATCTCATACCAGTTATCAAAAAGTTGACAGTTTTTGAAATCAGGTGGCAATATACTTGAGTTGAAAGTGTGCTGGACTAGGGGGAACTTGGCTGCTTTCTTCTCTTAGTTCTTTGACTGCCTAACTGTATAAGTGCAGATCAAATGTTTAATCTCTCTGAGTCTCAGTTTTTCCGTCTATAAAATGGTCATAAGGCCAGTATGCTGGCTTACGCCTGTAATCCCAGCACTGTGGGAGGCTGAGGCAGAAGGATTGTGTGAAGCCAGGAGTTCAAAACCAGCCTGGGCAACATAGTGAGACCCTGTCTCTATAAAAATAAAAATTAAAAAAGTAGCCAGGCATGGTGGTGCATGCCTTTAGTCCCAGCTACTTCAGAGGCTGAGGCAGGAGGGTCATTTGAGCCCAGGAGTTTGATGATGTAGCGAGCTATGATTGCACCAATGCACTCCAGCTTGGGCAATGGAGCAAGATCCTGTCTCTAAAAGAAGTTTAAAAATAATAATAAATAAACTTGAAAAAATGGTCATAAAAATATCTGTGCAGTGTATTTCAAAAGATTATGAGGATCAAACAAAATGATACATGTAAAAAGAGTATTACAAAGCAGAAATGTATGCTGGGTAGGGTGGAGAGGAAGGGACAGGATGGGGATGGGGATGGGACTAAACTTAGGGGGTCTGCTGTGTCCCAGGGACTATGCTCATTTTCTGACAGGAGCAGTATTATTACTGACTGTGACAGCAGCTCCCACGAAGCCTGCGCCTTAGCTGCAGACCCTGAGCAGGGCAGACAGACAAAGCTATATTTGTGTCAGGTTTGTCTTCTGGGTTGTGACTCTCGACTTGCCCAGGATTCTTCCTGGTCCTGACCGAGTGTCTTTGCTCTCCATTTCAGGAAGATGAGAGACTGCTTAGGCGCCACCACTAGTACCATGAGTCCCTGCACTGGTTAAAGCCATCGCCACAACCTGGACAGGCAGCAAGGTAAGCAGAGAGGCCAGTCCAGGCGAGCTCCTGGGATGTGAGTACATTTCTGCCCCAACTGCTGCCCGGAAAAATCCCAAGTGCACAAACAAGTCAAGGCAGCGCATCAGGGTCCCTCCTACCCGAGCTCCAGGACCCAGAGGAAGGGCTGGCTTCCCCTCCAAGCGCTTCAGCTAGCTCCCTCCCCGCCGCCGGCAGGGATTCTTCCAAGTTATAAAAAATGAGACACTGGAGGGGAAGAAAACAAGTCCACTCACTGTCTTCTCCCTTCTCCCCTCTGAGCTGTTCAAGCAAGTTCCCAGGAGCAGTTCAGAGCCCCTGTTGGACTGGAAGGGAGGTAGGAGGAGTGGAATGCATGCAGAAACCGAGCTGATCAAAAGACAGTGCTGTTTCATGGAAGCCTCCCAGAACTGAGAAAGAGAGAGAGAGAGAGAGAGACAGTGAGAAAGAAAGAAAAAGAGAGCGCCCTTGTGCACGCGCTAGGCCAAGAGCGCGCCGCTGTGCGCGCGCCCGCCTAGCGAGGACAGGGTCTCCATGACAACTAGCCTGGCCGGCTAGCAGTGCTTTGCTCACTTGGCGGCGAGGAGCGCCACGAAAGGTCAGAGGAAGGAGCTGTGGGAAGCTCGCAGCAGGTATCGGAGCTTAAGCCAGTGGATTTGGGGGCCCTGGGCTCCCTAGCCGGCTGCGGTGTGAGAATGGAGTGGGCAGGAAAGCAGCGGGACTTTCAGGTAAGGGCAGCACCGGGCTGGGATCGTTTGGCCTCCTTTCCTGGCCCTTCTCTCCGGCTGTTTTCTGGGAGGCAGGCGAGTGTCTGTAGTCTCTGCTCGGGGTTTGGGGCTCAGGAATGATGTCATGCTCCAACAGTTGGATTGTATTAGCTTAAGGAGGAGGGAAACAGCCAATTTTCTTGACTTTGCAAATCTAGCTGATCTCACTCTTGCTGAATCTGAGGTGTTTAGACTTCACTCTAAAAAGCATCATTTTACTTTTATTTAGCACAAAGGCACAGGATATTTTTACAGGAAGCATCTTTTATATGGAAAAATCTGAGTTAACATCACTCCCGTGGTGTTTGTAGTTCTTACAGGGAAACTCCAGTGCCTTTTGAGCCGCTTGTTCGTCCTAGTGAACACTGTCTGTTTTGTCTCTTGGTGCTGCTATGTCTGACCTGTAAGGGAAAAAAAAAAAAAGGCTAATTAAGCTCAGCGAGGAGCCTGTGGTGAGTTCCAAGTCCCTCTAGAGCATTTATTAGGACAGAGGGACTGTCACAGGGATGCCTGAGCTGGGGTTTTGCACTCTCTCTCTTCCAGGCAGCTTGGTAAGAATCAAGCTGTCCTCCCACATTAAAAGGTCGATCACAGACTTTCTTAAGAGGTGGAGGAGGGGGCTGGCTTGGGGTTGGGGGGCCTGCAAACAGGTTTCTCATCCATGTGTCCCAGAGTGAGCTCTCAGCGGCAGCTGCTAAGAGCTGGGGAACATGAAGCACTGTAGTTGTGCTGGGTAGATTCCTTTGGTTACATTTTGACCAAATCTCAGGGCACGCAGTGTCCACGCTGTGCACTCCTACGCTGATTGCCCTAAGTTTTGGTAAAACTTGTTCTGACCTAGAGGAGTGGTACATAGTGAGCTGTGTGGCCTAGGAAAGGAGACCCTCCCAGAAAGGCAGTTTTATAGGTGATAGGGTAGCAGGGTTGTCAGTAATATTATTAGGAGGATGAATGCAGCAAACACTCCCTGCAAGGGAGACCCATCAGGGGATGTGCTTCCACTTGAGCCATGTTATGTCTTAAATTCACTTCTTGGCCTCAGGGAACTTTGCAAATGCCTTTGGTTTCTCTGTGGGATGAGGGAACAGCTGCTATCCTGGCTCTTCGGTTTTTCTTCTTGAACTTTCTGAACAGAATGTCTTTTGTATTCTGGCAAACAATGAGGGGGCATTCTGATTAACTTCGGGTCAGCTTGCCAATGCAAGCACTGGCCATGTCCCCATTTCTGGCTCCCTAAAATGTGTACATGTATACATCATGGTTGTGGCCTGAGGGTCCACAGGGGTGAACTCCATGGCCCTGGACCTCAGATGGTCCACTTATGAAGTTATTTCTCTTGCTACACTCCAGGGATCCTTTGCTTAGTTGAAACCTACATTTTGCTGGAGGGATGTGGTGTAACACTGAGCCAGTGGGCCCTTCAGTTGGCAGTGTAAATCCAGAACCTCAGCCTTCTTTTCTACTTGTGTGTGTAGTTGGAGCTCTTCAATTTTACCATCCCCACATGTGTGAAGAGGGCTAGCAGAGACCCAGTTTCAGGAGCTGGTGCTCTTTCTTTTGGTATAGCAGAAAGAATAATGGATTTGGGTTGCTAGACTTGAGTCGACGGCTAGATTCTGTTCCCATACGGTGGCCACAGCAAGTATCTTAACTAATAGGAGCTTCAGATTCTTACCTGTGAGGTGGAGGTAATAAGAACAACTTCACAGGACTGTTGGGAGGACCCAGTGGGATAACTTCCATGAAAGTAGTTTGAAACAAATCACTTCCTATCTAATGTAACGTGTTGTGAATTGAAGCTTGAGGAATGACCCAACTCTCTCTGGAAAGTCGCTTTGCCTCCCTGTTCTGAAGAAGTGCCTTCTTCTTTTCTGCATTTATAAGTAAACATGAGAAAAATCTGAAAAGACTTCTTCAGGATGTTTAAGGAAACAAATGTTGCTTTCCGTGGGTTGGGTCATTTCATAAGAGTGATGTTCGCCGTAGACCTGGAGCCTCATAGACGATCCTGCAGAGAAGAAGCTTTCCTTGGTCACCTGACTCATGTGTTTATATATAGTATAGAGGAGAGGTATTCCAAAAGACCTGTTGCTTTTCCTGTGTCCCACAGCTGCCTGTAGAGTTGTGGCATCATACACTTTAGCAGCTGGAAAAGAGACCAGGCCTGGTTCCCTCATCCTGCGGGGTCCTGCTGGGCAGACTCTGCCGTGGGCAAAGGGGTCTTTCTCCTTCATTCTGGGTTTAGAAGGCAGGGTTCTAACTGGGAGAAAGTGTTATTGCTCCGAAAGGCTTCTTGGGGGCTGGGCAGGTCTTTCAGGAACTCGTAAGGCCACAGCTTATGGGGAAAGAAAAAGAAACAAGGAAGTGGGAATTCCAAGGGCAGAGATTCTTGATATGCCGTGGGACTGTGCCAAGGAATGGAAGAGCAGCGGAAGGGAGACTCCAGGCAAGGAGAGTCTCAGGTCTGTCCTCAGTGAGTCGAAAGGGCGTATGGCATACTAGAGCGCCTCACCCACAGCCCTAGCTTTACTGTAGGATGGGGAAAACCTGCCAGCCGTGTCCCGGAGTGGTGTCTGGGAAGAAGCCCTTGAGCAGACCCGTAGTAGGCAGATTAAAAAAATGAAACAAAATAAGCAGCTCCCCTTCTAGTTGAGTCATGTCACAACAGCCTCTAAGGCCCGAAGGAGAAGCTGCCCATAGCTTAGATGGGGGCTGCAGCTGTTCCCCTACTCCCATCAGTCCGGCTTCCCAGAGCTGAGTCACAAATTGGATCTGTCTATGTTCCTTAAGGATTAAAAAGTAACATTCCTGTTCTCACTCCCTCTTTCCTCCTTCTTCTACTCCCCTTCCTGTACCTTCTCCCCTTGGGCTCTCTCTCTCTAAAATTAGATATCAGTCACCCAGGGAAGGTGAAACTTTGAAATACACTGGAGAACAGGCCAAGGACACCCTTGGTTCTGCTGGTTTAGCCTCTTTCCCTGGAATGAAGGGCGGGGTGTACAGATTCAGGAGGGCAATCCAAGTATCATGGCCCCACTGGTAGCCTAGACCTAAGAGATACTGTGCCCCACTTCCCGCCACGTCTGATTCTAAGAACTGCATTACAGGAGGTCCACCTGGCACCTCAGGGAGATGGGACGCTCTGAGGCCTGGGCCTTCTGAAGCACCTCCCTGTGGGGCAGGTGGGACTGAATGATTGAAGAATACATCTTCCTTCCTGTCACTGCTCTTAGCTGTTAACTGTCATTGCCCTGGAAATGTCCCCATTTCCACCGTTGGGCCTAAGAGACTCGGCTGAGGCAGCCAAGCCCAGGGAACACATAGTTGAGGCTGGGGGAGGCCTGGCAGCAGCCCTTCCGAGCCCTGGCTTGGCCTTCCTTCTGTGCCTCTGCATGGGCTTGGGAGGAGGGAGGGTGTGTTTAGGGCAGGCTGCAAGGAGGGGAAGGGGAAATCTGCAGGCAGATAATTGAGTTCTTTGAGTTGGAGGGCCATGGAAAGTGAAGAAGGGGCCAGGAGGGCATAGAACGAAAAAAAAAAAAAGACCATCTGGCGTAGTCTGCAGAGATTTGTCTTTAAAGCCTGTGGGAAAACTTGCATTAGTGTGTGCCTTCTCCTGGGGAGGCGGGGGCTGGGGAGGCTAGGCATTCGTTTCATCCTGGAGGGGAGGGGCCGTGCGTGTTTGTCTCAGTAGGTGGGTCGGAGGAACTACTGGGTGCATCTGTCTTACGGGAACATGCCACATAATATTGTGCTGATAGAAAAAACCTGAGGTCTCTATTTGTAGCCATAGGCCCCAGAAAGCTCTCCTGGGTGTGTGTGTGTGTGTGTGTGTGTGTGTGTGTGTTTTGAAGGGAGAGGAGGGTGTCAAATGAGTCTAGACTACCTTATTGAAGAATTTCTCCAAAAGACCCCTTCTCTTATTTTTTTTGGCTCTGATGTGATGAATGTACTGTTGTTGGGGAGGCTTTTGAAACTATCACTATACTCTTCTCATCTAAAACTGCCTGAATGTTAGATTTCACTGTCCTTATAAAAGAGTGAATTATATGCAGTTAGCCTATGAAGCCTTCTTAACCAAAGCAGACCTATTCCTACAGGCTTGTCACGAAACCACCACAGTTTCTGAAAGCTCCAGACTCTTCCTCTGTGTGACCTGTCATCACCAAAGGGGTTGTGTGTGAGCTGGAGATGGACTGTTGGAAATCACATAGTGGATGGAGGATTATTTGGAACTGGGAAAAAATGAGATAAACCGAGGGTTACGGGAGACAAGATCTGAGGCAGGGGGAAGACTACTGGAAGGAAGCAGGAGTGAGGTGCTGGTCAAGGGGCCCTGGGCGGAGGCAGTTCTCAGGAGCAGCAGGTGGTAATCGAGAGAAGAACTGACCTTAGAGGCCTACACAATTTAGCAGAAGGCCAGACTGCCCCCAGGGCGCTCAGGGGGACAGTGTCGTGCAGGCCCTCAGAAGCACTGGAGGGGGTAGGGGTGGCTGGCATTGGGGTTAACACCTCTGTTTGTTTGTTCTTGGCTCAGAGGCGTCTCTGGTGCCCGTCTATGCAGTGTTGGTCTGTTCACCCATTTAGTCAGTGAATACGGAGTGTCTGGGCCAAAAGCTGGGAAGGACCGCAGAAGTATCAAGTATGGGCATTACTCCCATCTATGTCATATTCTAATAGATGTTGTGTTGCAGTTATTTCTTCCCCTCTCTCCCCCACTCTGCCTGTGTGATTAAGAGAGAAGCAGCATAGACCTGCTGCAGTTCTGAGTTTTGATGGTAGGGTTAATGACCATCTCATGCTCTTAGCCTGGGAAAAAGGAGGAGGGTCCAACAGACTGATTTCAAGCACTGTTCGAATGAAGGAAGAGAGCCAACTGAAGGACTGGAAATAGGAGGGTGAGGGTTCTAGGCCTGTGTTGAAGCTTCTCTGACAGTGTCAAAGGATGGGGTATGTGGGAGGGAGTTGTAGGAAAGGGGAAATGGGAAAGTTGGAAAAAAACTATCAAGTCAGCTATTTTTAAAACTCTAGTTTTGTTCGAGGAACTGACTTTTGGTGTGTTTGTGACTTGGAACACAGGCTACCTTATGGAGTTCTGACAACTGAGTTTTATAGATTGTTTTAAAATGAACTAGCCTGTGGTGTGTTTATTCAACTCTCAGCGACTCTTAGGTACTCAGTGAGTGCGTGGTGCTGCCTTAGAGCAATTCTGATGGAACCATTTGCATTTAATGTGAGTATCTGACATGCATTGCAGTGCAGTGCAGTGATTAACAGCTATAACTCAGGGGTCTTAGAGGCCTAGCTTTAGAACCTGACCTTGCTGTGTGACCTTGGGCAGGTTATTTAATCTCTCTGTGCATCAGCCTTCTTTGAGGCATCTGTAGAATGGATGTAATAGTACTTGATAGAGTTGTGGTAAGGATTAAATGAAATGATACCTGTAAATAGGCCGGTGCCTGGTACATAGTAAATGTCCAATGCTTTCCAGTATATTATTAACTTAGAGCAGCATTTTGAAGAGAGTGGGCTGGTGTCTGTCAAACAGGTTGATGCTACTACGCTGGGAACAAACCAGATTCTTCTTTTAGAAGTAGCTGCTGGCTGGGCGCGGTGGCTCACGTTTGTAATCCCAGCACTTTGGGAGGCCAAGGTGGGTGGATCACTTGAGGTCGGTGTTTGAGACCAGCCTGGCCAATGTGGTAAAACCCTGTCTCTACTAAAAATACAAAAACTGGCCGGGCATAGTGGTGTGTATCAGTAATCCCAGCTACTCGGGAGGCTGAGGTAGGAGAACAGCTTGAACCTGGGAGGCAGAGGTTGCAGTGAGCTGAGATCGCACCACTGCACTCCAGCCTGGGTGACAGAGCAAGACTTCATCTCAAAAAAAAAAAAAAAAAAAAAAAAAAGAAGTAACTGCTATTTTGAATCTTGTTCATCTTTCTGTCAAGACCTCAGGTAGTCTGGTCTGGGGTCTGTGCAGTCCTGGGTGTGTAATAATACGAGATTTCCTAATAACACAGGATTTCCTCCCCACTTCTCAAAGCTGCTTGTGTTCAGTTCCTGCCACTTGACAGACAGCTCCCTATGTCTTATGGCTGCTGCATCAGGCAGAAAGATCAAAGAAAGGGCACAGGGGGCCATGGACAAGGTAAGGAGAGAAAGACAGTTGCTTTGGAAAGTCACCAGCAGCCAAGGAGGACTGCCCTTTCAGACCTGGCCTACACGTTAGGAAGGTACTTGAGAGTGTCCTTTAAGAGGAAGGAGTAGGGGCTAATGAGATTTTGAGGACACGGCAGCCGCTCACACTGGAGAGGTCAGGAATCCTGAGTCTGAGGTAGTCCTTGTCAACCCAGCTTCACAGGTTCAGCTCTTTCCTCTTGCTATGTGATGCTCACCCCTCACAGACAGGGGAGACCAGTCCATCCAGAACTGCTTCTCGCCTGCGCCTTTCTTGCTGGCCAGCCTAGGTGGGGCCCCTGAGGTCTTTCTCAGTGTGGTATTGGAGGCCCTTCACAAGCTGCTCTCAGTGCTCCAGACCCTGGCCTCTGCCTCAGCCCTCCTCACCCCTGCTTCCACAAATACTGCCCTTGTACCCTTCCAGACGCAGTTTAGAGCATAGAATAGGCTTTGCAGCCAGCTCTGAGGGTCCATAGTCTGGTTTTTCCTCTATCTGTGGACCTCTGGTGAGTTCATCTCTGTAAGCCTCAGTGTTTTCATCTGTAAATTGGGAGTGATAATATTACCCATCTCAAAGGGTTATTGTAAGGTTTCAATGCGTTAATTTATGTAAGGCACTCGACTTAGTTCTAGACACAAATATGCTCTCAATAAACGTTAGCTGCTGCTGTTGTTAGTAATCCATCCTTCCTGTGAATTTCTCTGCCTACACATAGCGGTAGAAAGTCCCAGCCAGGTAGTCAGCAGGTCTGAATTTTAGTTCTGGCTCTGTCTCTAACTTGCTGGGTGATCTTGGGGAAGTAACTTGACTTCTCTAGGGTTCAGTCTCCTCTTCCAGAAAGTAGAAGGCATAGATTCAGTGTTCTCATTGACATCCTGACTTGACATTTTTTTTGAGACAGAGTCTCGCTTGGTCGCCCAGGCTGGAGTGCAGTGGCATGATCTTGGCTCACTGCAGCCTCCGCCTCCTGGGTTCCAGCGATTCTCCTGCCTCAGCTTCCCCAGTAGCTGGGATTACAGATGTGTGCCACCACACCTGGCTAATTTTTGTATTTTTAGTAGAGACGGGGTTTCACCATGTTGGCCAGGCTGGTGGCCAACTCCTGACCTCAAGTGATCTGCTCGCCTTGGCCTCCCAAAGTGCTGGGAGTACAGATGTGAGCCACCACACCTGGCCCTGACTTGACTTTTCAAATGTGTATATCTTGTGTTTTCAACTAGATTCCTTGAAGTTGTGTGAAATCAAGTATAATATTTTATACTTTTTATTTCCCCAAATGGCTAACATATATAGTTGGTGCTTAAAAAGTATTTCAGTAACTTTTCTTTAACCCCATCAGCCAGATTCTAGGAAGCATTTTGACTTGGTTCTCAGAACTCGGAGGATGGAAGCTTGTTCTCTGATGCAGAGGGCAGTATGAGGAGGCCTCAGCCTTTAGTAAGTAAGAAGGTAGGTTTCTCTTGGTGCCCTGGGAAAATTTTGGTTAACAGATGTTTGGGGTACTTACTTGTTCGGCTCTGTAGCCTTAGACCAGCTCTTTGAGTAAATACTGCCATCACTGTTTCCTTTTCTCAGTGGGGAAAAATGCCAGTGTTTTCTGAGCAATCTCCTCTCCTTTAGAGTTTAGGGTGAGCCAGTTGGTGCCCAGAGACAAATCTGTGTCTTAGGCGAGGAGCCATCCAATAGGAGAGTAATGTTTAGAGCCTGGGATCTGGGGTCAGATTGGGTTCAAATTCTGCCTCTGCCACCTAATAGCTCTGTAACCTTGGACAAGTTACTTGTCCCTGCCCTAGTTCCTCTTCTGTAAAATTGAGGCAGTGGTAGCATTATCTCATAGGGCTGTAACAAAGCCTAAATGCTAAATGTAAAGTGCCTAGAATAGTACTTCCTGCCTCCTTGCTGAACAAAATGTTTGCAGTTATTGTTATGTTTATTATTCTCTTATAAACCAAGTAGTGTTTATTTCCTTTTTTTTTTTTTTCCGAGACAGAGTCTCGCTGTCACCCAGGCTGGAGTGCAGTGGCACGATCTCGGCTCACTGCAACTTCCACCTCCTGGGTTCAAGTGATTCTCCTGCCTCAGCCTTCCAAGTAGCTGGGACTAATTTTTGTATTTTTAGTATAGATGGGGTTTCGCCATGTTAGCCACGCTGGTCTTGAACTCCTGACCTCAGGTGATCCACCTGCCTAGGCCTCTCAAAGTGCTGGGATTACAGGTGTGAGCAACTGCGCCCCGCCCTTTTTTTTTTTTTTCCAAGAGAGGGACTTACTCTGTCACACAGGCTAGAGTGCAGTGGTGCGATATTGGCTCACTGCAACTTCTGCCTCCCTGGCTCAGGTGATCCTCCCACTTCAGCCTCTGGGTAACAAATGTGCACCACACCTGGCTGATCTTTATGTTTTTTTTTTTTATAGAGATGGGGTTTCTTCATGTTGCCCAGGCTGGTCTCGAACAGAGCTCAAGTGATCCGCCCACTTCAGCTTTCCATGGTGTTGGGATTACAGGCATGAGCCACTGCATCCAGCCTCAGCAGTGTTTTCTCTTCTTTTCTCTTCTCTTCTCTTCTCTTCTCTTCTCTTCTCTTCTCTTCTTTTCTTTTCTTTTTTTTGAGACAAAGTCTTGCCCTGTCACCCAGGTTGGAGTGCAATGGTGCAATCTCGCCTCACTGCAACCTCTACGTTCCAGATTCAAGTAATTCTCCTGTCTCAGCCTCCCGAGTAGCTGAGATTACAGGTGCATGCTGCCATGCCCAGCTAATTCTTTGTATTTTAGTAGAGACGGGGTTTCACCATGTTGCTCAGGCTCGTCTCGAACTCCTGAGCTCAGGCATTCCATCTGCCTTGGCCTCCCAAAGTGCTAGGATTACAGGAGTGAGCCACCACGCCAGGCAGCTGTGTTTATTTCTTTGTGGCTTGTCTGTTGGGTTTGTTGTGCTGAGAAATGCGAGGCGATATCCCCTTCCTCTGTGTCTTGGGCAGACGGTATCAGCAGAGCAGTGATAAATGTCCCCCAATCAGCATATAGATCAGAGCTCCTGTACCTTGCTTTTGTAAAGAAATTATAAACCAGAGGGGGAATGTGGCCGAATCAAAAGAGCCTCTAGGCTGAGCGGGCCCCTCTCTGAGGAGTAATGTGTGTTGTATGAACAACAGGGATAGGGACATGGCAGACCCAGTGTCAAAGAGCAGAATGGGAATTGGAAAGGCTGATGGGAGGGTGAGGGAGACAGAAGGCTCTAGATAGTGAAGAGTGGCAAATGTCTCTGGGCATTTGTGGCTAAGGCAGTAAGAGGCATCAAGGTAAGTTCCTGGTACTTCATCTTCCCAAGAGATAGCCTGATCCCAGCCCCAGGTGAGACTTGCCCCAGCAGTCTCACTCCTTTTTCAGAGGAGTGGTGGATTGGGATGAGGAGGGTCTAATCTGTTTCTAAAGAGAATGAGTAGCTCCTTATCTACAAGTGTAAATTATAAAGAGATTTTCTTTTGCAACTTCAGGGAACAGGAACTTTTGCTGCCAAATTTAGCAGTGTGTTTTAAGTCCCTCAAATCTTCTTTGAGTGCTACCAAAGCTCTGAGCTTTGTTGTTATCTCTTGTTGAAATACAGCCTGGAAAGGTCATATCAACAGTGCCAATTTATGGGCCTACTGAGCCCTGACAGGCCTAGGGCAGAATGGGGAGTTCCTAAGAGTAGAGGCTTCACAAATTTTCTCTTTGAGTGAGGCTGTTTACAATGTAAGGTTATTTTTGCTTTAGAAGACCAAACTCTAGATGATAGTCAAACATCCTGTTCTTCAGCTTTTTTACTTCTGCAGGCTTCCACAAGCAGGGGCTCACATTTGACAGTAGCTCCCTGTAGAACCAGGAGAAGCTCAGCCTCGATGGTGCATAGAGCTCCTAAAACTGTGTCCCGTACTCCTTAGTGGAGGTAAGTTTCCTTGGCAGAGTTATGCTGGAATCTCCCTCCCATTTAGTTTATTAGCAATTTGCGACCTAATATGTATTCTGATGGAGTAATTAAAAGATGGTAAAGGCCGGACACAGTGGCTCACACTTGTAATCCTAACACTTTGGGAGGCCAGGGCAGGAGGATTGCTTGAGGCCAGGAGTTTGAAACCAGCCTGGGCAACATAATGAGACCCCATGTCTACAAAATAAATGAAATTAACCAAGCATGGTGACACATGCCTGTAGTCCCAGCTATTTGGGAGGCTGAGGTGGGATGATTGCTTGAGCCCTGGAGTTCAGGGTTATAGTGAGCTATGATTGTGCCACTGCACTCTAGCCTGGGTGACAGAGCAAGATCCTGTCTCTAAAATAATAATAATAATAATAATAATAAATAATAATAAATGGTGAAGACTGGGGACTGCAGACACTACACATGGAACTTTGTGCTCATTTGCAAAGACCTTAGGACAAAAAGGTCTGACTTGTGTGTATATACTTTGCCACTTGGCAAAAAGGAATGCCAGTAGGGAAAGGAAATTAAGGAACTTGAATGACCCCAGCAACTATAAAGGAGTGTGCTCTGGGTTTGGGCACCTGTAGTCCCAGCTGCTTAGGAAGCTGAGGCAGGAGGACTGCTTGAGCCCATGAGTTTGAGGCTGTCCTGCACAATGATCACACCTGTGAATACATGCTACACTCCAGCCTGAGCAACATAGCAAGACGCTGTCTCTTAAAAAAAAAAAAAGGAGAAAAAGGAGGATGGTACATGAGTGTGAGAAGAAAATAGCTAGGACATGTGAGATGAGCTTGGCAATGGCAGTGACCTTGGTTTGCAGTCTGTGGCTTTGACTCTGGCTGCTATGTTCTGGGAATTGAGGCTTTTGAATCTAGAAAGGAAAGAAAATACTGAAGTTTCTTGTTTTCTCTGCCTCTCTCCAACCTCCTGATTGACTCACCCCTTTGGGTTGAAACATAAATGGAACAGGTAGAACTGTCCTTTCCGAGTCCCTGCCTCTCTGCGTTTGAGTCATCACTGATGCTCAGGGTTTGCTCTTGGCTGTGCTGGGAGAGCCAGTTGTGAAGATATTGGAGATAAGAAGGGCTATTGGTTTTGTCAATTGAACTCTAATAAGTGCCCAGGGGGAAGTGGCAGGGATCCAGGTTAAAAAGAAAGCAACCAGGGCAGGGTGCAATGGCTCAGGCCTGTAATCCCAGTACTTTGGGAGGCTGAAATGGGTGGATTACTTGAGGTCAGGAGTTCAAGACCAGCCTGGCCAACATGGTGAAACCTTGTCTCTAAATACAAAAGTAGCTGGGTGTGGTGGCGGGTGCCTGTAATCCCAGCTATTTGGGAGGCTGAGACAGGAGAATTACTTGAACCTGGGAGGCGGAGTTTGCAGTGAGCTGAGATCATGCCATTTCACTCCAGCCTGGGCAACAAGAGTGAAACTCCGTCTAAAAAAAAAAAAAAAGAAGCAACCGGAAATTGTTGTTATATTTAAATCTCATTAAATGGAAATAGAAAAGCCTTTTTATTTTCTTTCCTACCCCCTCCAGTTGCAGGACCCACAACTGTTTGGTAAACCCAGGTGGGTTTTTTTTTTCCTCCATTTAGATGTAGGTGCCTATTCTGCTTATGTGCCCAGATGGGTTTTGAAAGTAGTGATATCCAGACTTCTTTTTATCTGAAAAACACTGAAGGCCAGATGTCTATATGGCCTTGCAGGAAGAATCTGAGCTTCTTCTGGAAAGCTATAGAAACAAAAAAAGGCGATGGAGACTGCAACACCTGTGCCATCCTCCTGGGTCCCTGATAGCCATTAATGTTTTGTCAGCAGGGGGGGTTGGGATGGCTTTTATTTTTTGGTGTTCCCCAAAAGTTAATCCTCAGTCTGTTCTGTTTTTAATTTACGATCTTTCCCTGGGATTCCATCTTCTACTGTCACCAGTGAGAGAAAGCGAAGGAGTGAGGGGGAATCTAACTCTGCCTCTCTTGCTTCAGAAACTGAATGTATTTATTCATTCAATAAATATTTATTGAGCATGCTTTCTGTTCTAGGTTTTGTTCTGTATGCTGAGGAGGTAGAGATAACTAAGACATTGAAGTCCTTGTTGTCATGGAGCTTAACGTATAGTGAGTAGGGAAGCATTTCAGTAAACAAGTAAACAAATCAATAGATGAGATCAAGATAGTGCTGTGAGCTAGGAAGAAAATAATGGTGATGTAAAAGAGAGAGTAACAGGGACCTGAGAGGTTAGAGAAGGCCTCTGAGAATGACGTTTGAACTGTGAGCCCAAGGATGAGAAGAAGCCGTGAATGTACAGATTTGGGGAAAGTTCCTTTCTGGAAAAGGGAACAGCTGTCAAAGCTCCTGAGGTAGGAAAGAGCTTGACATGCAGAAAGGACACCTAGGAAGTCATCATTGTTAGAATATAGGGAGCAAGGGGGTGTCGGGATGGAGGATGTGGCACAACTTGGGATAAGGTATGGAAATTTGAGAGGGAGAGAGAGGAACATTGAATCTGATTGAGAAGAATCAGGAAAAAGAGTATGGTGCTGGGCATGGTGGCTCATGCCTATAACCCCCACACTTCGGGAGGCTGAGGCAGGAGGATCGCTGGAACCCAAGAGTTTGAAGCTTCAGTGAGCTATGATCATGCCACTCCAGCCTGGGCAACAGAGCAAGACTCTATCTCAGAGAAAAGAAGAGAAGAGACAGAGCAAGACTCTGTCTCAAAGAAGAGAAGAGAAGAGGGAAGGGGGGAAGGGGGAAGTGGAGGGAAGAAGGGGGAAGAAGGGGGAAGAAAGGGGGAAGAAAGGGGAAGAAGGGGTAAGGGGATAAGAATATGAGGAAACAAAAGGGATCTGGAGTGGGCATAGACATATCTGCTTAGCTAAGGAAGTCAAATTAATATAGTCAGCATACTTCTTGGGATCAAGCACTGTATTTTTAAATTTTCTGCAGATTTTAGGTTTATGGTAAGGCATTAGTGTAATGTTTACTCTGTTCTAAGCATTGTGTTATACTAGGCATTTTTATTTCATTATTTTAGTAAATCCTTACGATGATCTATGAGTTAATTTGTTGAGGTTGTAACATCTGCAGGAACGTGGAGTAGCTAACTTGCTTAAAATCTAAATCTAAGGCTGTTTGATTCCAAGCATGTGTTCTTGCCACACCTCCACTCTGGTTGGTATATCAAATGCAGCTTTTCTTTGGTTATCTAGAATATCTAATGAGTTTTTTCCTTTGTATCACTATGTGTTATTTATGGTCACATTTTGAATGTTTGCAGGATTGAATGAGTTTTTTTAGCTTTCTCTGAAAGGGGTACCTGGTTAAATACTGAGAATGCGAGTCCATATAAACAACTGGGGAGGGTGGGGCTGTGGCAAGACTTGGAAGCAGTTAACCTGACTTACATCTCTTCATCTGGGCAGGAAAAAAATGGCCTTTCTCCTTAACGCTCCATAAGTAGTTAGATGTCTTAGATTGCAATTCCCCCTATTGTATAAGAAGATGGAATTTACTTTTGGAAAAAGTAAGTAATTTGTCAGTAAACTAGTATTTGTAAATAAACCCTGATTTCCTAGTGTACAGATCTCTTCTAGAGTCTTCAAGTTTGTTGGAAATGTTTGAGGAAAGAATGTATCAGGCTACAACTTTCACTTCTTGGAAATTGAACATTGACTAGTTTCTATGGGTTGATACTTCTTTTTCTTTTTCGAGGTGGATTCTCACTCTGTCACCCAAGCTGGAGTGCAGTGGCATGGTCTTGGCTCACTGCAACTGTCGCCTTCCTGGTTAAAGCCATTCTCCTGCCTCAGCCTCCCATGTAGCTGGGATTACAGGCATGCGCCACCGTGCTTGGCTAATTTTTGTATTTTTGTAGAGATGGGATTTCACCATGTTGGCCAGGCTGGTCTTGAACTCCTGACCTCAGGTGATCTGCCCACCTTGGCCTCCCAAAGTTCTGGGATTATAGGCGTGAGCCACTGCGCCTGGCCCATACTTCCTTTTTTTTAAAGGTTTGATCCTGTTTGGATTCTATCAGTAGTGAAGGCCCGGGATTCTGAAATGAAAATGTATGCAGTGTTTATAAACTCTCATTCCTTGGTGTTCATGAGATCTGTGGCCAGCCCAATCAGCCTGCTTAGATGGAATAATTTGTGAAGGGCAGAGCAGGGTGAGACTGAATTTCAGATTTAGCATAGATTGCTAGAAAACAGAGGAATTTCTTTGGTAAGTCACTGGATTCCGCTTTCCTGTCTCCCCTTCCCAGTCTGTTTCAGTAACAGACTTGCTTCTGAAGGAAAGATAATGTACTTGGGAGGGTGTTGTTCAGATGGTCTTCATCACTGATTCACAATGAGCAGACATTAAATGGTCATCTGCCATGAGCAGGGACACACAGATGGGTTAGAAGATGAGGCTGGAAAGACTGGCTGAGGTCAGATCTTGAAGGGATTGAACCATCCAGAAAGCGGGGAATCACTTTCCCCAGGAAGCAGGAAGGAAACACAATTGAATATGATTTGTAGAAAAGAAACCTAGGAGACCATGTAGAAGATGGAAATGGAGTGGGAGGAAACTCACCTATTTTATTGGCTGTAACTGGAGGGTGATATTCCAGTCCCTCAAAATTCATGTAGAACAGAAAGTAAGGGAAGTCTCAGGGCGGGCGGGATCAGAACTCCAGAATGCAGAGCTTTCTGGAGCCGTAGAGCAGTGGTTTTCAGACTTGACTGTGCACCAAACTAACTTGGAGACCTTGTTAACCAATTTAGTAGAAATTTTTTAGTAAAAATTTGCATTTTTAACAAGTTCGGAAGTGATGCTGCTACTGTTGGCTGGGAACCCCACTTTGAGAACCACTGCTTAAGAGGCTTGGCAGTTGAGATGCCAGTAAGGGTGTGAGGGCCAGATGTTAATTGGCTTGCTTTCTTTTACTGACCCAGAATTTCACATCTACAAAGCTTTACTTTAGATGTTCTTAGGTGGCTTACTCTAAAACATCAACAAAGCCTGGTAAAGGTCCATGCTCTCAATGACTCTTCTCACCAAATCCGTATCACTTCTGGATGAGATTTCCAGGTATGTGCTCGTCTTTAAACAGATGCTTGAGATGCTTGTCTGATTTTTGGAAAATGCCCATCCTGGGCACTTGATTTCATTAGGATTGGTGGCATTTCTGCCAGGAAAAGCTTTCCCCCACCTGTCAGCACTGCTTCTGGCTGGCAGGACTATTTCAGGGACAGCCAGCATGGGCTGCACAGAGTGTGTTCTGTTGATTAGCCAAATTTACACAGGACATGCCTGGGAGATTATCTCTTTAGGCCAGGAGTTGAATTTCAAGGGCAAAGTCCACAGTTGGCGGCCAAAAGGCTGAGAACACCTGGAAGAGGGGAAGGATTTCACTTGACTTTCACTTCCCCAGGCCTCAGTGCCTCTTCCCACAGAGGCTGGGTTTTCTCCTTGTTGCTGCCTGAGCAAGTGACCTTGGGATGGTTCCCACAGAGCAGTGTGGCTCCAGGCACTGCCGTTTGCTGTCTACTTCAGCATCTGTGGCTTCAGGTGAGACACTTGGCATTAGTCAATGTCAGCTGCCCTGTCCTCCTTGGCATCATCGTTTCTTGAATTCTTTTCTGGGCTTGCTTCTTTCTTTGCGGGGAAGGCCGTCATTTTCCTTCATAGTCCATGACTTGCAGGTTTTCCCCAAGCTCTCCTTTTCTTACTTTCCTTCATTAGTTCAGTACAACCATAGAATTCTGTTTCGATGTGGGAAGGGATATTACAGGCTGCCTGGCACGGTGCTGCCCAACTTAATCTTTGTAAGGCACACTAGATAAAGGGAGACAGCTGCCCGTACATAGCCTGAGACAACCCACCTGGGGCTCCTGTAGCCTCAGTGCTGTCCCCGGGGTGGAAGGACCATGTAGGTGGGTCCACACAGCTGTCGTCTATTTTGGGGGTACTCATTGGGAACTTGGATTCAGTCCTAGGTGCTTGGGAGTTGAGAGGTGTCAATACAGAGTGCTCAGGGTGGCAGAGTGGGGACTGGGACTCAGGTCTTCTCACCTCTGCTCATTTAGGGCCTTGCTGTGTATGTAACACTGAAACTGTGTTTCACATTAGCAGGCAGGCATCAAACCGTCTATCTGGCTAACTTTTGTTTAAGACATTTTTTAAGCAACACCAGGTGTTCTGAAAACTTTTGCAAAATGGGGAATATGTAAGGCAGAATATGAGCATCTTCTATAAACCCATGCCCCAGAAAAATAGTTATTGTTAACAGTTGGGTAGCACTAGATTTTTTATTTATTTCTATTTTTTAGTTATATATTTAACATCCTTGAGCCATAAAGATTCTTTAAATGATGCATTTTTATGTACATTTAGTTTTACACGAAAAGTTTATGCTCTTAATTTAAAAAAAGGAAAGTAAAAAGTGTTGGTGAGAATGTAGAGACGTTAGAATGCTCATACATTGTCAGTGGGAGTGTTAGCGGTACAGTTGCTGTGGGAAAGTTTGATTATTCCCCAAAAAGCCCCAAATTGCCATATGACCCAGCAATTCCACTCCTAGGTATATGCCCAAAATAATTGAAAACAAGGACTCAGATTCTTGCATGCCAGTGTTCATTGCAGCATTATTCACAGCAGTGAGAAGGTGGAAACAACCCAAATGTTCACCAACTGACGAATAAACAAAATGTACAAACAATGTACAAACAAAATGTATGAACACAGTAATACAAACTGTGGACTATTATTCAGCTGTGAAAGGAAGTAAGTTCTGATGCACACTACAATGTAGATAAACCTTGAAAATGCTGCCTTAACTGAAATAAGCCATATACAAAAGCACAAATATTTTGTGATTCTGCTTATATAAAATATCTAGAAAAGGCAAATTCATAGAGACAGCAAAATAGATTAGCGGTAAACCAGGAGCTTGGGGAGAGGGGAGAATGGGGAGTTATTGCTTAATCATTGCGGAGTTTCTGTTTGGAAAAGTTTGGGAAATAGTGGTAATGGTTGCACAACATTGTGAACATAGTTAATGCCACTGAATTGTACACTTTTAAATGGGGAATTTTATATACTTTACTGCAATTAAAAAATGGAAAGAAAATATTATACTGTACTGAAAAACATCTCACTTGTAATTTACCTAGGATATTTTTCCACCTCAGTATGTGCTTTTAAGGAGCAGCATTGCGTTTCTTCAGAGGGATGTATCATAATTTATTTAACCAAGCCCCTTTTGATGGACAATTGAATTGTTTCTCAATTGTTCCTATTATATGCAGTACTGTAATGGACAGCAGTATCCAGCTGTCTTTGCCCATGTGTCCTAGTACTTGTATTTTATTTCCTTAGGCAAAATTCCTAGAAGGAAAGATTTGCTGATCAAAGGGTGTGCTCATTATAAATGTTAATAAATATTGCCAAGCTGCCTTCCAAAGAAGTTGCATCAGTGTACTTCTCATCAGCAGTGTATGGGGGTGCCTCTTTCCACTGCACCCTGGCCCAACATAGGTGTTATACACCGTTTTTTCTCTTCGCCAATCTGATAGGTGAAAAAGGATTTCTTATTGTTACTTTATTTAGGACGCCTTTAGTTATTAATGAAATTAGCATCTTTTTATCTTTCTGGTAGTTGATTTTATTCCTTTGTAAATTTTCTGCTCAAATACATTGTTAATTTTTCTTTTTGGTCACTATTTTATCTTGTAGACTTGTGAGAGCTTTTACATACATACTGCATTAGGACTCTTTGCTATATATTTTGCTGATAATTTTTCCCCCAATAAAAAAAAATTTTGACTTTGTTTATGCTAATTATTTGCCTTTCACATATTTTACGTTTTTATTTAGGCAAATGTTTTCCTTCAAGGTGCTTCCCCCCATCCCCCTTCTCGGCTGTGGAGTTGAATTTTCTGTCATACTTGGAAAAATCTTCTTCACTTGTCAGAATCACAAAAAAAAATTTATTCGTATTTTCTTTTAGTGTTTTTATGGCTCCAGTTTTTACATTTAAACTGTAATTAATTTTGCTGTAAGGAGAGAAGTAGGAATTAAATTTTCTTTGTGTGTGTGTGTGTGTGTGTGTGTGTGTGTGAGAGAGAGAGAGAGATAGTGTCTCACTCTGTTGCCCAGGCTGGAGTTCAATGGTGCAATCTCAGCTTACTGCAACCTCTGCCTCCCAGGTTCAAGCGATTCTCCTGCCTCAGCCTCCCAAGTAGCTGGGATTACAGGCACCCACCATCATGCCCAGCTAATTTTTGTATTTTTGTAGAGATGGGGTTTCACCATGTTTGCCAGGCTGGTCTTGAACTCCTGACCTCAGGTGATCCACCCGCCTTGGCCTCCCAACGTGCTGGGATTACAGGCATGAGCCACTGTGTCCAGCAGGAATTACATTTTGTTGATAAGAAAACCTAAGATAACCTTTTTTTCTATTAAATTTTTTCTTTACGTAAAATTTGTAAACTTCTTTTCACTTAAGGATGTACCATAACAATTAAAAACATTTTCTGTGACATTTAAAGAAATATTCCTTTTTTTTTTTTTTGAGACAGGGTCTTGCTGTGTAGCCTGGGCTGGAGTGCAGTGGCATGATCTCAGCTCATGCAACCTCCTCCTCCCAGGTTCAAATGATTCTCATGCCTCAGCCTCCCACGTAGGCAGGGCTACAGGCACATGCCACCACACCTGGCCAATTTTTTGTATTTTTAGTAGAGATGGGGTTTCGCTAGTTGACCAGGCTGGTCTTGAACTCCTGACCTCGAGTGATCTGGCTGCCTCGGCCTCCCAAATTGCTGGGATTACAAGGTGTGAGCCACTGTGCCTGGCTTAAAAGAATATTTCTGATTAAGTTTACAAAAAAAAAAAAAAAAAAAGCCTTTAGTGAGAGAGGCAGATTAAAAATTTCACCCGTCTTCCTATTCCTAATCCTGTTTTTTGTCTGTTTTCTCTTATCCTATATACGACACAACCAGATTTCTTTTGTTAATGTTTGGGGATAGTTGCATGAATCCCCTTTGCAAAACTTTCCAGTGCCTCCTATGTGCAATTGTATTGACACGCTGGACCTAGATCTTGTGACATAGAAGCTTCTCCCTTAAAAATTATACCTGCTTTGATGAGCTCACCCTGGCTAAGGTGGCAGCAGGTGGGCAGCTGGTACTGAGGAGAGGCAGTAGGCCAAAGTCTAAGCAGGTATTAAGACCCAGAAAGGGTGTGACTTTTGGAGAAGAGCAGCTTGAAAGGTGTGAGGAAATGGAGCTGCTTTGCCAACAGATTCAGGAAGGTTTTTGAAGTGAGAGAAGGGAAAGAAATAATGTTTATTGAGTACCTACTTATGTCCCAGACACTAAGCTAGTCAGGTCCCACCTAACTGTATTTTAAAAGGCAGCTTTCAGTGCTGGATCAACCTAGGGTTGTTGTTCCAAGGGTTGTGAACTTGTGAACTCAGAAAAGTTGGAGTTTAGGAGACCGAGAAAAGCAGGATTTAGCGGGCATCATTTCTGCTCCATCAGCCAGGGGCTTAAACAGAATTTTTCTTTGAGACAGGGTCTTGCTCTGTTGCACGGGCTGGAGTGCAGTGATGCTATCACAGCTCACTGCAGCCTCCACCTCCTGGGCTCAAGTGATCCTCCCACTGCAGCCTCTGGAGAAGCTGAGACCATGGGCATAAACCATCATGCTTGGCTAATTTTTAAAAATGTTGTAGAGATGGGGCCTTGCCGTGTTGCCCAGGTTGGTCTCGAACTCTTGGGCTCAAGTGATCCTCTTACCTCAGCCTCCCAAAGTGCTGGGATTATAGGCGTGAGCCACTGTGCCTGGCCCAGAAATGTTTTTAGTAGAAATAGGTGAAGTAAGGAAGCAGGAGAAACCACTTCCAATCAGCATACATTCATTAGGCCCCTGCAGGACCAGCGCACAGACATATAGCACTTACCTTCATGGAACTTAATAGTTTATTGGACAAGACATATGAAAAGCCAGTATACTGCATTGCAATTTATGCCACCCTAGATGTTTCACTGGGAGGAAAGGATTACTTGAGTTACTCATGGGAGGAGAGTGGGGAAAAGGAGGGCACGGTTTCACAGAGGAAATGGTGCTGGTACAGATTTTGAAGGAGGCATAGTTCCTTTATAAGGAGACAGGGCAGGGAGGGGCATTCCAGGTAGAAGGATTTGCGTGCACAAAGACAGGAGTGAAGCTGTAAGTGTAGAGTGTGCAGGGAAGTCCCAGTTGGTCATGTTTGTTGTCCTTGGCAGGGTAGAGTGAGGAGTGTCAAGACTCCAGAGACAGTTCTCAGGGCTGGCTCTTGAAAGGCTGGATTTACCAATGTCCTGCCTACCAGACCACCCCAAAACATAGTGGCTTAAAACCACAATACTTGCCTGGTTCTGGGGTTCTTGCTCGGGGTCTTCTTGGGTAGTTTTAGTTAGATGGTGGGGGCCTCAGCCTCCCGAGCAGCTGGGAGTACAGGCATGTGCCACCACACTCTGCTTAATCTGCTAATTTTTTTTAATTGTTTGTAGAGATGGGGCTCTTGTTGTGTTGCCCAGGCTGGGAGTTCAGTTTTAGACACTTCTTATTTCTGAACATGAATTCACTTTTCACATTATGGATTTGTCTGATTGTTTCTTTGGGATATTGTTCAGGTTCTTCCTGTCTCCTCTGTGTATTCTATAAACTGTAACTTAGATCTAGAGACCTGATTAGATTTAGGTTAAGCATTTTGGGGAGAAAACAACCCTTTATGAATGATGCAGCAGATCAGAGGCACATGATGTTTGGCTGGCCCATTATTATTGATGCTAAGTTTGATTACTGGTTAAGGTAGGATCAGCTAAATTTCTCCATCGTGAAATTATAGTTTTCATTTTGTGACTAGCAGGTAATCTGTGTGTGACCTTTGGCATTGTTCCCCATTAATCTTGCACGTAGGTTGTTTTATTGTTAAACTTTTTGTTGTGGAAAATACCAAGCATAACCAAAGTAGAGAGAATAGATGACCACTGCTGTGTCCATCATCCAGCTTCAACCATTATCTGTAACTATTAACTAATAACTATGACTATTTTTTTTTCTTTTTTTTTTTTTTTTTTAGAGACGGAGTCTCGCTCTGTCGCCCAGGCTGGAGTGCAGTGGCGCAGTCTCGGCTCACTGCAAGCTCCGCCTCCCGGGTTCACGGCATTCTCCTGCCTCAGCGTCTCCGAGTAGCTGGAACTACAGGCGCCCGCCACCACGCCCGGCTAATTTTTTTTTTGTATTTTTAGTAGAGACGGGGTTTCACTGTGGTCTCGATCTCCTGACCTTGTGATCCGCCCGCCTCGGCCTCCCAAAGTGCTGGGATTACAAGCGTGAGCCACCGCACCTGGCATAACTATGACTATTAACACGTGAACTAGCTTGTTTTATTTCTATTCTTGTCCACTACTCTTCCTTTTTTACCACTGAATTTTTTGAAGCAAACTCCAGGCATCATACCATTTCATCCATAAATGCTTCAGGATGTATCTCCAAAAGACCTTTCAGAAGTGTATTGGATGTGTGGTATCTGACTAGCAATTTTTAGGTGTGCTGACAAAGGAATGGAGAATATCATAGTTAGGGCTTTTTAGGTAGGTACAGTGGAAAGAGAACGGAGCTGTGGATTTGAGATGGATCCATTTGTGCTGAATCATGGATTTCAGCCTGGATTGGCAGAAGGAAAGGTCAAGAGGTGGCTGATATACAGTAGGAAAAAGGCTTAAGGGAACAGAGGCCTGGCCAAGGTCGGAGAGCAGCTGTCAGGTAGTGAATGGTCAAAAGATAGACAGGAAGGGAAATTGTGGTCAGACAGTAGAGGGCAAGGTTTTGAGATGGGTAGTCTAAGGTTCAGGGTTTGTGCAAAAGTGTGGGTGACTCAAGTGGAAGTGGAATTGGTGTCAGGGAATCAGCTGTGAGCTAAGAGTTTTTTTTTTTTTTTTTTTTTGAGACGGAGTCTCGCTCTCTCACCCAGGCTGGAGTGCAGTGGCACAATCTCGGCTCACTGCAAGCTCCGCCTCCCGGGTTCACGCCATTCTCCTGCCTCAGCCTCTCCGAGTAGCTGGGACTACAGGCGCCCGCCACCACGCCCGGCTAATTTTTTGTATTTTTAGTAGAGACAGGGTTTCACCGTGGTCTCGATCTCCTGACCTCGTGATCCGCCCGCCTCAGCCTCCCAAAGTGCTGGGATTACAAGCGTGAGCCACCGCGCCCGGCTGAGCTAAGAGTTTTGAGTGGATCCATCCACGTAGCTATTGAAGATGCCAGGGTGGAGAGAGCACCCTCGGGGAGAGCCTGGTGTGTGTTAGGGCAGGAGATGGTGCATGATTCTGTGAAGAGTTTGAAGATGTGGGGTAGTTGGCTTTACTGCAGAGCTGGGGCACTGTGGAATCGGTTGAAAGCTTAGCCAGTGGTGGAAGAAGACAAGGTGAGAAAAATGCAAGACAACCATTTTAAACAGTTTTAAATGTATTGTGCTCTGTTGGACATTGCTGCCCACTGGTTGGAGTGGAGGAAATTAATGAGGTAGGGGGTTAATACTGAAGAGGAAAAGAATTGTGATACATAGGTGGGGTTGAAGCAGGCGCCCTTGAGAGGAGACTCAGTGAGCCTCTCTTCCTGTTTTATCCCTGAGGGATCCCTTTGCCTAGTAACCCCAATGCTTTTGTGGTTGGGGTTTGTTTTGGTAGGTAGTCTTTGTGAAGATCTGTGTTGCATTCTTTACACTTCACTTACAGGGTTTGGATGGGTTGAGTAGAGAAGGGGTGGCTGTCCCTGAGTGAAGCAGTGGTCCAGAGAACCCACCCCAGCGTTTTCTTGCTGCTGGTGACCACTTCCCTCTTAAACATCTAGAAAGCCCTTGATGTCCAGGACTAAAGGTAGAGTGACCCCTTTTCTGAGCACATCATATTCCAAACTTTGTCTCTAAACTACCAGGGAAGGCATGCATGTCTCCTAGGTAATAGCCATCAAACTTATAGGAAAGAAGCACATTGTAGGTTTCAGAGTTTTGGAGAGCTTTGATTTCAAAAAGTCGTAGATTTGTAGATGAGCTAGAAATTAAAACTTGAAATAATTCTTCTTCTCAAAGATAGTGTCTCTTGAAATAATTCTTTGAGAATGGTCATCACTGAAGGAGATGAGATTAAAAGAGAGTTGAGAAGAAAGAAGGCCTACCTGGCCAAATGCCAGCATCTCCAGGATTCTGAAGCAAACAGGAGTCTGTGCCCATGGACGCTAGATGTGGGATGATTTCTCACTATCTTGCCAGACACCTATGTTTAAGGGAGTGACTGACCCACACACTTGCTTGCATGTATTTATGAGTTTTAGTGTTGAGAGAAAAGTTCTCCTCTTAGGCTATGTTTAGAGTTCACTTCCTGCTGAGTTTGCTGGTGTGTGTGCAGTAGAAATGCCAGTTCTGGCCTGGCATGATGGCATGTGCCTGTCCCAGCTACTCAGCAGGCGGGAGGATCGCTTGGCCCAGGAGTTCAAGTCCAGCCTAGGCTGGGAAACATGTCCCTGTCTCTTAAAAAAAAAAAATGAAAAAGAAAACTGTCAGCTCTGCTTTAGGCATCTTCTCCTGGAGTTTGATGATACTTACTTACATATAAATCTTGCCTTATAGCATATAGCATATTTTCATATACATTGTTTCTTCAGATTTATATCCTGTCTTCTCAGAAGAGAAAACTGATGTGTCTGGCTGCAGTTGACATAAAAACACCCTACTGTACTTTCCATGGCATAGTGGAAGGAATGAGAATTTTGAAATCAGTCCTGGTTTGAATTCTGGCTCCTCCTTTTACTAGCTGTATGACTTGGGCCTTGGTTTTCCTGTTTGGTAAAATAGAATTGGTAACATTTACCTCATAGGATTGTGTTACAGTATTAAATGAATTAACATAATTAACACCTGGGAACAATGCTTGGCACACACTAGATAACTGGTAAAGAGAGGCCTTAGGCATGTTAATAACATAGAAACAGAAATAACATCAGCACCAAAGAAAAGAAGAGCATGCAGCTGTTCTAATCTTGTTTTTTTGTTGTTTGTTTGTTTGTTTGTTTTCTTTGAGACATTGTCTTGCTCTGTCGCCCAGGCTGGAGTGCAGTGGCACAGTCACAGATCACTGCAGCCTTGCAGCCTCGACCTCCTGGGCTCAAGTGATCCTTCCACCTAAGCCTCCTGAGTAGCTAGGACCCCAGATGTGCACCACCATGCCCAGCTAATTTTTTAACTTTTTGTAGAGATGGGGTCTCGCGACGATGCCCAGCCTGATGTCAAAGTCCTGGTTTCAAGAGACCTCCCACCTTGGCCTCCCAAAGTGCTGGGATTACAGGCATGAGCCACCGTGCCTGGCCTTCCTAATCGTGTTCTTAACGTGATTGCTATGAATGGCCTTCTCCTTGGCAGTCAACATACCACTTTCTCAAAGGACAAAGTTTTTTAAATGAGTTTTATATTTTAATGAAATGTATATGGATATGTAAGGCAATATTGAATGATATAATAGTAATTTTTACTTTTTTTAAACCAAGAAGTATGTTTTATTTATTTATTTTTCTCTTGTTTTTACCACTACAGCGACAGTTTCCTTGCTATTTTTATAACCAGTGCTTATGCAGGCTTGGTTTTCTATACCTCTCATAGAGACTGCAGATAAAATGCAAAGGTTTTACATGAAATTGCAACTTAGTGAAAACCACTCTGTGAGGAGCTGAGCTAATGACATCTGTGTAGCTTTCAGGTGATCTGCTAGAAAATGGAGCCTAAAATACGCAGGTGCATGGATTTATATCATACCCCTTAGACAGTCTTCCTAAATATCACTTCTTTCAGATGGAATTTTGTAAAGAGTTGGACAGTAATTCAAGACCCCGAGTTCTATAATATCTTCTATATTCTGTATTTCCAACTAAAGGCAGATCCATAGACTTTGGAAAACAGGTGAAAGGATTGACTTCCTACCAGCTAGAAATTGGAGCCAAGTAAAGCCATGTAACTTGTATTCTTGCTTTTATTAGAACATTATTTTGTTTAATCCTTATACTAGCCCTGGGAAGGAAGGGGGCTGACCTAACAGTTAATTCTTTCTTAAGTATCAGGTATTGGCCTTTCCTTCCATGCATAAATGGGAGGCTGGCTCAGTGCTGAGGGACCAGGTGAAGGATTGCATTCCTCCCTTCTCTTCTCTGCCATCTCTTGGGTCACACATGCTAGGCAGGAGTTACCCTTTGCCTTATCTGTGCGACTGCTCATGATCTGGAAATGAATGCCATCACTCCTAGATAACACCAGCCCTGGGCTTTTGCAGAATGAAGCCCACATTACAAATCATGGGATTATAGTGACCAGGGAGAGGTCCTAGTTGGGAGGGGGTGATTCTTCCTGAAGGTGAAAAACAGCAGGGCAGGGAGGCGACTACCTTCATGAAGTGCTCCTTGGTCTGTATCCTCCTTTTTGGTTAGAGGCAGGAAGAGTGAGGGGAATTTCAGCCACAGAAGAGTTTGCGTGTGTGTCATTTTATCCTCTTGTGACTTTTCCTCTTTGCAGCAGTGATCCCAGAAAACAGGAAAAACTGCTATGATCACAGTCAGTTTTTAATGTAAAGAAAAGCTGATGATGGTTTTTCATTGACATAGGGCAAATTCAGGATTTGGGGCCTGGGGATGAAGCTGATGGTCTGTGAAAGTGCAGGCAGCCAGCTCCTTGGATGAGGTCCAAGTCCAAAAGCGTAGGGGTAAAAGTAAAAGGATGGCTTAATTTCAGTGGACACCCGTGGCATCTTAGATGTTGTACCTTCCTATGGCTTCTTAGCAACTACTCTACCATGTGGCCGCTGTGTTAGAGGGGGTACTATATCCAGAAAGAAGACACGTGCCAGTGGAACATCCATGCTGCGTCATAGGTGGCCACACAGCCATTACTTTCCTGTTTAGTTTCAAGTTGTAGATGTTTCGTATTTGCCTAAACACAAGATTGGCTTATGATCACCCACTGGCTTACCAGCCCACTTTTCTCACTCTGTTTCTTTTGTTTTCTTTCTTTCTTTTTTTTTTTTTTTTTTTTTTGAGAAGGAGTCTTACTTTGTCACCCAGGCTGAAGTGCAGTGGCACAATCTCGGCTCGCTGCAACCTCCCCCTCCCAGGTTCAAGCCATTCTCCTGCCTCGGCCTCCCCAGTAGCTGGGATTACAGGCATGTGCCACCACGCCCAGATAATTTTCGTATTTTTAGTAGAAACAGGGTTTCACCATGTTGGCCAGGCTGGTCTCGAACTCCTGACCTCAGGTGACCCACCCGTCTCGGCCTCCCTAAGTGCTGGGATTACAGGCGTGAGCCACCGCACCTAGCCATCTGTTTCTTCAGCTTCTCATTATCTCACCAATTCTAGAGAAACAGAGTTGCTGGTTGTGTAGGCTAAACTAAGGCCACTGTGATGTCATTGCTTTTGTCTCCTTTGTCACCCTTTTTTTTTTTTTTTTTGATACTGGATCTTGTTCTATTGCCAAGGCTGGAGTACAGTGGCACAGTCACCGCTCACTGCAGCCTCGACCTCCTGGGCTCAAGTGATCCTCCTACCTCAGACTCCCAAGTAGCAAGGACTACAGGCATGCACCTCCCTGTCCATGCTTGGCTAATTTTTTTTTTTTTTTTGGTAGATATGGGGTCTCCCTGTGTTGTCCAGGCTGTTTGTCACCTTCTTTATCATAGTTCAATCCTGAGGGTGTTTCCTTGGCTTTCTGAATGTGTATGAGGGATGGGATCTGAAAAGTCTCCTCCTCTGGGGCTGATCTTATGACAGACTTTATGAAGTTCTACCCAAGAATCTTTCCTTCGCTCACATTACACCAAAGGAGCTGGTCCTGTGGCAGGTTCAGAATCTGTGAAGTGAAAAATGTATTAAAATTTTGTATGGAATTTGAGAACTGTGTAGTTCTGTCTGTACTCTCTGCCCTTCAGTCACAAACAGCTCTCCCAGCTGACCTCCTCCCTCTTGCCTTCTTTGTTCTTGTTGCTGAAAATGCCCAACCTGGATAAAAACTTCTAAGCCTTGCTCTTCCTCTTAGCTCTTCGTTTCGGTAGAGCTTTTGTTATACTTCTGTCTACGAATCTCCCTCTTTTTCTGCTTACCTTTTCCATTATTTCAAGTAAAACTCATCTGCCATTACCAGATCGTCCTTATTTTCTTTTTGTGCAAAATTAACTAACTTTATTGATTTTTCTAATAAAAGAAATACATGATCGTTGAGGAATATTTGGACAATAACAAAAAATATTAGAAGGTAAAAGTCACATAATCCCGTATAGCATAATTATTGTTAATTTGTGGTGTATCTTGTCTTTTGGGATCTTCTTCATATGTGTTAACATATATTGCTTTTTCCCCCAAAGTGCCATCATTTTGCACTTATATTTTGTAACCTACTTTTCTGACTAATATTACTTGGATATATTCCACAGACAGTACATATAGAGCTACTCTATAATGTTTAATGCTGCCTAGAATTACATTGTATGGATGAATTGTTATTTAGTTAACCTGACGATGGACTTTTGGGTTGTTTCTGTTATTAAAAGCTATGTGGGCCAAAGCAGGAGGATTGCTTGAGGCTAAGAGTTTGAGACCAGCCTGGGCAACATAGTGAGATGCTATTTCTAGAAAAAAGTAAAAAATTAGCTGGTGTCATCGTCTGGGAAGTGAGGAGCGCCTCTGCCTGGCCACCCATTGTCTGGGAAGTGAAGGGCGCCTCTGCCCGGCCGCCCTGTGTCTGGGAAGAAGTGAGGAGCGCCTCTGCCCGGCCGCTCCGTCTGGGAGGTCTACAATGGAGGCCAGAAGCAATGTGGGGGCTGGACGTGGTGGCTCACGCCTGTGGTCCCGGCACTCTGGGGGGCGAGGCGGGTTGATCACTTCGGGCTAGGAGTTCGAGACCAGTCTGGCCAACTTGGCGAAACATGAAAAATACAACAGACAAACCAACCAACCAACTCAGTGACAACAAAACAGGTCTACCCTGGAGTCATACTCTAATTTTTTCTATTTTCCTCCCTTTCTGATCCTTTATCCCACTTTCTTTTTCTTCCTCTTCCTTCTCCCTCTTCTTTGTCAAATAGAGGATTGAGTTATTATCACTGATCCACATAAAGTCCCTCTCTACCTTATTTTAACTCCCACCCCCCATTTCTATTCCCCGACTTCCCATGTGTAACCTTCCTAATATGTTTGATACTCATCTTTTTGTTTGTATGTATTTTTAGAAAATGTTTATTGTTTTTGTGTGCAAAAAAAAATTAATAAAAACAAAACAAAACAAAACAAAACAAAACAAAAAAAAAAAATTAGCTGGTGTGGTAATACATGCCTGTAGTCCCAGCTTTTCAGGAGGCTAAGGTGGGAGGATCACTTGAACCCAGGAGTTGGAGGTTACGTTGAGCTGTGATTGTGCCACTGCACTCCAATCTGGGCAATAGAGCGAGACCCCATCTCTTTGGAAAAAAAAAAAAAAAGGTATATGGTGGCAAATATCTACATATCTGTATAGCTGTGCCTGCTTCTATAACTTCAGGATAGTTATTGCTAGAAGTTTCTAAAAATGGAATTACTGGTTCGAAAGGTATGTGATATACTTAAATTATTTAACAATATCTTTTTTTTTTTTTTTTTTTTTTTTTTTTTTGAGAAAGAGTCTCACACTGTCGCCCAGGCTGGAGTGCAGTGGCGTGATCTTGGCTCACTGCAAGCTCCGCCTCCCAGGTTCATGCCATTCTCCTGTCTCAGCCTCCTGAGTACAGGAGTCCCATTGAGCTGGGACTACAGGCACCCGCCCCCACACCTGCCTAATTTTTTTGTATATTTAGTAGACATGGGGTTTCACCGTGTTAGCCAGGATGGTCTTGATCTCCTGACCTCGTGATCCGCCTACCTCGGCCTCCCAAAGTGCTGGGATTACAGGCGTGAGCCACTGCGTCTGGCCAACAATATCTTTTAAAACTTGGAAAAGTATATGGCAAAGTAAATGGTTAATATAATAAAAATCTATGGACCCATCATCCAAATTTCATAAATATTAACACTGTACCATATTGGCTTCAGATCTGTTACATAAATTTTTTTTTAAGTTTGACAAATATGTACTCATGCTTGGAGGCTCAGGAAAAAAAATTGGACAAATATGACTAAAGCTTTCTGCAGTCCTTTCCTCCTCCTGATACTGATAAAAGCCTCATTACTGTGCATATCTTATCCTTTTACATACATGTGTCCAAAAATAATGTATAGTATTGTGTTTTAAAATGTTATACACATGATACTATTCTTGCAGGCAACCTTTTGCAGGTTGATTTTTTTTCATTCAAGGTCGTTTTTAAAAAGTTTTCATGTGTAAAATCATTCAGTTTAATTGGTGTATGATGCACCATTATATGGCAGTGAGAAATGGTTAAAGTCTTTCTGATTTTTGTGTATTACAGACACTATTGTAATGACTGTGCAAGAGTTTGTGTACGCCAGCTACCTAGGAATGGAAGTGATGTGGTGAGGAGTATGATTCTTTAGCTTTACTAGGTAATTCCAAATTGTTCTCTATAGTAGTTGTATGTGTTTACCACCAATGTATATAAGTGTTCATTTCCCCTTATTTTTGCTAACACTTGGAGATCCCATGCTTCTCAGTATTTTCCAGTCTGATAAGTATGATATAATATCTCATCACTTTAATTTGCATTTTCCCAATTTATCAAAGAGATTGAGCAATATTTTATTTTCTTTGAATTCTCTGTTCATATCTTTTACTTATTTTTCAGTTGGGTTTTCGTCTTTTTCCTTTAGAAGTTCTTAATATATTCTGATTTTTAATCACTTGTCAGTTATGTGCTTTGTAATTATTTTCTTCCTGTCTGTGGCTTATCTTTTAACTTTGTATAGGTTATCCTTGTGAGGATATGTGTGTATGTGTATTCCTAAATTGTTTTCCAGAAAAATTGTACGGGTTTACAGAACATCAAACAGTATGTGAGAGTGCCCAGCTTGCCACACCCTGCCTGACTCTGGGAATAGTTTTCTCATCTTGCCCAGTGTAGTAGACAAAAAGTGGTATTGCCCCTTCTTTGGTGCCTTTTCCTAGAACATTCCTACCTCTTTGTTATAGCCAAAAGCTGGCTTTTCCCTGAAGATCTTACTTCCTTGTGACCCTCTCCAGTGAAGCCACTTCACCTCCTACCAACTCTTGCTCTGAACTCCCCACGTTGCTTCCAAGCCCTGGCTGGCAGCCTTTCCCATGAGAAGTTAGTCCCTCCTCTGCTCACTCTTGGTGCCCTTACCTGCCTATTGACTTCAGGCTAACTGTTAACCTTCTTCATATGTCCTCTTTTTGGCATAATTAGGATTTGAGGATTCATACTGAGAATCCATCAATGCTCTGGCCTCACAGTCCCTCCGTCCTTCCAACTCTAAGGACCTCATCTTCATTCCTCTTCGGGTACCTTTGGCTTTATCACTTGGAGCAGTTTTACTTTTAGGATGCTGAACTCGGAGATTCCCTTCCCTTCCCCAGTCTCCTGTCTGTTTCCACCTCCCACTCCTTCACTGTCCCCTCCCAAGAGCTGGCTCTCCAGCTCTTCTCTGCCTATGTAGCCTCTTAGCCACCCTGGCCACTGCCTACTGATTTTTCTGTTCAGCCTGAACTTCAAAGGCAGAAATTCTCATCCTGCACTTGCTGCTTACCTCAGTTCTCTCTCTCCCTTGTCCCTCCTGTGATCATCAGCCCTCGTGGACCACTTGAACAGATTTTTCTGCCATAGCCCCTAGACCTCTGAGTATTGCTTCATCTTTCAGAAGCATAATCTCTGACCCATCATTCTTTTCTCAGAAAACTTCTGTGATTCCCCAGGGAAAAACTAAGATCCCTAATTTGGTTCTCAGAGGCCTCTAAGAGCTGACATGTCTGTCTTTCCAACTATCTTTCTCCCTGGTCTACTTTCAATTAAACTCCCATCAGACTGACAAACACTTTGTTGTCCTTCATACGTCTTCTGCTTTCCTGCCTCCGAGCCCTTGTGCATGTAGTTCCATCTGTCTAGGAATACCTCTGTATTCTTTTGCCATTTGATCTTCCAGGCCTAGCACAAGGGCCACCCTCTCTGTAAAGTGTTCTTGATCCTTTATTTGGAAGTAATCTCCTTCTACCTAAGCTTCAACATTGTATCTCTCTAATGGCATCTCTCTAGTGGCACTTAATTTCATCTTTCTAATGGCACTTAAAATAGTCTTCCTGGTATTTATGAGATTTATATGTCTATTGTATTCACCCTACAGAGTGGAAGCTCCTTGAGGATGGACCCATATCTGATGCATTTGGTGTCCAAATAGCACTAAACATATTGGCTTATGCATGGTTGGTGTTTGGTGTGTGTTAGCTGAATGAATGCATGACTGTATGAATGGAAGGAAGAAAGATGGTTGTCCTGGCTTCCAGGAACCATAATTACAATTTCATACTGCCCCCCTTCTGCTCTAGCGAGAAAAGAATCAGACTCACAGCTTGACCCAGGCCAACAGAGGAATAGTTCAAGCTCCTGGCCCACGTTGCACCTGGGGGAGCCTGAAGCTTGTCCTACCGTGGGAGCAGGAGCCTTGAGTACCAGGAATTTCAATGGGACATTTTTGATTTAGGGAGTTAGGCTGGCTGCATTCCATGACGTGCAAGGGAGAGGATTTTGGAGTAGCACAGAAAAAGGAAACCTTGGCTGGGCGCGGTGGCTCACGCCTGTAATCCGAGCACTTCGGGAGGCTGAGGCGGGGCAGATCACCGGAGGTCAGGAGTTCGGGACCAGCCTGACCAACATGGAGAAACCCCTTCTCTACTGAAAATACAAAATATTAGCCGGTGTGGTAGTGCATGCTTATAATCCCAGCTACTCAGGAGGCTGAGGCAGGAAAATCACTTGAACCCGGGAGGTAGAGGTTGCGGTGAGCCGAGATTGCACCATTGTACTGCAGCCTGGGCAACAAGAATGAAACTCCGTCTCAAAAAAAAAAAAAAAAAAAAAGAAAGAAAGAAAGAAAAAGGAAACCCTGAGCATGCTCTTGGCGAGGTAGGTGCAGAGGGGCTGGAGAGCATGGTAACCCAGAGGGGAGGGTTCTGTTTTTACCAAGTCACGCCACTTTCCTTCCTCCATACCTGCTAGGGCTGAGCCTCAGTTGAATGTGAGAAAAACGCTATGGGTGTGATATTTGCCACTCTCTCTGCCTTGGGACCTTGAGTCATAGTCTCACTCTTCATCTCAAACAGTCTTCTGTCTCATTCTGTCCAGCTACTGTTTGTCCTTTACAGTCTGGCTCACATTTCCTCTCCCACAGAAGCGCCATCCAGAGCTGCTCTGTCCCCTCCACCACCCCATTGTCCTGTCTTTCTAGTTTGTGTCCCACACTTGCATCGTTTGCTGTTGTGTCTCATCGCCCTACATTTGTCTGTGAGCTCCCCACATGTAAGAATCACATCTCATGTTTTGTTCTCTCAGCTGAAACAAAGTAGTGATCAATAATTACTGTCAATGTTATTAGGGAGCCTGCTATTGGAACTTGGAAGATTATCAGTAGCAGAAAAACTGAAGTGGGGATGGAAGGACATGAAAGCAAAACTTAGCCTGGGCTAGTTCTCCAGAGTCTGAGTCTGGGGAGGCACTGCGCTTTCATTTTTACCGTGGGTTTCTCGAATTCTGGCTTCTGAAGCTCTGCCTTTTGACAGTAATCAACATTTAGGCAGGTGAGGGAATCAGGTCTTCAGGGTGTGCCCTCCAGGGAAGAAGAGAGAGAGGTGATGGCCAGCACCCCATGCAGCAGTGACTAATGTGGGGCAAACTGGCGCCATGCCTCCCAGCCCCCGGGTACGTGGGAGCTGTAGGCACACATGGTAAATTGGAGCTGGAAGGATCATTTACCAGCCCTTCCCTGAGCTGGAAGCAGGCGGGGAGCAGCAAGCCAATTGGCAGACTTGCCTTTTCTGCCTTAAAGTACTTTGTTTCTGTTGCTAACAACAGACATGGGTAGTATAAATAAAACACAGACACACAGGCACATAGACACATATGTGGAGACTGAATATTTGAGCTGTCAGGGGCAGGGGAAGGGTGGATGTGGATGGGGACTGAAATGTGTGGCTAAGCCTGTCAAGATAGTGTGCCCTAGGTCTTCTCTTCAGCCTTGGAGATGGGTGTAGTGTAAGGGGTGGCTGTGTAGGAGGCCCCTCTGAAGGCAGTCAAGTAGGAAGTGATACTGTCTGGATGCCACAGGCTTCAAAGATTAGGTGCTCGTTACAGCTGGATGCAGTCCTCATTAGGCAGACTCTTTCGAGCTAGTTGCTGGTGATCCAAGGGCCAATGGCAACTTCTTTCCTTCTGTTCTGCCCTTTCAAGGCTTGACTCATTGATCCCCGTTAGTACTCACATGTGGTGTACTGGTCAGCAGCTGCTGTGGCCTTTCTGGCTGACCTGAGCTGTACAAGCCAGCATGCCTAAATATGTGACTGTTGTTTTGGGTAAGCTCCTGAAGGATGTGAGCTTCCTTAGTAGAGACTGAGACCCATTCAGCCTCTCTGGAAAAGATGGTCTTAGTAGGAGGCTGAATAGTTCATGCTATAAAAAGCAACAGCTAAGTCACATGTGAGATAAGCTTATTCAGAGACTTCAGGTTCAGGTAGATTACGGGGAGGGTGGATGATGAGGAAGACTGTGAGTCTCTACTGCTGGAAATATAAGTAGGGATGGGTTAAGTGTTCTCTCTTTTTTTTCCCTGGGTTGAACATTATATTCCCTGGTATCTGAGATTACATCAAGAGAGCCTCTCCTGGTTCTGGGAAAAAGAATAACTGTATTGATAGTAATTTTAGAGCACTCCCAACGTGCGTAGCTTTGAGCACTTGATTCATAGATTCTCTGACACTTGGGATGATCATCTGATGATGTGGGCGTTTGGAGTAGCTCTTAGCTGGTCTCTCTTTTCCATCTTACTGCTTTCTTGAACCATGTGTGACAGGCCTAAGGAATGTCCAACAGAAAGTACCTTTGGTCCATATGAATACCAAGTCAGTAATAGTTCCAATCTTCTAGAAGCAGTGAGACGCCACTCCATGAGGGTGAGACATGAAAAATATGTGGGCCTTTTCCCCAGTCATTGATGTAGCAGCATTTGTCTCCCCTGGGCAGGGGGAAATGAATTAGGATTACCCTCTGGGTTGAGCTTACAAGTCTGTCTTAGGATCTCGTTTTTACCCAGGTAGCCCTCTTGACTATCCAAGGTGGGGTGCCTGGGGGGTGGTGGCACACTGGAAGCTCACAGCAGCTGCTTCTCTCCAGGCACTGTAACTCACTAGCAGCTTAGGACTAGATGTGAGGCATGTATCACAGGCATTTTTTACTGTAGGAGTTAAAGGACCAAAGTAAACTTAAATGGGTTACCTATTCTTATAATTTAGAAGGTATGCAAGATTATACCTATAATAATAGCAAGCCCACTCACTCTCTCATAAGCTTTCTTAAGTAAGAGAGGGAAGGGTGGAGTTACTCCTATGGTCTGAGAATTGCAGATTACCGTTTTTCCCTGAAGAGGCCTAAGGGTTGGCTCCCATGTGACCCCCATCATCTCTGTAGTCAAGTAGCATCAGGCCTAGGAACCCCTAAGGAGATCATTCTCTCTCTGTTCCCTGGCTTAGGGCAGGGATGTGAGGCTTGTGCCTGGCCCTAAGGAGAGGTAGCTGACCATGGCTATTATTGAATGAGGTCGGACCCAGCCTAGCTGATAAAATTCTAAAGCAAGATGGGGCAGTGCTACCCATGGTGGTCACAGAGAATGAAGGTTCTTAGAATATATTCTAAGCCACTAGGCCCTGGTGGCTTCTTTGAAAGGCTGAAGTCTTGAAAGGTAAGAAGACCCCATCTAGCTGGGTTTCATGCGCTGCCCTCACCTTACTCCTACAAGTGTCACAGCAAGCTGCCTGTGATGTCTGGTGGTTGACTCTGCTGCCTGCATGGTTCAGGTGAGCAGGGCAGTTCATGTTGAAGCCCCTCCCACCAGTCAGGAGCCTGTAGGACTGTGTTATTTTCCTTCCTGTGTCCTCAGTGACTGGGCTAGTGTCTTGCATAAGGCAGGTTCTTGGTCATTTGTGGATTGAATGGCTTCTCAGCCTGAGCTTCAGGGGACCTTGGCCTGGGCCTTGGAGCATACTAGGAATTGGATAAGCAGAGAGGAAGAAGAAGAGTACTCCAGGCTGCCAGTGATTTGAGCCCAGAAACATGGGGCAGAAATGGACATGTGGACATGTTTGGAGCAGAAGGTGTCCTGCCTGGATAGAGGTGGGGTGTGTGTGTGTGTGTGTGTGTATGTGCGCATGCACACGCGTCTGTGTGCATGTGCAAGGCTGTGTATCTCTGTGTGGGCAGGTCTGGGGAGGGTGGTAGGGCCAGGGCTGGCTGAAGGTAGGGCCAGGGCTGGCTGAAGGTAGGGCCAGGGCTGGCTGAAGAGGGAAGGAAGAATTGGAAAGTGAGATTGGTTGGAACCAATTAAGGGAACCTGAGTCTGGTGTGATTGGCAGTTAAGGAGCCCAGAAGAATGACATGATGATACTGACATTCCAGGATGCTTAGTCTGTCACTTATGAGCAGAGAGGACTGGAGGTAGAAGAATAGAGGGGAGCTTGTCATATAATAATACTGTTTAACATTTATTTAGTGCCTCCTATGGGCTGGCACTGGATAAAGTGCTGTCTATATAACCAGAGACCATTGCAGTAAACTAGGTATAAGGTGATGAAGTGGAGAAAAATTTCAAAGAAGATGACATTGTTTCTTCATATTTGGCTATATTTGGCTCTTATTTGGTTAAAGAAGAAATGGCTCCAAGGACGTCTTCCTCCTGGGTCCTGCTTCCGGCAGCTCGTCCTTGAGCATGGGGCTGTTATCTGGCCTGGTTGGAGCTGCTGAGATTTTGCATACTCCCTGCCAGGAACCGATGTCCTTGGGCCTCAGCTGGCATGTGTCCCCAACCCAGCCATCTGGAAGGTCAGAGGAATTAGCCACTAGAATGTACCCATTAGTGACTTTGAGGGGTTACAACCTGTCAGTGGAATCTGAAGCCCGGGAACTGCCCCTCTCCCAGGGCTTTTCGGAGTTGGAACAGCCTGACTGTTGTAGCACTGACTGCTCCCTTATTTGGACAGTAAATTTTCAGGGTAAGATTGGACTTATCTTTTGTCTTGGGAGAGTTTTTTGTTTTTTTAAGTATCTGACATTCTTGTGAGTGATTTTCAAGGAGATAACACGACATCACAGCTGTACCTTTCTTCACCTGATTCTTTCCTTGGTCTGTAGTCCATCCACTTAAAAGACCCAGATGGGGGCCAGGCACGGTGGCTCACGTCTGTAATCCCAGCACTTTGGGAGGTCAAGGTGGGAGGATCACTTGAGGTCAGGAGTTCAAGACCACCCTGGCCAACATGGTGAAACCCTGTCTCTATTGAAAATACAAAAATTAGCCAGGTATGTTGGTGGGCCCCTGTAATCCTGGCTACTCAGGAGGCTGAGGCGGGAGAATCGCATGAACCTGGGAGGCGGAAGTTGCAGTGAGCTGATATCACGCCATTGCACTGCAGCCTAGGCAACAGAGCGAGACTCTGTCTCAAAAAAAAAGTGAAAAAAAAAAAAAACGAAAAAAATAAGAAAACCTAGATAGGGTTCCTAGACTGCCCACTCATCTCAGTCTCCCCAGGGGAGAAGCAAGTAACATCATCTTGTAGACAAGAGGCAAGGTGGCTGAGGCTCCGGAGTCAGGCTTCAGGGCCTGGGGGCAACTTCCTGCCCAGCCTTGAGACATATGTCTTGGTTTGGGGGAACTTGCTGTGCCCCTTGACTTGTGGATCTGTAGTTTATCAGCCCAGCTTGGGGCCAGGATGGGGAGCAGGGCACAGCCAGGAGTTAGGGTGGTGGCGATGATGGATGGTAGTGGTGCTACTGAAGGGGAAGAATCTTCTGTGGCGATTTTGAGAGCACACTTCCTCTCTGTCAGAAGCCCAACTCTGTCAGCTTCTGGCTTTCCTTCTGATGGATCCCTGTAACCCTTAGGAAAGTCATTCAGCTAATGGCAGTGACACTGGATTCTAATGGAGGAAGGGAAAGCAGGAAGGAGGACATGTTTCTGTCAACAAAGGTGTGCTTTCACTAGTCAGAACTTGCTATAAGGCAGCCTTCAGCCTTTCTGGTGATTACTGTGCTTTGGGATTAAAGTGTCCTGCCGTTTCTGGAAGAGGCTGCTAGTCATGAAGACAGGTAGGGCTGAAGGGTGGAGGTAGGGTCTCCAGCTGCAGTTGTCAAGAACCCAACGTGAAGGCTGACTGAGTGGAGAAACTGCTGCTGCCCAGAAAGAAAGCACTTTTAGCAGTGGTAAGTCCTTTGCATGCACTATCTTAATCTGCACAACAGCACTTCGTGGTTGGAACTGTTCTCTCCATTTTACAGATGAGAAAACTAAAGCTTAGAGAGGGTAGGCAACACATCCAAAGCTTCATAGCTGGTAGAGGCAGAGTTTCATACCCAAAGATCATGCTTTTCCCATTGTTTCTTACAGAGGAAACCGCCATAAGCCATTATTTTTCATAAGTGTTACATTTTAGAATCGTTTCAGATTTACAGAACAGTTGCAAAGATAGTACAGAGAGTTCCCATAGACCCTGCAAGCCATTAAGTTTTTTTTTTTTCCCTCCTTTTCTGGTCCATTTTATGAGAATTCATTGGGGGTGGGGAACAGATTTGGAATGAGGACATTTTTTCCAGAGATTCCAACTTGGTGATTTTTTTCAGTAGGATTTTTTGAGCGTCCATCAGACTATATTATTTCTCCCCCGTTCTGCTCTGCCTCAGCTCTGCTGGACTGGGCTGGGCCTGGCTTTGACATCTAGTTTCAGAGTCAAATGCCCCACTTTCTGACTCTCTCTCAATAGGGTCAGATGGTAATTGGGTTTCAGAGAGTTAGGAAGGCAGGTAGGTGTGGGGAGGATCTTTAGCAGCTGGGCTTCTGGATACTCTTCTGTCTCCCATGGGGCTATGACAGGGGAGTGTTAATATTCTCAGCTCACGTTTGATGGCATGGAGCCAGAGCCCTCCCGAGGGCCAGAGGCAGCGTCTCTGGGGTGAGGCCTGTTTGCTTGGATGCCCTCTTGAGTCTGTCCTTGTATGGTGCCAGAGTGGCTCATGGTGGCCGCTGCTGTGGGCCCTGGCCATGGTCTGCAGGCAGGCAGGGTGGCTGGCTGTAGGCAGGAGAATATCCCTAGGTAGCTGGTGTGCTTTGCTTTGGGTCTCAGGCACATTCTCCATTTAAGGGAAAGGGGTCTGCAATCTTCTTGGCTCTGGGTGTGAATGGGCTGGCCTGAAGTCTGCTCATGGCCTTTGCTGGATGTGCTTTTTCAATGAGATCATTCCAGAATTACATTCCTATGAAATTATATTTCACTCAAGATGTAAAGCTGGATTTGTGTAAAAGCACTGGCACTAAAACTCAGGGCTCAGAGCGGGGCAGAAATGAGAAGAGGGATAAACAGCTCTTCTTTAGAAGGAGGGGAAGGAAAGACAGAAAGAGAGAGAAAACAGTTGTTAAAGGATTTTTCATTGAAAATTGGTGCGCTGTAAGCATACCCAAGGAGTTGGGATTGCCACTCATCCCTGGAAAGGCAGGCTTGATGTTTGTTGTCCCAGCTGCCTGCCACCCCCAGGCAGTTTGGAGGGAAATGCCCTTGAGGCTTCAGTGTGTAAGGTTGCTGGAACGCTGGAGCCACCCAGGTGTCTCCTGGTCATGGCACTCTAGGCCTATCCCTGCCTTTCTAGCCTCATTTTGCACCATCCCATATCCAGTCTAATTTCTTTCCCTCTCTCTCTGTTTCCTTCCATCTTGCATACACCCACACTCTCACACTCACTCTACTATTAGTATGATATATTGCTCCTCACAACACTCCTGACACCAAATGTGTGGGGTTTTTTTCTCTCACATTGGCCAATTTGCCAAACTTTCTGGACACCAACTGGGGTTTCTTACAATTTAATTCAATTTTGACACTACCTGGAGCTAGCATAATCTCCACAGATTAAGTGGGGACAAGACTGTCCCCACTTCAGATGCTAATCACAAGCCCGGGCCACCCATACTTTTGACCAACTCACTATAAAGTTGGAGGGATCGGTTCCCACAACCCCCTCCTCAGGTTTGGTAATTTGTTAGAATGGCTCACAGAACTCAGAAAAACAGTTGACTTACTATTAACCCTACTATTAGTATTATATTACTATTAGTTTATTATTAAGGATACAACTCAGGAACAGCCAAATGGAAGAGATGCATAGGGCAAAATTTTGTGTGTGTGTGTGTGTGTGTGTGTGTGTGTGTGTGTGTGTTTAGAGCTTCCATTCCCTCTCAAAGTGCACCATCCCCCCAGCACCTTGATGTGTTCACCAAACCAGGAGCTCTGTGAACTCAGAAGTTTCGGGTTTTTATGGAGGTTTCACTATGTCGGCATGCCATGTTTTGAATGTCCCCTCCAAAACTCATGTTGATATCTGATTGCCATTGTGATGGTATTAAGAGGTAGGACCCTTCAGAGCGATTGGGCCATGAGGGCTCCACCCTCATAAATGGATTAATGCCATCATTGCTAGAGTTTGTTTCTGATAAAAACAAGTCTGGCCCCCTCCTGCCCTCTCTCTCTTTTGTGTGTGCTGTTGTGCCCTCTGCCTTTCTGCTATGGGATGATGCAGCAAGAAGGCCCGCACCAGATTCAGCCATCAATCTTAAGACTTCCCAGCCTCTGGAACCATAAGAAATAAATCCTCACTTCATTAGCATAAATTCAGGTATGGTAGAGGGACTTGTTATGAATCACAAAGTAGGCTCCTCTCACCCCCACCCCTTGGGAAATGCCAAGGGTTTTTGAAGCTGTGCCCAGAACTGGGAAGAAGGCTCTCGCTCTGTGTGTGTGTGTGTGTGTGTGTGTGTGTGTGTGTGTGTATACACACATATGTATATTCCTTATTTTATATATATAGAGATATATATCTATATGTATTCATTATTTTATATATATGGAAAATATATATATATTTCTTATCTCACAGTAACACACATGTGCACACACACGCACACACACACACTCACAGCCCCTGCATGCTGGTAGTGTGAGATTGTATGCCCCATACTCTATATGATTCTGCTTTGTGTTCCTGTGTGTACACTGTTCCCCATAGCGTGGAATGTCCTTTTCTCCCCTTGTCTGCTGAGAGCACTCTAGTTGCTCTAAAACCCATTTTAGCTTTGCCTCCTCTGAAATCTTTTGTGCTGCCCGCTGACGGTTACCTTCTGGCATCTTTATGCTGCCACCGCTCCTTGTGCATCCTGCTGCTCTTGCACATTTCATTTGATATGTTTTCGAGGAAAAGCCTCTAGTATGGGGCTTAGTAAAGGGTAGGTGCTTGTGAAATGATTGTTGAAGAAAGAAACTAAATGAGTGAAGAATTGGATCTAAGTGAAGGTCATGTACTGCAGGCAGGGCAAACCACAGAAAGGTGTCTAACATGGCATAAGTGCCATCAGAGAGGCTAGGAGATGAGTGTCAGACTGGCAGAAAAGGTGGGGTGTGTGTACTTCCCTGTGCACACAAGTATGGAGTCGTTCGTGGAGTGGCAAGATAGAGTCTGTGCAGTGGTGCACACCTATCATCCCAGCTACTTGGGAAGGCTGAGGCAGGAGGATCATTTTAGCCAGGAGTTCAGGGCTGCAGTAGCTATAATGATGCCCCTGCACTTCAGCCTGGGTGACAGAGCAAGACCCTGCTCATAAAAAGATTTTTTAAATAAATTAGAAAAAAGAAGAAAAGCCCAGTGAGTTCTGGGCTCCATAGACTGACTATACGGATTAGGTCTGGATTCGCTCAAGGTGAGATGAAACTATTTTCTGAGCAAAATGCAGCAGGATAGAAGGAAAAGAGCTGTAGCTTTGGAATTGAGGATTCTGGGTGGTGGTGATTCTACTGTTCATAATGATAACATAGTCCTAACTATGAGCCAGACACTATTCCAGGCACTTTACATATGTTAATTCATTTATCCTTACAATGTCTCTATGAAGTAGTGACTACTAATTGTTGATTTTTGAAGATTGCAGAGCAATTCTGGACCTGGTTCTACTCTTACTAATTAAGTGAACTGAGGGCGAGATGCTTAGCCTTCCTGAGCCCCAGCCTCCTCCTTTGTGAAACGGAGAAGATACCTTTTGCATTTATTCCTATTGGGCTTATTGGTGGACTCAAATGAGATAATATGTGAAAGTGTTTTTGAACAGTATAAAGTACTCTAAAGTACTTTGCATTGGGGAAGAAGGGAAACTTGCAAAGTAATTGTAGTTTAGATACTGGGCTCATACTTAATGCAGATGCTGCTCTGAGCATGGGCCACAATTGCCCTTCACAGCTACACAAGGTGGGCTACTGGCAGTCTCTTTGATTAAATGCCAGGATTTGAGCTGCTCTTAAAAAAAATCAAGAAATCTTTTTTTGCCCCTTTATTTCTTTTTTATGTTTTGTAGATATGGAGCCTCACTATGTTACCCAGGCTGGTCTTGAACTCCTGGGTTCAGGTGATCTGCCTGCCTTGGCCTCCCACAGTGCTGAGACTACAGTCATGAGCCACCACACTTGGCCCAACAAATGAGTTTTATTGGAGCCAAATGTATATGTGAAATGTCATAAGGGACAGATTTTTTGTGCTAAACCAGTCCTTCTTTCCCAGCCAGGGAAATAGTGGTAAAGCTAGGTGGTAGGCATTTGCATGGGGGAGGATTAGGATCAGTGTGACCACTGCAGCAGGTGGCAAAAAGGCTGGCTCAGAGCGGAGGCACAGCAGCTGACTGCAGGGTCCCATGGACGGGGTGTGTGACCCCTTTTTTCTAAGATGAGACGCTTGTGGGAGTTTTTAGAAGTTGCTTTATGACCAGGCACGGTGGTTCACACCTGTAATCCCAGCACTTTGGGAGGCCAAGGCGGGCGAATCACTTGAGGTCAGGAGTTCAAGACCAGCCTGGCCAACATGGTGAAACTCCGTCTCTACTAAAAATACAAAAATTGGCTGGGAGTGGTGGTATGTGCCTGTAATCCCAGCTACTCAGGAGGCTGAGGCACGAGAATTACTTGAACCTGGGAAGCAGAGGTTGCGGGGAGCTGAGATCGTGCCACTGCACTCCAGCCTGGGTGACAGAGTGAGACTCTGTCTCAAAAAAAAAAAAAAAAAAAAAAAAGAAGTTGCTTTACATTGCTGTTACCTTGGCAATGGAGACTGTCCCTCAAAGTCGTCCTCTGCTGGCACTAGATACACAAATGTGTCAGCACTTGGGCTTGGCAGGCATTGCTGAGTCAGGCAGTGAATGATAAGGGAGATGAAGGGGACATAGAGTGAGTGCCTCCAAGAGCAGCAAGGAGGGGCAGTGTGGCCCTTCTAAGCCACATTACTACAGTATTCTCTGGAGCTTCTTAGAGCCAAGTGGCTTCCTCCATGAGGTTCCTGCAGGCCTGAGAGTTGCCTGGATTGACCATGATGCCTGAATGTATAATTATAGGTCACTGAACAGAACCCCTAGTCAGCTACATCCCTCAAAAATGCCTAATTGTAGGCTACAAATATAAAAATATACAAGAGCTTAGAAACATGTCATACCTCATTACAAAGAGCAATGGCATGAGTCAGCTGTGACTTGGGTGGCTTTAGTGTGCTTGGTGAGCATGCTGACTGGTCCAGAAGAGGGCAGGAGGCACATTCCCCAAGCTTCCTACAGGGAGATTGAGGACTTCGGGAAAAGGGAGAAAGTATAAGCTGTGACCGTAGCCTGCTAGTCACACCTGCGGTTACACAGCTAAAGGGGTCTGCTCACCTGATGGTAGATTTAATTCTTCTTTGGGAATTGTTTCCTGACCAGTTTACAAACCACATTAGAAAATAGCACATTTGGCCAGGCACGGTTGCTCACACCTGTAATGCCAGCGTTTTGGGAGGCAGGAGGATCACTTAAGGCCAGGAGTTTGAGACCAGCCTGGGCAAAATAGCAAAACCCATATCTCTACAAAAAATTTAAAAACTTAGCTGGCTATGGTGGCATGCATCTGTAGTCCCAGCTACTCTGGAGGCTGAGGCAAGAGGATCACTTGAGCCCAAGTTTGAGGCTGCAGTGAGCTCTTATTGTATCACTGTACTCCAGCCTGGGAGACAGAGCAAGACCTAGTCTCTAAATAATAAATAAATAAATAAATAAATAAATAAATAAATAAATAAATAAATTGAAGATCCTTGAGGGAAGCAAGGTCATATGTAATACCTTATATTACCTAACTGGGCCATACAGATTTTATTGCTGGGTTGAGGGAGCCCACTTTGTCTCCGGGTGGGGAGGGGTACTTGGATAAGTGCCCAGCCTGGTTGCTCTCGTCTGATCTGGCAGTGCTTTCTCACCAAGAGGCCTCTCCCAGCTCAGAAAGAAGGAACAGCTTGATCTGGATCTCCTTCTTTTGTCCCTCCCTGTCCTCCCAACTCCCCTTGGTATAGGTGAGTCTACACACACCCTTGCTGCCAGTGGCTTGCGATTCCTTTTCTGAGTCACTGCCCTTCATTACCAGATCTCTAGTGGAGATAGTAGAAGGGAGGGTTAATCTGTGGCCCTTGGGGTACTCTTTCCTCTCAGTTTTAAACTTTTTAGTCAACTCTAAGAATCTAGGAATCTCAGTATTGAAAGCGACCTTAGGTGCCACTCACGCCCATCTCAAAGGTGAGGGGATGGACTAACCTTATCTGCCTTTACTGTGGTATTCCCAGCATGTAACTGAGTGGAGTGTGGTAGGGGGTGCAAAAAATACTTGCGGAATGAGTGAGTCCCCGTAAATAGCAGCAGCTTCACAAGACCATTGTCATTGCCTCATTTGTTCATTTTTTTGACAAATATTAGTAAGCTCCAATTATGTGCCAGTTCCTTTTAAGTTCTGGAATACTGTGATGAACAACACAGTCCTTGTCCTCTGGAACATATTCTGTAATTGAGAAATAAGGAATTAAAAAGAATTGATAGTCTCCAAATGGAATTTAAGAATTAAAACTTCTTCTTCATTTTGGCCTCTCTGGGTCTCTCATTTTCTGAGGTCTCTTTGGGGGACCCTAGAAAACACATCTAATCCCTTTTTCACACGAGAGCCTTTCAGAATTCCCAAGCCAATGGTCACCCTGCCCGCTCCACAGCCTTCTCTTCTCCAGGGTAAACATTCTCAGTTCCTTCCGTCATTTCTCCTGTGACATGCTTCTGAGTGCCCTCTCCATCCTGGTCACTGTCCTTAGGACTCAGTCCAAACTGACTGTCCCTCTGCCAGTTGGGAGTCCACAACAGAATACCACCTCCCACACATTAATTTCCAGGAAGTGTTCCAGCCGGGAGCCTCTCCTTACTCTGGGCTCAGGCGATAGGTGAGGGAAAGAGAAGGTCCTGGACTTGGTCAGACTAAGAGCATCTTCATATTTGGCCAATCCTGGAATTCAAAATTATTTTCTTTTGTCTCCTCCCTGCCTCCCCACCATCCTCCCCTTGGTATAGACGAATCTACACACAGCCTTGCTGCCAGAGGCTTGCCTTTCCTTTTCTGAGTCACTGCCCTTCATTATCAGGGAAATTAGCATGAAAAAGCGAATTCCAGTTCTATAACTGTATTCTATTCTTGTCCTCTGTCACATTCTCCACCCCAGCACCCCCACCTAAAATGACAAAAGTTGAGTCCTGTGACATCACAACAGTTGGCTATTGTATCAACAACTGTGATGTCACCAACAGAGGATTGTGACTTCAAGGAAGAATGGAGGGAGGGCGTATAGCTGGCAAGAAACCCCATGGGAACAAAGAAGGTATTTTCATGCAGATCTTCACCCAGAAAGCCTGAGTTGGCCTTTCAGTGGATGGTCTGTCAGTGGAAGCCCTCTCCTTGGTTCCCATTGCTCCCTGTCTTTTTGGATTAATGATTTGGTTTGTGGACATTGCCCAAGTCTGAGTGTGTGTGGAAGGCCTCTGCTGGCCCGCAGGCTTCTGGGCTGGCTTTGGATTTTATTCATGAGGTTGGAGCTAAACGGAGCTTTTCAGGGAGGGAGTTCATAGGGGTGCCTGGGAGCCTAGGGTGAGGCTTATGCGGATGTGCAGGGCCTGGGCTGAGGGATAACTGGTGTGCAGGCACTTCTGTTCAGGCAGAGGGGCTGTTCTACCAGCCACTCTGGGAAGCCTGAGTGTGCTGCCACAGGCCTGAATGTTGACTCCTGCCCACTTCTGGGGCTGGGTTGGGCCTGCCCTGGGAACTCCTCTTGGCTCCATGAACAGAGGCTTAAAAACACCTGCTGCACAGACTCCCAAACTTTCTTAGTTCATGGGCCTTAGTGTTTCAGTAATTTTTTTTTTTTACAGTGTCCATAGCCCAAAAGAAATACCTAAGTTTTCTTTTTTAAGTAGGTTTTTTTGTTTGTTTTTATATGAAGTCTTACTCTGTCACCTGGGCTGGAGTGCAGTTGGCTCACTGCATCCTCCGCCTCCCGGGTTCAAGTGATCCTCCTGCCTCAGCTTCCCTAGTAGCTGGGACTACAGGCAGGCACCATCACTTCTGGCTAATTTTTTTGTATTTTTAGTAAAATTAGGGTTTCACCATGTTGGCTAGGCTGGTCTCGACCTCCTGACCTCAGGTAATCTACCCGCCTTGGCCTCCCAAAGTACTGGGATTACAGGAGTGAGCCACCGTGCCTGGCCTTAAGTAGGTTTAAACAATTAAGTATTTATATCCTAACAACTGAGTAGCCATCTGAAAAAAAATGATGTAAGAAATTGAAAGGAAAAATATTTATATTCCATTCTTAACCACAATTACTTATTAATGGGATGTACTAGGTACTGCATAGCATAGCAGACCTTGGAACCAGATTGATTAGTGCCATCCTTATTTCCTGTTCCACATTGCTTTTCACATGGTATTTGCTTTTTATCACAGCAACTGCTGAAAACCCAGCCTCAGAAAGAAATGACATCATCGAAAAGAATGTAATGCAGTCTGTTGTTTAAGCTGTGAACTCATGGGGTGTTCAACAAATGTTGAGTGTTGCTCTGTTTCCCTCAAAGATTTAAAATATTTAGCAGCATCACTGTGAGTTCATCATGGTGCTTTGGGGCACCTCAGCACACAGTCTGAGAAGCGAAGACCTGAAACTGCCAAGTAGCACTTGCTCTGTTTAAAGGAGGAAGAAGAGGCAAGTTCGGTTGTCATTATGGCCCTTAAAGGAGTTGGGCAGGTGGATGGACAGACTCTTTCTCTGCAGTCTCAGCTCCAGCAGACTGCATTGTTAGGGGGAAGGTCTTCGTTTGACCAGAGTCTGTGTGTGTGAGCCCCTTTCTCTAGATGGGGAAGAATGATGATAGGCATCTCTTACGCTTATTTGTTGTTGACTCAGAGCCTTCTGAACTAGATGGCTTAAAGAAAAATGGGATTTTGACAACCAGAATTCAGGGGCCAGGCATTGGACCTTCTGCTAATATCCTTTTCTAGTTCTTTTTTTTTTTTTTTGAGATGGAGTCTCGCTGTCGCCCAGGCTGGAGTGCAGTGGCACGATCTCGGCTCACTGCAGGCTCCGCCCCCCAGGGTTCACGCCATTCTCCTGCCTCAGCCTCCCAAGTAGCTGGGACTACAGGTGCCCGCTACCTCGCCCAGCTAATTTTTTGCATTTTTAGTAGAGACTGGGTTTCACCGTGTTAGCCAGGATGGTCTTGATCTCCTGACCTCGTGATCCACCTGCCTCGGCCTCCCAAAGTGCTGGGATTACAGGCGTGAGCCACCGCACCTGGCCTTTTTTTTTTTTTTTTTTTTTTTTGAGACAGAGTCTCACTCTGTCACCTAGGCTGGAGTGCAATGGCGCAATCTCAGCTCACTGCAACCTCTGCCTCCCGGGTTCAAGCGATTCTCCTGCCTCAGCCTCCAGAGTAGCTAGGATTACAGGCACCCACCACCACGCCCATCTAATTTTTGTATTTTTAGTAGAGACGGGGCTTCACCATGTTGGTCAGGCTGGTCTCGAACTCCTGACCTCCCAAAGTGCTGGAATTACAGGCGTGAGCCATCATGCCTGACCCCTTTTCTAATTCTTTATCCAGATAGAGTGGGGCTGCAGGGGTGTACTTGGGATGGAGGGTGGCTTCCTGCCACAAGATATGACAGAGACCAAAGAACTAATGTGCTCTGGTATCACTTCTAGAGCCTCATGCCAACCTCTCCATACTCTGGGGTCTGCTGCTTATGAAACTCTAGGCAAATTACTTAACCTTTCAGCCTCAGCTTCTTCATCCATAAAATGGAAATAATAGCGTCTATTTCATATAGTTGTAACTAAGATTACACAAGCTAAATACATGCATAGAACCAGCAGAGCCTGGCTATATAGGGGTGCTTTCTTCTTCTACTTCCAAATTTGAGGAAAAAAGAGCTTTCCTCCAAAGGGAAATTGAGCCCTATGATCTAAGATCTGCAGTTCCAGAGTTACCCTCTACTGCTTCTTTTTTTTTCTTTTTTGAGACTGATTCTCGCTCTGTTGCCCAGGCTGGAGTGCAGTGGCACGATCTTGGCTCACTGCAACCTCCGCCTACTGGGTTCAAGTGATTCTCATGCCCCCACCTCCTGAGTAGCTGGGATTACAGGCACCTGCCTTCATGCCCAGCTAATTTTTGTATTTTTAGTAGAGACAGGGTTTCACCATGTTGGCCAGGCTGGTCTCAAACTCCTGACCTCACGTGATCCACCCACCTCGGCCTCCCAAAGTGCTGGGATTCCAGGCTTGAGCCACTGCACCTGGCCTCTCTACTGCTTCTTAATAACTTTGCTCTGTGGATCTAATGTTCCCAAATCTGCTGAGCTCTGTATCCTGCTTGCTATATTAAACTTTTTAATGAAGTATATCATACAACATGAATGTATATATGTATCCAAGTCGACAAATTTTTACAACTGAACCCATGTAACCAACACTCAGATCAAGAAACAGATTATTATCAATATCCCAGAATCTCTCTCCAGTCTTCCGATGAGTAACCATTCTCCTGTCTTCTAATAGCATTGATTTATTTTTGGGTTTTATTGTTTTCTATAAATAGGCTCATCTAGTATGTATTCTTGGTTTCTGGCTCTTTTATTCAGAATAATGGAGAGGTTTATCCATGTTGTGTGTAGCTGTAGATGTTCATTCTCATTGCTGTATAGTAATCATTATGTAAAATACCAAAATTTGCCTTCTCTTCTTCTGATTATGAGCATTTGAGTTTTTAGTTTATAGCCATTATGAACAGTGTCGTTATGCACATTCTCATACTTGTCTTTTAGTACGCATGTGTATGCATTTCTGATGGGTATGAAACTAAGAAAGGAATTGCTGGGTCATGGGTTATACCTATATTTAGCTTTAGTATATAATACCCAACGTTATTCCAAAGTGGTAGTATTGATTTACACTTCCTCTGTCAGTGTTTGAGAATTCCAGTTGCTTCACATCCTTGCCAACAGTAGGTATTTTCTTTTTCATTTTATCCATTCCAGTGGGTATGTTAATGGGTATCACATCTCAGTTATAATTTGCATTTTGTTGATGACTAATAAAGTTGGATACCTTTTCATATATCTCTACACTGTTTGGGTATCCTCTCTGGTGAAGTATCTGTTCTACTCTTGCGCCATTTTTCTTTTGAGTTGTTTTTTATTGTAAAAGTTCCTCATATATTCTGGATATGAGTTCTTGGTTGGATGGTCTACTGAGTACAGTGTCTTATACTCTGTTGGTTTGCTTTTCACTCTCTGTATGGCATTTGTTAAATGAACAAAGTTCTTATTTAATGTAGTCTAATTTGTCAGTGTTTTTCATTATGGTTATCACTTTTTGTTTCCTTCTAAGAAATCTCCACTTGCTCCAAGATCTCCTTGGCATTTGTTTATGGTTTTTCTTCTTGTTTTTTCTTCTGCCTTCTTTTATCTCTTCCAATCCTGCAAGACTCAGCCCATAATTTCCTGTCTCCTCTAGAAATCCTCCCCAGCATCCATCCTTCCACCTGATTAGATGCCTTTCTCCTCTCTCCCAGAGCTCTGTGTTCATACTTATATCACAGCTCTTGTTACATTGTACCAGAATCTTTACTTATCCATCTCAGACAGGGTGGGGAGCTGCTCAAGGGCAAGGACCAGAGCATGGCACAGCAACATGGGGGCCTGGCTGGAAAGATCCCCTCAAGGGGTTCCAGTAAATAAGTAAATGAAATGTCTTCACCTATCTCTCTTTCTTTAGTTCTCCTACACTACTTCCCAACCTTTCTTAACCTGCGTCCTCTTTTAATGAACATAAAGATCTTTCACACTCTGCGGGTGTGCTCCAGATTGAGAGTTAACTACATTACAGTGTTTCAGGGAGGGCTGATCAGCAGTGTCCAAAACAGTAGACATCAGGAAAGGAAGGTGCTGGAATTCATTAAGCCCAGAAAAAGTACCTTTTGCACGGTGTAATAGGAAAGTCATTATAATATTTTCTTTTTTTTTTTTCTTTTCTTTTTTTTTTTTTTTGAGATGCAGTTTTGCTCATGTTGCCCAGGCTGGAGTGTAATGGTGTGATCTTGGCTCACCGCAACCTCTGCCTCCCGGGTTCAAGCGATTCTCCTGCCTCAGCCTCCTGAGTAGTTAGGATTACAGGCATGTGCCACCATGCCTGGCTAATTTTGTATTTTTAGTAGAGCTAAGATTTCTCCATGTTGGTCAGGCTGGTCTCAAACTCCCGACCTCAGGTGATCCACCCGCCTTGACCTCCCAAAGTGCTGGGATTACAGGCATGAGCCACTGGGCCCGGTCTTATAAGCTTTTCAGAGAGCAGTTTTAGTTGAGTTCTTGGGCTGAAGCTACTCCTGCCCAGAATCGTTTGGGTTTTCACAGGGGGAGGCCTCCTTTTGAATTTTCTGAGTGGTTGTGGTTGCTATAAGTGGGTCAGACCCTTCACTGGGAAGGCCAGAGGGAACTAGAGATGGGCCTGGACTGTGGAGCCCAACTGCTGTTCACCCTATCTAGGGAGGGCAGTTCTACTTACAGGGTACAGCAGGTGTGAAGGCCCTGGGGTAGGAACACACCTGGTGTGTTTGAGCACATGGTAAGCGGACAGTGTGGCTGGAGTGCAGAGAGTGAAGGAGAAAGATTAGTTGAAATGGGGCCAGAGATATAAAAGGGACGCAGACAATGGAGGGCCTTATAAGTCATTGTAAAGATTTTGGCTTTTACTTTGAGTAATGGGAGCTATGGTTTTGAGAGTTTTGAATAGATGGGGTGACAGAAGCCATGATGCTGGTGGAGAGTACATGTGATGGGTGTAGCTCATTGAGGATCTGTTCTTAGTGAAATCAGAAGCAGAGGCAGCTAAAAGAGTGAGGATGAGGGAGGAGGTGCTGAAGTTGAGAGCTGGAGGGAAAGCTAAACCCCAGCCCAGAGACTTCCAGTACCACTGGGCTCTGAGTACCCACTGTTCTTTATAGATGGCTTCTCATTGAGCTTTGTGTTCTCATTATAGAGGTGGAGTAGTCTCCCTAAGCTATCTGTGGTAAAACAGAGGTATTAGTATTTTGCCCAGTCCCTTTAGCCTTTATTATTTCCTAGTCTTACATGGAGAAGGTGCAGCTCGTGGATGATAAGTTTCTTCTAGAGCAGGGGAGGCAGCTTGCCATCAGTCAGGTTGAGCTCAGCTAGACCAGAGAGCATGGGAAGGGTGAGAAGGAGGTCAGGACTTAGAGTCAGGAAGAAGTTGACACTTGAACTGGATATTTAAGAAAGAATGAGGGGCAAGGGACACTGAAAAATCAAAGGAATTGGTTGAACAAAAGCTTGGCGGCATGAACATTCCTGGCATGTGCAGGAAATGTCATCCAGTGAGATGTGGCTGGCCAGAGTGAAGGTGCTGCTCTGAGATAGGACTGTGGCCTCTGGATCGTCAAAATTGCAGGACCCACCATGTTCTCTTTGCCAGAGTGAAAGAGGGCAGTGGTTGGTCCCCAGGAGCAGGGTTTTTTATGGATCAGGCTTCCAATCTGCCTTCTTTTTCCAAGTGGTGACAAGACATTCGGCAGAGTAGGTGCCATAGTCTTGACAGAGCTAGGATAAGCCACTTGCTGAGAGGCTGAGTTTCCAGAATGGCACCAACAGCCATGTCTAGGTTTTTAAAACTATGTGAGAAACAGCCAGATTTCCTTTGGCCTGAAATTGCCTAACAAGCCCTCACTCCAGTTCAGGCTTTCAGGAAGTGTTTAAACCCAGCTTTAAACCTCTGCAGGATCTGCACTGAAGTGGAGAAGGACCATCTGGCAGGAAAAGGGATTGAAAAATGGTTGAGGTTGAAAAAGCAGACTTAAAGGGCTCTCTTTGAGGAGGAGGGTTGGGAAAGAGGATGTGGGAATGATAAGTGGACAGTGAAGAGATGGAAAAAGTTCTTACTTTTTTTTCTGATTATTATGCAACAACAAAAAATTGTCTTTCCTGTGGCTGATTGAGGGAGATTTCAGCCTCACGGGGACCTGTTTACCCACCTATCCTCTGACCTCCCAGCAAAACAAATGTTGGTTCCTCTCCACTTGACCAGGCTCATTATCCCCACTACGTTTTTACTTGAAGGGCTTTTTGGACCTGGGGCTGGAATGGAGAAGATATAAGATTTACAATGTGTATAGAAGTAGTGAAGGAGAAAAGGGTTTACTGTTTTGTAGGGAATGGGACGGTCTTGAGAAAATCCTTCCTGGCACTTCTTTTCTTTTCTTTTCTTCTCTTCTCTTCTCCTCTTTTTTTTCCTTTTCTTTTCTTCTCACAGGGTCTGACTCTGTCACCCAGGCTGGAGTGCAGTGTCATGATTATAGCTCACTGCAGCCTTGGACTTCTGGGCTCAAGTGATCCTCCCACCTCAGGCTCCCAAGTAGCTGGGGCTACAGGTGTGCATCACCACATCCTGCTAATTTTTTATTTTTAGTAAAGACAGGGTCTTGCTCTGTTGCCTAGGCTGGTCTCAAACTCCTGGGCTCAAACAATCCTCCTACCTCTGCCTCCCAAAGTGCTGGGATTACAGGTGAAAGCTCACATTTTTGAGAACCTTGGTTTGGGTACTTACAAGGAACTTAATCTAAGGTTACTGAAGCTTGCAGCGGCTCTGGGCTGTGTGGGCAGGTGGGGGAAAGGGAGGTATGGCAGGGAGAGAATGGAGGCAGCACTGAGAAGATAGAAGGAAAGGAGCCATAGCTTTTTCTCAGGTTCTTTCTTAGTATGTTTCTAGGAGCCCTTTTATCCCTTTGAGAACCAGGCAAGTGGTCAATCAGTCGGGAGGTTAGGCAGAGAGGGGCTGTGCCTTTTGCTTATAGCATTGGTGGGCTTAGCTCTTTCTAGGAAGCAGGGGAGCTTTTCCACAGGAATTTAGCAGGGGTCCTCACTGCTTCAGGAAGAATAGGGGCTGATGGGAGGATCCAGAAGACACAAGTGCTGAGGGTGAGGTTGAAGTCCCATGCGGAGAAGGATCATCCTGATTTAGTTGCATTTGTTAAGCTCCTTAGAATCTGAGGGCCAGTATTGGTTGCTGAGACTCTTGGCAGCCCTCCTCTGGGGAGCTGCCAGTCTGTTCCTCATGTCCTTGGCCAGGGCCCATGGATGAGGAGAGGTACAGGAAGGAGTTGGCAAGAAGGTAAAGAGGGTCTGAGGAGATGTTTGCTGGGCAGGATGAGTAGGCAGGTTGGTCCCAGGGCAATCAGGCCACAGCTGCACACTGTTGGGTCACTATACTGTCATTGTACTGATGGCCCTCTCCTGGCTCTCACCGTGTTCTCAGAACACACACAAGAGCTCTGTTCCCGTTCCCACCTTCTCTGTCCCTTTAGGCTGCTGCCTAAACTTTGACTTCCACATGAGCAGAATTGCTTAGGAGAGTAGTGGAACATAGATGTAGCAGAAATTCTCTCATGTGGTCGAGAGGTTTCCTATTTTCAGGCGTCTTGACTTCTTACCTCGGCTATAAAGCAGAGTGCTGGGCAATGTTTACGTTGCCTCTCAGTGGTGACATCAACCTCAGCAGAATGGGAGGCTTTCCTCCAAATGCTTGCATTTCTTCCTCTTCACTCAGGGCTCAGCTGTCTCCTGCTTCAAGAGCAAGGCATACTGTCACATCCACAGTTATGCATGCAGAAAAGTATCAGACAGACATTTAGAAATGTCACCTAAACAAGGACAGATAGGTTTTTTGCTCTAGGATAGGAAGGTCCATTCTTAGAGGTGGGGCACCCCTCAGAAAGAGCTCCCTTCAGAGACTGAGCTCTCATCGGTCCCTTCTTGGACCTTTGAGAGAGCCGCTGTGGATCAGGTGATGGGATCGGGTCAGAAGGAGAAGGAGCACTCAGGATGCTAGAGAGTTGCCTGGTGGAGGCTGGACTGAGCAAAAGCTGTCAGCCTTCCAAGAGGTCTTTCTTCCTGTGGCAGTGAGGGGAATTGATGGGGGTTTCAAGCAGCCAAGAGGCTGTGCCCTGCACTGCTCCTGCCCAGCCGTCCAGGAGGTTTTGTGTGGCTATTGCCAATGCCGTGCGTCCTAACCCTTCCTGCTGGGACGCAGGCTAGAGAGCTGCGACACTGGTTGGGAGGTCAGGTTGGAGCCGAGTGGACCAGGTGGAGGCCATGGATGAGGAGGCACAGCGCTGCGGTGGAGGGAGCCGCTGCATCTAACTGGGCCACTTGTGCTTAGCTCTGGCCCACTGTTGTCATACAGGAGTGCACACAGTGATGGTAAATTTTCTCATTTTTCAAAACAAGCTAGAATCTGAATTTTTCTTTCTATTCACCTGCTTTGTTAAGCTTGACAACTAATTCAGATTATTTAAAAATAAAAGGAAGGCCAAATGAGACGTGATTTTGCTTCTGCAGACCACCAGTGTATGACTTCTGATGTAAACTCTTTTTCCCAGGAGTTTAGAAATGAGGAGAAAGCAAGCAAAGAGATCAGAATGGGTGGCAGGAAGAGTAATTTCAAAATACAGGAAGACGGAGCACACCTGGAGACTGAGGAAATGGCTTAGATGAGCCATTGGTAATGCTTTCACTGGATCCCGTGGTGTGCGTGTTCCTTTGTGGTTGAGGGCCAGTGGTTCTCTGTGTGGTGGAAGAAGCTAATGGGATGGGGGGAGGAGGAAGAGGGTCTGAGTGCCCATCTTTTAGTTGCACATAGCTAGGCAGATTCTTGGGAAGATGGTGAGTCGTGACCCCACTAAGTCCCTAGAGAACATGCTGTGGGACACAAGTTTTTGCACTTCAGGGCATATAAGCCTGGTTTAAAGTGCTTACTAAAATGCAGATTCCTAGGCCCCATCCCCACAGATTCCCGTTCAGTAGTTGGGGCCTGGGACTCTGCAATTTAAAGCACCCCATCAATGTTAAAGAAAATAAGTGGACAATGGAGTGAGACAGAGCTGGGTCTACATTCCTGCTTTGTTCCTTCACTAGCTGAGTGATCTTGGTCCAGTCATTTAATTTCTCTGAATTTAAATTTCCTAATCAGAAAAAAGGAGACTGTATTATCACTACCTTGTAGAATGGTGAGAACTAAATTAGAAGACAGTTGGAGGCAGTACAGGGTCCTGGCCCAGAGCTGGTGCAGGCCACCTGGGCATAAATCCCTGCCCCTTTCTAGCCATGTGTCCTGGAGCAAGCTAGTTAACTGCTCTCTATCTTGGTTTCCCTGGTAAAGTGTAACTAACCCTGTGAAATATTAATAGTATCCACCTCACAGGGTTGTTAAAGGGTTAAATGGCTTAATACACGTGAAGTGCTTGTAGCTTTAGCTGTTATAATTACATGTATAAAAAGTCTAGCAGCGTGTCTCGTAGTAAATGCTCCTTTGCTTTTCCTTAGGTCCCCTTACTGTGAGTAACAGATTAAGGCTTAATCCAAATGTCACCTCCTGATGAGGCCTTCCTGGAGTCCACTTTTTACTTTCTTGTCTCCCTTCACGGTTAGCTTCTCCAGGGCAGGGACTGTGTCTTCCATGTTAATATCCTAGCACCTTGCACAGTGCCTCACATAGGGTCAGTGAATGGAATGATAGTACTAGGGAGTCTGAAAGATGACTCGGACTTGGGAATGGAGAGGTTGTCTTCCAAATACCTAAGGAAGTGTGATCTGGAAGAACAAACGTTTTTTAAGCTTCTATTGCCAGACAGGGCAATCATGGGAGGTAGGTCATGTTGCTATTATGGCTGTTACAGTGACAAAGTGAGTCTTTGACACTCACTGGAGCAAGGTCACATAACTAGCAGTTGTCAGAGGCAGGGCTGGACTCAAGGCAGGTGTTTTTCCCACTGCCCCTCGGGGCCTGCGACTGTGCCTCTTTGTCTGGATGCAGTTGGTAGAAAGGTTCCAGAGGTACCTTATTATTACTTTCTCTGGATTGTAACTCTTCAGATAGTTGTCTATAATTTGTCAGAGCTGTGTTTTTGAGGAACTTTGGATTGATGGTATATGCTAATTGAACAATTTCCTTTTCTAAACATGCAGTTTCTGCCTAGACGTTGCCATTGAGGGCCTGGGAACTAGCAAAGAAGCCTCTCATCATGCTTGAGTCTCTGCTCCATTCCCATGGGCATTTCCTCTGCTTTAGGAGCATCTTCTCTCCCTGCAGTCTGACTAGCCAGGATATCAGGCTAAAAGCATAGATGAGGGCCTGGGGCTGCTTGTAGGAGGTGGGGAGAAATGGTGTAGCCCAGGAAGCCAGAATGCTGAGAGTCCTCAAGCCTGAGCTTCAGGTGTAAAGGGTTAACTGGCCTTCAGCTCCTCAAGTCCCAAATTATTCTCTGACCCTGATAGACCTGGCCCAGAGAGAGCAGTTGCTGGGGAGGTTGGTGAGTAGGCATCTGTGTTTCTAACCTAGTGCGCCCTTGTGAGGTTCTCAGCAGTGCCGGCTCAAGATGCCTGAATTCCCAGGCCACTTCTGAGAATGGCAGCTGTACTCTTGGAGAAATGTGACTAAGGGTCCCTGTCATGGGCCTGGAAGCAATTTTGTTCTGCTTCTTTCTTGGTTACATCTTCACAGGATTTTTCTTCTTAGCCACCCAGATGTCAGAGTCAACTACATTTCTCTTTCTTAGTAAGTTGGCTCTGTGTTCTCATATACAACTGCATGATAGCATTTCAGAGCAGTGAGTCTACCCTCCTAAAAGCAGAAATTCAGGGAAAGAAAGAATATGTTTTCATCATGTTCTTTTAACATGTTTCAGTTTCTGGTCATGCCACAGATCTTTTGCCTTTTCTCCAAGGGGCTGCCCTGAAGCTGATAGAGCAGGTCAAGTGTTGTTTTCATGGATGGTGATGGTTATTGTGACCATTGCCACAGTTGAAAACTGATGCTTAGCAAGTTGATTCCTATAGCACTGTGCTTCCTGAGGACCCTGAAAACTGTCCTGAGAAAACGTCCTGTCTCCCTTCTCTGTTGTACATATAGCAATATGATATGCCAAGCACTTTACTTGGCACTGGGCTGGTACAGGTAGAGAGAACTAGAGTCAGTGTGCATAGATGCCCTGGGGGCAAGATTGACTTTATCATCATCATCACCATCACTAATGTTATGCTATTAATATAGACTTAAATTTATAGGGCCAAGTATGGTGGCTCATGCCTGTAATCCCAGCACTTTGGGAGGCTGAGGTGGGAGGATCACTTGAGACCAGCAGTTCGAGACCAGCCTGGGCAACATAAAGAAACCCCATCTCTACCAAAAAGAAAAAAGTTAGCTGGACCAACTCCATTTCATGAAGGGTAAAAGTGAGGCTGAGAGTTGGTTTCCTTTTTCCAGAAGCATCTGCCGTATTCACCTTGGAGGGATGTTTCATTGCTGTCACCATCAGCTAATCATCCCCTGCCTACTGGCTGCTTCTGCTCTTTCCAGTTACCATACCACTCCCTATCACCATCACTAAAACCACAACCCTGAGAGCTTATGCAAAGTTAAAATTAGAGCTAGTACATTTCATCTTGAGATTAGGAAAGAAGTATAAATGGTATCAAGAATTAGGACTTGACTTATTTTTATGATCAAAACCAATCACTTATTTGCACCAAGGTAATAAGATGGTCTCCAGGATTAAGGTCATCAGTGGCCATAAATAAATATGTTTAACTTTCACATCCAGATATACTTCATTTTGGCCAATGTGATGGAGGATGCCAATCAGAGGGAGAGAACTACTGTTTGTGAACTGTTCAGCTTCCGTGATGGTGGTGTTCACCTAGGCTGTGGTGCACCTTGACATTGGAAATGTGCTTGATGTGTCGTTTGTGTTGTCCCTCACACCCACTCTCCAAGGCACTTAAAAAGATTTATTTAGCTCTTGTTTTAACGTCTATATTGAGATGTAATTAACATGCTGTAAAATTCATTGATATAATGTAATGATTTTTAATATATTCACAAGAGTTGTACAACCATTACCACTATCTAATTCTAGAACATTTTTGTCACCCCAAAAAGAAACCCCATACTCCTGTCAGCCATGTCCCATTCTGCCACCCTCAACCAGTGCTAGGCAGCTCCTAGTTTGCTTTCTGTCTCTATAGATTTGCCTGTTCTGGACATTTCACAAAAGTGGAATCAAGGTTTATTCATGTTGTAGAATGTATCAGTACTTTACTCCTTTTTATGTCTGAATAATATTCCACTGTATTGATATATACCACATTTTGTTTATCATCAGTTGATGGACATTTGGGTTAGGTCTACTTTTTGGCTACTATGAGTAATTCTGTTATGAACATTTATGTACAAGTGATTGTGTGGACATATATTTTCTTTTTTTTTTTTAATTAGCTGGATTTAGCCATTCCACCACATATGCATATTTCAAAACAACATATAGGACACCATAAACATATATCATTTTTATTTGACAAAATAAATTAATTGATAATAATAACAAAATTGAGTATAGTAGTCAGTCATTCACTTCTTGTACTTTCTGACTCTATCTCCTTCAGGGATGACAAATTCTGCACTATTCTTGGCTGTGAAATAAATAGCGCTCCACTGCAGGGAAGACCTATGGGTGTACATGTCTGTCCTGTGTGGACATATATTTTCATTTCTTCTGAACAGATACCTAGGAGTGGGTCATCCTGGTTTATATAGTAACTCTGAGTATAACTTTTTGAGGAACTACCAAATTGTTTTCCAGAGTGGCTGTGCCATTTTACATTTCTACCAGCAAGGAATGGAAGTTCCAATTTCTCTGCAGTCTCACTAGCATTTGTTTTTATCTGTCTTTTTTTGTTATAGCAATCCTAGTGGATATGAAGTAATATCTCATGTGGTTTTGATTTGTATATCCCTAATGACTAATGATATTGAGCATTGTTTCATATGCTTATTGGCCAAGTTTCTATCTTTGGAGAATTTCTGTTCCAAATTCTTTGTCTAATTTTTAATTGGGTTACTTTTTTAGTATTGAGTTGAAAGAATGCTTTATATATTCTGGATACAAGTTTCTTAGCAGATACATGATTTGCAAAAAATTTCTCCCATTATTTAGGCTGTCTTTTCACTTTCTTGATGGTATTGCTTACAGCACAAAAGTTCTTTACTTTGACATAATACATGTCCTTTTTCCTTTTTTTTTTTGTGTGTGTGTGCTTTTGGTGTTATATCTAAGAAACCATTGCCTAATCCAATGTCATAAAGATTTACTTCTGTTTTCTTCTAGCTTTGCTTTTGTAATTGTAGCTCTTACATTTAGGGCTATACTACATTTTTTACTTTATTTTTAAATATGGTATGAGGTGGGGCCCTACTTTATTCTTTTGTATATGGATATCCAGTTTTCTCAGCACAGTTTGTTGAAAAGACACTTCTTTCCCCATGAATTGTCTTGGCATCCTTATTGAAAATCTGTTGACCATAAATGTAAGGGATTATTTCTGGACTCTGGATTCTGTTGTATTGATCTCTATTTCTGTTCTTATGTCAGTACTGCACTGTCTTGGTTACTTTTTAGTATTTTTTTTTTAATTGGCAACTCAGAGTCTTCTAACTTTGTTCTTTTTCAAGATTGTTTTGGCTGTCCTGTATCCCTTGCATTTCCATAAAATTTTAGGATCAGCTTGTCAATTTCTGAAAAGAAGCTAGCTGGGATTTTGATGGGTATTCTGTTGAGTCTGTAAATCAATTTAGGGAGAATTGCCATCTTAACAATATTAAATTTTCCAATCCATGAATATGGTATGTCTTTTCATTTTTTATGTCTTTAATTTCTTTCAACGATGTTTTATAATTTACAGTATATATGTCTTGCATTCCTTTTATTTCTAAGTGATTTATTATTTTTGCTGCTATTGTTAATAGAATTGTTTTCTTAATTTCATTTTCAGATTGTTCATTGTTAGTATATAGAAATAAAATTGATTTTTTTTTCTTTTTGGAGGCAGAGTCTTGCTCTGTTACCCAGGCTGGAGTGCAGTGTTGCAATCTTGGCTTACTACAACCTCTGCCTCCCAGGTTCAAGTTACTTTCATGCCTCAGCCTCCCGAGTAACTGGGATTACAGGCATGCACCACCACACTTGGCTAATTTTTGTATCTTTAGTAGAGATGGGGTTTTGCCATGTTGGCCAGGCTGGTCTTGAACTCCTGGGCTCAAGGGATCTGCCTGCCTTGGCTTCCCAAAGTGCTGGAATTACAAGTGTGAGCCACCACGCCTGTCCCAAAATTGATCTTTAATATTGATTTTGTATCCTGCACACTTACTTGAACTCACTCAGCAGTTTAATAGGTTTTTTAGTGGAATCCTTAGGATTTTCTACGTACAAAATCATGCCATTTGCAAATGGAGATAATTTTACTTCCTTCTTTCCAACCCAAATGCACCCTTAAATTTTAATCTTCATATTCCTTTTATTACTTGGCATAAAATAGTGTTCCTGAAAGGATAGTGCATTTACCATTGTGATATATTAGCTAAGAATATATGGTACATGAACATTTTTTACTTTTAAATATTTAAATACCTTAATGTATATTACTTTTATTTTAATGGGTATTAGAAAAAATGATTCGCACTTTTAGCTCTCAATTTCATGATGTGTACTCAAATGTTACTTTATCGTAATGGTTTTCCCTGAACATCTTATTTAAAATAAGATACCCTCTTCACCACTCTCTTTCCCTCTACCTTGCTTAAGTTTTTTTTTCTCTCCCTTTTTTTTTATTGAGACAGAATCTTGCCCTGTCACCCAGGCTGGAGTGCAGTGGTGCAATCTTGTCTCACTGCAACCTCCTCCTCCCAGGTTCAAGCAATTCTCCTGCCTCAGCCTCCCAAGTAGCTGAGATTACAGCTGCCTGCCACCACACCTGGCTGATTTTTGTATTTTTAGTAGAGAAGGGGTTTCACCATGTTGCCCAGGCTGGTCTGAACTCCTGACCTCAAGTGAACTGCCTGCCTTGGCCTCCCAAAGTGCTGGGATTACAGGTGTGAGCCACCACTCCCGGCTCAACCTTACTTAATTTTTTTTCATTCCACTTATCATCACCTTACATATTATACATGAAGGTACACTTATTATCACACACGTGATAATTCATGTGTGCTCATTGTCTGTTTTTCCCCACTGGGATGTAAGCTGCATGAGGTCAGAGACTTTATGTATTACTCTTTGCTGGATCACATTTGCCTTGGACATGGGTGCTCAGTAAATATTTGTTCAATGAATAGTTTATTGTTTAGAATGAGGTTACTTTTTTCTTTTTAGGAAAAGGAAGTCAGTTTCAAGTATATTCAAGAAAAATATTGAATAAATAGTATGTCAGGAGGTATGCAAATATGGCAAAAACCATGGACTGTACAGAATGATAGAAGTTTAAGGAAACTCTAACTTAAGGAAAGAGGAGAGATGGATGGAGATGGAGTTTCTTGGGCTTCTTTGTTTATTTTGTTTTCTGTGAAATTGTGTCAGAATTGGTGGGTTCTTGATCTCACTGACTTCAAGAATGAAGCCGCGGACCCTCGCGGTGAGTGTTACAGTTCTTAAAGGCGGTGTGTCCGGAGTTTGTTCCTTCTGATGTTCGGATGTGTTTGTAGTTTTTTTCCTTCTGGTGGGTTCATGGTCTCGCTGGCTCAGGAGTGAAGCTGCAGACCTTCGCAGTGAGTGTTACAGCTCATAAAGGCAGTGTGGACCCAAAGAGTGAGCAGCAGCAAGATTTATTGCAAAGAGCGAAAGAACAAAGCTTCCACAGTGTGGAAGGGGACCCGAGCGGGTTGCCACTGCTGGCTTGGGCAACCTGCTTTTATTCCCTTATCTGGCCCCACCCACATCCTGCTGATTGGTCCATTCTACGGAGAGTCGATTGGTCTGTTTTACAGAGAGCTGATTGGTCCATTTTGACAGGGTGCTGATTGGTGCATTTATAAACCCTGAGCTAGACACAAAAGTTCTCCACGTCCCCACTAGATTAGCTAGATACAGAGTGTCGACTGATGTATTTACAAACCCTGAGCTAGACACAGAGTGCTGATTGGTGCATTTACAAACCTTGAGCTAGATACAGAGTGCTGATTGGTGTATTTACAATCCCTTAGCTAGACATAAAGATTCTCCAAGTCCCTGCCAGATAAGCTAGATACAGAGTGCCGATTACTGCATCCACAAGCCCTGAGCTAGACACAGGGTGCTGATTGGTGTGTTCACAAACCTTGAGCTAGACACAGAGTGCTGATTGGTGCACTCACAATCAAATTAGCTCACACTCTTCCCTATTCCAGGCCAGGGGTTTCTTGGGGGCTCTTAAGCTGTAACACATGGAGTTAAACATTAAGTAGGAAAGCAGTTTCTACTACCTGCCACAGACACCCTCTTGGCACTTTTGGAGGTCATCTGGAAGATGTTCAAGATGCTTTTGGCTGCCTATAGAAACTTGGCTTACCAGCATTGTCGTCTTTGCAGGGCTCTGGGTTTGCAGAGAGCCGAAATGACCATGACTGCCAACAAGAATTCCAGCATCACCCACGGAGCTGGAGGCACTAAGGCCCCTCGGGGGACTCTGAGCAGGTGGGTAAGGGAACACTTGTGGGAGGTGGCCTCAAGGGACCTAGGTCCTGGGTGGGATCCCTCCAAAATGTAAATAGTCATCATCTTGACTGACAGTCATCCGGGTGACAGTCAGCTCATGCTGACCATTAGGCCGAAGATATTTTCTATAAGTTTCCATGTGACATAGCAAACAGTAACCCTAAAACAAGCTTTGCTTTATGTCTAGCATTCCAAGGATGGGGCCAGCAAGAAGCAGCTGATGTTCTTCTAGCTGTAACCTTTTCCCATGGTCGGGAGAGCTTGGGGCCTGTGCCTGAGCCAAGCTGCACTGTAGTGAGGGAGGCTGACCACATTGGGCTAAGGGTGGAGAGGCAGTTACGCATATTAGCACAAACTCCAAGCAGCAGCCTAGGCTTTATAAGAGTTTAGAGAAACCGTGGATTTTGGAATCATGGATTTGGTTCAAATCCAGGTTCTAACCACTTACCAAATAGTGAGCTCTCAGAACATTTGCCTGTGCCCTATAAAATCTTCATTATTTCATCTATAAAATAATAATAGTAGTTATCTTACAGAGTTTCTGTGAGGACTAAATGAGATAATATATGTCAGTGCTTAGCATTATGGCTGACATAAAGCTACTCAGTAAATTGTAACCCCCTTTTGAGGATGAGATCAAAGCTTCCAGAACTCACAAATGCACAGATAGATGCACAGTACTCTCACCAGGGCTTCTCTGGTCTTGGCCAAGGCTGGACACTGATATCTTAAAAGAACCTTTAGTCTTTTTTATTAAAGCTGTGTACCTTTCGTAGCCCTTTCTGCTGAATGTCAGGTGGACACATTTGGCTTTTGGGGCCTCTGCCTCTAAGATGGATAGCTATGAGAAGGATGCTCAGCTTTGGTTTGGACAGGGCTAGTTCATTCCTGGATATCTGGCTGTGCAGTGCTAGGCTGAGTCCAATAGGGTCTGGTCAGAGTTGGTGGTAAACATTTGGTTCATTCAGAACTGGAGTCCAGATATAGTTGGTAGAATAGTGCACGTGATGTAGCCCCTGGGGAGTGACTGTCATGAAGGAGGCAGGGGTTCCCCACACCATACATACAGGACTTTGTCCCAATAGAAACAGTCTGGATGGACTATGCCAAACAGGGTTTGATGGACTCTGACTTGTTAAGTATGTAAGATCCTGGGACTTAGCCAAGCAAACTGACTATCCACTTGCAGCAGCAAGACTGATAGGAACACCCCCTGCCCAGGCAATCCCTCTCATTTAGACTGGGCTTGGTGGCATACCAGCTTCCCTGTACTGAGTGAGGCTGGGAATGGCAAGAAACAGCTTCTTGGGCAAAGCAGGTGGAGAAACTGACCTCCTCCAGAACATGCCGGTGTCCAAGGCAGAAACAAGTCAAGGTCTGAGTCTTTGTCTCCCATTGTCTGCTCCTGGGAACCACGTTGCTGGGCTCTTGTCAGCCTAGTGGCATTCTTACCATGATTGATTTGGCAGATGGGGCTGGTAACTAAGGTTCCAGTTTTTTAGAATATCACACTACTGTAGGAGTGAAACAAATATCTGTGATTGTGTCATTTTATTCGTAATTTTAAAGAAATTGTATATTTAGTACCTGACATGGAGATTACCATTCCCAGCAACCCTCAACTCCTTTAAATATTCTTTTTTTTTTTTCCTTCTAATTTCCACCATGCAGGAATGGGGTAGAGGGGTGGGAGGGGCAGTATTTACATCAAGTTTCAAAGCAGACTCGAGACTGCTGACAGGTGCTCCAGTTTCTATTTGGAGTAAATGCCTACTTACTTCTAAGTGTTTTCAGAAATTGCTCTTCCTTTAGCTTCTCAGCATGCTTGCCATCATAACATGCTAAATGGTGTTTGTAAATATCTGAGCCTCAGATGTGCCTAAAAAAAGCACCTTTCCTGCCTCCCTTCTAAGTCTTCTCTTCCTTCCTACCACATTTCCGCTTCTCTCCTTCCCTCCCTCCCTCCCTTCTTTCCTGGGAGGCTGGCTTTTGGTTTGAAGTTGCAGGCCTCTGTGGCTAGCAACACCCTTCTCTCAGAGACTACCCCTGGGGTGTAGTAGTATTTAGACATTGTGATCTGGTGGTTTCTTTGGCTGCCTTCACCCCTGGCCACATCTGGGTGTGTTCTTTGGGCTAAGGCAGTAAATCACCGGTTCATTTAGGAAGGCATTGTCAGTGAACTCAGAGGGTTCTCCTGGGTGCCAGGCTCTGTGCTGGGCACTGGAGGGCAAAGAGGGATGATCCATTCTCTTTCTCCAAGGTATTTACAACTTGGATTGATGATCTTGGCACCTGAATTTCTTAGTTTGACCTTTCAATAGGTGTTTGGTAGTGACCTGGGGCCCTTTTATCATTGCCAGCACATGAATCCAAGGAGGAGACTCCTCGGTGTGACCAGAGCTTTAGTTGGGGAGGGGAGGGTGTCAGGGCCTTGGAAAGCTGGGCCTTTGACACTTTGGCTACGTCGGGGACCTCCACATCATCCACATGAAGGCAGAGGAACCCACTGGTTCTAAGAGGCATTTGTATCCAGCTTTGGGGGAAGAGGGAGGTCTGGTCAAGGAAAACTGGCGGGGGTGGGCAGATGGGACCCTGTGTAACTGTCAAGGTGTGTATTTGAAGGACTGTACCTTTAATTTGTATAAGACTTCACCTGCTGCTACCACCAAGCCTGTCTGGGTTAAAGACCCTGGATTCCAGTCCCTAGGTTTTCACAGGTGTGTTGCTCATTTATTCCGTTCCTTTTCTTTTGCAGCTTAGTCTTGATTTGGCAGGAATGTGTAGGAGGAGGAAATCTAAGCCTTTCATGTGACTGCCTCAGTTTTGTTCTTCGCTGTGTCTTGGTCTCCTGGAGCAGGTTTCCTTGTCTTCGCTTTTGTTGATGAGGCCAAATGAGCATACTGTTCATCCTTACCTGCCAGATACACTCTCCCCACAGGCTGTTCCCACTTCAGCTCACAAGATATGGCTGCATCCCACTCTGGGGGTCGGGGGTGGGATTCTCAAACCTCTTCTGAATTCTAGAGGTCAGCCTTTACTGTGTTGGTGTTGATGACCTGGGGGTGGGACTGGAAGCAGGTTGGTAACTTGCAAAAAAGGAAGTATTATGTTTAGAGCTAATTCAGCTGTGTTAGATAGGGTGAACTTTGCCACTTATTGCTCTCAGGAGATTTCACTTGTGCAGTTAAGACCTGGCAGGCAGCAGGGGCTCTTCTCTGAAGACCTGCTGATTTCCTCCACAGCTTCTTCACTATGAAACTCCAGCACCTGGGTCATTGCAACTTGGAAATAACAGACTATATCAGCCTTGAGTTTGAGAACTTTGCTTGTGGTGGGTGCTGAAAATCTGAACGTTTGTGAGAATATATAATTCTCGAGGGCAAGGACTTTGATGTCTTTCTGTGTGCCTAGAGCCTGGAACAATGCCTGGCACATAGAAGCCATTAGCTATTTGTTGATCAGTCAACTAGGTAGATGGGAGAGCAGCCTCTTAGAGCATAGGCTGTTGTTCTACTTGAGTCCTTATAGTACCTTCCTAATGGGTCATCTTAGCTTTGGACTCTGTTTTCATCTAGTCTATAGTTTCTTAGAAAGGCAGAGCTGAAAGGGGGCTTTAGTAGCTCATTCAGTCCAACCCATTTGATTTACAGATTGGGAAACTGAGGCACAGAAAAGAGGAGGTACTCCTTAAGGATACAAAACTAGTAGGAAGAGGTACTCAAGCCTGCCTCTCTTCATCCTTCCGTTACTTTATTATCCCAACACATTCCCTTCCTATGAGCACTCCTGGGATCTTCCTGCCCCCAAAGTACTGCTATCCATGATAAAGTCAAACTTAGCCTGGTTTGCAGGGCTTTTCATGATCTGGCCCTGGTCTTTCTTTCTGCCTTAATAGTTCACTCTTCTCTAATGCAAACCTTACATTTCTGCCAATCTGGATGCAATTATTCACTTCTCTCCCAGTGTTTTTCTTGACCACCCAACTAAGACAAATCCCTCCCTCCTCTGCATTCACTCAGAATCTTTGGTTCAAAACGGCCAAATGGCACTTATCATATAGTATCTCATAAAGTGGGTATTTGTGTGGGTCTTATTTCCCCTACTCAGCTGGAACTCTTTGGAGGCCCGATATATTCTCTGTTGGGATGTTAGAGTTGGAAGGGATCTTGAGATATATCTGGCTCAGTAACTTACATTACAAATGAGGAACCTGTAAGCGCACACAGCTAATTGGCAGTGGAGCCCTAATTTCAACTCATATTTGCAGGTTTTTATGCAGAGGGTGGCCTCAGTTTGTGATACAGTGAAATCCAGAGATGTCTTAAGGTTCCATGGCCAACGTAGGCACAGAGTTGGACCCTGTGCCTTAGATCAGGGAGAAGCTAAGAGCTTAAAGAGAAGAAAAATCTCCTGAGTAGCTGTGGGTAAAAGATAGTGCTGCAGGGCCTGTCCTGGCCATGGCAGGCCCCCCTCAAGAGGCCCTGTGGCCTCAGCCCGTTACTCGAGATGCTTCCTAGAATCCAACCATGATGCTGTCAGTACTGGTCTGGTTATTTATTGCTACATAACAAATGACCCCAAACTTAGTGGCTTAGAATAATATTTATTTTGCCCACCAATTGCAATTTGGGTAGGGCTCAGCAAGGAAAGCTTGTGTCTGTTCCTTGCAGCATCAGCTGGGGTAGCTTGAAAGTTATGGGTGACTCAATGGCTAGGGGCTGAAATCATCTGAAGGCTTACATGTGTGACAGTTGATGCTGGCGGTCAGCTGGGACTAAAGCTAGGGAACACCTGCACGTCACCTCCACACTTGGCAGCATGCCTTCATAGCATGATATGTGGGTTCCAAGAGTAAGAATCCCAAGAGAACAAGGCAAAAATGCATGGCATTTTAATGAGCTAGCCTCAAAAGTCAGATAGTTTATCTTCTATTGTACTGTATTGATTAAGACAGTAACAATGGGCTGCCCAAGTTCAAGAGAAGGGAATATAATTTCCACCACCTGCTGAGAGGAATATCAACATCTCTTTATAAGAAGGTATGTGGAATGGGATAGGTTGTGGTACCTGTCTTTGGAAAATACAGTCTACCCTCTGATTGCAACAATTCACATCTTTCCCAGATGCAAAATACACTCACTCTCTCCCCTAAAATCTCAGGTCTCCTCTTATTCATGACATCATCTTGAAGTCTATTACAATGGAATCTTGTCACCAAAATCAGGTCCAGATAGGGCCGGGTGCAGTGGCTCATGCCTCTAATCCCAGCACTTGGGGAGGCTGAGGCAGGCAGATCGCTTGAGCCCAGGAGTTTGAGACCAGCCTGGGCAACATGGAAAAAACCCATCTCTACAAAAAATACAAAAATTAGCTGGATGTGGTGGTGCACACCTGTAGTCCCAGCTACTCTGGAGATTGGGGTGGGAGGATCACTTGAGCCTGGGAATTCAAGACCAGCCTGGGCAACAACATAGTGAAACTCCCTCTCTACCAAAAATAAAAAAGTTGGCTGGGTGTGGTGATGCATGCCTGTAGCCCCAGCTCCTCTAAAAGCTAAGGCAGGAGGATTCTTGAGCCTGGGAGATGGAGGTAGCAGTGAGCCAAGATTGTACTGCACTTCAGCTTGGTCATAGACTGAGACCCTGTCTTAAAAAAAAAAAAAAAAATCAGGTCCGGATGTAGATGAGACTTTTGGGGCGCAGGTTCATTCCTTGTGTGCAGCTCCTTAAGTACTGTTTCTCTTGCTGTGAAGACCTGTAACTTAAAAGAGAATGTATATCTGCTACCCAAAATACACTGGTGGGACAGGCTTAGGGTAACCACTGAATATGCTTCTTTTCAAAAAGGGGAAAATGGGAGGTACCCAGCACTCACTGGTTTGATGTATTTCTTATATTCAGTGGGACAGCTGTTGCTGATTCTTTGACTAGGTGTTGATTCATTTACCTTGTCTCTAGCTACACCCTCTGGGCTTTTGGTTCTGCCCTCTGAGTCATCTTTTCTTTTCCATAGAAGTAGCTCATTATTGCAGGTGAGTAGTTTCTCCATCTGCTTCATGCCCATAATATGTTCAGGGCCCAAAGTCTTTTCTTCATTTTGTACTGTCTCTGCTCTTTTTACTCCAAGCTGATAGATTTCCTTTAAAAACTTCATGGGTTGTGGCTGGGCGTGGTGGCTGACGCCTGTAATCTCAGCACTTTGGGAGGCCAAGGCGAGTGGATCACCTGAGATCGGGAGTTTGAGATCAGCCTGAGCAACATGGAGAAACCCTATCTCTACTAAAAATACAAAAATTAGCCGGGCGTGGTGGTGCACACCTGTAATCCCAGCTACTTGGGAGGCTGAGGCAGGAGAATCCCTTGAACCCAGGAGGCGGAGGTTGCGGTGAGCCGAGATCACGCCATTGCACTCCAGCCTGGGCAACAAGAGCAAAACTCTGTCCCAAAAAAGAAAAAAAAAAAAGTCATGGGTTTCTTATGAATCATTTTATAATCCTTTATAATAGCAAAAGACACACATACAAATCACTTCAAGATAAGCCCCTTGGCCAGGTGCAGTAGTACATACCTGTAATGCCAGCACTTTGGGAGGCTGAGGTGGGAGGATTGCTTGCACTCAGGAGTTCAATACCAGCCTGGGCGACATAGTGAGACCCCATCTCTACAAAAAAAAAAATTAATCAGGCATGGTAGTGCATACCTGTAGTCCCAGCTCCTCTGGAGGCTGAGGTGGGAGGATTGCTTGAGCCTGGGAGTCAAGGCTGCAGTGAGCCATGATGGAGCCACTGCACTCCAGCCTGTGGCCAGACTTTGTTTCAAAGAAAAAAAAAAAAACCAGATAAGCCCCTCTCTACTTCGATTTGGATTTCTTGTGAGATTGCTATGGGACAAAGCTTTTTAAGATTCTTAGGAGCCTTACTGTCTTCAGAGAGGATTTACAGGACCCACTCATAAGATTCTTAGGAGGCCTTTTGTCTGTCTGTCTGTTCTATGAGGCAACACTTTAAGTAATTTTTTAAAATTTTTATTTGTTTTATTTTTTTTGAGACGGAGTCTCACTCTGTCACCCAGGCTGGAGTGCAGTGGCGTGATCTTGGCTCACTGCAGCCTCTGCCAACCAGGTTCAAGTGATTCTCCTGCCTCAGCCTCCCAAGTAGCTGGGATTACAGGCATGCGCCACCATGCCTGGCTAATTTTTGCATTTTTAGTAGAGACGGGGTTTTGCCATGTTGACCAGGCTGGTCTCAAACTCCTGACCTCAGGTGATCCACCCGCCTCAGCCTCCCAAAGTGCCGGAATTACAGGCATGAGCCATTGCGCCTGGCCAGTTTTTGGGGTCTTAATAAAGGGTTTTTCAGTCTCACTTTAGATTTTTTAAAACAGATTTATTGAGGGACAATTAAAGTACAATAAATTATATAATTTAAAGTATACAGTTTGAGTTTTCACACACACACACACACATACTCACACACACACATACTCAATAAAACCATCACCACAACCTGGAAGTCATTTCTTTTCTTTCTTTTTTTTTTTTTTTTTTTTTGAAACAGAGTCTCGCTCTGTCACCCAGGCTGGAGTGCAGTGGTGCGATCTCGGCTCACTGCAAGCTCCGCCTCCCGGGTTCATGCCATTCTCCTGCCTCAGCCTTTCCGAGGAGCTGGGACTACAGGCGCCCGCCACCACGCCCAGCTAATTTTTTGTATTTTTAGTAGAGACGGGATTTCACGATGGTCTCAATCTCCTGACCTCGTGATCCACCTGCCTCGGCCTCCCAAAGTGCTGGGATTACAAGCGTGAGCCACCGAGCCCGGCCTCTTTTCTTTCTTTCTTTCTTTCTTTTTTTTTTTTTTTTTTTGAGATGGAGTTTCGCTCTTGTTGCCCAGGCTGGAGTGCAATGGCATGATCTCATCTCACGGCAACCTCCGCCTCCCAGATTCAAGCGATTCTCCTGCCTCGGCCTACCAAGTAGCTGGGATTATAGCCATGCACCCCCATGCCTGGCTAATTTTGTGTTTTTAGTAGAGACGGGGTTTCTCCATGTTGGTCAGGCTGGTCTCAAACTCGTGACCTCAGGTGATCTGCCTGTCTCAGCCTCCCAAAGTGCTGGGATTACAGGCATGAGCCACCACGCCCAGCCACCACAATCTGGAAGCCATTTCTTAATTTGAGAATGTTTTCCTGCCTAGAGAGACTGGAAGTGAAAACCAGCAAGCCCTTTCTCATCTGTGATTCCTTTAAATTTTAACAACGAAACACCTCCTTCTTAGTTTACCTCTTTTCTCTTTTTTACTGTAGGCAGCTAGAGCAAGTCAGATGGCACCTTCAGCACTTTGCCTGCAAATCTCCTTAGCTAGTTCATCAGATTTATTAGCTATATTTCCTATTATCTGTGTTACCACAGTTGATAAGCTTTTCAACACTATAAGGGTTCCTTCTCCTCTAGCTTCTAATAGCATTTCCTTACTTTCCATTAAGCCCCTACTGACAGCCCAAAAGTCACTGTTTTAAGATTTTGTTTCAGTAGCACCTCTCTTGCAGGTGCCAAAATATATTCCAGACATCTACTGCCAACCACCCGCCTCAAAAAAAAATTTTCATGGCGTAAAACAACATGTTCTTATGCTCCCAGACTCCATGGATTAGGAATTCAGACAGAGCACTGCAGGGATGGCTTGCCCCTGCTCCATGATGTCTACCTTGGCTAAAAAGACTTCAAGGCTGGCTGGGCACAGTAGCTCACCCTTGTAATCCCAGCACTTTGGGAGGCCGAGGCGTAAGGATCACTTGAGCCCAGGAGTTCAAGACCGGGCTGGGCAACATAGCAAGACCCTGTCTCTACAAAAACTAGTAATAATAAAATTAGCCGGATGTGCTGGAATGCACCTGTGGTCCCAGCTACTCATGAGGCTGAGGCGGGAGGCTTGCTTGAGCCCAAGAATTCGAGGATTCAGTGAGCTGAGATCTTGCCACTGCACTGCAGCCTGGCAACAGAGTGAGACACTGTCTCTCAAAAAAAAAAAGTAAAAGACTTCAAGGCTTAGAGGGGCTCAATAGCTAGGGGCTGGTATCACCTGGAGATGTCTTAACCCCATGTCTGGGGGATTCTAGCTGTTGCTGGGACTTTACCTGGGACTGGCAGCCAGAACACCTACATGTACCCTTTCCACATGGGCTGGGCTTGCTCCTAGCATGGGAGACAGGAATTAGGAGCTGCTGATTTTTTTAGGCCTGGGCCTGAAAGTAGCACCACATCACTTGTATGCTATCAATCAAGCAGTAACAGAGCCCAGATTTAAGAGGAGGGGTTATTTTGACAGGAGGCATGTCAAAGAATTTGGGGACCACGTTTTAAAACCACCACAAGTGCCATTGGCATGGTTTCCTGGAATCAGATTTGCCTCCCTCTTGGCTTTGTCTAATGCCTGGCTCTGCTTTATATAGCAGCCCAGTCTTTACTGGACTAGGGCACTGGGAATGTTCCTGTCAGGGATCAGTAACCTCAGGGCTTCTGCAGTGTTGGTATTCTCTCTGTGTTCACTTGCCACTTCTACTTAAGAGAGTTCATCATTCCCTCCCAGAGAAGAGCTCAGCAGTCCACTTGGTGCTTCCTTAGAAATTAGTTTGGGGGCAGACAGGCGTGGCTTCCGTAGATTCTTAGATGTGCTTTCTGGAATTGAAAAGGCAACTCAATTTATGCTGTGACCCTCACTACCTTTCACTTACCCTGACAAGCTGTAGGGACCTGGAAAATCTCTATAGATGGTGGCCTAGATATAGCCCCAGTTGGGGGCTGAGGCTGCCCTGGACCCTGCTGGGGGCTCACAACTGTTTGAGATGCTTGCTTTAGGAGCAAGAAAGCCAAGTTGTGAGTATCACCCTGTCCTTTGGCTTTTTCTCAGGACTTTTCTGGAGCAGGATGTCTATGTCTTGTTACTGGGCAAGTTTCTGCTCTAGGCTGGGGAACAAACTCTTGGACTTGCTGACTCAGGCACCCTTCCTCCTTTTTCTCCTCCACGCTCAGAGTATGGCTTTAGGGTAGCGTAGTGAGAATGCCATCCCCAGAATTGAGGCAGTCACTGAGTGGCAGGAGGATGGTGATGCCGCCAAGCCAACAAGGCCCTTAGTTGAGAAGCTCGAGAATGCTGAATGGCCGGCCACCTTCCAGGCGGTTTCATTTGAAGCAGGCTAGACATTGCTTAGTAGGGATGGAAGCGTTTTGGACACTGAGCCCTGTATAACCTTCACCTGCAGACAGGCCCACTTCATGGCACTTATAACCCATCCTGGTACCTCTCAGGCTGTTTCTAGGACTACTAGGACTTTTTCCCAACTAGCTCCAGCTTGGTCCCTTCTTGTTACTAACACTTGTAGTAGCCCTTTGACCAGAAAAAGCAGAGCAACTTAGAGCATGCCAAGTTCATCAAGGACTAAAGACAGCCTTCCCTCCAAAAAAGTTCCTCGGGGCACCTGACAATATAAGGGGCATTCCTTAGCACAAATACTTCTTGTGTTACTGAAGAGGGGCCTGTGTCACTAGCCCGGGGATTGGAGCGTGTTCCTATGAGACAGTACCAGAGGGAATATTATGCACTTTAACTCTCACTTTCTATGTGCATGTGCACACATACACATGATGCTTTTTCTTTTCTTTTTTTTTTTTTTAAATTTTTGAGACAGGATCTCACTTTGTTGCCCAGGCTAGAGTGCAGTGGTGCAACCATGGCTCACTGCAGCCTTGACCTCCTGGGCTCAAGGATCCTCCTGCCTCAGCCTCTTGAGTAGCTGGGACCACAGGGGCATGCCATCACACCCAGCTAATTAAAAAAATTTTTTTTTTGTAGAGATGAAGTTTTACCATGTTGGCTAGGCTGGTCTCCAACTCCTGGGCTCAAGTGATCTTCCCACCTTGGCCTCTCAAAGTGTTGGAATTAGAGGCATGAACCACCATGCCTGGCCCACAATACTTTTTCTTTAAATTTATTTCTCTTTCCATACCTTAGCTCATATTCTTTCCATCCTAATTATGTGTCTTACATATTTGCATGTGTGTGTGCATTTATGGTGTTCTGTTTCTTTTAAATGTCCTTTGCATTCTCCCCTGCTTTCTTGTATCTGTTCATCTTACTTCATCTCTCCTTAAAATTGTTGGTTTTGGCCAGTCGCATGCTGCAGTGTTGGCATCCATGCCTGTGTTGAGCGGCAGAACTGGTTGCCTGCTGACAAGGCCATGGCACAAGTGCCCAGTTCTACAGCGTCTGCCTCCCAGGGGCATACTCTGGGATTGTAGAATAACAGAGGGATGATAAGAGCAGTCTTGGGTGTCTGATGGCTGCTTTGTATTTACTTTTAAAAATTATTTATTTTACCTTTATGGAATGATTTATAGTGTTCAAACACTGTTAGAGATTTGCGTCATCTTAGCCACACAGCTGGTATGTGAGGACACTCAGAGTAAGTGTTGTCTGTGTTTATAGTTAAAGAACCTGAGGCATAGAGAACTTAGGGGGCTTGTGCATGAGCACACCCAGAAAGTGATGGGACCAGGATCCAGCCAGTGTGTAGCTTTCGTGCCTAGTGGGAGAGGGCTTCGGGGGCTGACGGGAATACTGGGCTGCACCGAGTGCTTTGTGTACCTTTCTCTGTTGTTCTTCAGCTCATACACCACAAAGAGAGAGGCGGGGAAGTCTGCAGATAATGTTGTGAGCAGGCATACAAGAGGCCTAGGTTTTTAACTGTTTACATTTTCATTTTCATTCATTTAGTCATTCAACACAAATAATAATTCCCTTTAAGTTCTAGGCACTTTGCAGGGGATATCGAGATTAACAAGATACTGTTACCACCTTCAGGTGGGCTCACTCATAGTCTAGTAAGGGAGAGGAAACAGTCTGGTGCAATGCAGTGTTATACATGCCGTCACAGACGTTTCCCCAGGGGAGGCCTCTGCGTAGGCCATCTCTGCCTGAAAGGGGGTAGGGTGTGAAAAAGCTGAGAGTTTGATGTGCCTAAGGGTGGGATACAGGATTGATATGGAGGGAAAACAATGTGGGATGATGAAGGGGAAAATAGGCAGGGACCAGCTCGTGGGGGGCCTTGTCAACAATGCCAGTGAATTTGCATTTTATTCTGTAGATATGAGGAGTTTCAAGCATGATCAGTTTTTCATTTTGGGAAAATGTCAGAAGATGAGGGGATGGACCAAAACTGATTTAAGACTGAAGGCAGAAAGAGGAGTTAAGAGACCAAAGAAGTAGCAGTAGCAGCAGGGATGGGGAGGAGGGGGACACACCTGAGAGATGTTAGGAAGTAGAATTGGTAGGACATAGTCATCAAGTAGATCAGTGTGTTTGGGGAGAGGGCTGGATCCAGGTGCTTGAAGCAGGAGGGGAACAAACTCTGACCTTTTCTCCCCCCTCTGGAATGAGTTCCTCTAGAGCGTTAAGTGTAGCTAGAGAAGTCCAAGCGCTGGAACGTTCCAGTGTTTTGGGGTCTGGATGAGGAAGAACTAGCTAAGGAGACCGACTGAGAAGAGCATTTAGTGAGAAAAGAAGAAAACCATGATGAGTGACGTCCTGAGACGCTCAAGAAACAGGGAGTGATCAACTGAAGCATAAAGCAGCATAGGGACGAGACTGTGAGAGCAGACGTCCAGCACAGGCACATGGGAAAGCGGGTGCTAGTGTAAGTCCCGCCCTTTTAGACGGGCATTGGGTCCCCACCTCTTTGTTGCCTTCTCAAGGATGTTATTCCTGCATTTGTGCCCTCTGTGTCTGCATTGACAACCTTTCCCTCTCTACTGGATCATTCCAGTTACAGTCACAAGGTTGGCATGGTGGTTCATGCCTGCAGTCCCAGCACTTTGGGAGGCCAAGGCAGGAGGATCACTGGAGGCCAGGACTTCAAGACCTATCTGGGCAAGATAGTGAGACCCCCATCTGTGAAAAAAAAAAAAATTAGCTGGATCTGGTGGCATGAGCCTGTAGTCCCAGCTATTCGTGAGGCTAAGGTGGGAAGATGGCTTGATCCCAGGATTTTTGGGTTACAGTGAGCTGTGTACTCCAGCCTGAGCGACAGAGCAAGACCCTGTGAGAGAGAGAGGAAGGAGAGGAAGAGAAGAAAGAAACGAAAAGAAAAGAAAAGAAAGGAAAAAGAAAGAAAGAGAGAGAGGGAGGGAGGGAGGCAAGAAAGAAAGAAAGAGAGAAAGAAAGAAAAGAAGAAAGAGAGAGAGAAAGAGAAAGAAAGAAAGAGAGAGAGAAAGATGCTTCCATTATGCCATATTCTTCTCCAGCTACCATCCCATTTCCTTGTTCCTTTTTTAGGAAAACTGTAAGAGTTGTCTGAACTCTGTCTCCACTGCTTCTTCTCCCTTTTCTTGAATTTTTCCAGTCGTGCTTCCCTTCCTACCTGTCTACCAAAACCTGTCTCCATCAGGTCACAGTGACCTCCATATTTCAGATCATTTCTCAGTCCTTCTCTTACTCAGTCGCTGGCAGGTTTGACTCAGTTGATCACTCCCTGTTTCCTGAGCATCTCAGGACATCACTCTTCATGGTTTTCTTCTTTTCTCACTAAATCCTCTTCTCAATCGGTTTCCTTGGCTAGTTCTTCTTCCTTGTCCAGACCCCAAAACACTGGAACGTCCCAGCACTTGGACTTATCTAGCTACACTTACGCTCTAGAGGATCTCATTTGGCCACATGGTTTTAAATATTTCTATATACCACTAATGACTCCCATATTGAAATTTATAACCCAGACTCTATTCTACCAGTGCTCAGGCCAAATATCCTGATGCTGTCCTAGACTTCCCTTTTGTGTCTCTCACTGCTCATCTAACCCATCAGCAAATCGCGTTGGCCCAGCCCTCAAAGTAGATCCGTCTCTACCACTACCCTTCTGATCCAAGTCATCATAATAATCGCTTGTCTGGATTGCTGCAGTGGCCTTCTAAATAGTCTCCTTGTTGCCACCTTTGTACCCCTGCCTGTCATCCTCTGATGTGAAGTCAGATTCTGACACTGTCCTGCTCACACCCGTTAGAGCTTCCTTCTCTTTGAGAGTGTAAGCCCAAGTCTTATCAGTGGCCCGTGGGGCCTTCCATGATGTGGCTTCTGGTGTCTCTCAGGCTCATCTCCAGCCCACACTTCGTTGTTTCCCTCCACTCTGGCCACACTGGCCTCCTTGTTGCCCCTGGAATACAGTAGGCATGCAGTTATCTTTGCCCTACTGCACTTTCTGTCTGGAACATTCCTCCCCTGGATAGACACATTGCTCACTTCCTTCGGGTTGTGTTCATGTGTCCCCTGGCAAGAGGGGCTTCCCTGACCTCCCTATGTAAAACAGCAACTCATCCCCACTGCTCATCTCTGATCCCTTTCCCTTTCTTTTTGCTTCTTTATTGGCCCCCAAACCATCTCACAGAGTTGATTTGTTATCTGCTCACTCTAAACAAATAAGGCAACTTGATGTGCCTCTACCAGAATGTAACCTATAGAAAAAGAGACTTTGTCTGTTTTTAGTCTCTGCTGATCCTTTTTTTTTTTCCTTTGAGAAAAAAAAAAAACAGGGTCTCACTCTGTTGCCCAGGCTGGAGTGCAGTGGTATGATCATGGCTTGCTGCAGCCTTGACCTCCCAGGCTCAAGCAGTCCTCCCACCTCAGCCTAAAATAATGCCTGGAATAGACTTGGTGCTCAATATATCTGGTTGAATGGATGGAGAGCCAAAATGTGTCTCTGGCCTGGTGGGGTTGCACACTGTGGTCTTGGTGATAGGTGGCTTCCTTTGTTCAGATGCAGAGAAGGCTAGCAAGGAGCTGGCCTAGGAACCAGGAAGAAGTGAAGCTAGAGACTGTCAGTGGCTTTGCTCCCATGGTGGCATCTGAAGGCAGGCCCTGCCCTTCTCTTGGCCGTGGTCTCCTCTTGTCCAACAGGGGAGAATGATCTTACTTTCCCTCCCAGTCTCAGTTTGAGGAACTAGGAAACAACTAGACAGAGAGGAGCTGAAGCCCAGGAATGAGCACTCTCTCCCATCCATGTCAGGGGATGCCACCTGCTGTGCAAACTTCGTCACGAGGATCTAGGTATCCTGACACCTGGCTCCCATTGTGTCCCTCCTGAAGCCTCCCTAGTGTTCCCTCTCTAGGTGAGACTCTCCTGACCCTCCTTCAGCCTGGGAGCAAAGACTGATGGAAGCTGATTCTTAGAGTGGCTGAACTAGCTCCACTTCCAGGGAGTGCCCCCATAAGAGCATCAGAGCCTGTAGTAGTGAGAGAGAGATCCAATCCATACATCATGGAAGCTTAGCTGGCCTGTGGGGAAGGAAGGCCAGGGCAGTGGCTCTGCACTGGGATGGGATGGGCCAATGATACACAGGTGTGGCCTTTCCCACCTGCATCTTTTTACTACTGCCGTGGAGCAAATCACCCCAAAACTTAGTGGCTTAACACAGTTGATTGTTTCTCACATTTCTGTGGGATTTCTGGTGGTTCCTCCGCTGGTTTCCCCTGGGCACACTCATGTAGCTGTGTCCAGCTGGGTCTGGGTCCAAGGTGGCCTCATTCATGAGTCAGGCAGTTGTAGGCTGGCTATTGACAGAGGTGCCTCGGTCACATTCCATGGGACCTCTTGTCCTCTAAAAGACTAGACTGGCTTCCTTATGTGACGGTGTCAGGGCAGCATTCCAGGTGGGTAAAGGGAGAAACTACAAGGCCTCTTGAGGCCTCAAGTTTAGAATTTGAACAATTTCAATTTCTACTGCCACATTGTATTATACTCAAAGCAAATCACCAAGATCAACCAAGATTCGAGTGACAGAGCAATAGACTCCACCTTTCCATAGCCTGAGCTGCCAAGAATTCATGGCCATATTTGATTTACTCCCTGCCCCCGCCCCCCCCCTCCTTCCCCGACAACGTTCAGGATCCATTGACAGTGGCAAACTGACCAAATTTCCCAGGTGATTACTCTGAAGAGTCAGTCCCTTGTGAATATTAGTAATTATCAAGCTAAGATGGAACACTCTGTGTTAGGCCCCAAGCTCAACGCTCGACAGGTACTGTCTGTTTCTCACAGGGATTCTCTGAGATATGTGATCTTTCCTTTTTTTTTTTTTTTTGAGACTCTTGTTTTCACTCTTGTTGCCCAGGCTGGAGTGCAATGGCGTGATCTTGGCTCACTGCAACCTCCGCCTCCTGGGTTCAAGCAATTCTCCTGCCTCAGCCTCCTGAGTCACTGGGATTACAGGTGCCTGCCACTATGCCCAGCTAATTTTTGTTATTTTTAGTAGAGACGGGGTTTCGCCATGTTGGCCAGGCTAGTCTTGAACTCCTGACCTCAGGTGATCCACCTGTCTCAGCCTCCCAAAGTACTGGGATTATAGGCGTGAGCCACTGCACCTGGCCGAGATAGGTGATCTTCCAACACCCATTTTATAGTTAAGGAAACTGAGGCTTAGGGAGAGAAGATTACTTGCTCAAAGTCATGAAGCTTATAAGTGGCTACCCTGAAACTTGAACCCCAAGGCTGTGATGTTCTTACCCTCTGTTGAGACTGACTGGCTAGCCATAACCTGATTAAAAAAAAAAAACAACAAAACTGTACTAATGATAATGAGCATTTCACATCCATGGTCTCATTGGCTCAATATGACAACCCTGTGATGTAAAATGCGGAACAGTTTTGAAGGAATGAAACTGGATGTTCAGAGTGTGAGTCCATTGCTAATAAGAGGTAGAATCAGAAACATGCAGACAGATAACAGAGAATTCTACCCTCAAGTGAGAATGTCACCCGAGGAGGGCAGGGCCTTATCTTTATTGTTTACCAGACCTTGGAGTGAGTGACTGGTGCCTTCTCTGTGATACGGGGCTTCAAGTCAGCACAGGCAGGCTCCTCTGTGGTACAGTGCACTGGGCCTGGCCTGTGTAGGGAGGCTGGGGCAAGGGTAGCACGTGAAGCCATGGGTCCCAGGTCAACAGTGACACCAAAGACAGGACCTTCAGAGGAAAGGGCCAGTCTACTCTCTATTTTATGCTGCATGAGAGGGGAGAAATGAAACCTCAGTTCAAGCAGGGTAGACATTGAGAGAAAGTTCTTAACCTGTGAGGATTTATTCGTGCTGGAACCACTAAGGGAAGTTATAGAATCATTCTTTCTGAAAGCATGCTGGGATCAGATGGACCAGAGGCCCTGAATCATTTTCCTATCCCAAGGAGCCATGCCCCACACTACTATAAGTAACAGTGGTTCCATGGACTGGTGAATTCTCTCCTGGGCCACTGGGGAGACACAGCCCTAGGGAACTACATATCAAAGTGCCTGAGCTGGTGAGGCATGTATAGTTTAAAAAGGCTTCCCAAGAGATTGTGAGTCTCATTTGGTGCCTGCCATCTCCCAATAGAATATAAGCTTCATGAGGACATGAATTTATGTCTGTTTTGTTTATTCTTGTATCTAGCGCCTAGAACAGGCCTAGCACAGAGTAGGTGCTCACTAAGTATTTGTCAGATGAATAAACAAATGAAATTGTCCTCTGTCAAATGCATCTTCAGTTGAGAACTAAAACAAGAGTCCTTTGTGTAGCACAGACACTCATTCACTTAGGGGCTAGACTGATGACCTTTTCTATTTATGGTTCTATAAAATAAGAAAGACCTAAGGCCTCCATGAGCTGTGAGGAAGTTGGGATCTCCCCCCGCCTCAAGCCTGGCGCCTTGCCCTGCCGCTCCCTACCCCAGGGAGTGCCGAGGCTTACTCTGTTCACACCTCCTCACTGAGCAGAGCCTCTTTGGTCATCGGCTTGGCTGGGCACTGAATTTCTCTCATCTGTGGCCATATACACATGGGATGGCTCTTGTTTGACTTGCCCTTTGAAAAACAACTTAAGCATGTTGAGGTTTCCTGTTGATTGGGGGCAGCCAGAGGCCTGTGACCCAGCAGGGAATTGTCAGCCAATCCCTGAGTCACCCAAGCTCCAGTTTTCTGTGTGTGAGCGAGCAGTGACAGCAGCCTGGCTCAGGGGCAGCTGGCTGCCTTCCTGTGGATGGCATGGCATTCCGGAGCCTGAGAGGCTGGGCAGCCCAGAGCTGAGGGCCACGGCCTTAGGGTCAGGTAGGCCTTGTACTGTGCAGTGTTGGCAAATCCTGCTGTTTTTGAACTGAAACTATTTGGAAAGAATTCTGAAAGTTGACAGTGGTTACTCTAGTAGACAACTAGAAAAGTGTGCCCAAGAGGAAGTATGCTCATGGTTCTCTTCAATAAGCTCACCTTTCCCTTCCTTTTGCTGTTCATCATTCACCGAGCACCTTCCAGACACTATCTGTTTGTCTCTGGGCCTAGAAGAAACCATGGTCTAGTAGGGAAGACCAAGAAGTCCCTTGATACTTACAAGTGCTGTGGCAGGGGTGTGCCAAGTGCTGTAGGGATTTCTCTTGAGCTGCCTCAGGGCCCTGGCGGTTCAGAAAGTGGCAGAGCACTGCTTCCTCTTCAGAGAGGCAGCCTAGTATAGTGGAAGTTCATGTCCTGGTTTCACTTACCAGCTGAGTGACCTCGGATGCGATATTAAACCTTTCTGTGCCTTAGTGTTTTTTATTTGTAAAATGAAGATAATAAACATGATAATAACCTCATCGAATTTTCAGGAAGATGAAATGAGTTAACATATGTAAAAGCATTTATTCAGAATTGTTCCTTGTATTTGCCAAGATCTGCATATAGATTTGGAGCTGGGACATGGTAGATGCTTACTGGATGTGATGCCACTGCTGGAGGGTGGGGCTGCCTAAGGAGTTGGCCTCCCCACTCCATTGGCTTCCTCAATGACAGAGTGGAAAAGACTCTTTCCTGAGGGGCCCTTCTGACCTTTCTGAGGCCCTCAGGGATTTTAATTCTGGTCAGAACCCAGCATGAAGAAGCGAGATGTTACGTCTAGTAGCAGAAGTCCCAGGGGAGACAGAGGCTTGTTAAGGGGAAAGATCAAAGGGTTTGAGTGTATGTGGGGGCTACTTCAGGGAGTGGCGATGAAGAACCACCTTGCACCAGTTCACAAGAGCTGATTAGTGGCATCTCTTCTCAACTCCACAGCCAATGACATCACATTGGTAGCTCAGCCATAGTTGGAATATTTATACTACCAAAATTGGCAAGTGCTACCAATCTGCTGTTGCCCCTAGAGAGCCGGTTGTTCAGACTTGTTTGGTTTTGGGTTTTTTGGTCCCTTTTTCCCTCTTTTTGCCATACACAGAGTCTCACTATGTTGCCCAGGCTGGTCTTGAACTGCTGGGCTCAAGTGATCCTCTTGCCTCTGCCTCTCTAAGTGCTGGGATTACAGGCATGAGCCACACCTTCTGAGAACTGGTTGTTAAGCATGTGGCAGCACACCACTGGGCTTTCTGTCCTCTTGTTGGCAGATGTAGACTCTTGGGATGCTCTCGCTTGGCACAGAACAGGTGTCTGTTTCAGACGTTACTCAGGGTGCCTGGGGATGGTTTGGGCAGAGAGACCTGTTGAGTTTGGCCTGCTGTGATTAAGGAGCTATTGCTCTCCTTGAAGACAGCCTTCAAGGTGTATTACTTGAATAGAGTACTCTTTGAGAGTCCTCCAGGAAAAAGATGCTGAGTTCTGTAAGAATAAAACAGGATGCCACTGGTTGGTCAGCCACTCACTGCCATTTTCTTTTCTTTTCCTTTGTTTTGTTTTGCCCCCAGGTCTCAGTCAGTCTCTCCACCTCCAGTTCTCTCCCCACCAAGGAGTCCCATCTACCCGCTCAGTGATAGTGAAACCTCAGCCTGCAGGTACCCCAGCCACTCCAGCTCCCGGGTGCTCCTCAAGGACCGGCACCCCCCAGCTCCTTCACCCCAGAATCCTCAAGATCCCTCCCCAGATACTTCCCCAGCCACCTGTCCCTTCAAGACCACTAGCTTCGGTTATTTGGACAGAAGCCCTTCGGCGTGCAAGAGAGAAGCCCAGAAGGAGAATGTCCAAGGCGCAGCCCAGGATGTAGCAGGGGTAGCTGCCTGCCTCCCCCTTGCCCAGAGCACGCCATTCCCGGGGCCAGCGGCTGGCCCCCGGGGCGTCTTGCTGACCCGTACCGGTACCCGTGCTCACAGCCTGGGCATCCGGGAGAAGATCTCAGCATGGGAAGGTCGCCGAGAGGCGTCGCCCAGGATGAGCATGTGTGGAGAGAAGCGGGAGGGCTCTGGGAGCGAGTGGGCGGCCAGTGAGGGCTGCCCCAGCCTGGGCTGTCCCAGCGTGGTGCCGTCCCCCTGCAGCTCAGAAAAGACCTTTGATTTCAAGGGCCTCCGGAGGATGAGCAGGACCTTCTCCGAGTGTTCCTACCCAGAGACTGAGGAGGAGGGAGAGGCGCTCCCTGTCCGGGACTCTTTCTACCGGCTGGAGAAACGGCTGGGCCGGAGTGAGCCCAGCGCCTTCCTCAGGGGGCATGGCAGCAGGAAGGAGAGCTCAGCAGTGCTGAGCCGGATCCAAAAAATTGAACAGGCCCTGAAGGAGCAGCCAGGCCGGGGGCTCCCCCAGCTCCCCAGCAGCTGCTACAGTGTGGACCGGGGGAAAAGGAAGACTGGAACCTTGGGCGCTTTGGAGGAGCCGGCAGGGGGTGCGAGTGTGAGCGCTGGCAGCCGGGCAGTCGGAGTGGCTGGAGTTGGGGGGGAGGCGGGCCCACCCCCAGAGAGGGAAGGCAGTGGTTCCACTAAGCCCGGGACCCCTGGAAACAGCCCTAGCTCCCAGCAGCTGCCATCGAAGAGTTCCCCCGATCCTGCTGTGAACCCTGTCCCCAAACCCAAGCGCACCTTTGAATACGAGGCTGACAAGAACCCCAAGAGTAAGCCCAGCAATGGTCTACCTCCTTCACCCACACCTGCTGCTCCACCCCCTTTGCCCTCCACCCCAGCCCCGCCAGTCACCCGGAGACCCAAGAAGGACATGCGTGGTCACCGCAAGTCCCAGAGCAGGTAACGCATGCCCCTCCGGTGTGTTGTAGCTGAATACCGTGGTTTTCTTTTAAATGGACAGTGCAAACACAGATTGTAGGATGGGTCACAGTCAGTAGTGCTCTGAAATACTGAATAATTGTTAGGTGGTAGTTGTGGTAGTGAAAAATGAGATTGTTCTACTCTTACAAGATACTTGGACGTGAGTGGGAATGCTTACAGGATACTTGGGACCTGAGTGCTGGTCACTGAAGGTATTGTCTGGGCTTGGCCTTTGGGGTAGAGCTGGGCTGTGTCCTGCACCTGTTGGAGCTTCTTCAGTCTTCCATTGGGAGTAGGTAAAGCAGGCAGTCCTTTGCGGACTAGTAGGATCTTAGCCTCCTTACAACCTGAAGTACCAGCATTAGAAATTAATTTCTTTGAATGAAGCATTATCTGAATACTGCATTTTATCATTAACATGGTAGTGTCTGCAAATTTAACACAATTCCCTCTCTTCTGAGGGCCTCCTGGCCATACACGAACCCTGGGCCTATATCAAGAGGGGATTATTGGGGAGATTGGTGAAAAAAGGAGTAAAACAGGAATGAGCCTGTTCCGAGGCTCACGTTGGTGTCCTGGTCAGTCTCAGGATTTCTAACCCCAGATTACTAAGGGCAGTCTCCCCAGTAACTTGGAGCTGGAGCTATTGGAATTGGTGAAAGCTGGCAGGCATCTTGTTCTCTGAATCAGGGTAGGCTGGGAGTGAGCTTCCTTCGGAATACTCATCTGCGTACACCTTACTGCCTTTCTTATCTAACCCCACAACAAATGGGTATTCAGGTTTGTTTCACTTCCAGGGATTCTTTAGTCTGTCCCCACACTTCAGGCTTCATCTAACATATCCCATCTCATACATAAACTTTCCTGCCATGTGCAGAAAGGAAGAAATTTCAAAGATTCAGACCCCCGAGTCGGAACAGCCCATGGCTAAGGGTAATCCCATGTTTGAGTCCACCCCAGAATGCTCACTGGCTCTTTAATTCTTAAACGGCCTGCCAAGAGTGTTTGCTTTGTCCTTATTCATCCAATTCTATAAACATTCATCTAGAGCCTACTGTGCACCAAGATTGTGCTGGTCAACAGGACGCAGAGGCAAATAGGACATGGTTCTTCCATTCAAGGACTTCGTGGTCTGGTGCACAGATAAATCATAGATAATGTCATACGTGCCGTGACTCATGGCAGTGCAGGAGGCTGCAGAGACCCAGAGAAGGGGCATCTGAGTTAGATGGGGGAGAGAAGGGAGGCTCCTCATAGAGGGAGTTGCTGAGCTAAATTTAGAAGAGCCAAAAGCAGTTGACTAGGTGACCAAAGGGAGTGGGGGGAGAGTTCATCAGCCTGAAGGTTTTACACATATTCTACCCCACACTGCATTTATATATAATATATACACACATATACCATATATAGAGGAGTCCCTTCATGTAAGAATTAATTAGCAAACTTAAATCTGTGCTCTTGGAAAAAGAGAAACAGTTCCAAAAGTGCAGTCTGTTCTGTATGCCGTTTCACGCAGTGAACATGTTCCATGAGGAGTAGAGATGGTAAGTTTGTGTCTGTTACACCAAGTGTGATTCTCATATTTAATATACTTTTTTATTAAAAAAAAATGCAGTCCAGGTGAGGTGGCTCACACCTGTAATCCCAGCACTGTGGGAGGCTAAAGTGGGAGGATCGTTTAAGACCAGGAATTCGAGACAGCCTGGGCAACATAATGAGAACCCATCTCTACAAAAAATTTAAGAAATTAGCTGGAGTGTTGGCATATGCCTGTAGTCCCAGCTACTTGGGAGGCTGAGGAGGGAGGATAGCTTGAGCCCAGGAGGTTGAGGGTATAGCGAGTATGATCACACCACTGCACTCTAGCCTGGGCAACAGCGCAAGACCTTGTCTCAAAGAAATGTGTGTGTGTGTGTGTGTGTGTGTGTGTGTGTAAAATGCAAGCCAAGCCAAGTGTTTCTTCTGGCATTCAGCCAAAAAAAAAAAAAAAAAAAAACCAACCTGGGGAGACACTATTAGTTTTAATGAGAGACAGAATGTTGGTCCTCAGTGTGACACCTTCCTGGGGGATTTTCAAGGATAATTTGATTGAACATGATTTGTGTCTTATTTACTGACTTGAGGGCTACCTGCATACGATGCTGAGTCTACTGTATATGCCAAAGAAAACTTGCTCTCACACTAACTCTGGTCCTGGGCCAACATTTGTGAACCACTGTGCTCAGCCACTGGATGTTTAACTAGTTGAGAATCTGGGCCAAAGACAGAAATGTGGGAGTCATCAAGATAGAGATGGTAGATATGGCAATGGCCCATGGATATTTGGTCCCTAGAAAGTGCAGAGTGAGAAAGAGTTTTTAAGACAGAACTCTGAGAGACCCGGACACTTAAAAGGCAAATGGAAAAGGAGGACCCCTCACAAGAGTCTGAAAAGTAGTGGCCAGAGAGTTAGTTGAAAGCCAGGAGGGAATGTGTCACAGAGGCACAGGGAGGAGATGCCAATATACAGAGTGTTCGGTTGTGTTGAGTGCTTAGGGCAGGGGCAGGCAAGCTAAGAACAAGCTGTAGCCTTCAGGACACTTTTAGTCCTTTACCTACACCCTAGGACTCTCAGGAGAAGCTGTTAGTAAACAAGAGAAAAAGGGCTCTATTGGCTGAAAGGTCTGATGGTGCCCCAAAGAAGAGGGAGGTGTTCATGGGTGGGAGGAGGGATCCAGTCAGTGCCTTTCTTTCTCTCCCTCCCCAGGAGCCTGCGGGGACTTGCCTTGGAGAGGGAGAGGATGCAGTTGGGGTCTCAGATGAGGGACGTACCTCTCCCATGAAGGAGAGGGGCAGAGAGTGCTGTAGGCTCAGGGTGTCTTAGGAGACAACAAGCTGTGGTCTTGAAATTGTACAGTAGAGAGGAAGGTTGTCCAAAGGATGGAAAGGAGCAAGCTAGCTGAAGGGAAGCTTGGTCTTGGAAGCAGCTTCTGGCTGCAAATTGTCCTCCCAGCTCCACCTTGGCAGTGGTCTTATTTGTTTTAAGGGCTCAGCCCTTCCTGCTTCAACAAACCACCCAGCAACAACTGTTTTTCCAACCCCCTGACAGCCCTGAGTGGGACCCTCCCAGTGTTGAACCTTCCTACCTGCTTAGTGCAGTGGCAGGAGTCCCCAGCTAGGATGCAGATGAGGATGTGAGACCACAGAGGCAGACCAGGCACCCAATTCCAGTGGAATCACAGACACTTCTCAAGGAGGATATTCTCTAGGGCTTGAGGCCAAAATTATAGTTAAGAGCTCAGGCCCTGGAGTGAGACGTTGCCTGGGAGAATCGTGCCTCTGTCACTTCCATCTTCTCTTTCACAAAATGTCACAATACTGGTGACACTGTTGTGAAGATTAATGAGATAACACATGTAAAGGTGCATTTGATGCAGCACCTGGAACAGCATGCTTTTAAGCTGGGGTAGTTGTTGTTACCTAATAGCAGAATTATTCGGGATAAGGCACATTGCAGGCACCCAGGCTGAGGTCTTTCAGACCATCTGTCTCTTCATTTGGATGGTAAGTTTGGACCCACCTTGATGCTGTTTCAGAAGCTGGCTTTATGAGGAGGGCCTATGGTCTTTGCTGTTGCCATGGACATTCCCCAGCAAGGCAGCAGAGATTTGATTCAGCAGGAATGACTCTTGCTCTTGTTATCCACAGAAAATCCTTTGAGTTTGAGGATGCATCCAGTCTCCAGTCCCTGTACCCCTCTTCTCCCACTGAGAATGGTACTGAGAACCAACCCAAGTTTGGATCCAAAAGCACTTTAGAAGAAAATGCCTATGAAGATATTGTGGGTAAGCAATGGCAGAGGTGGCGGCTGGGTCATCTCAGGGGACTGCAGAAGAACAGGAACAGGAGGAGACACCTAGATTGACCTCCTTCACTGTGGGCAGGCATGGTCCCACCTTCTGGAACTCCTCCTGGAATGGGACATCAGGGGAAGCACCTTAGCAAAGATAGAGCGGCTTTGTGATTAAAAGCTTGGCTCTTGAATGAACTGAAATCCAAAGGACCTTTGGGGACATGAGAAGGAGAAAACGACATCATTCCTTTCCTTTATTTTTAGAAGGCTTTGAAGTCCAGCAGGCCCTCTTCCTTAGCTGTGTGCCCTTAAGGCAAATCACTTAACTTTTGTGAAGACTCTGTTTTTCTCTTATAAAATGATGATGTGACTATATTAACAACAACAGTAATAGTAATAATATTTTGAGCCGGGCATGGTGGCTCATGCCTGTAATCCCAGCACTTTGGGAGGCTGAGGCTGGTGGATCACCTAAGGTCAGGAGTTCGAGACCAGCCTCCATCACTACTAAAATACAAAAAATTAGCTGAGCATGGTGGCAGGCACCTGTAATCCCAGCTACTAGGGAGGCTGAGGCAGGAGAATCGCTTGAACCCAGGAGGCGGAGGTTTCAGTGAGCTGAGATCGCGCCATTGCACTCCAGCCTGGGCAACATGAGTGAAGCTCCATCTCAAAAAAAAAAAAAAAAAGTAACAATACTTCATAAGGTTATTGTTAGAATTAAATAAGATTGAGTGTCTGGTACAGGCCTGCTACCTGGTCAGAGATGGCCATCTTCTTTCTGTGTTCTTACGTGGTGGAAGGGGCGGAGGGAGTTCTCTGGGGTTTCTTTTAAAAGGGCCGTAATTGGTGAAGGCCCTGCACTCATGACCTAATTACCTCCCAGAGGCCTCACCTGTAAATACCAGCACACTGGGGATTAGGTTTCAACATAGGAATTTTGGGGGACAGAAACATTCAGTCTATTGTACAAGCTAACACGTTTCATTGCCCCAGTTTCATGGGTGCTGGCAGAAGACACGAGACCTCTGGGTCACAAAGGACTTTATTACTCATGGCACAGCAAGCAGCATGAGCTTCGTGTTCATACGGATTTCCCCTTGTGCCTAAGTCCCATGGGGCGGTGTGGAGAAGGCCCAGGTGGAAGCTGCACACGCTGCGGGTCCATGTTCCAGCTGGGGAGCCCAAGTGTAGGAAACCCCAGTCTTTTCAGAGACTGCTGGCAAACCTGCCTAACCTTTGTCCTTGGAGGAAACATTATCTTTATCACTCTGGTCAGGAAACAAATCTGCCTCTGCCCTGAAGGGAGACACTATCTCTGTCTTCCAAGGCTGTTTGCTGTATAAATACCCTTTAAAATACAGTCGGGAACTATCAGTTCCTCTTGTTCAGAAGAAGGGCAGAAATGCAAGACTCCATTGAGATTTGTCTTCCAACAGGTGGGAAGACATGGTATTGGCAAACTTGTGTTCACGGATCAGATGAAAGATAGGTGCTCTAGGCTGGGTTGCATTTGTTTTGTTTTTTGGCGTTCATTTCAATTCTATTAGCATCCTCTTCAGTAAGGGACTTTGATTCTGCTCAAGTGAAGTGTGCGTATCATTGTAGGTCAGTGAGGAGGAGAGAGGCTGTGTGTTGCCTGCTTGCTGGCTCCCTCTCTATGTCCCTGTCTTGCCTCTGTCTTGGGCCTTGATCTGAAGAATGTGGTGTTAGTTAATACAGGAGAGAGAGAAGTGGCCCAGGGTAGAGGGAACCCTCCAGATTCTCAGAAGCCTGGAATATTTCTTTTTCTTTTTTTTTTTTTTTTTTGAGACGGAGTCTTGCTCTGTTGCCCAGGCTGGAGTGCAGTGGTGCAATCTCGGCTTACTGCAAGCTCCGCCTCCCGGGTTCACGCCATTCTTCTGCCTCAGCCTCCCCAGCAGCTGGGACTATAGGTGCCTGCCACCACGCCTGGCTAATTTTTTTGTATTTTTAGTACAGACAGGGTTTCACTGTGTTAGCCAGGATGGTCTCGATCTCCTGGCCTCGTGATCCGCCCGCCTCAGTCTCCCACTGTGCTGGGATTACAGGTGTGAGCCACTGCGCCCGGCCAGCTTAGAAGCCTGGAATCTTATGAAGAGAGGGCCATCTGTTCCCTCATTTGATCTGAGCCATTGGTTTCATAGCCGTTTCCTTACCACTTGCTGGGCCAGCGTTTCTGGGGAGACAGCAGCCATGCCGGGACCTGCAGGGACACTGCTTTCCCAGGAACAGAGTGTATAGTATGTAGCCATGCAAAACTGGGTCACAGCAGGAAGACTGTGGGAATGAGGTCCCTAGAACAGCAAAAGAGTTTGGGGAGGGAGGCCCTTTCCCTTACCACCGGGGAAAAGACAGCTTTGTACCTACAGGCCACCCAGAGCAGAGATCAAGAGCTAGGGACATCAGAACAAAAGATCCAGAAGCCAGGTGGGCAGTTAAGGAAGACGCCCCAACTGCAGCCCATACCCCAGCCACCCAAGAGGCAGCCAATGCTGTTCCTGTATTTCTCACCTCCTTATGCAAGACCAACATCCCAGAGCGGAAGAAAGTCCTCCCGAGTGAGTGAGTAGGCAGAGGCCTAGACACACTTGCCCTCCTCTTTCCCTTCTCTCAAACCTGACCTAAGAAGGCCTGGGGAACAGCTGTGTTGCCCAGGACAGTTCTTCCAAAATTCTGCCCCCCAAACATTGCCCCAAAAAATCCTGAACAGAGCCCTGGATGGTGGAACCCTGGACAGAGAGAAATGGTTGAAGCCATCCCTTTCTCAAATTATTTCAGTTCAGATGATCCAAGAAGGTATCCCCACAGGAAATCCTTGTCAGATAATAGAGAACGGGAGGAACACAGGATTGCCAGCACCCAGCATAGTCAAGGGACATCAGAAAAACACAGCCCTCTCTGCCCACGGCAGCACCCACACTGGGTGCCCCCAGGGTCCTGGGCAGCAAACTGACACATTGCAGTTTCTGCCAAACTAGAGTGAATGAGAATGTACCCTGCAACAGGAGGTAGGGAGGGGGTGGGGCAACAGAGCTCCCTCCCCACTCATTAGGGAGGACTCTCTTCCACTCTGGGTGTTGCATGAGGAGTTAAAAAAAATATGGGAGCAGCTTGGCTACCTCTTGGGTGGCTGAGTACAGCTAGGGGTCAGCGCTCTGTGGGCAGAAGGTAGACGTAGCTGCTTACCTGGCTTCTGGATCTTTGGAGCACTTAGAGAACAGGGAAAGAAGAGAGGGGGAGGATGTGGGAGAAAGGGAGGGGAGCGACCCAGGCACCAGTTTGGGAATATACTACATCGGATGTTTAGGTTTTGCTTTGGCCTCGTGGGGTGGTGGGGGTGGTTTCCGGAGTCTGCAGTTAGGACAGTGCCCTGTGCATGTTTTCCTTTTTTATGTCCCCATAGCAGCCCAATCTGAATTTCTGGGACCTGACTAGGGAGGCCAGAGGGAAATACAGAGGAAAATATTCTCTTTCTGTTAGATTCTGGTGGGTTTCTTTTTTCTTCCCTGGGGACAGGCCTGAGAGTTCAGAGCTCCCCACAAGGCTTCAGGAGGTGTCTTATTGCTGAACTCAGAATGGCAGTTTCCCATCTTGCCTAGGACTGATCAGTGGCTCGGACTTCCTGGGAGCCATCTCTCTGGTCTTGGCCCAGCCTGTGCTCTGTGGGGTGAAGGATGACTCTGACCCCGCTGGATCAGGCTTCTGCAGGCATGCAGGAATGGAGCTGTTGGGAGGCAGAGAGCCTAGTGCTTATCTCCATCTTGGGTGCTGGTGATTGGACTGGAGTCCTGTCTGTCAGAGGTGGAGGGCCAGTTGGCCCCAAGACAAACATGTCTCTCTGTGAGCATTGGACTCGAATGGGGGTTGTGGGGGGTTTGCTGGCCTCCTGCGTACACTAGGCATGATGCCTGAGGAGCTGGGGTGGGGTACTCCCAAACATGCTGAGGTTTACCTTGCTAACTTGCAGAAAAGGAGTTCGGAAAGAAAGTTACTGCCTTGCTGCTTCCTGGGCTGCTATTTCTTGCCTGTCCCATCTGACATCTGCCCCTGGAAGATGCTGCTATTCTACAAGACCTTATGTTTGCATTCTGAGCCTGACACTTAAAAATGCACCCAAGGAAGCAGCTTGTTAAGGAATTATGTGTAGTGGCCTCGGCGCCTGAGCTGCATTCCTGCAGATTCCCACTCCCATCAGCTAGCCTGGGCTGAGGGAGCGTTTCCAGGAACTTCAGTGGGATGCAAGCTGGGGACCGGGCCAGTCAGCCTGGACTGCAAAGGCTTTTGAGCCTCCACTCTCTCTGGTTGCTTCCCTTATTTGCCCCCAGGCTGGGAAACAGTAAGGAGCAGAGGGCACCCACTGGGATGGAGGTTGCAGTGGGAAACAAAACAGCCAAGAGGTGCAGCCTGGGAAGGTGCCAGGGCTGTTGAGAAATGGTGTCAAGGCTTGGAGGGTGGGCAACAGCCAGCCCCTTAGAGGCCCCAATCCGATCTGTTGCCGGGGAGTTGGGCTCTTAGCCTGGCCCTTTCTGTCCTGTGTGAGAGAGGGAAAAAGACTGAGAACCAGGAGAAACAGCTGGTTGGAACCGGACGTTGTTGGGGAGGGAAGCTGCAGACCCAGGACCCTAATAATGGGTGTGGTCCAGGAAGCTTAGGACTGTGTTAGGAGAAATTCTCAGTGCCTGTGTGTATACACACACCCCTTTCCTAACTGGTTTTTCCAGTTAGGTTGGGGCTGGGGGAGTGCTGTATGTGTGGTTAAGACCAAAGGAGTTATGGGGAGGAGTGGGAGGTTGTGGGGAGGAGCGGGAGGTCGTGGGGAGGAGCGGGAGGTCGTGGGGAGGAGCGGGAGGTCGTGGGGAGGAGCGGGAGGTCTTGGGGAGGAGTGGGAGGTCGTGGGGAGGAGTGGGAGGTCGTGGGGAGGAGTGGGAGGTCGTGGGGAGGAGTGAAAATTGTGGGGAGGAGTGGGAGGTTGTGGGGAGGAGTGGGAGGTCGTGGGGAGGAGTGGGAGGTCGTGGGGAGGAGTGGGAGGTCGTGGGGAGGAGTGGGAGGTCGTGGGGAGGAGTGAAAAGTTGTGGGGAGGAGTGGGAGGTCGTGGGGAGGAGTGGGAGGTCGTGGGGGGAGTGGGAGGTCGTGGGGAGGAGTAGGAGGTCGTGGGGAGGAGTGGGAGGTCGTGGGGAGGAGTGGGAGGTCGTGGGGAGGAGTGGGAGGTCGTGGGGAGGAGTAGGAGGTTGTGGGGAGGAGTGGGAGCAGGGCCCAGAGGGGCTGGATTCTTCCTTTAAGAAGATTAGTGTGACACCTTTGGGCTCTGACAGTCCCCTTTTAGAAGAGTGCAAAGCAGAAATTCTTGGTGATGCCTTTTGTCCCTTATTTCATCATCCAAGCTGGGAAAGATTGAGACCTCTCGCTTCTCCAGCTGGGCTTGCTGAGGGCCGGGCCTTCAGGGAAGAGGGTCCACCTCTTCGTCCCTCTCCAAGGGTCATGTGGACTGTCCCGAGAAAGCTGTGTGGGCAGGAATGCAGGTAGAAATTTGCAATCTGCTAGGCTCCCTGTCTCCCATTCATGCCCATGCTGAATCTCCCATTCAGCCCTAGCTCCTTCAGCTCTGTCCTCCATAGGACGCTCTGCACACCATTTCCCAGCCTACCGTCTCCTCCAACTCTGAGCCATTGCTTTGATATTTATTTGCTCTCAGCTGGTTCAGTTTAGTGGTCCAGGACTCAGGGTCCACTTGCCTCTGTACATCTCCACCCCCTGGCCCCCTGTCCACCTGGAGAGATGACTGGGAGAATCTATTTGAGACAGCTCCTCCAGGGCAGTCAGGAATGGTCCAGGAAGCTGGGAGATGAGTTAGGGCAGTGAAGGGACCAAGCTGAGGCTGGGGAGGCAGCATGTGGGCTGGGCCAGCCATCTATTTGCTGGAGAACTGATTAGTGGCTTTGTTACATCAGAGAGGACGTTAAACATTGCTGGAGAAGAGAGGCTGGCACAAGGGGCTGGGGAGGAGCAGGCCTTCCTGAAATCAAGTTTCCAGAGACAGGACCTATCTTGAGAACCTGATGTTGCTGGCTGTTTTCCCCTGGGTTGTCAGTGATGTGCACCAGCCTTGTACATCTGTTACTTCCCTGGGCCTCAGTATCCTATGTCTTTTTCTTAGAGCTTTGGATTTTGTATCAATATTCAAAGCTCTTACTGTAGGGAAAAGAAGGAAGGAAGGAGGGAGTGAGGTGAAGGAGGGAAGGATGTCAAAAAAGAGGGCTAGTCTTGGGACTCATGTCACACACTCAGAAGCCATTGGAAGTTTAGAAAGCTCTATCTAAAGCAGTGGTTCTCAGTGAGGGGACAACTTCACTCTTCCCTCCCTCCCTTCCTGCCTCCCTCCCTCTGTCTCCCTCCTTTCTTCCCTCTGTCCATCCCAGGGAGCATCTGGCAGTGTCTGGAGACATTTTTGGCTGTTACAGCTAAGGAGATGCTAATGTCTCCTGGTGGATAGAAGCCAAGGTTGCCACTAAACATCCTAAAAATGGACAGGACAATCTCCCACAACAAGAATTATTCAACCCCAAATGTCAGTGGCTTGGAGAAACCCCTGGGGTTGGGACAAGGCTTCCTATAGGTTGGGGATTATAATAAAGGCCCTGGCTTATCCTGCAGTCCAGGGCAGTTTGGATTTGTTGAGCTTGGCATAAATGTTCTCCCTGCCCTGATGTGGACAGTGATGCTCTGGTCCTGTTTTAGGGGATCAGAAGACTGTGTCCTGGCATTCTCCCTTCTTAGTTCCCCCACCTCCTCACTCCTGCAGGGCATATGTTGGGGAAGGACCAAGAAGTAGAGAATCCATCCCCAATGCATCCCTAAGTGCCCCACAGCAGGGTAGGCTGGAGAAAACATGCAGGGGGTGCCGGGTTTGCTATTTGGCTTCTTGCGACAGGGCTGCTGGGCCAGCTCCGCTTAGTCAGGGCTCTGGAATGGAGACAAGTCATTTTAATAGCATGACTGTGTTACAGGAAAAGGTCTGCTCCATTGCTGGGGACTCTGCTTGGAGTTGGGAATCACTTAATCCAGTCCCAAATCCCAATGACCCATCTTTGACTCATAAGTTTACAGAGATTTATATTGCTCCCACTGCAGTCTATTTAGCTGTCACTGAAATCCTTTCTTCACACCCACACCCTAACTCTGTAAGAGCATTTCCTAAATTCGTTGTGGTTCTGCATAAGTAGATGCCACAATGTGGAGGGAGCTCCACTTTGGAAATGGAGAAATCTGCAAGCATACAGGGATTGGCTCTTCTCCCGTGCCCTCTCTAGGAAAGCTTCACTCTCAGCAGCCTTTGTTCCTCATCCTCCAGCTCCTTCTTCTGCCTGCTTTCTGAGGAGTGGGGTCTGAGTTCCTCTGGGGCGTAAGGCACAGTCAGACATCTGTAGGACAAGTGTGGGACTCAGTGGTCACCCGGGCTCAAACCTGCTGCTGAGCAGAGGTGCTGGAGTGAGTCCTGCTCTGTAGCAGGAAAATAGGGAAAGGGGTGCAGAGAGGGCTGTGTTCTGAGTTCCCCAGGGAACTGTTCACCCCATGGATTCTGCCACCAGGATCGAGCTAGGACTGACCTGGCCCATGGTGTTACTCTATTTTAGAAAAGGTGTATGTTGGAGGGGTGGGGGCAGGAGATACAGCTTGTGGAAAGGAGTGCCACTCAACATCTTCAAGGGCAGGGATTGTGTCTTGGACTTTTCTGAGATTTTCTGGTAATGCCAATACAATGCCCACTGCCAGAGATTTTAGAACTAGTCCTGAGAAGCAAGAACTCTCCTCACCCCCACCCTTTGGCCCAGACTCCTTCCAAGCCTTTCACACCTCCCCTGTGTCACAGCAGGAGAGTTTGTTCCAAAAGGGGAGTGTTGATGGTTCTCTTTTTGCTGAGATCAGCGGTAGAGGGCATAGACACTACAGTAGGAGAGTCATTGAACAGATCATTACCGAACACTTCCTCCCTGCTAATCACTGTTCCGTTCCGAGGTTGCCTCGGTGAACAACACAAAACCCTGCCCTAAAAGACTTGTTGAATGGCATCGTAGGTGAGAGGGGGGCTCTCTACGGTTCTATGAGTTCCTCCATGCCCACCTTCCAAAGTAGGTCCCCAGGGAGATCCCCTGAGAGTTGGGTGAAGGGACAGCCATGTGACCTGAAAACCCTTCCTACCTTGAACTGTGTTATCTCTGGGGTGTTTGCAGCAGAGGGAAGGGAGCCAAGGAAAGACTCTTGGTGCTGGCTTTGTCCTCTGGCTGGGCACAGGCAGGGGTGGCTGAGCCAGTCTTGTGCAATCCCTGAATTTATAAAGCAGAGGCCAGGCTGAGCTGGGCTGGGGGTGGGGGGTGGGGGGGTGGGGGGGGTGGGCTCTGCTTCTGGACTTGGAGCCAGGATCTGTTTGTAGCCTCCCCACTGCAGACGGGCAGCTGCATGACTCATGAGCTGAGGGGCCAGGCAGAAGCCATTCTCTTTGGTTCACAGGAATTCTGCTTGTTTATTTGTGTGTGTGTGAGTTCGTGTGTTTCCTTCTTCCCTTCTCCCCCTTCTCTAACTCTTCCTCCTCTGCAGGAGATCTGCCCAAGGAGAATCCATATGAGGATGTGGACTTAAAGAGCCGAAGAGCAGGACGAAAATCCCAGCAACTGTCTGAGAACTCCTTGGACTCTTTGCACAGGATGTGGAGTCCTCAGGACAGGAAGTACAACAGCCCACCCACACAGGTAACTCAGCCCTGACATGGGCCTGTAGGGTTAGCGTGAGGGCCACAGTGGGGGCCTGCTCTTCCAAGACTTGGGCCCAGCTTCCACTCAGGCTTTTACCCTCATTAGTACTTGATAAAAGGTCATACCACCCTGAACGCGCCTGATCTCGTCTGATAAAGGAGGTCTCCTCAGCAAAGGGCTGTGCACTCAAGGATGTCCACCATGTTGAAACCTCTGTGGACAACTGGCACCTGCTCTGAGGAGCATCCTGTCCTATCTTCTTTCCCTTCCTACACAAGCTCTGAGCTGCAAAACTCAGCCAGGAGCACTTGCAGTCTCCTGTCTGATTATTTATCACCCTGTGGGAAACAGGAAGACAGGGCCCTAGTGGGAGTCTTGGCATTCTGCAACTCTGCCAGAAGTCATCTCAGTACTGGCATTAGGGGGCCAGGTGTAGGCCCCCAAACCACATTTGGAGAGCCAGACAGGTGTGTGTGACACCTGGAGCCACTCCTATGGGAGAGAGTAAGCATGAATCTTTAAGGAATAGACGGGGAGAAGGCAGAATGAGAGGAAAGGTGAAAAGCCAAAGGAAGCTCTTGGACTTCAGCTCCTTCTGTCCTTGTCCAGGGTATCAGGAGGCAGGTGGAGAGGCTTCTCTGACCTCCCCAGGTAACTCTAATTCTCTTTGCAAATGGAAGGACCTGGATATTATATAGCATTGGCCAGATAATATAAAAATGATTTCTTCTGGCTTTGGGATAAGGTGTTTGTTTTTATAAAAGATTTACCCCATAGCCGGGAGTGGTGGCTCACGCATGTAATCCCAGCACTTTGGGAGGCCAAGGTGGGCAGATCATCTGAGGTCAGGAGTTTGAGACCAGCCTGGCCAGTGAAACCCCATCTCTACTAAAAATACAAACATTAGCTGGGCATGATGGCGCACGCCTGTAGTCCCAGCTGCTTGGGAGGCTGAGGCAGGAGAATTGCTTGAACTCGGGAGACGGAGGTTGCAGTAAGCCAAGATCGCTCCACTGCACTCCTGCCTGGGCGACACAGCAAGACTCCATCTCAAAAAAAAAAAAAAAAAAAAAAAAAAAAAAAAAAAAAAAAAAAAAGATTTACCCTCTAATTAGGGCACTGTTCAAACAGGCTTCTCCTGAGTTTATGTTGCCAGATTGATTGGGTGAGAACAGGAAATTGGGGGCTGTGGAGGAAGGAGGATTTGCTGAAGAGTGAGGAAAGGCAATTCCAGAACCAGACAGTGGTTGGGTGTCTGTGGGGTACTTGCCTCCTGACAGGGTCCACGACAAGGATGGTGCCCTGGGATGAGAGGTCAGCGCACATGGAGAGAGGCAGAGAGTAGATCAGGGCTGGGGAGAGGGCAGCCAGGGCTTGTGGGTGTGGGATCCAATTCAGTGTGAGGCCTGCCTGGCCCAGCTTTGGTGGTAAGAGCCCGGAGCCCCTGTGTTCTCCATGGGAGCAGTTAGGAGGGCCAGGCTGCAGGATCTCCCAGCCCAGCAGGCTGGCCAGTAGGTTATGGCCTCTGCTGTCAGAAACTTTTTAGGATTGGCTCGGGAGCAGAGGTCCAGAAGACTGGTACCATCACCCAGGCCCAGTAATCCTTGTCCCAAAGCTCAGGAGGATCCCCCCAAAATTCCCACTTAGCCTTCTTTTTCCACTCAGATGAGAGCACAGGTGTTTTTAGCCTCTGCTTTCGTTTTTTTGCTGGCAGTAGTGAAGCTTCCTTTAGGGAAGGCAAGTATCTAACCTATCCCTGACCTGGCCGATTAGCAGCTAAAGTCTTAAGAGAGGGATGGAAGTTCCAGGGCAAGATTGCGGGGAGCCAGGGATGCCGGCCCTTGGCCTCTGTGTCCCCGTCCCAGCAGACAGGCACTGGCCAAGGCCTCTGTGGCGAGCCCCTCTCACATGTCCTCTCCCCCATGCCAGCTTTCCCTGAAACCCAACAGCCAGTCCCTGCGCAGTGGGAACTGGTCAGAAAGGAAGAGCCACCGGCTGCCACGATTACCCAAGAGGCACAGCCATGACGACATGCTGCTGCTGGCTCAGCTGAGCCTGCCGTCCTCACCCTCCAGCCTCAACGAAGACAGCCTCAGCACCACCAGCGAGCTGCTGTCCAGCCGCCGGGCCCGCCGTATTCCCAAGGTACCCTCCCCAGAGGCAGCCCACTGGAGCTGGGCAGGTGGGCGGGCAGGCAGCCAGCCTTTCTCTCTCTTTCCTGGCTTCCTTCCTTCCCTAATCTGGACTGCTTCCTCGATTCCCTTTGAATAAATTCTGGGTCCGTGTACTGTCCTCTTTTTCATCTGATTAATTCCCCTTTCTTATCAATAAAGATGCATTAACTGACCTTGGTGCTCAGATGTTAGAGGAAGGAAAGGCTAACCGAGGCTCCCCATTAGTAAGTGTGGTGTATGAATTTTGGGGTATCTGCACACATAAGCATTTCCAGTCTTTCAAGGACGTAGGACTCAAACGGGTTCTTCCTATAACTCTCAGCATTGAAGAATTTTCAGCAATGATTTTCACATAAAGGCAGCCAGGCCCAAATCCCCAGCCCAAAGCAGCAGGATTTAGCCAGATGGTATTTTTAGCCTGCAAACAATGCTTGGGTATATTGGGAATTTAGCTTCTTCCTGTCGGGGCCCCAGGTTATGGCCCAGAGGGGAAAGGCTAGAATCCTTGTTCCTGTTATTGCATCTCAGAAGCTCTTTGTCTCAGTTGGTTCAATGACTCTTGGGACCCAGGAGCTACCATCCTGTCTAGTTTGATCACAGTTCCTTCCTCTGGGGAGCTAAGTTTAGTGTCCTTGTCTTGGGGCAGGAGACCACTCCTGGGGGACTAGGTATATGGAGAGCTACCATGCATGGCTGGTGAGTCACCACTTGAGGTTGGTTCTGCAGTTAGACCAGTCCTGGACCCAGCGGGTGCAATGCAGAAAGCTTGTACCATTAAGGGCAGGGATGGGCTCCTACTCAGCCTTCTTGGAAGTAGGGCAACTGGTGTTAAAGTTACCTCACCCACCCTGCTTTTCTCACCCAGCTTGTCCAAAGAATTAACTCCATCTACAATGCCAAGAGGGGAAAGAAGAGATTAAAAAAGTTGTCTATGTCCAGCATTGAAACAGCATCACTGAGAGGTAGGCTTTGGTGCCGGAGCTGGTTCAGGTGTTTGGGGCCCTTGGGCATTAGGAATGGGAGAGGCATCAATTTACCTGTGGAAGGTAGAGCCCTGCCAGGAAATGGCCACATAGGAGGGAGGAGCAGACAGGGAAGAAAGGTCTGGGATGGGTTCCTTCAGACTTTGGGCTGTGAGGCCCTGAGTAGGGAGGTGGGTGTGGGAATCGGCTTCTGCAAAAGGAAAGGCCAGACTCACTGAGCATTGCGGTCTGTTTCCCATTTCAAATCTTGACCTCCTGGAGGCAGGGTCCATCTGTTCCAGGCCTGTAGTCCCCTCTTCTGGCTCAGCCTCCAACTGAGGCCCTCAACTTCCCTCATGGGTTTGAATATAGGATTGGCACTGCAGTGTGAGCTCTGAAGGAGCCTGGCCCCAGGCCACTCAGCTCCCTGCCTGCAGATGCCTGACCATGGGCCCAGAGTAGCCCAGAGAAGGTAGAGATCCATCCCCTGTGAGAAAAGTTGGGGTGGTGGGGGAGCAAAAAACATTGGCTGTGAGGTCCAGCAAGTATGTGTACTCTGCCGTTCCTTTTCCAGATGAAAACAGTGAGAGCGAGAGCGACTCTGACGACAGGTTCAAAGGTGAGGCACAGCTCCCATGAGTACGGAAGCTCTCCCAGCAGGGCTGCAGGGAATCAGCCTTCCCTTCCAATGCATGTGTGGTTCCAGTGTCCCTAACCGGCCTGATGTGGAGAGGCGACAGACAGGCCAGATACCAGAACAACAGAGCAGGGAGCCACAGGGAAGTCTGTCCTTATAGACATGTGAGCTCAGCCCTGCAAGGTTAAATCCAGATGTCTCCCTTTGCCAAATGTAAGGGAGGTGACCTGCCCAAACTGTCCCAAGCCATTGTCCATGGGAATTGGGTGCTAGATTTGCCTGGTAAATGTGGTAGATCTCGGCCGGGCGCGGTGGCTCATGCCTGTAGTCCCAGCACTTTGGGAGGCCGAGGCGGGCAGATCACGAGGTCAGGAGTTTGAGACCAGCCTGGCTAAGATGGTGAAACCCCATCTCTACTAAAATAATACAAAAATTAGCCAGGCATGGTGGCGGGTGCATGTAATACCAGCTACTCGGGAGGCTGAGGCAGGAGAATCACTGGAACCCCGGAGGCGGAGGTTGTAGTGAGCTCAGATCATGCCACTGCACTCTAGCCTGGGTGACAGAGCAAGACTCTGTCTCAAAAAAAAAAAAATGTAGATCTGGAGGGTCAGGGATGGGTACAGAAGATTACAAGGACCTCTTCTGGCAAGAAATGTGGCGTAGATTGAGGAAACTGTTTCTCTGGAGGCCCTGCAGCCCCCCATCTCCCCTGTCCCCAGAGAGGAGCCTGAAAAGGTTCTGGAACCTTCACATTCCAGGGTCCTTGGATAAATTTTTGTGCTTTCTCTACTGGGAAACCCTGCCTAGGCCTTCCTGGATGATTATCCTCTCATCCCCAGGCAAATGGGCAAGTGGACTTTGGATATAGGAGCATGGACAAGGCTCAAGTCCTGCTAGGGGCCCAAGGATGAAGCCTTGGTGGATATTCGTGTATTCTGGTCCTTTTGGTACAGGGACAGAGTGGGTGTCAAGATACATCCCTGGGTTTGCCTGGCCTCGGCAGTCCTCCTGCCCCAGCTCAGTCTCCAGAGGCTCTAGGAGGACCAGGCGCACAGCTTCCTGTGTCAGGGCAGAGTCTTTGTGCAGGGGTCAGCACCTTGTGCCTGCCAGTCCTCCTGTACTGCGAGCTGGGGATGGTATCAGACTAGGCTCATGCACTTAAAAGTGTTCCACAGCGATGGAGCCCTGAGCCAGGGGTAGAGAAGTTAACATGAGGCTTGTGAGGGTCCATTCCCTGATGTACAACCTGCCTCCAGCCCACACACAGCGCCTGGTCCACATCCAGTCGATGCTGAAGCGCGCCCCCAGCTATCGCACGCTGGAGCTGGAGCTGCTGGAGTGGCAGGAGCGGGAGCTTTTTGAGTACTTTGTGGTGGTGTCCCTCAAGAAGAAGCCATCGCGAAACACCTACCTCCCCGAAGTCTCCTACCAGTTTCCCAAGGTGAGGCCCTCTCTCTCCCCACCTTGCCCATATTCCCCCTCTTCCATCCTCTATCCGCCAGGCCTATCTGGGGAAGGAGAGAGATCTTGTTCATCATACGTCCTCACCGAGCTGCCACAGCCCTGAACCTGCCTCCTCTCAGCCAGGAGGGAAGACAGGGCTGTAGCGGGGGTGGGTTTGGGCCAGTGCTTGTTCGAAGGGTGAGGACTGAGAAAGAACCTCTCAATGTGCTTATAATAAAATCCAGAACAATTGAATACCATACAGGTCACCCACTTAATGTATACAGTTCAGTGTTTGGGTGTATTCACAGAATTGTGCAGTCATCACCACAATCAATTTTAGAACATTTTTATCACCCCAAAGAGAAACTCTGCACCCACTAGCTGTCACTCCGCACTTCTCCCACTAGCCTGTCTCTCACTCCGCCTTCCCTGCTTGTCGCCAGCCAGGCTGGCCTCCCTCTTCTTCCTCTCACACTCAACCCCTCTCTCTCTGCCATTGCCTCTGCCAGGAATGTGCTTTCTCCAGCACTTCACCTGGCTGCTGGCTCCTTCTCATTTCTCAGGCTCTGCTCAAGTAGGACCTTTTTCAGGAGGTCTGTCCAGACACCTGCATGGAGCCCCTCCCCTGCCCAGCTTGCTCTGTTACATCACCCTGCTTATTGTTATTTATGAGACGGAGTTTCGCTCTTGTTGCGGAGGCTGGAGTGCAATGGCACGATCTCGGCTCACTGCAACCTCCGCCTCCCGGGTTCAAGCGATTCTCCTGCCTGAGCCTCCCAAGTAGCTGGGATTACAGGCATGCGCCACCACTCCTGGCTAATTTTGTATTTTTGGTAGCGATGGGGTTTCTCCATGTTGGTCAGGCTGGTCTCGAACTCCCAACCTCAGGTGATCCGCCCGTCTCGGCCTCCCAAAGTGCTGGGATAACAGGCATGAACCACCACGCCCAGTCACCCTGCTTATTTCTTTTTAAGCCCCCCTCTGAGATGTTGTGGTTGACCATCTCACTCTGCTGACCAGAATGTGCAAGGTTGGTGACCTTGTCCCCTTTGTTTTCCATTGAGAGCCAAGAGCCCTGGTGCACAGCACCGTGTCAGATGCCATATAGAAAGCACTCCACTGGCATTTATTGAATGAATGAATGATGACTCTGGGCTCTGTAAGAATTCGGAGTGGGACAAGGGTTGCTGAGATCATGCCCGCTGGTCAGTGGCATCTAGGGCCCTCGGGAGGAGGGGCTTCTCAGCCACCACCACCCGCCCTCAGGTTCCATGTCATCTCCTGGTTCCTTCTTCCCTGCAGCTGGACCGACCCACCAAGCAGATGCGAGAGGCAGAGGAAAGGCTCAAAGCCATTCCCCAGTTTTGCTTCCCTGATGCCAAGGACTGGCTCCCTGTGTCAGAGTATAGCAGGTGAGGCCTGGCCTGGCCTGAGGGAGGAAGGGGCATAGCCTTCTTTACCCCCATAGCAGTGGGCACCTGAGTGGGGCCTGCTCTAGTCTCATCCTCTCCTACAGCAACCTGGCCCTTCACCCCACCCTGAAAATGACGGTCCCTATTCTTGGGGGCTGTTTCCTAGGTCCTCTCACACCTCCCTGATGCCAGACCTCTCTTTGTTCCAGTGAGACGTTTTCTTTCATGCTGACTGGGGAAGATGGCAGCAGACGCTTTGGCTACTGCAGGCGCTTACTGGTGAGTGAGGCCATTTGGTCCTCAGGCTGGCAGGCAGGGGATAGGCCAGGGTGTGTGTGTGTGTGTGCCCTTCTGCAATTTTAGCTTGTATGAAATCCTATGTTCTGCTTCCTGAGGCCACCCCGAACCCCCTGCCAACACACACACTTTCACAGGTGAGGTCACCCTGGGAGAGCAGGGCTCAGAATGGTGCTTCTGAGGGGGCCTTAGGATTGGAGATTATCTGGAATAAGGGGAGGGAGTGGGTTTTCATGTCTTTTTAGTTTTTCTCTACTTTTTTGTCATTTCCCTTGGGATTATGGGCTCTGATTGCTGGTCTCTGGTTGCAGGATCGAATCGCCCCCAGCAGTATGTGTATATGGATCAGATTAGGTGAGGGACAACCTTCCTCACCCCCATGCCTGGCCAGCCTGTAGTGGGGAGGAGGCCTGTCTGTGGTGTGGTGGGGCCGGAGATTGGGCAGGGACAGAGACATACCTTCTCTGGGAATCTGAGAGAGATACCTTGAATCTAGGGGAAAGGGATTGGGTTTTGAAAATGTTAGCCATTTTGTAAAGAGAAGTCCCTCGCCATCTCCCTTCCCATTAGTCCTGGGAAATAGATTGGGTAGAGGCTCAGAGCCTGGCCCCTGCTGCACTCCCAGCTTGGAGCACTGGGTTGTTGACAATGTTTTGGGATTTCCAGGCCTTAGCAAGAGAAAGCCTCCCCAGATACCAGTCTAGGGGTAGATGAAGGGGGCTGGAGCCCTGAAGGAAGGATTTGGGGCCAGTCATTCATTAATTCAGAAACACTTATCATCCCTTATCAGAAGCCCTGACCTATTGAGAGTCAGGCACGTGCTAAGGGCGTATAAAGATGAGTTTAACATGGATCTTCCTCTCGAGGGACTTTAGATGGCCTATTACAGGAGATTCCACTTTCAACACAGGAGGGAAGGGCCAAGGGAATAAGAGGGAATAAATGTTGTTTAGAACCTGTCACATTCCAAGCTAGATGCTTCAAGTATGTATTTTTAAAAAAATGATCATAGTATTATTGGGTTATTGGGATCATGGGTTATTATTATCCCTGATCCATAGATTGGGAAGTCAAAACTCAGAGGTAGAATGACTTGCCCAAGGTCATACAGAACCAGAAGGGAAGTCATTTGTCACCAATTTGTACTCTTGAATCACCCCCAGAGGATGGACTGGGGAGAGGGGGTGTGGGGAGGTAGAATGCCCATGGAGGGGCAAAGGGCATATGCACAGGAGTGATGCCAGGTGGTGAGCCAGGCAGAGGCCAGCATGCCTCTGGCCGCCTGGGCCTCCCAGGCTTGGAAGGAGTGATGTGAAGGCTGTCTTTGCTGGAACATAGATGCAGCAGAGCTGCTTCTTTGCAGTGGGGCTGCTGCCCCCAGGGAAGAGCGTGTTTGTCCTGGCGTGCTCAGAGACGGCCTGGGCTGGGTCTCTGCCAAGGGGGCTGGCACTAGCTCGGCATTCCTGCAGATTGGACACAATGATTCTAACCCAAATCCCACATACTTGATTTAATCACTTGGGGCTTTAGGGGAGGCGGGGGAGAGGGAAAGAGACAGGAGTGAGTTTCAGGCCTAATATGGACAAAAACAGATTCTGCCTTCTCTTTAGATCTGTGACGTGTGGCCAGCAGGTTTGGAGACTGAAATAGCCCCATCTGCATTTGCTTAGCAGCCTGCATGAGGGGCCAGCACCTGCTGCTCTGCTCCCTCCCCACTTGGACTTGCCAGGCCCTCCAGGCCTCTGAGCCCTGCTGGAGAAGGCACTGCAGCCTGCATGGGGGCTCCAGGCCTGGGAGCTCTCAGGGCATGTCTCCCCTTTAGCTACCCACCTTTTTTTTTTTTTGAGACAGAGTTTCACTCTTGTTGCCCAGGCTGGAAGTACAATGGTGTGATCTTGGCTCACCATAACCTCCACCTCCCGGGTTCAAGCGATTCTCCTGCCTTAGCCTCCAAAGTAGCTGGGATTACAGGCACATGCCACCATGACCGGTTAATTTTGTATTTTTAGTGGAGATGGGGGTTCCTCCATGTTGGTCAGGCTGGTCTCGAACTCCTAACCTCAGGTGATCCACCTCCCTTGGCCTCCCAAAGTGCTGGAATTACAGGCATGGGCCACCGCGCCCGGCCGTGCCCACCTTTTAAGTCCCGTTCTTCTTTGTGCCCCTTTACTTCATAGCAAACCTCTACCCAGTGTCTTTGTTTTCTTTCCTTCCTGTCAGAAAGCAGCAGGCTTTAGGGGTAAGACAGCCAAACAGGGCCAAAGCAAACTCCTGGCTCCACAGCTTCTAGATAGGTGGCCTTAGGCAATGGCTTTATCTTTTTGAACTCAGTTGCCTCATCTATAAAGGGGATAATAATCTCTCTCTCACAAATCTCTCATAAAGTTCTAAGCCTAGGAGTCAGGTATAGCAAATGTTCAATAAATAGTAGCTCCCATCTCTTGTTTTCAGTTTGCCCTCTTAGAATGGAGGTGGATCAAGAAAGGGAGAAAAGAACCAAAAAAAGAAATGGTATGCCGAATGTGCCCTATGGGGCTAAAAAGCTACAATGGCTTGCTCCTAAGGATGTACCCTAGTCCTTCCCATCTGCTGGGGTCCCAGCCTCAGGGATATGAATCCACAGACACCCTGTAGCCTCTGCCAAACTGCTTTGCCCTTTGCCAGCCCCTGTCAGCGTCCTCCTGGGAGGAAGGGCGGAGCCTGTGTGGAGCCTGGCAGGAGCCTGGTACCTGGTGCTAGGAGATCCTGCAGAGCTGAGGCCTGTCCTGAGAGTGGTGGCTTTTCCTTCAGGGCTCTGGTTGCAGAGAGGTTTAGAGGAGGCTTAGAGTCTTCCTCCACTAGAAGGGCAGTCCTTACTCCTCCGTTCCCAAGGAAAAGGAGCCAGAAATGGTAATCATGCATTCTCTGTGTCTGTCTGTCTCCTCCTCCTCCTTGTCCCGGCCCAGCCAAGTGGGAAAGGGCCCCGGTTGCCAGAGGTGTACTGTGTCATCAGCCGCCTTGGCTGCTTCGGCTTGTTTTCCAAGGTAAGAGGCTCTGGGAGGCTTCCCTTCCCCTCCCCCAGCTGACAGCTCCCACAGGAGTATCTGCAGCCAGCTTAGATGAGAAAACCACCTGTGACTGTGAGCGAGCGGGAGACGGAATGCAGGAGCAAGTACCAGCGAGCTCTCTGACACCCTCCCATTCCCCAGCCTGGTTCTCTACCCAGCCGGCTGGCATTTCCCCAGCTCCTGTGCTGGCAGTGTCTGCCCCTGTCACAATCCACCCTGGGCCCTGGGCAGAGCCAGAGTCCTTGGGGAAGCAGGAGCGCCCAGGGAGCTGACTCTTGGGTGGTATTTCCTTTGCCCAGCTACTCCGCTCTTGGGGACTGAAGCAAGGCCAGTTAGGGAACAGAGGAGTCACTGAGTGCCAAGGAAAACGGGAGGGGGTAGAGTGTGCAGATCCTGGCAAGACCGCCTTCCGGTCTCCCAGCTTCTGGGCTAGCCTGGTCAGATGCTTGGCTGCCCTCTTCTCTGCCAGGAGGGGGAAGGGCAATGCCCTGACACCCTTCCTCTTTGGGCTGCTGGTGGCGGGCACAGGTCCTAGATGAGGTGGAGCGCCGGCGTGGGATCTCCGCTGCACTGGTCTATCCTTTCATGAGAAGTCTCATGGAGTCACCCTTCCCAGCCCCAGGGAAGACCATCAAAGTGAAGACATTCCTGCCAGGTGCTGGCAATGAGGTAGGGATTTCTGCATCCTCTTCTCTCGGGCTACGGGCCGGGGTGGCAGGAGGACCATGCTAGCCAAGGTCATAGTCTTTGGGGGGTGCAGAGCACAGCCCCTCCTTGCTCAACCATATCGGTGTACCCCATCACTAGGGACCAAAACAGCAAACAATAGGAATGTACATGTTGTCCAGCCCTCTGTTCCTCCCAGGGGCCTTCCCTGACCCATTTGGACTAAACTGCATTCCACCTGCCTTCCTTTTGTTCATTGAACAGTTACTGAATGTGTGCCATCTCACCATCAGGGATTGCGCCAGACCTCAGAGCAGAGTCAGAGGTAGAGGGGCGCGGCTCTGTCCTCATGAAGTTTGTAGTCTAGCGGGAGATACTGCTATTATAATAAACACTTTTACATACAAATAGATAATTCCTAAATGTGTTATGAGCCAGGTGAAAGCACAGGACCTTATGAGAGTGTGGAACAGGGGAGTCTGCTTTAAATAAGGGGCCAGGGAAGGTCTCCTCTGAGAAAGTAACACTTTATCAGAGACCTAAGTGGTGAGTGGGGGCAACTAAATGAAGCAGGAGGAGGGAGACGGAAAGAGAAGGATATGAACGGGAGAAGATTATTCCAAGCAGAGGAACCAGCATCTGCAAAGGCAAAAGTTGGGCAAGGGCATATGCTGGTCAGAGGGTTGACGGGGTGGAGGTAGAGGGGTGGGTTGGCAGGCAAGAACCCAATCACAATGTCCTTGCTAGGCCAAGTTAAGGATTTGGGGGTTTTATCTAAAGCAGGGGTATGATAAGATCTGATATATGTTTTCATTTCGTTTTATTTTTTTGAGACAGGGTCTCACTCTGCCACCCATATTGTGCAGTGGTGCTGGAGTGCAGTGGTGCTATCACGGCTCACTGTAGCCTCACCCTCCCGGGCTCAAGCGATCCTCCCACTTCAGCCTCCTGAGTAGCTGGGACTACAGGCGTGCACCACCAAACCCAGCTGACTTTTGTATTTTCTATAGAGACAGGGTTTCACCCTGTTGCCCAGGCTGGTCTTGAACTCCTGGACTCAAGCAATCCTCCCACCTCCCCCTCCCAAACTGTAGGGACTACAGGCGTGAGCCACCTGTGGCCAGCTGATACATGTATTCAAAGCCCACTGTGGCTGCCATGTAGATAATGGTTGGAGTGAAAACAGGGAGACCAGTAGGGATACTGTTGCGGCACTACAGGCAAGAGATGATGGCAGCTTTGGATTAAGATGTGGTAGAACAGGGGAAGGGAAGTAGATGGATTTTAGAATTAGGACCAATAGCACTTTGTGTTTGATTGGAAACAGGGAGTAGTTGTTACAGAGACTGTAAGGCTGACTCCCAGTTTTCTGGCTGGAGCCCCAGGGTAGATGATGGAGCCACGTACTGAGATGGGAGCTCGTGAAGGAGAAGCAGGTAATGAGGAGGAAGAGGAAGAGTCCAAATGTGTACGTGTCAAGTTTGAGATGCCCATGAGACCCCCAAAAGAAGATATTTGGTAGCAAAGAGTGTAAATAGGGAAGAGAAGAGAGCCCAGTATGGGGTCCTCCTCAGTCCTGGGGAACCCCAACATGCAGAGGCCCTGCAGGAGAGGAACACCCAGGAGAGGGCTGCGGCTCAGGAGCACCTCAAAAAGGAAGGAAGCCGTGATCCGGATCAGGAACCACCAAGAGGTCAGGATGAGGCGTGGCAAGAGCTTGACAAGTGCTGGGGCCCAGAAGTTGGGCTGGAGTGAGTTGAGAAGTGATGGGTGTGAGGAAGTGGAAACAGCCTGTGTAGATATCTTCTCAAGATTGCATGGCTGTGGAGTGAAATAGGGAAGAGGGCAGCAATTGAAATGTGGAACTAGGGAAGCTTGTTAGGGATGGTTGTTTGTATGCTGGTGGGAATGGCTGCCAGAGGAAGAGGTTCGAGCTGCAGGAGGAGGAGGGGCTAGCAGAGTGTACTGAGAAGATATGGGTGTTAGGCTCCACGGAGGGCTTGGCGTTTATTAGGAGAGGAGGGAGTGGCTTAGTAGATTTTGGATTCTCATCTGATGGCTTTGATCTTCTCAAAGTAGAAAAGGTCAGACCGGGCACCGTGGCTCATGTGCTTGTAATCCCAGCACGTTGGGAGGCTGAGGCGGGGGGATCACTTGAGGTCAGGAGTTCGAGACCAGCCTGGCCAACATATTGAAACCCCATCTCTTCCAAAAATACAAAAAAAAAATTGCCAGGTGTGGTGGCACATGCCTGTAATCCCAGCCACTTGGGAGGCTGAGGCAGGAGAATCTCTTGAACCCGGGAGGTGAAGGTTGCAGTGAGCCAAGATCGCGCCACTGCACTCTAGCCTGGGTGACAAAGCGAGACTCCATCTCAAAAAATATATATGTCAAAATAGAAAAGGTATTACTTTGAGAGTAAGAGGTGGATGTTGGGTTCTAGGAGAGGGAAGAATAAATAAATTAGTTGTAGAGAGTAGGAGAGGGACTGACCAAAAAAGCATACCAGGCTTGCTGAGCAGTGGCAAATCCTAGCTTGAGGGCTTTCTCCTCGCCTCTTTTCTCCCCTTCATTTAGAGGAACTTTAGGCTTCGTGGTGGTTGTGGGGCACGGGATAGGTGACCCTTCCCTTACAGCCCAGCATCATGCCTGGGAGCTCTTCGTGGTCTGGCCCTGGCCACCTCACTGGGCTCTCGTCTTCTGACTTGATACTTACTGTTCCCTCAACCCTACTTCCTTTTGCCTAGAAGACAATTCTCTTCTTTTCTCTTTGGGGAGTCAAGTACCTTGTGCTCTGAGAGGGCTTCCCTGACCTCTCCCCACCCATATGAGCTTGGCTGCCCTTCTAGATGTCCTGCCTGTCCCTGTGCAGATGTTGGTCACATCTGCCTCTGTCCTGACACTGGACTCCCAGGCTGTTACTGCTCAGCTCCTTCAGCCCCCTGGGCTTGATCTCCTTGAAGGCAGGGATGCATGGAACAAGGCCGGGAGTGGGAGTAGCCTGTGTGAATTCTCAATCCCTGGGGGAAGGGGGAGGGTTGGGCCCCAGGGATGTAGGGACTGCGGCTGGGTGCTAGAGAGCAGAGCCTGTTGGGCTGCATGCAGGGGGCTTGCGAATTTTGGGGTTGGGACAGGGCCTGGAGCAGGTATAAAGGGCTCTGGCATCATTGTGGTACTTCTTTCCATGAGCCCACATTCACTGACCATTTGGGGTGTACCCAGCATACGGCGGATCACTGGGCCTTCTGGGAGTACACCATCAGGCAGGAGAGACAGTGGACACAGACCGTTACCGTGCCCTGTGCCCATTTTGCTGCTTCTCTGGGGCCCAGAAGGATGGATGCTGAGTTAGGAGTTAGAACTCCTTCACTTGCTTAGACTCTGAGGAACAAATGAGATGATGTGGGTATAAAAACTCCTTGTAAAGCATTACCTTTGATGCCATAGGGAAGTGAGAGAGAACTGGTTTCTCACCCTAGTTTTCAGGAGGCCTGCACATCTGTGCTACACACACATGCTGCAGGACCAAGGATGAGGCCAGGCAGACCCCAGGGACAGCTGCTTTGGCACGGCCTGAGCGTCAGCAGTTCCTCCTGCCCTCACTGCTGGGGTCACTCGCTACATTCCACCCCTGTGACTGCCCCCAGAGAAGTGGCTCTCTGAGCTGTGGCACTGACCTTGGGAGCAGCCTTTGGAGGAAAGAGGGCTAGGCCTGGCCCTGATAAGACAGTCCTGCTTCCTGGCAAGGTTGCAGAATGGCCAGCCCTTTGCTTGTGTTTTCCTTGTGCCTGGCACGGGACTTAGGGTGATGGAGATAAAGGCCAGGATGGCAGGACAAACAGCCTCTGGAATGAAACTCCTTCTGCAGGAAAGGGAGGGGGACAGGGCAACAAGGACCCCAGCATTGCCTTTCCAGAGGCAGTGGCTGGGATTAGAGTCCTGGGATGCGGAGATGCCTGGAGAGCAGTGGGGTCTAGTCAGCACTGGGGGGCTTAGAGCTTTGTCTGGGGAGTTGGGCAGGAGGACCCTAGAGATGTGGCTGTGTGGTTCCCTTCTTCTCCCTATCTCTAAGAGCAGTCAGCTCTCCTCTCTTCCTGAGGTCCCGATGGATGGTCCCTCAACTCCTTCCTTCTGGAGGCTTCCCCGCTTTCACAGGCAGCCCTCTTGCCCACAGGCTGGGTGTTCGAGTGCTACGAGAGCAGAGCTGTAGTCCGAGGGATGGAGAAGAGGAGTTTACTGCAGGGTAGACGAGAGACCTGGAAAAGAGCAGGTTGGAAGGGGAAAGCAGCCTCCAGTTGCTTCGTGGAGGGCCGGAGGGCAGCACCCACTTGGCTGGCACCGGCCCACTTTCCCATCGCTCTCCTGCAGGTGTTAGAGCTGCGGCGGCCCATGGACTCAAGACTGGAGCACGTGGACTTTGAGTGCCTTTTTACCTGCCTCAGTGTGCGCCAGCTCATCCGAATCTTTGCCTCGCTGCTGCTGGAGCGCCGGGTCATTTTTGTGGCAGATAAGCTCAGGTAGGGCCCAGCCAGGCAAGGAAGAAGAAGGGAGGGGGGAAGGCATGCCCACAAGCGAATCAGCAAGTGTTTAGGAGCCTAAGCATGCCCTGGAGACCGGTGCTGGAGTGGGGCTTTGCGTAGGGAGATGGAAGACTAGGTGGAAAGGTAGCACCCCTGTGTGGGTGAGAGCAGGGTTTGGGAGCACACAGGTGGCAGGACTGAGAACCCTGTGGAGGGCTTGGCCTGAGGGAGGAGGGAGGGACATTTCTTCCTTTGCAACAGCCAAGACTGTGCAGGTGCCGGGATATGTAAAGGGGAAAGGTTAAGAAATTGAGATTTTTGGCGGATGGTTGCATTTCTTCTGGAGGGGGAGGCAAAGCCATCTCAATGGGATGCTGAGTTTGAGGAAAGAGCCACTGTGAGGAAGGGGCAAGAGCACTGATTGGGCACAGTGTGAGGAATGCTGAGCCAGCCGGCGAGGGTCCTGTGGAGGGTGTCCCCTGGAGAAGGCAACTGCAGTGGCCCAGGGCTGGGCACTGGGAGGGCTGGGGAGAAGGATGCGGTGGGGGCATTGAGGTGCAGAGAGGAGAGTGAGTGAGGAAGGCTGGCCAGCCCACACTGGGAAACAGACGATGTGCAGGGCCTGGAGGTGCCAGGGAAGTGGGGGAGCTGGTTTAGGAGGAGTAAGAAAAGAGCTGGATGGGTCACAGGTCTTGGTCTGAAATGCTGGCATTTATGATTTTAGAGGTAGAGGTGTCGAGAAGGTCTGGTGGTGGCCATGGGAGGGGTGGCAGAAGTGATGGTCACTGGACGTGAGGCAGTTTAGGAAGGAAGAATTCGGAGCTCTTCTAGACAGCCAAGGTTTAAAAAAGAAAAAAGTTTTATGTCAGTGGTGGTTGGGGGGTGACACAGGCAAGGGACAGTGATATGGCTCTGATGAGTGGAGGAACACTAGGGTTTTTGGTTCTTATGCTGGTTTAGATAAAACGACACCGACACACGTGGAGTGGTTTTAAGGAGTGGAGAGTTTAATAGGCAAGAAGGAAAGAAGAAAGGCAGAAAGGAGAAGAAAGTACAGAGACAGAGGGAGAGAGGCTCCAAAGCCGAGAGAGGGAACCCCAAGTGCTGTGGATACCAGCCAGTTTTATAAGAAGGCTGGAGGAGGCAGTGTTTGATTTGCATAGGGCTTAGGGGATTGGTTTGACCAGGCATGTCATTCACGTAGCCCCCGAAAAAGCTGGCCCTCCCATGATAGCCTTTTAATATGTGAATGTAGGGCACCTGATGTTCTACACACGTGGGAATATGCGGGGCAGCCATGCTGCTAGGCACCTGTGGGGGCAAGGGCAAGAGGACAACGGTGGGAATTGCCATGTTGGGTGGGCCCAATTTCTAATGGTCTGTATTTGCATATCAAAGGTTGCCTGCCTGGCTGTAAGAGCCAGGGCTTTCTTTCTAGACAAGAAATGTTTTTGAGCTGCTTTAAAGGAAATGAGGTGCAGTGGCTCTAGCCTGTAATCCCAGCACTTTGGGAGGCCGAGGCGGGCAGATCACAAGGTCAAGAGATCGAGACTATCCTGGCCAACATGGTGAAACTCTGTATTAGCTGGGCATGGTGGTGGGTGCCTGTAGTCCCAGCTACTCAGGAGGCTGAGGCAGGAGAATTGCTTGAATCCGGGAGGTGGAGGTTGCAGTGAGTGGAGACTGTGCCACTGCACTCCAGCCTGGGAGTGAGACTCCGTCTCAAAATAAATAAATAAATAAAAATTTAAAAATTTTTTTAAAAAAAGGAAACAAAAACTTTTCCTCTCTGTGTAAAATAATTTCTTAATAAGTCCTACAACAACAGGATGGGTTATTGGCAACATGTTACATATTGTTTTGGTCAAAGAATCCATCCCAAGCAGTGGTTTCTCTAGAGTGGTCATTTGGACATTAAGCCACCTTAATGTCAGGTGCTCAGAGGAGGGCAATGAAGGAAAATCCCCCTTCTGGTTTGTCCTCCAATAAGTCCTGAATCCCTGGGGTATTTCCTTCCATATGTATGAGGGAGCAGTTGAGAGGAGCCCGAGAAATGAACTCCTGATTGCCTTCATAGGGGCAGGAACGCAGGCCTATCCTTAGCCCAGGAGAAGCAAGGAGGAAGAAAAACCAGAGCTGCTGACTTTTCCATAGAGGACCAGGGTTTAAAAAGGAAAACTGCCCCTCACTTCTTCCCATCACAGCCTCAGTGCTTCTGTGTCTCACAGTTCTAGGTGTTTTGTGGGCCAATCAGGCCCTTGTGAAGAAATCTAGCCCAACAGCTGGAATGAGCTGGGTACAGCAGCTCCAAGAGGCCCCTCCTGTGTGCCAGCCACAGTCATTGTCAGCCAACAAAGCCCCTGACTGCCCAGCTTTGGTGCCCTGGCCTGGCCTGACCTTAGTGGCCCCTAAGAGAGCCTGGACCATGAGGTTTCTTTTCCTGAAGGTTCTACCCTCTAATTCAGGGCTGAGCTTCCTCTTTGCCACCCCACCCCCCCAGCCCAGCTCCCATGGGGCTGTGAATATAGCTATTGTTTCCTGTGGTTGCAGCTGCCTCTGAGCACATTCCAGGACCATTCTGGGAGGGACGATCCCAAGGTCTTGTTCTTGGCCTGGCTGGGTATTCAAGTTCTGCCAATTTGGGGTCTTGGAAAAGATGTCCTTCCTGTTCTGCCTGGGGTCTGCCTCTGGCTGGAGAGGGGAGGTGTAGGTCCAGCCAGCTAATGTTCCATTGCTGATGTTTTAGGTTTTCCACAAGTTCTTTGTCCCTCTTGCCTAGTTCTGATGTAGGGTGGGAGAGGGTACCCAGGATCTGCATTCACTGGCCCTAGGGGTTTACAAAACCTCCTGCCTCCTCAGCCACGGGCCCACTGATGTGCCCCCCAAACCCGAGACAGCCCTTTTCCAGATCTTTGTCAGATGACTGTCCTGCGGGTTGCTGCATACCTTCCTGGCTGTTTGCAGGTACATTTCCCTAAGAGAGTAGCATTGTTGTCCTTAAGGCGCTACGCAGTGGGAAAGTGGGGACCTCACCAGTCTGCAAGGTCCCTGAGCCCCATTAGCATTTTCGTTGCACTGGGAGGTTCACAATCAAAGGCTGTCCTGAGCCTCCAGCGAGCTCTAAGGTCCTGGGCCTGGGCTCAGGTGCTCTGTCTCTCTGTCTGCCCATCAGTACCCTCTCCAGCTGCTCCCACGCGGTGGTGGCCCTGCTCTACCCCTTCTCCTGGCAGCACACCTTCATTCCTGTCCTCCCGGCCTCCATGATTGACATCGTCTGCTGTCCCACCCCCTTCCTGGTTGGCCTGCTCTCCAGCTCCCTCCCCAAACTGAAGGAGCTGCCTGTGGAGGAGGTGGGCCACTGGGGGAACTAGCTGGGGGGAAGGGTGGAGGGGGAAGCAGGTGCTGGGATCCTACTTGTGGCCCCTCAGCCTCTTTACCAGGCTCTTATCCTTTCTCCCTGGGAGGTCTATCCCCGGCTGGAGTACTTCCTGTTATCTGACCCTGGGAACCTGGGAGGTCTGGAGGCCTGGCAGAGGGCATTGTGGGACTCATGCCCTGGGCCACTCTGCTAATGACTCCTTTTCTCAGGCGCTGATGGTGAATCTGGGATCTGACCGATTCATTCGACAGGTAAGAGGGTGGGTGCTTGCCAGAGTCGGGCTCCTGAGCACCCTGCACCATCACACACACTACTCAACCTTCACAACCTGTTTGTTGAGCTCTCTGGGTTCCATACTGCTCACAGACTAGTCAAGGTTGGGGAGAAGCTGGTCTTGGAATCCTTGACCTTAGCAGGGTCTGCCTTTCCAGTGACATCATGAGCTTCTAGAAGGCAGCGTGGGAATTTGAAGAACAGGCCTGGGAGTCCACAGACTTGGCCACTGGACTTTGCCCCCTTTGAGCCACATGGTCTTAGGCCTCTAAATTCTTCTGAGCTCTAAAGCAGAGGTGGTGACAACACCTGCCTTGAAATGTTGCTGGGGGTTACACAAATAACTATAGATTGTTGTGTAAGGTACAGGTTTGCAATCATTGTCAACTACAAAAAGCATTTGTTAGTCATGGAAATCCTCCTGGCTCTCTACAAAGGAGCACAACCCAGTGCTGTCCCCTATGGAAATGTACTTACTGTCTGTTACACACCAATGACGGAGCTGAAGACTCCCTGGGTACCAGGCATAGTGATGTGGACACAGAAACAGAGTGTAGAGACGAAACAACAGTCTAACTTCATTCCTGAGACACAGGCTGGCCACAGTCTCCCTGCCCCAAGCCAACTGTGCCTCCTACCTGGAGCTGAAGATGGAGGAATTGGGGAGACCTAATCAGGAACCCCTGGCTGGTCCTGGTCACAAAGGCCAGTGAATGCCACACTGGCTCTACCACTTTTTTTTTTTTTTTTTTGGAGATAAGGTCTCACTGTCATCCAGGCTGGAGTGCAGTGGTACAGTCATGACACTGCAGCCTCAACCTCCCTGGGCTCAGGTGATCCTCCCCATGTCAGCCTCCTAAGTAGCTGGGAGTACAGGTGCATGCCACCATACTTGACTAATTGTTTTTTTGTGTGTGTTTTGCAGATAGAGGGACCTGCTAAGTTGCCCAGGCTGGTCTTGAACTCCCTCCTGGGCTCAAGCGATCCTCCCGCTCAGCCTCCCAAAGTGTTGGGATTACTGGCGTGAGCCACTGCACCTGACCCTCTACCACTTTTAATATCTGTAATCTTGGGCAAGTTTCTTAACCTTTCTGTGCTTCAGTTCCTCATCTTAAAATGAGGTTGATGACAGTTATGAGGGTTACTGGGAGAGATAAATGAGATTATCTACTCAAGCTCTTCTAACAGGTCTTAGCACATAGTAAGTGCTCAGTGTCAGCTATGATTGTCACTGTGCTTTCTTTCTCCTGCAGATGGACGACGAGGACACGTTGTTACCTAGGAAGTTACAGGCAGCTCTGGAGCAGGCTCTGGAGAGGAAGAATGAGCTGATCTCCCAGGACTCTGACAGCGACTCCGACGATGGTGAGAATAGTGCCTGGGCATGGTCAGCTCTGCTCCAGGCTCCCTCTGCTCTGGGTCAGGACCCCATAGGGCCAGAACTCTGCCTCTGCGCAGCAAACCCTTTCTGGCTGATGAGGACCTTGGTCTCACTCTAGCGTCTCTTCTACCCCAGGTAGTTTAGGAAGGAAAACCCAAAGACGTGGCAACCCCAAAGATACTTTCTGCTGACAGAAAACTAATTATTCCTCCTTCTGAGGCCTTGCCTCAAGCCATTGCAGGAGATGAAAGGCACTTCCTCTTCCTTGGAAGCCAGAAAAATCATTTAGGGTGAGGATATGACGAAAGTGGTGCTCTAGTTTCTACTTTAATTCATCCAGCAATTATGTTTCAACTTCCATGTTCAGAACATAGTTTCTGGCCTTCTGCAGCTTGTAGGCTAGTTACAAGGCCATGAGCACAAGAAAGCAAGCTTCCAGAGGCCGGGCGTGGTGGCTCACGCCTGTAATCCCAGCACTTTGGGAGGCCAAGGCAGGTGGATCACCTGAGGTCAGGAGTTCGAGACCAGCCTGGCTCACATGGTGAAACCCCATCTCTACTAAAAATACAAAAAATGCACCTGTAATCCCAGCTACTTGGAAGGCTGAGGCAGGAGAATTGCTTGAACCCGGGAGGCCGAGGTTGCAATGAGCCGAGATGGTGCCATTGCACTCTAACTTGGGCAACAAGAGTGAAACTCGGTCTCAAAAAGAGCTTCCAGAACAGAAGAGTGGTACTGGCTGGAAGTCTTGTTGGGGAGAGGAAGACTACACCAGGTGAAGATTGAGGAAGGCTTTGCAGGCTTTTGACCTGAACCTTCAAAGATTTTCTTTTCTCTTCCAGAATGTAATACCCTCAATGGGCTGGTGTCGGAGGTGTTTATCCGGTTCTTTGTGGAGACCATTGGGCACTACTCCCTCTTTCTGACACAGAGTGAGAAGGGAGAGAGGGCCTTTCAGCGAGAGGCCTTCCGCAAATCCGTGGCCTCCAAAAGCATCCGCCGCTTTCTTGAGGTTTTTATGGAGTCTCAGATGTTTGCTGGCTTCATCCAAGACAGGGAGCTAAGAAAGTGTCGGGCAAAGGGTAAGGCTTGGTTATCAGCTTTCTTCTCTAATTTTTTCACCCACAGCAGGGCCGAAGAACCAGGCACTATGATGGAAGCTCTTGGACATCAGCTAGGGCCAGGCCTCTTAACATCCCTTTACCTCTGTTAGAAACTTCCAAGGTAGCATTATTCTCCTCCTGTCACAGTAAATGCCTTCACAAGTCTGTGCACAAGCTAAGCCACATGGCTAGAGGTGGGACTCATCTCCACCTAGGAGCAGCATGCCATTGGTTACCCACCCCCTCCTCAAAGAGAAGGATAGGAGAAAGCCCTTCTATCCAGAGAAAAGGAGCAGACTGAGCAATTTCGGGGGTTCTGAGAACCCAGGGGTTGGGAATTCCCTTAGAGAGCATTGGGCCAGCTGTCGTAGGTTGGTGGCAATCTTCATTTAAGGCAGATGGTTATCTCGTTTTTTGCTATTTCATCAGCTCATTCTAGGGCTTTTTCATCTCATCACAATCTTTCTGTCTAACCTCAGGGTTAGTATTTCTTCTGTCCTCTAATACTATCCATTTAGTATAACAACCTTTCTGGAACAACATGGTAGAGTTGTCTGAAGGAAGCTAGAGATGTCCACTTGGGGCAGCTCTGAACCGAGAAGCAGCCTCCTCACCCTAGTGCAGCTTGGGAATGTGCATGGGGAGGCAGGATGGCAGCAGCAAACCCCGGCAAGATGTCACTAATGATTGCTTTGAGGAGCCAGCCTGAATTCTAGTAAGATGCTCCTGCAAATTATCATCCCAGATGTTTTCTTTCTCCTTTTTTGGCATCTGTGCTCCATGGTTCCCTTCATGTAAGGCCTCTCCTTCCCTTCCTCCAGTGACTGTTCTCTTCCCTGTGCCTGTTTCTTTTACCCAGGCCTTTTTGAGCAGCGAGTGGAGCAGTACTTAGAAGAACTCCCAGACACTGAGCAGAGTGGAATGAATAAGTTTCTCCGAGGTTTGGGTAAGTAGCCTTGTTACTGATGAGATAGTCGTTCAGCAAGAAGGAAGGGGCTGGGGGATTTGTGTCCCCAAATACTCTAAATCAATGTCAACATATATTATACTGGGGCTGTAGACAGAACAGGATGTAGACATCCCATAGTGACTAGAAGGTTCTCAGCCAGAATTCCAAGGGCATTTTGCACAGTAGTGGTCCTTCAGTATCTGTGGGGGATTGGTTCCAGGATACCCAAGGATACCAAAATCCACAGATGCTCAAGTCCCTTCTATAAAATGGCATAGTATTTGCATATAACCTGTGCACATCTTCCCGTATACTTTAGATCATCTTTAGATTACTTATAATACCTAATATAATGTAAATTGTGTTATTTTATTTTATTTTATATTTTATTTATTTTATTTTATTTTAGAGGCAAGGTCTGGCTCTGTTACTCAGGCTGGAGTGTGGTGGTGCAATCCTAGCTCACTGCAACCTCAAACTTCTGGCCTCATGTGATCCTCCCTCCTCCACCTCCCGAGTAGCTGGGACTACAGGCATATGCCATTATACCTGGCTATTTTTAAAATTTGTTTTGTAGAGATGATGTCTTGCTGTGTTGCCAGGCTGGTCTGAAACTCCTGGGCTCAAGTAATACTCCATATTGACCTCCCAAAGTGTTGGGATTACAGGCGTTAGCCACCGTGCCCAGCTGTAAATAGATATTATACTGTATTGTTTAGGGAATAATGACGAGAAAAAAAAAAGTCTATATATGTTCAGTACAGACACCATCATCCATTTTCCCCCCAAATATTCTTGATCTCCAGTTGGTTGAATCTGTAAACATGGAACCTATGGATGCAGAACTCATGGATATGGAGGGCAGGCTGTATTTACCATATTGCATTACAAAGAGGAATCCCAGGTTCCCACATACATCAGGTCTTTCTGTGTGCACTCCTTCCTGAGTGAATATGAAGGCCGTTAGAGCCAGTGAGCTTTCCTCTAGACCATAACAGGTCTGCAGACACAGCAGTGCGAGTGCCCTTCCTGCAAAATGCACCCCTCCCTGCAGGGTGCTCAGCCCACCAGATCAGAGAATCATAGCATGTTTCTGTTTAAAGAGAAATTGAGACCAAAGAGGTTAAGTGGCTTGCCTAAAACCACACAGTGATTAATACCGGTGCCCTAATTAGAGCTCTCACGTGTTTTCACTACCCTGGATCAGATCACAGCTATAATCCAGTCTTCCTAATCCTTCCTTTCCCACTGACAGGGTTAGGGCTACAAGGAGGAGAGGGAGTGGAGGTTGGAAGGGATAACACTGAACATTCTCTCTCTTGTCCTCTCTGGCCCACAGGCAACAAAATGAAGTTTCTCCACAAGAAGAATTAAGCCCCCTTCTCAGTAGCAGAGTCCAGTGCCTTGCAGAGCCTGAAGCCTGGGGAGAAGGCCCAGCCTGGGACCCTCTAGGCTGCTGTGGCTCCTCTGCCCCCACAGATCCCATCCTCCAAGCCAGCCCACCTCTGCCTTCATCATATCCCAGGATACTGTTTGTAAATAATCTGCTGTAAGCTTTCTTAACTGTTTTTGTAACAAGCAAAGAGAATATGGTAAATATTTGTATATTCCCAAGGGGCCGGATGTTTTCCTGTCCTGCCAGAGCATGGATGAAGTTTTGCTGGGTGCTCGTGACTGGCCAGTTTTGTGCAGCTGACTGTCTCAGCCAAACCACTGATCTTCCCTGGAGGCCTTCGGCCTGCCGGCCTGCCTGAGGCCCCCGCTGCCAGTCTTGGGCCCTGGAGAGCAGATGCTGTCTTGTTATGTACAGGAGGACCTTTTAAAAAAATCAGGAGTTTCAATTTTTTTCTGGTAGTCCGCATACCCATACCCTCTGTTTTTGAAAGGCAAAGGCCAATCAGTCCCCATTTGTAGCATGGCACCAGGGTCTTAGGCCTAGTCCTCTCATTCCTCCCACCCTCCGAGGTGGTCAGTGTGTCATGGGAAGCCCACCCCCAGCTCTGCCAGTGCTCTCTGGGCCTGGCTCCCAGTCAGTGGTGGCCACGATGCGGTACAGGGCATCCCTCCTTCCCATCTACGGGTGTTCTCAATAAACAATGTACAGTTGTTTGGGCCCAAAGCCTCATGTGTTCCTTGGCTTTGTTATCTAGTTCTCTCTTCTGGGAATGGGCTGGGACTGGCCATTCAGGGATGAAACACCATCACACATGGAACTTTATACTAGATTAAGGGGTTAGCTTCAGTGTGAGTCACTGACCTTCCCTGAAACGGAGTTCTCCAGCCTAAGTTGGAGTTAGAAGATACCCAGTCACTGCAGTAGTTCAGCTTCTCTCAACTGTTCAGCCTGTGCTTAAGTGTTTCCAGTGATGGAAAGAATGCTCTTTGCCCTTTGGCCCCATTATTAGGTAAGTCTTAACATTTTCCTCTTCAGCCTGAAGCCCCTAAGATGTCATTCAGTGTCCTGACATTGGTAGAGTAAAGCCCAGCTAATGCCAACCCAGGCTTGGGCATAGCCCTGACCTACTCCCTGTGACTCTTCCATGTCACTCTGTGAATTGTTTTTTCATTGGAACCCTAGGTTTTCATACAGAAAGTACTGCTACATTCCATGGAAGAGGAAGGAGAGAAGCAAGGTGGGAAATAAGGATGCTTTAGGCTTTTCACCCACCAAGGCCTTGGGAGAGCAGAGACTTTGCAAACTCCCAAGTGAGGCATTAAGCTGCAACAGTTTTCTTTGGTATTGTGTTTGGGTCTGACAGGATTTGAACTATGAGTAAACTTTTCCTGTCCTTCCACCCTTGTTGAGAGATGATCCCATCCTAAGTTTCCTTGCCCTCTTCCTTCTCCCCATCTCCACTGAGGCCTGCGCAGGCCCCAACCTGTCCATGGTTTGGGCCTGCTGTCAGCCTGACAGAATAAAGTGGAGGGTTTGTCTTCTGGGAAGGCAAAGTCATTTTCTGGCTCTGCCATTTGCCAGGACTAGGACAGAGACTGAAGCCTCTTGAGTCTTCAGTTCAGATCAAGAGAAAAGACAAGGATTACAACCAGAAGACTCAGAGTGGGATGTAGTTCCCTCCAGAACTCGTCGCTCTTAACTCAGCCTGGGCTTAGGACAGTCATAGAACCAGATTCCTTAATAAGAAAAATACAGGCTGGGCGTGGTGGTTCACGCCTGTAATCCCAGCACTTTGAGAGGCCAAGGCGGGTGGATCACGAGGTCAGGAGTTCAAGACCAGCCTGGCCAACATGGTGAAGCCTGGTCTCTACTAAAGATACAAAAAATTCGCCAGGTGTGGTGGTCCGTGCCTGTAATCCCAGCTACTGGGAGACTGAGGCAGGAGAATCGCTTGAACCCGGGAGGCAGAGGTTGCAGTGAGCCAAGATCGCGCCATTGCACTCCAGCCTGGGCGCAGGGCGAGACTCCATCTCAAAAAAAAAACAAAAACAAACAAACAAAAAAAACCAGATTTAATTCCTAGAAGGTACATGCGCTCTCTCTCTCCCTTCCTCCCCTATTCTCCTCCACCCCTCCTTTTCAGTGTGGCTCCGAAGAACCTTTAGACATGTGATCCGATCACAAGATGTGTATGTGTAAATTTTTTTTAAATTTGCATTAATGGGGTCTCACTATGTTGCCCAGACTAGTCTCGAACTCCTGGGCTCAAACAGTCCTCCTAAAGTGCTGGGAATACAGGCATGAGCCACCATATCCAGCCTTATTCATAAATTTTGCCACTTTTATGTATCTTTAAAATATAGTATGCCCTTGCGTGAATACCAGAGCAGTATGTCTCCCCGCTACTGTGGCTGCAGCTTTGGTCCCAATCCAGAAAATCAGTACTGGCATGTAATGGCTTAGAATAGGCTGCAAGGGCCCATAGAGTGATTGCCATGGCCAAGGCACAGCAGCCTTACAGAGAAAGGAGGGTGTGGACAGTGGGCCTGGCTTGAGGTTTACAAAAAATATTCAGGGCTGCTTTCCACGTTCTTTCACATGATCTCAGGGCTTCTTTCCACGTTCTTTCACATGATCTCTGGAGCTCTAAACCAATGATTTTCAACCCTATCAGATCCAACAGTTTTTTTTTAATAGCAAATACTTTAATTCCCTCCTTCACTACCCTGAAATGAAATTTAAAGATAATATAAGCTACCGAAATATACCTTAACTGTAATATAAAAGGGGAGAAATAAAACAAATATTTTGTTATAATATTCAAATATGTAAATGCTTGTGTACAACTGTACTAGAAGAGATAATCAGATGCCTACACCGTACACAGAATTACCATGAATGCAACAGCTACATATGCAGATGGAGAAAAGTGTTGTATCAGCAACTCAGATCCTACTGAGTAAGTTATTGGTGAGTTTTCTGAAATGAACAATTTTTGGTAACGTTCTGAACAAAACAGAGTATGAGCTTCCCCTGATTTAAACAGTAGTTAGAATCCTAGGAAACAGAAGTATATGAAAACTGCAAAAACAAAAAACAAACCAACTTTTGGGTTATGTGCAAATGAAGTTAGATTTTAAGTTAGATTTTTCTTTGTTGTGTAGGACCAGCTCATCCATTCCAAGATATTTAGCATCCCTGGTCCCTTCCCCTCCATGATTGTGACAACAAAAATGCTCCAGCATGGCCAGGTGTGGTGGCTCATGCTTATAATACCAGCACTTTGGGAGGCCAAGGCAGGAGGATCATTTGAGCTCAGGAGTTTGAGACCAGCCTGGGCAACATAGTAAAGACCTCATTTCGATTAATTAAAAAAACAAACCACTGTTTCCAAAACACTCCTGTAAAAGATGGTATTGTGGCCATTGAGAGGAAGTGTCCTTAAACAGTGGCTTTCTGACAACACTGGGGCAGTTGCTCAGGGATAATGGTGCTATCTCCTCTACCAGGGAAGTCCCCTCACCTATAGGAGTGTCAGCTCTCCTCTATTCTGTAAGTTCTTTTAATGCAGGGCAGGCCGCTTCATTACACGGTTCTAAATGCTCTGATAAACTGTAGTCTTGAAATAAGTATTCTGGGCTTTTTAAAAAGCAATATTTTGAAGAATTGGCCCTTAAACAGCATTAGTCAAACTCTGGTTCCCATTGGAATCTGTGGAATTAGGGCCCATCTTAGTCCATTTTGTGTTGCTATAACAGAATACCTGGGACTGGGTAATTGATAAAGAAAAAAGACTTATTTGGCTTATGGTTCTGATGGCTGAAAAGTTGAAGATTGGGCAGCAGTACCTGGGGAGGGCCTCAGGCTCTTTCAGCTCACTGCAGAAAGCAGAAGGGGAGCTGGGCGTGTGCAGAGAGATCGGGTAGTAAGAGAGGAAGCAAGAGAGAAGCCAGACGCCTTTTAAACAACCTGCTCTCCATTCCCAGTAGAGTGAGAACTCACTCACCCCCACAGGAGAACATTAATCTATTTGTGAGAGATCTACCTCCATGATCCAAACACCTCCCAATAGGCTCCACCTTCCAACACTGCCATACTGCCGGCCAAGTTTCAAACCACATCCAAACCATAGCATGACCCAAGAAAATAAGTGTGATTAGTCACAGCTCAGTTACATTTTTGTTAAAACATCTTTTCACATGTACACTTATAACCTACTTTGTACACAAACTAGGTTATTTGAAACAACGTAAAGTGGGAATGAGAGGAAAATAAAAATTGGGATGTAAAATAGAGCCAGGAATTAAATATACGCTTTAACCTATATTCTTGCTAGGGGAGCTACACAAAATACGTTTCTAGAGCCAGATGATGTGGTATGCATTCCAAAACAAATTTATTTGCCTGTGGAGGTGGGGGTGTAATTTAAAAGGCCATGAAAACTCTCGAAAGAGAAAATACTACTTTTCAGCAATGGCAAGTTCTGGTATTTTTTTTTCTCAAGATACTTTTGCTCCATTTATATTGCCTCTCAATATGAAAATATGCATTGGATTGAAAAACTGCACCAAAACATACTTCGTCTCCCTCATTTCCCTAAGCTCCTAAGAGGAAATTCCTTTTATGTTTTTCCAGAATACTGCCATCCGTGTACAAGCACTTTCCTTTTTAGCCCAAAGTGCCCTTGAATGTCGCTGACGCTCACTACCTTTTAGACAATTGAGACAAATTCTGGAAGTTCCCATCTTGAAGATTTACGTAAAGGCCACGCCTACTGTTCTTCAACGCGCCCTAAACGGGGCTCGAAGTGCGGCGAGGTTGGCCATTCCTCCGCTTGGAAGGGGACCCACGGCCGCCCAGGGACTAGGGGTGGAGTTGAACATCCCGCCTCTCCAGGGGAGGTATCTGCGCTCGCGCACCACTGGCCGGCGCCGCCCTTGCCGGAAGTGGCCAAGCGAGGCCGGTCTCCGCCGGGCTTCTTCCGGTCTGGGACGCGGGGGAGTCATCGTCTCCGGAAGTAGAAGCTTACTCACCGGAAGTGGTTCTCAGGGGCCGAGGTAAGACCCAAGCTCCGGTCTGTGTTGTGAGGACGCCACTGAGGTCGGGTCGTGCTGACTGATGAAGGCGGCCGATGGAGCCACCAGGCGGGCGCTGCACAGCTTCCGCCCGCGCTTCCGACTTGCAGTCCGTCCCTGGGCTGTCTGCTCTTGGGCTAGTTAGCCGCTAAGTAGGGTCTAGTAGTACATTTATTTTGATTGAAAGCTCGCCTGATTTAGCTGCCCTTGATGAGCACTGCTTGTGCAAATTATGTGGCAGACATTTGTCATAAAATCAAGTTGCACCTGCAGCTCCCAAGTTGGAACGTAACTATATTTAAGGCATATATACATCAGACCAGAAATTATATCCTTTGCAATTCAAGCTTTAGCCAGGCACTAGAGATCGCCAGTATGAGCCTCCATGAACACAGAAGGCTATTCAAAGCTTGGCAGTCATGAAAATATTTTAGTAAATGCAGGTTCAAGAAAGCACTGGAATCGGCGGACTTAGGGCTCAAAACTATTTTCGTCTGTTCCTCATCACATAAAAGTTTTTAGAACTGTTACTAGTGTAGCTTCTGGTGAGTGAACAAGCCAGCAACGAAATTAGTGTTTCTTTCCCAGGCCAGGGGATCGGATGGCCTAACAAGGAACTCCTGGGGAAGAAGGCAGCCATTAAGGGACTAGGGATCCTTCCCCCAAAACTTTACTTCCTTCCATGCCTTATCATTTTGTGGTCGGCCCACTACAACTCAGTCTCCAAGTCCCGTCCATTATGCCATCTGAATCGTACCTTTTCCATACTCACTCCCATTTTCTTGGTTCTGCCTTCAGCCTCCCATTGTAGCCGTCCTTTACAGCCCGGCCAGAGTAATCTCTCTCCACCATAGCACTTCCCGTTTGCCTAACCTTCTCAAACCAGTTTCCTGAACCAGTATTCCCTCTGCTTGGACCAATTTCCCACTGACAATCACATGAAGGCCAATTGACTCCATCTGCTTCCATAATAGCTTGCACTTAAGTTCCTAAGTCAAACACAAAAATTAAGTGCATGGGCCGGGCGCGGTGGCTCATGCCTGTAATCCCAGCACTTTGGGAGGCTGAGGCGGGCGGATCGCGAAGTCAGGAGATCGAGACCATCCTGGCTAACACAGTGAAACCCCGTCTCTACTAAAAATACAAAAAATTAGCCAGGCGCGGTGGCGGGCGCCTGTAGTCCCAGCTACTTGGGAGGCTGAGGCAGGCGTGAATGGCGTGAACATGGGAGGCAGAGCTTGCAGTGATCTGAGATCGTGCCACTGCACTCCAGCCTGGGCGACAGAGCAAGACTCCGTCTCAAACAAAACAAATAATTTAGTGCATGGTTTCCATTTTAATCTACACAATCCTCAGGTAGGCACTTTCACCTAAATTTTAAAGATGAGGAAATTGGGACTAAAAGTCACACAGGTATTGGGTGAAGACCAAATATTGAGTCTTTTAATTCATCATTAACTACTGACCACTTATTGTGGGATCCTTGGATTCAGGTTCCATATTAAAAGTCCTCTATGGGCCCTAATGGAGAGCCCTTACCTTTTTTTGGGACAGTTTCACTCTTGTTGCCCAAGCTCGAGTGCAATGGCACCATCTCGGCTCACCACTACCTCTGCCCCCTGGAGATTCTCCTGGCTGAGCCTCCAAAGTAGCTGGGATTACAGGCATGTGCCACCACGCCTGGCTAATTTTGCGTATTTAGTAGAGACAAGGTTTCTCCAGGTTGGTCAGGCTGGTCTGGAGAGCCCTTATTTCTAACTTTCTCCAGCACAAAAGATGCAGGCCAAATGATACATTTGTTTAAAATTGTCCAGCTTAATTAACGTTTCACTACTTGTAATTCTATCCTATTCTTATGTAAGCCAATTTAGTGTTTCTCTATGCCTTATATTTGATCCCCAACATCCTCTAAAGGTTGTCCTGACAGATGTGTCCCATAGACAACCATGGTTCTTGGCTTATGCATATTATGACCCCACAGTGCACTAAGGAAACCTCCACTAACTAAAACCCAGGAGTCTAAGTGCCATCTTATTTGTCTAGAGTTTTAGACTGTATTATTTTGGGTCAAAAAAAGCTCAAAATCACAGGAAGAACCATAAAACTGTAGCAAATTATAATTTACCCTAACATCTATGAGGATCTTATTTGTAAACATGAATTGGTCACCATGTTTTCCAACAGCAAGAGACACAAATCCTAGAAAAACTTATTTCAATTTCCAGCCTTCAGGATTTCCAAATTTTCTCAAGATACATTTCAGACTAGAAGAAAAATTAACAATTTCAAACCCACTTTGACATACAGAAAAGCCCTGGCATACTGAAATTTCAGATTGCTGGACCCCCATCTCAAGATTTTGATTCATCACATTCTGGATGTAACAAGAATTTGGATCAAGATTAAGGAGCCATGGCCGGGCGCAGTGGCTCACACTATAATCCCAGAACTTTTGGAGGCCGAGGTGGGCAGATCACTTGAAGTTAGGAGTTAGAGACCAGCATGGCCAACATGGTGAAACCCCATCTCTACTGAAAATACAAAAATTAGCTGGGCATGGTGGCGGGCGCCTGTAATCCCAGTTAGGAAGCTGAGGCAGGAGAATCGCTTGAACCTGGGAGGTGGAGGCTGCAGTGAGCCGAGATGGTGCCACTGCACTCCAGCCTGGCAAGACTCCGTTTAAAAAAAAAAAAATTAGGGGGCCACGTGGAAAAACCTTGGGCTGTCCTGAAGGACCACCTCATTCCTATCACACTGCCCCTCTCTTTAGAATGTGACCCATCAAAATGTAATCTTTCCTTTTGAGCCCCATTGAACAATTAGGGTACATTCTCTCATTCTCTGTAAAAATTCAGAGTACAATACATGCAGGCCTTTCAGTGATCAACAGGTATTATTCTGACTTTATAAACAGAAATGTTTAACTGGCCAACGTCTGTGTTGGTCTTATGTTTACCATATACTTTCTGAGGGAAGTCAGCAGGAGCCCATGTCTTCATACCCTAAGTACTAGAACCTGGGCTCCCAATGCACACAGGATGTAGAGATGCCACTGAAGAACCTACACTCACACCACAAGGAAAAAGTAGTTAGCATTTAATGAAACTCCCTCCATGTGGCTTCAAGCCACCAGGACACAGGCCCCCCCAACACTCTTAATCTTCTCCTCAGCTCTTCTGCTGAAGAATTTGGCCTTCACGATGACAGGCTGCTTTGGGAGCTTTCCCTTTCCCAGAACTTTGTAGTAGCCCTAGAAGAACAGAGAAAAAAGTTTACAATACACTATAGTAGGTACCAACTGTGTGATGAGCATGAGGAAAGACTGCCAACCCACTTTCTAAATCCCTAGGCAGGGTATATATGTTTCTGATCTGGGCACTAACGGGGGCACCGACTGCCCCCACCAGTGAATCAAGACCAGTAGATTATCTTCGAGTACTCTAGCACACCAGGACAAGAGTTGTGTCAGGATGTGACTCTAGTCTCGGCAAAGCATAAGCCTCCTCCTGCTCAAATACCCCCTGCTAAGCAAAAGAAGACAACCACCTTCCTGACCACCAGAACTACTCAATGGACATTAAATAGGCCGCGAAGTGAATTTAAAGCATCCCTAGGGTTCTGGCCTCTTAACACTACCTCCATATTCATGACAGTTAAGACTGACACAGGGACCAGAACCCCCGCAAGGACAGACATAATACATCTGTTTTGGGGGAAAATCTCCTCAGATAATGTATGGCACTGAGTATCAATGGAACATATTAGGATTCTATTATCTGGGGAACATGAAGGGCCAAGAGCTGTGCTTGATGAAAACCAGCTATAGTTCAAGCACGAAATGTAAACCTGATACAACCTGGGCAGTGACAGTAGGCACTGCTACGGATAGGGAACTACCTATGATAATTCTACCACAGGAAGAATATCAATGTCTGGTAGGTAACTGGGAAGTACAGGTTATATAAGTGGATTAGATTAAGCCAGAGTTTTGTAAGGGAAGGTATGGAAGTATAGAAAAACATCCAATTAACTTACCGATCGCACCACATCAATGATGGGAGCAGCCCCAGTCTTGTTTTTAGCAGCATTCACCCGTGTCTGTTCACTGACCAAAGTCCACAATTTGTCAAGGTTGACAGTTGGACAGAAGCTCTGGTTCCTCTTTAAGTGGTAATGCTTCATACCAACTTTCCCAAAGTAGCCTGGGTGGCTAGGAAGAGATAACCACCACCTTCATACACACTCCAATTAAGATGCTATGTTTATCATCTTTATAGTTACCTCCCCCTATTACAGTGTAAATTATTCACTGGTGTAGAGCAGTGTCAGGCACATGATACATCTGCTGACTTAAACAACTGTTTTAAAAACCACCAAAGACTATCATGAGGAAAAGGCTATTCTTATTTCCTGGAACCAGGATAAACCACCGACAATGTCAGAAGCAGGGCCGAGACTAAAATTCAAGTCACATAACAGCACCCTATGGAAAATCTCCATACTCCTATAATAAACATCTTCCAAATAGCAAAAATTTATCATCCACTAGTTTGTGGGTAGGTGAATGTGAAGCATGTCTCTAACCTGGTGACTGACTGTGCCATAAGGCCCACAGCCAGTGAATAAGGTCAGCAGTTACTCTCCGAGGACTCTAGCACACTCAGGCAATAGCTGATACCCAAGCGTGACTCTAGCCTCGATGACAGGTTCTCAGTTCACACCAAGTGTTAACTTGGTAAAAAACAGCAATAGGCAAGGCTTGCTTCTAAACTTTTTATTTAAGCCAGCCCTCTTTCTGCCCCTACCTCCCAAGCTGTGTCAATAAAAGCAGTCCAAGGACACTTACTATTTGTCGAAGTTGATCCGGTGGTGATGCAGACCACCAGCATTACCGCGGCCTCCGGGATGCTTCCGGTGCTTGCCTACAGGAATACAAAGCTACATGGGGCCGGTGTGATGGCTCATGCCTGTAATCCCAGCACTTTAGGAGGACGAAGCGGGTGGATCACCTGAGGTCAGGAGTTCGAGACCAGCCTGGCCAACACGGAGAAACCCCCGACTCCACTAAAAATAGAAAAAGAATTAGCCGGGCGTCGTGGCGCACACCTGTAATACCAGCTACTCGGGAGGCTGAGGCAAGAGAATCGCTTCAGCCCGGGAGGCAGGGGTTGCAGTGAGCCGAGATTTTGCCACTGCACTCCAGGCTGGGCGACAATGATCAGTCTCACAAAAAAAAAAAAAAAAAAAAAAAAAAAAAAGCTACATGCGCCACACAGCCTTCTCACGCGTCTGAATACTTCCTCGCACAAAAGCAGAGTGTTTCCCCAGACTTCTGTGTCCCGCTTACGCTGTTCCCACCCTACCGATGCCCGTTTTCAGCAATGCGATTACTTTAGGATTCCGGGTGAAACATCTTTTCAGGTTCCACATCACAGCATTCCCACAGTACTCCATGTCTTCAACTAACCCAATACCGTGCCTGTTCAATTCCTATTACCCCACTGATGTGAAATTCCTTACAACTGGAATACTAGAGGATCCTCAGAAAAAAATCAACAGCTGTCGAACTTGACCACAAAAAGGTCTTATTCTAACCCACTTATCGGCTATCGATCTCCAGACTAGCTAAGCACCCGAAGAGAGCCCAAGGCCCACCCCTAGGGGAAGCCGGCACTTACCTATGCGGCCGTGGCCGTGGCTCACGTGGCCCCGAAGTTTCCGGGTCTTCCTCAGTCTGGATGGCTGTGTGGAAAAAGCTTGGTGGTAAGGCCTAAGGAATTAGGGGCAGGGGGCGATGCCTGCCAGCTGAGATGGTCCTGTAAGCCCGTGGGTCAAAGACCTAACTTCTGGAGAGTTCGGGAAAGTTGAGGGTACCGATCGGCTCACGGCCGTGAGGTCTCACCACAGTAGCGCCAGGGCCCGCGTGTCCTAGAGATCCGAACCGCGGACCTAACACACGGCTCCGGGAGCCCCGCCCCGGGCCCGCGCCGGCCACCGTGCCCTGCAGGCGGCCATGCGCAGCCTGGAAGCCCCGACCATGGTAGGGAGTGGATGACTAGGGGCAATGGGAATAGAGCTTAGGGGTCTCCGCCGGCAAGGAAGAGGAGGCAAGAAACGAAACACCTACCATGTTGGCAGCCCAGACGAAAAAGGAAGGCCTTCGCCAAGTCTCGCGAGGTATCGGGCGCGGGGGGCGGGGGCAAAATGCCTCACTTCCGGTCACAGAGGCCGGGCTTCGGGCGGGGCATCTTGGTCTCGCGGTATCGCGCGTCTGCTAGTCGCTTTCTCTTTTTGGGGGTGGTGATCCCCCTCACGGAGTGTCCTGGTGGCGGTGAACGGTCTTGGTGAGGCTCGTTGTGCTAGGCTCGGAGGGCAAAAACTGTTGAAGAATTGGGGCTAGGTGTGCTGTACTGCACGTCGCCCGTGCTTGCTTGAGCCAGGCCCTTTTCTGGCGCCTTGGCCAGGGAACCGCCTAAGCCGACCCTAAGGGCCTCGGTGTCTGAGCTCCTCACCAAATGCGCCAGCCCTGAGCCGCCCCGCGCGCCTCCACAGTTCTTAGTGGTCTGCTCGGGGCTGGTGATAGTGGCTACTGGTTTGTCTCCCAGCCGCAGTGCGGAAGCGCGAGGCCCTGTTTAATCCTCAGTGTGCCCACCTGGTGTCTCGCTCGGTTTCCTGAAGCTCCGGTGGCTCCCGAAATGCCTCCTCCCGCTCTCACACTTCTGAGTGGGCACTCCGGCTTCCTTTCTCTTTTGCCCTTCTGCTATCATTTGGTTGTCTTCTCAAGTTTGAGCAACTTAAATTAATTCAGGGACTTAGATGCCTGGTTGCTTTATGGTCCTTTTAATGCAGATGTTGTAAATACTTTTTCTAAATGTCACATTTAGGCCAGGCGCGGTGGCTCACACCTGTAGTCCCAGCACTTTGGGAGGTAGAGGCGGGAGGATTGCTTGAGGCGAGTAGTTCAACACCAGCCTGGGCAACATAGTGAGACCCTCGTCTCCACATACAAAAGTAAATAAGTAAAAATAAATGCTATTTTTGAATTTTCTCCAGAATTTACATAACACGCCTGTGACCCTTTCCTGGACACAATGCAGACAGTTGCTCGCTTTCCCACCTGTACCACCACACAATCTAGTATAACCCTTATGTAATTTATTGACCTACGTTTGTCTTTCCTACTAGACCTAATTCCTTATGTGGTCAAGGACTGTTTTCTTTTATCCATACTCAACTAGTGATTGTTGAGTGAATAAATGAACTTACCCTCACCTCCCTGTCTTCACTAATAGCAGCATGTCTTCGCTCTTAAGTCAGTTCCTTCAACCAGTGTTCAAGATCCCATCCCCTTGCTAGTCTGTTAATAGATCCCATGGGAAAAATGAAACAAATTTTTAAAATCCCATCCCCTCAGTTATTCTCTGTATGTGTGAGCATGTATTTATTTTTCTTTGTCTTACCCCCTTATGCTAAAATATATTTTCGCTAAAATATCCAAAATTCTGGCCGGGTGTGGTGGCTCACGTCTGTAATCCCAGCACTTTGGAAGGCCGAGGTGGGCGGATCACGAGGTCAGGAGATCGAGACCATCCTGGCTAACACGGTCAAACCCCGCCTCTACTAAAAATACAAAAAATTAGCCGGGCGTGGTGGCGGGCCCTCGTAATCCCAGCCACTCTGGAGGCTGAGGCAGGAGAATGGCGTGAACCTGGAAGGCAGAGCTTGTAGTGAGCCGAGATAGCCCCACTGCACTGCAGCCTGGGCAACAGAACGAGACTCCGTCTCAAAAAAAAAAAAAAAAAAAATTCCAAAATTCTCCCATGTCCTTGCCCTTTCCTTTACAGCCAAGCTCCCTAAAAGAGTAGTCTACAAATCCTGCCCATTTGCACCTTCCCATCCATTGTTCACTGCAGTCTAGCTCACAGCCTGTGACTTCAGTGAAATTGCTCTTACTAATGTCATTAATGAACCGATTTCCAAATTGGACTCTTCCTATCCTTCATATCACTTGTTCTTTCTGTTGTACTTTAATCTGTTGGCGTCTTTTTCTAGAAAAAGTCTTGCCTTCCTCCTACTCTGGTCACTTATCAGTCTTCTTTTCAGGTTCTTCCAGCATTGCCTACCACTTAAATGTTGATGTTCCTCAGCCTTCTGTCCTTGTCCTTATCTTTTCACAGTAGATGGTCTTCTTGGGTGGCTTCAATTCACATCCTTATTGCTGAGCTCCACACCCATATGGTCACTTAATTACTGGTTGGTATTCCTTGGACGTTCTACAGACAAAGTAAACATATCCAAAGAACTCAATCTTCACTGCTCACTGGTGCCTTCTCCTTTATTCTCTATCTTGGTGAGTGGCACCATTGTCCACCTAGATAATGAAAATTGTCCCCACTGTCTACTACACTGTCACCCTATCCTTTTGTTTCTGTATCTCTCCAATGTGCTTCCTCTGTTTAAGCCTTAGTGCCCCTGCCTTCATTCAGGCCCCCATCATATCTCTTAACTGGAGTTTACAACACCTTCCTTTGTTCACTCTGCCTGCATTCTAACCCTCCTCCAATTTCTGTATCCTTCACACCTCCACCAGGTTAGTATTCCGAAAACATGACTTTCATTCTTTACTTACTTGATCAAAAAGTTCAATAGCTCCTATGACCAACAGAATATAGCCCACTTGCCTTTCCAACCTTACCTCAGCCTCTCCCTTACACAAGCTTTCTACTGCAGCCATGCCTGGTATATCCCATTTGCATTTTTGCCTTTGCTCATGCTGTTTCCCATCCCGGAGTGCCCATCCTCTTCCTGACCACATGTCCTGAATCTTCCTCAACCTTTAAGGCGCACTTTATATTCTGCTTCTTCCCAGAACACTTCAGTCCACAAGGATAACAACCAACATTTTCAGAGCACTTGGCAATTTACAAAATACATCTGCCTGAAGGTACAGCACTACCAGCCTCATTTTACGTGTGTGAACACTGAAGCACAGAGGAATTGGGTGACTTGTCAGAGGCTGCATAGGTGGTCAGATACAGAGCCTGGGCTTAGCCTTTAGTCTCTCTCCAGATCCCCTGCTTTTACCTCAGTGACCAGTGCCTCTCTGACCTCACAGCATTATGGTCTTCATCCCTCCATCAACCTTAATCACATACTGCATGTGACCAGCAGGAAGAGGGGTCTTGAGAGTAGGAGGCGAGATCAAAGAAGACATCATCGTCTATTTGACATCAAAACTGGCCAGTAAGTGCACAAGAAATGAGCTGGGTTACCTGGAACCTAACCTTGGGAAGATGATCTGTCAATGGAGGTAAGCTGGGCAGGGCCTTGGGAATGAAAGGGAACCATCAGGGGTATTAGAGCTGGGGCCTACAATAAGGACCACCACTGCAAGAGGTTGAGGTAGGGTTCTGGGTGCTAAGACACTCCTGGATAGTTTGCCAGGTTCCTTGGTTATACAGGAGCTACGTTCTGTCCCTCAGGCCACCTGGCTGAACAGAAGGCCTCCCAGAGTGGACCCAGCACTCCCCGTTGGGTTCTGTGCTCACCTAACATTCTTCTCATCAATGGCTTGATCTGGTTGTAGAGGGAGTACCCTGGGTAGTTGTCTGGCTCAAACCAGTTTTCTATCCAGCTCCCTCTCCTTCAAAAGGCAATCACATGACTTAAACACACAGCTCATGTGGGGTTTGTTCAGTGTGTGTCACTTTTCCTAGGTCGACAGAGGTCTGAGAGAGCAGACAAAGCTGAGTTCTCTGTCTGCAAAGTGGAGTAGCAGCCAGATATTTGGCATTAGGGGACCTGTCCCTCCCAACTAGGCACATGGGACATGACCTTTGGCCATGACTCCTGAGGGGTGTCCTTCTCTGCGACATCTCTTCTGAAGTACAGCATGGCTTTGTGACATCTCAGGCATCTGGGCTTCCTCAGAGTGTGAGGGCCTCAGAAAATACCTCAGAAATGAACGGAAGAGATGATACCAGGCAGCAGCCTGGTGAGGCAGGCAAGTGTGCTGATTTTTTGCTGCCCCAGGCCTCTCTCCAGGTGGCCTTGGGAACACATCATCACCCTGAAGAAGGCTCTGGTGATCCCTCTTCCTTTCTCTCCTCGCTGGGTTCCTGAATTCGACATAAGTCCTTCAGATAGCAGCAACATCCTGGATGGATCCAGCTCTGTTTTCTTGCTCTCCATCTTTAGATGTGGACATTTGGAAATATTATGTTCATTTTCTTTTTTAAGTAGAGCACTGTTAATCAAGATGGGAAGAAGCAGTGTTTCTGCCTTTTTTCCAAGTGAGAATTAGACAAAAACTCAGAAATCCCAATTTACTTCAGAAAGACTTGAAAATTATACATAATAGACAGTACAACAGTAAAGAAAATTCTGAAAAAAATATAAGTATAAGCAACTCAAATCATTCCACCCTACGATGCCATTTTCTTTTCTGAGTATTACCTTTCAACTCTTGTATACATGGAGACATAGCTGTCTGCAAAGTTAATGATCATAGTATACAAATCCTTTTGTATTCTTTTTATTTAATACCATGGCAGTTTTTCGTATCACTACCCAGTCTTCAGGATTATTTTTAACAGCTGAAGAATAATTTATTTTCAGCATGTACTATCATTTATTAAACCACTTTCTTTTGTATTTTGTTTTTTAAAAAAATTCTTATTGTATTCTTTGCTGTTAGAGACAATGATGGAATGAGCATTTGTATATAATTTTTTCTTCTCCTGTTGAATAACTTGTCTAGGATAAATTCCCAGGAGTGAGACTGCTGGATTATATGGTATGAACATTTTTGTGATTCATTTTATGTTACTATGTATTTTTTCCAAAAGGATCGTACCAATTTATTCACCAGCAATATGTACAGTTTCCAGTTTCATTTTAACCTCCCTAGCCTTGGGGGTTTTTGTTTGCCTTTATCGGTAGTTTTTGATACATGGCATTTAGGGGAAATCCATAGGATCAAGCGGGGTTTTCTTCAGCACAAAGTAAAAATAATCTAATTGGAAGATTAGGAATTTTTAGGAGTCTTTCTTTCCTGTGTTGGATAGATTGTTCTACATGGCAATTATATTCCTAAAGCTTTGTTGGAAACTAGGGTGGAAAACCTTGCTGCTATTAAACTCAGAGTAACAAAACATGAAAAGAGAAATTCTAGAGTCTTTGAGACAATGGCAGAAAAAAAGGAGTTACATATTTGGGTTTTAATTTAATTTCAGAGGATAAAATGAATGGAAAGAACACAGAAAGCTGGGTTCATTTCCTAGTTCTGTTTTTGTTGTTGTTGTTGTTTTTAAAGATAAGGTCTTGTATGTTGCCCAGGCTGGTCTCAAACTGCTAGCCTCAAGCAGCCCTCCTACCTCGACCTCCCAAAGCACTGGGATTACAGGCATTACCATCACGCCCAGCCTCCTAGTTCTGTTTTTACTAACTGAATTATATTGAACAAATAGCATGTTCTCTTTGAATCTGTTTTCTTGTCTGTATAATGAAAAAATAATGAGATTCATTCATTCCTTTTATAAATATTAATTGAGTGCGTACTATGTTCCTACGCTAGGTGCCAGGCAAGTGAAGGGCAGGTACAATTGTGAACAAAAGTCCTTCCCTAAGACTATGTCTAAGACATACATTAAACAAGCAAACAAATAATATATCACATATAACACAGCCTAGGAAAGAGTAGGTACTCTCATTACCTACTATTTCTCCCTCACGTTTTCTCCCTAAAATGAGTGTTATTTTTATGATAATTTGTTCTGTGCCCCTCATGCAAACAATCTTTGAAATTCTTATTCCCAGTGTGATGTGGAGTGACTTGTTCCATCATTCCTTAGCAAGGTTAAGGTACTCCAGTAAATATTTTCCTTTTCTTAGATATAGATGTGGTAAGATGTTAAAAGGAGGTGGTTTGTGGCAAGGCAATGTTTTAAAATTTAACTTTTTGTCAACATTTTAAAATGTAAATAAAAATAAGAATTTCTTGGGTTTTGGAAAACTAAGATTTGGAGACATTAGACCCACATTCTTTTAAGTAAAGCGCCTTATTCATATAGATTGCCCAGCCCCTGTAGGCATTTGAATTTACTACCTTGGCTTAAGTAGTCTTCCAAACTCTGTCCCCTCCACTCTTCTAGGTCAGGGGAGATAAGAAGGAGAGGGAAGAACCAAGTTATGATGAAAGCAGCCATAAGGAAGGGGGCAGAAATGGGGTCATTTGACCCTTCCTCTTCTCAAATCAGAAACTCATTGTGTGGATGTGCCTTTAAATTAACCATTTACTTTCATGGAGTTACTTCAATTGCTCTTCTAAGACATAAATGAGATGCCTGTTTCTTTATATTCTTACCCTGTGTAGTACTTGCTGGTGGTGGAAAACCATGCTACCTCCCTGAGTTCCCAGGATTGTGATGCAAGGTCTAATGCAGTAGTTCTCCAAGTGTGGTCTGTAGACCCTATGGGGTGGGGGGTCCCTGAGACCATTTCAGAGAGTCCACAGGTCAAACAATTTTAATAATAAAGCTAACGTGTTATTTGATCTTTTCACTGGGTTGACATTTGCACTGATGGTGCCAGAGCAATGTTGTATAAAACTGCTGATGTTTTGGGCACCAAACCGGAACAAAACCTTATATTCTTTACCGCTAGGCATCTGCTGGTTAAAAAAAAAAAAAGGAAGTTTACCTTAAGAATGTCCATACATGATGAAGTGGGAACAATTTTTATTAAATTTCAATCCTTAAATTCTTAAGTACTTTTTTAGATTTCTTTTTGATGTTCTGTGTGAAGAAAAAGTATTCCTGCTACACATCAAAGTGAGAAACTGTGCTTGTGCTATTGAGTTGCAAGTTAAACTAGCCTTTTAAAAAATGAAACATCATGGACGGTGTGGTGGCTCACGCCTGTAATCTTTGGGAGGCCGAGGCGGGTGGATCAGGAGGTCTGGAGACTGAGACCATCCTGGCCAACATGGTGAAACCCTGTCTCTACTGAAAATACAAAAATTAGCTGGGCATGGTGGTGCGTGCCTGTAATCCCAGCTACTTGGGAGGCTGAGGCAGGAGAATCGCTTGAACCAGGAAGTCGGAGGTTGCAGTGAACCAAGATCACGCCACTGCACTCCAGCCTGACGACAGAGCGAGACTCTGTCTCAAAAATAAATAAATAAATAAATAATTAATTAAAAAATAAAAAATGAAACATCAGTATTACACGAAAGAACAACTGGCAGGCTGGGCACGGTGGCTTATGCCTGTAATCCCAGCACTTTGGGAGGCCAAGGCAGGTGGATCACCTGAGGTCGAGAGTTTGAGATCACCCTGACCAACATGGAGAAACCCTGTCTCTACTAACAATACAAAATTAGCTGGGTGTGGTGGTGCATGCTTATAATCCCAGCTGCTCGGGAGGCTGAAGCAGGAGAATCACTTGAACCTGGGAGGTGGAGGTTGCTGTGAGCTGAGATCACGCCATTGTACTCCAGCTTGGGTAACGAGCAAAACTCCATCTAAAAAAAAAAAAAAAAAAAAAAAGAATAACTGGCAGACACACTGTGGTTATTCAGGCTGGGGAATTTGTCAGATATTTTCTCAAAAGTGAAATGACAGTATTTGTTGCCAATGATAAAATTCAAGCATTCAAGCAGAAGTTAGAATTCTGGTAGTTTTTGCTGCCTCCATGAGTTTGGCAGCTTCTCAATGCTTAAAGAAATTTCTGATGAGATTCGAGGTGATTCTAAGGAATATGATTTTTTTCTTATTGTATAATGAAATGTGTCGATATTTGGAACATCTGCATAAATCATTGAACTGGTATTTTCCAAATGACCAACGCTTGGTGTTAAAAAACTATGCCTGGGGAAAAGACTAGTTCAAAGAGCAAGATCAGCAGATTTTAATATAACAGAATAAGAAAAGTTTGGTTCAGAGTCTACCTTATAAATAACATTTAAGAAACTACTACCACTTGTTGAATTTTGGTGTGGTATCAAAGAATATCCACAATTACCTGATAAGGCTATTAAAGTACTCCTATCTTTTCCAGCTGTATGTCTGTGTGAGACTGGATTTTCCTCATATACTATAAACAAAACAACATATAAGAGATTGACTGCAGAAGCAGGTATGGGAGTCCAGCCGTCTTCTATTAAGCCAGACGTTAAAGAGTTTGGCACATATGAGAAACAATAGAAACAATGTGACTCTTCTCATTAAATTAATTTTTTTGAAAGTAGTTAATTTTTTTTTTTAGGCTGGGTGCAGTGGTTCACGCCTATAATCCCAGCACTTGGGGAGGCCAAAGTGGAGGATCACTTGAGTCCAGGAGTTTGAGACCAGCTTGGGCTACATAGCAAGACCTGGTCTCTACAAAAATAAAAGTGAAAATAAAATAGTTGGGTGTGGTGGCACATGCCTATAGTGCTAGCTGCCTAGGAGGCTGAAGCAAGAAGTTTGTTGAGCTCAGAAGTTTGAGGCTTCAGTGAACTTCGCACGACTGCCCTCCAGCCTAGGCAACAGAGCAAGACCCTGTCTCAAAAAATAAATAAATAAATAAATGAAATAGTTTTTTTTTTTTTCCCAAAAAGTATGTTATTCGTGTTAACATATAACAAGTTTATTATATTTTGAAAATTAATGTTTTAAAATTTTCTCAGCTTTAACTTCTAATAGCAATAGATATAACTCACATAAATAAACTCTCTTTGGGGTCTTCAGTAAGTAAACATATGTAAAGGGGTTCCCAAGACCAAAAAGTTTGAGAACTACTGGCCCAATGAAATAAACCCAGGCATACTTGAATCTTCTAATAGAGACTGTCCTCATCTCTAATCATGCTGCTGCTATGGCTGTTTTCTGCTAAATAATTCCCAGAAGGAATTAGAAGTGCAAGTCTATCTATAGCTTTATGTAGTGGCATCTTTCTGGACCCTAGGCAGCCTGGCCTCTCCCAGCCCCATCATCCTTCCTCCTTCCTGAAGGCTTGGTTCCTAAAGACTTCAGACTGGAGTGAAATTTTTCTCAAACTTGCATAATTACCGAGACCCAGATTTGAATTAAATGATTTGTATTTTGTTTCTTAAATAAGTACAAGTATAAAACTAGGTACAACTTCCTTTGGCTTTTAGCTCTTATACAACTATAAAACCGAATATAGTTTACAAATTATAAAAAACTACAAAGCCATCAAATTAATAATATTAATTTCACATATATGTGATGTTTTTCTAAACTAAACTATCATTATGACTTAAATGTGGTGCTCACTCTTGTAGCAAAGTTCAGCAAACATATGCCACAATGATGACGGCCCAATTTTCCCACTTCCTTTCTCTATTCCAAGTACTGTAAAACATGCATCATTTTGTGCCACAATGTTGTTTAGACTTCAAGTGGCAAGAATACATTATTTGTGTATTAAGTCTGCCACTCTTTCAGTTCATTAACCTGAGACAAGTAATACTGCCTGGTGTGTACTAAATCCTAGACTCTTAACACCACCCCCAAAATCATATTGTGGTAGATATGTAGATAATCCAGACTATACTTTTTAAAACTTTATCGCAATGAAACACTAATTTTTTTTAGTGGACGGAACTCATGAAAATATGTGTGTGGACCTCAGCTTGAGAACATTTCACTAATTAAAAGTGTGGGCCGGGTGCGGTGTCTCACGACTGTAATCCCAGCACTTTGGGAGGCCGAGGCGGGTGGATCACGAGGTCAGGAGATCAAGACCACGGTGAAACCCCGTCTCTACTAAAAATACAAAAAAAATTGGCCAGGGCGGTGGCGGGCGCCTGTAGTCCCAGCTACTCGGGAGGCTGAGGCAGGAGAAGGGTGTGAACCTGGGAGGCAGAGCTTGCAGTGAGCAGAGATCATGCCACTGCACTCCAGCCTGGGCAACAGAGCAAGACTCTGTCTTTAAAAAAAAAAAAAAAAAGAGAAGAGTGTGGGCCAGATGTGGTGGCTCACGCTTGTAATCCCAGCACTTTGGGAGGCCAAGGCAGGCAGATCACTTGAGCCCAGGAGTTTGAGACCAGCCTGGGCAACATGGTGAAACTCTGTCTACTGAAAATACAAAAAATTAGCCACGCGTGGTGGCATGCACCTGTCATCCCAGTTACCTGTGAGGCTGAGGTGGGATGAGGTGGGAGGATCACCTGAGCCTAGGGAAGTCAAGGCTGCAGTGAGCTGTGATTGTGCCACTGCACTCCAGGCTGGGCCACAGAGTGAGACCGTGTCTCAAAAAAAAAAAAGAGAGAGAGAGAGACTGGAGTCCACAATCAGACTGACCTGGATTTGAATTTGGACTCTGCCATTTGCCATCTGTCTTTGTGTGTGACCCAACCTCTCTAAGCCTGTTTCCTCAGCCTATCCCTCTTGGTTTTAATTTGTAAAAGTGTCTCAACCCCTTGGAAATACAGTATGTAAAGTGCCTGTCATAAACTTGTCAATAATGCAATTTTCTTCCTTTTCCCAAAATTAAAACTTAGGTCAAGCTTGTTTACCAATAAGGAGAGGCACAGGTATGGGACACTTCTGAAGGGTTTGTTTGCCTTCAAACAAACAGCAGACATCTCCAGGCTTTGTTTTCCACGGCAGAGATGGCTAAACTCTCTTTTTGGTCCCAGGTGAGGAACTGAGGCTGAGGCATGAGCCTCCAGCTCTGGGGAGGAACATGGCCTGGACTTTTGAGGCCTTGTTCTCCGAGGCCCCTCTGGCCCAAGATTTTTTTCTGCTCAAAATAAATAGATCACTCTGCTTTGTGCTTCACTTACAGGGGGTGGAGTTGGCTCGCTCTACACGCTGCTTCTCACCCGAGGATATCAGTGGAAAAGCCCCAGTCCTGGGCACAGGCATGGCTGTGGACATGGGCATGAGCTTTATGGGGCTGCCACTAGCTGGCCAGAAACACTGCCCTAAGAATGGACAGATGGAGGCCGTGGTCATGACCTGCTCATTGTGCTGTCAGGACCTGCCAGGTGTGGGCTCTTATCTCCTATCCTGCCAGCATTTGCTCTGTAAGGACTGCTTCCAGGGCTTGATACAGGATCTAGGGCAGATTGCCAAGGCTCATGAGACTGTTGCAGATGGTAAGTACAAAGGCACCACAGGTTCACCTCCCACTACATAACAGGTCTCTTCCTGTTTCATAGGAACTGAATTTCGGGCGTAGAAAGAATCAGAATTTAAATGCCCAAGGGACGCTCATTGCTGAAAGCAATCTTTGGGGGAATCTGTGAGACAGAGTGAATCCTCTTGATGCCTAATATATCTGTTTTGTAAGCTGGAACTTTACATGTTGGGATTTCCTTAAATTGGTGGCAGACTAAGAAGCCTGGGAAGGTTTTGATTCAAAGTTTGGCTGCCTCCCCAGACGGAGAGGATGTGTTCTGACTCACTAAAACTCCAAGGCAGAGAGAGAATGGCTGGCTGGCCTCCTAGGGTTAGTCAGGAACAGATTTTGAATAGAATCACACTGACTAGTGAGCTATTCAGTATTTAAGCTGATGCCCAGCAGGGAAGAGCCTGTGTCTTCCTCCAGAATGTCAGGTTTCCTAGGAAACGGTCTCACTGGGAACTGTGCAGTCACTGGAGACGGGAACCGGGTCCCTTCATTTTATTATTCTAGCACAGGACATGTCACAGAAGTACAGTGAATATCCATTGAATGAAATTATGCAGTGAGAAAGTCAAATAAGTTGGCAACATTTAGAAATATCGTTGTTGATCTTTTCTGTTTGTTTTATTCTCTGCAGTATTTCCCAAGTGATTTGAAGCACAAATCTAGGCTCTCTGTGAGGCATTATAGCACTGGTTAAAAATGGGGACTTCAAAGTGCTGGGATTACAGGCGTGAGCCATCGCACCTGGCCCACACTCTTAATTAGTGAAATGTTCTCAAGCTGAGGTCCACACACATATTTTCATGAGTCCCGTCCAATAATTTTTTAAAATTAGTGTTTCATTGTGATAATAGAGTTTTAAAAACTATAGTCTGGATTATCTACATATTTAAGCCCTCTGAACCCATGGGCAAGCTACCTTGCCTCTCAGAGTCTGCTGAGAGTTTGGAGTACAGGAGAGATATGATCTATTTTGATTTTTTTTACATTAATATATGGTTTTTAAACATAAACTTAGTTTTCCCTTAATCTTAATTTTAATTAACAAATCTTACTCTCTTTATAAGTGGCATAAATTTTAACAATGCCATTTAAAGGGCCTTTGATTAATATGTGAACTTAGTTACAAATGTTGTTAATATTGGCTTTTATAAAATAAAATGTAATTTATTTTCTTTGTAAGTACTCCAATTATCTAGCAAATAGGCATTCCTGATTAAAGAACTCTTGAAAATCCAGTGAGTTAAATTTATAAATATGGTGAATCATAAATATACCTTAAAAGTTCCAGCATTATAGAAAACCAAATACTTAATGTTCTCATTTATAAGTGGGAACTAAAGATTGAGTACATGTGGACACAAAGATGGGATCAGCAGATACCAGGACCTACTTGAGGGTTGAGGGTGGGAGGAGAGTGAGGGTCAAAAAACTACCTATCAGGCCTGGTGCGGTGGCTCACGCCTATAATCCCAGGACTTTGGGAGGCTGAAGCGGGCGAATCATCTGAGGTCAGGAGTTTGAGACCAGCCTGGGCAACATGGTGAAACCCTATCTCTACTAAAAATACAAAAATTAGCCGGGCATGGTGGTGCGTGCCTGTAGTCTCAGCTACTCAGGAGGCTGAGGCATGAGAATCACTTGAACCCGGGAGGTGGAAGTTGCAGTGAGCCAAGATTGCACCACTGCATGCCAGCCTGGGTGACAGAGTGAGACTGTCTCAAAAAAAAAAATAAAAAATAAAAACAAAACAAGACAAAACAAAAAACTACCCATCAGGTACTGTGATTATTACCTGGGTGATGAAATAATCTGTACACCAAACCCCCATGACACACAATGTACCTATATAACAAACCTAAATATGTACCCCTGAACCTAAAATAAAACTTAAAAGAAATAAATGAGGTAGTCAGGTTTGGTTCAATTCCAGTGCCTAAGGACAGAGAAGAGGGCTAATTACTGTGTTAGTCCCTCAGGCTTAATGCGGTGTTACTTAACAATCTCTGACCCTGGCCCCACAGCCCTTGGACAGACCTGAGGCCTGAGTGATAGGTGGCTGCCATTGGGGGCTGTGAATAAAATCCCAAAAGGAGTTTTTGTTTTTTTTTTTCGAGACAGGGTCTCGCTCTGTCGCCCAGGCTGGAGTGCAGTGGTGCGATCTCGGCTCACTGCAGCCTCTGCCTCCTGGGTTCAAGTGATTCTCCTGCGTCAACCTCCCAAATAGCTGGGACTACAGCATGTGCCACCACACCCAGCTAATTTTTGTATTTTTAGTAGAGACAGGGTTTCGCCATGTTGGCCAGGCTGGTTTTGAACTCCTGACCTCAAGTGACCTGCCTGCCTCAGCCTCCCAAAGAACTGGGATTACAGGCGTGAGCCACTGCACCTGGCCCTAAAGGAGTTTTATTAAAATCATGTTGGACAATGAGGATGCAAGGTATTGGGTACCATTGATTTCAGCAGTATTGACAGTATGAAGGATAGTGCCTGTGACTTTACCATAATTCTTCAGTAATGGTAAATAGCACTGTTGGTATTAGCAGCAGTAGGAGATGGCAGTCTCAATGCATCAACATAAGGCAGTCTGTGCTTTGGACCAAATGATATTGGGCCTCTGCAGCAGTGGTGGCACCTTTTGTCAGCTTTGGTGATGGTGCCCTTCATGACTGTAGGGATTTAAAGATAGCCACAATTCTTTTCCGCCACCCATCCCACTAAGAGGTGAAGTCTATTTGTTTCCCTTGAATCTGTATTGTTCCTATGACTTACTTTAACCACTGGAATGTGGCAGAAATGTTGCTGTGTAACTTCAAAGGCTGGGCCTCAGGAGATCTGCAATGTCTAAGTTTGCTGGTTGGAATATGCCATCTTGGGACTGGGCACAGTGGCTCACGCCTGTAATCCCAGCACTTTGGGAGGCCGAGGTGGGCAGATTACCTGAGCTCAGGAGTTCGAGACCAGCCTGGGCAACACGGTGAAACCCCATCTCTACTGAAATACAAAAACTTGGCTGGGCGTGGCAGCATGAGCCTGTAATCCCAGCCACTCGGGAGGCTGAGGCAGGAGAATGGCATGAACCCGGGAGGCGGAGCTTGCAGTGAGCCGAGATGGCGCCACTGCACTCCAGCCTGGGCGACAGAGTGAGACTCCGTCTCAAAAAAAAAAAAAAAGAAAAGGAATATGCCATCTTGGAATCCAGTCTCCATGCTATGAGCAAGCCCAAGCAGTCCCATGGAGAGTAGAACTGCAGTTTCTGCCTGACAATCAGTACCAGTTGCCAGCCATGAGTGAGGCTGTTTCGGACTGGGCCATCCCAGTATCCCAGATGACATCACTGAAGTAGAACTACTCAGTCAACCCATGGAATCATTGAAAGTAATAAACTTCTGATGTTTTAAGCCATGGAAAAAAAAAAGTTCCAGCATCGTTGGGTTAATATCTAGAATACATAAAGAACTCCTACAACTCAACAATAAAAAAAAAACCTGATTTTAAAATGGGCAGAAGACTTGAATATACATTTCTCCAAAGATGAAGTACGAGTAACCAATAAGCCCAAGAAAAAATGCTCAACATCACTAATCACTAGGGAAATGCAAATCAAAACCATGATGAGAAACCACCTCAAGCGCATTAGGATGGCTATCAAACAAACCAAAAAAATCCCAGAAAATAATAGATGTTGACAAGAATGTAGAGAAATTGGAATATTTGTGCACTGTTGGAGGGAATATAATACAGCATGGCTGCTGTGGAAAATATGGCAGTTCCTCAGAAAATTAAAAATCAGATTATCATATGATCCAGCAATTCCACTTCTGGATATATGCTTAAAAGAATTTAAAGTAGGGACTTGAAGAGATATTTGTACACCCATGTTTCTAGCAGCATTATTTGCAATAGCCAGAAGGTAGAAATAACCCAAGTGTTAGTCAACAGATGAATGGATAAACAAAATGTAGTATGTACATATAATGGAATATTATTCAGCCTTAATAAGGAAGTAAGTTCTGACACATGCTACAACATGGATGAAGCTTTAGGACATTATGCTAAATGAGGTAAGCCTGTCATAAAAGGGTAAATACTGTATGATTCTGGTTACATGAGATATTTAGAGTAGTCAGCATCATAGAGATAGAAACTAGAAAGGTGATTTCTAGGGGCTGGGGGAATGGGGAGTTGTTATTTGATGGGTACAGAGTTTCAGTTTGCCCATTTTTTAATGGGGTTGTCACTGTTATTGTTGAACTGTAGAAGTTCGTTACACATTCTGGATACCAGTCTCTTATTAGATACATGATTTGCAAATATTTTCTCCCATTCTGTGAGTTGCTTTTTCATTCTGTTGGTAGTGTCCTGGGATGCACAAAAGTTTTAAATTTTCATGAAGTCCAACTTATCTATGTTTTTTGTTGTTGTTGTCTGTGCTTTTGGTGTCACATTCAAGAAATCATTGCCAAATCCAATGTCATAAATTTTTCCCCTTTGTTTTCTTCTAGGAGTTTTATAGTTTTAGCTCTTAATAAGTTCAGGTCTTTGATCTCATTTAAGGTTTTTAACGTGAACGAATTATGCATGTGTCAAGGCTGTGTTTGACTCTAAAAGGAGAATATCAAATTCATATTAATGGTCTGGGTGCTGTGGTGGCTCATGCCTGTAATCCCAGCACTTTGAGAGGCCAAGGCAGGTGGATCACCTGAGGTCAGGAGAAGACCAGCCTGGTTAACATGGCGAAACCCTGTCTCTACTAAAAATACAAAAAAAAGTTGCTGGGTGTGGTGGCAGGTACCAGTGGTGGCAGGCACCAGCTACTCTGGAGGCTCAGGCAGGAGAACCACTTGAACCCAGGAAGTGGAGGTTGCAGTGAGCTGAGATCACACCACTGCACTCCAGCCTGGGTGACAGAGTGAGACTCCATCTCTGTCTATATGTATGACAATTACCTGAATCATAGTATTCGTTGCCAAGTTATTCTAATTGCAATGAAGAATAAAAACAAAAGCTTTGATGTCAGTGTATTTGGCCATCTGAGTGTCATTCCTGATCTGCCTGCCATTACTAGTTGTGTAATTTAGGCAAGTTACTTCATCTCTCTGCCCAAGAGGTTTTTTCTTGCCTGTAAAATGGGGTTAATGGTGATAGTTACTAACTCATAGGACTGTTGTGAAGATTAAATGAGGACGTATACATAAAGCCTTCTGTACTATGCTTCGTTTATAGAAAGAAGGTAAGAAAGGTAAAAAAAACAAAAAGTGCTGTTATTTAGAACTTGAGAAGATGTAAAATAGGGGAAAAAAGCCTGTTAGATGGAAACATGCTTAATTTGGGACCAGAGAGTCAATTTCTCATATAATATATATGATATGTGGCATCTTATATATATATATATATTTTTTTTTTTTTTATGAGGCGGAGTTTTGCTCTTGTTGCCCAGGCTGGAGTGCAATGGCGCGATCTTGGCTCACTGGAACCTCCGCCTCCCGGGTTCAAGCGATTCTCCTCTCTCAGCCTCCTGAGTAGCTAGAATTACAGTTGCCCACCACCATGCCCGGCTAATTTTTTTGTATTTTTAGTAGAGACGGGATTTCGCCGTATTGGCCAGGCTGGTCTTGAACTCCTGACCTCTGGTGATCTGCCCACCTCAGCCTCCCAAAGTACCGGGATTACAGGAGTGAGCTACCGCGCCCGGCTTCTTATATTCTTTAGTAGGTCTTACGGTCTGGCTAGGCCATGGTTCCCTTCCACATTTGCATTTATGGGTAAAAAGTTGAATAAACTTCCTCTTTTTATATTTTTGTGAGACGGAGTCTCACTCTGTCACCCAGGCTGGAGTGCAGTGGTGAGATCTCGACTCACTGCAAGCTCCACCTCCCGGGTTCACGCCATTCTCCTGCCTCAGTCTCCTGAGTAGCTGGGACTACAGGCGCCCACCACCACGCCCGGCTAATTTTTTGTATTTTTAGTAGAGACAGGGTTTCACCGTGTTAGCCAGGATGGTCTTGATCTCCTGATCAGCCCGCCTCGGCCTCCCAAAGTGCTGGGATTACAGGCATGAGCCACTGCGCCTGGCCTAACTTCCTCTTTATTACTTGGAACTATTAGGACCCTATGTGGTGTGGTATTTGTTGGTTTGTATGTCTATCTCTCCCCCATGGATATTTATTGACTACTATGTACCAGGCTATATGGCATTTAGGGTGCAGAGATTAAAAGACAGAGCCCTTGACTTCAAAGAGCTCATAGTCTAATGAATGACAGCCAAATAAACAGGTGATAATAATACAGTGAAGAGAAGATTGTTTAAAGTTCAAGCAAAGGATCAATAACTCTGGTAAGTTCTCTATGTACTAGGACTGGCAGATATCAGTTGCCCACTGAATATTTTCTGAAGGGTCAAAAGAATGGCTCCCAAATCAGCTGTCTGATGAAAGGCAGAGCTGTCACCTGTCTCTGGCTAGCCTGGTGAAATACCCAATACCTGAACTTAGATTTCTGGTCTGTAGTTTGAGAAGCCATGTTTGGAGAGAGTTTTTAGTGCAGTCACTTTGTCCAACAGAGTAGGAACATAGGCTTTCTGGAAAGTTTATCCTCTTTCTGTGAATCTGGGCAGGAATCTGTGTTTTTTTTTAAAGTAAAATGTGAGAGCCGATAGAGGGATGGCAGGGGAGGCGGATAGAGGCTGAGGAATAAACAAGTTCCTAGCTTCAATGCCTCCAACCGGATGGAGCCACACTGCATGGGGCTGAGTTCATTTCTATAAACCTGTTTCTCCTACTTGCTGGGCAGAGCCGAGCAGTTGCTATGTTGAATGGAAGAGGGGCTGTGCCTGGTCTCAGGGTCTGTCCAGCTGGTTTGCAACTCTAGTTCTTCAACAGAGCCTCCCCAGGGCTGTACTCCTGCTCTGGGGCTTGGAACAGAGGGGATGGCATGAGGTAGGCATCTTCTCATTCAACCAGACGGTGCCTTTCATGTCTGTAACCCCGCAGCCCAACACAGAACGTGATACAGGAGAGGAGGTCTTAAGTGAATATTTATTGAATAAATGACTTAATCAATAAAGCCTGGGTAGGAGGCTTTTTTCGCTTGTGATCTGTCCCTTTTTGTTCTTCAAGTGGGAGGTACAAAATGCATTTATCAAGCACTTACTGGTTGGCAGACACTGTACAGGCATTATCTTTTGTAAACTTCACAGCAGCTTTATAAAGTAGGTATTAGTATTCCCATTTTATAGATGAAAAATGTGAGGATTGGGATATTTATAGACTAAGGTTAATAACTACTGCCCGGTAAGGTCAAATTCAGGTTCACCTGTCTTCAAAGCTTGCCATCGACATTGTAGCACTTTGCTCAGGGGGAGAGTCCACACTCACTTAGAATACCAAACTGATGAGGAGATTCCATGGAGAATCTTTGAAGAAAGAACAAATCCTGCAGCCTGAGCCAGCAAATATAAATATTTTTTAATTAAACAAATTTTTAACTGACAGGTAAAACTGTATGTATTTACAGTGTGCAACATGATGTTTTGAAGTATAGATACATTGCAGAATGACTAAATCTAGCCAGTTAACATACACAACACCTCACATAGTTATCATTTTGGTGGTGAGAACACTTTACATCCACTCTCTTGGGATCTTTCAAGAATACAATATATTATTAACCATACTTATCATGCTGTACAATGGATCTCTTGAACTGACTCCTGATATCTAACTTGGATTTTGTATTCTTTCACCAACATCTCCCTAACTACCCTTGCCCCCTGCCAACCACTCTAGCCCCTGGTAGCCGCTCTTTTACTCTCCGCTTTTATGAGATCAGTTTTTTTAGATTCCACATGAGTGAGCTTATACAGTATTTGTCTTTCTGTGCCTGGCTTATTTCACTTACAATGTGCTGTAAGTACAACCATGTTGTCACAAATGACAGGTTTTCCTTTTTTTTAATGGTTGAATAGTATTGTGTATATATGTCACATTTTCTTTATCCATTCATCAGTAGACACTTAGGTTGATTCCCTGTCCTGGCTATTGTGAATAGTACAACAATGAACATGGGAGTGCAGGTATGTCTCTGACATACGGATTTCATTTTCTTTGGAAATACAGTAGTCCCCTCCCCCCACATCCAAGGTTTTGCTTTTCAAGTTTTTAGTTACTCACAGCCTGAAAATATTAAGAGATTTTGTGGGGGGCAGGGGGAAGAGAGAGAGAGTGAGAGAGAGAGAGCGAGACAGTAGAGGCTGCATTCATGTTGCTTTTATTACAGTATATTCTTATAATTGTTCTATGTTATTATTGTTAATCTCCTACTGTGCCTAATTTACAAATTAAACTTTATCATAGGTATGTATGCACAGGAAAGATATAGTATATATAGGGTTTGATACTATCCACTGTTTCAGGCATCTTGGAACATACGCCCCATGAATAAGAGGGGGACTATTGTATACTCGGTATTTGAATTGCTGGATCAAGTGCACATCTTTAATTAATACAGCCACAGCCTAGTTGGGATTCTTCCCAGCAACTAGGAAGATGGGTTTGCGTCACCTCTCAGGTACTGAGGAGACCAGCTGGGCAAGATCTTCAAAAGCTAATGATGGGGACCAGAGCAAAGGTAGGAGTGTGGTGAGAATACAGTGGCTTAGCCATGCAGTGGGATGGCTGGGTACACAAATGCTGGCTATTGGAATTGGATTTTCTCGCCAATGAGAATATCTACTTGGGGCTATTTACTTTTTTGGCTAATTAAAAATGGTCTCAGGTCAAATTCTATCTGGAAAGTTGGCCATTGAGTACCAGAATGATACTTTAAGTAAATGTAGCAAGCTCTGAAGGGAGCTAACAGTTTCAGGGGAAACTGACTCTTACCATATGCTGGCTCTGTCTTCAAGGTTCTCAGAGTTGCTGTGGTTTTATTTGTCATTTTAGGAAAGGGAAGGGGGAATTAATTGGATATTTCCTTCCCCATGTGAGGAAAAGGAACATTACTTATTGTTTCTCTTCAAGTCAATTAAAAGACAAATCATGGCTGGAAGACTTTGATACTGAGATGCAGATTTCAGAATCTTCTTGTTTAGTATCTTATTTTTCCCGTTTTTGAAGTTGGGGATGCAGCTGGAAGTCACAGGCCCTAGAGCTCACCTGGACACTAGCACTAATTGACTGGGCAATCCTAGGCCCTTTCTGGCTTTCAGGGCTAGACTTAATGAGATTTAAGAACACCAAATAACTGCCATAGCCCCATGCTTCTTGAAGCTAGTGAAGGGTGACAGCATCCCCCGAACACTACTAATGCTGAAAGGAGGAGCAATCATGGTCCCTCAGTGGGCAGGCCTTGGGACTTTAGGAATATCCAAAGAGAGGGAACTGATGCAAGATGCTACAACCTTAGAGTCAGAGAGGGAAATGACACTTATCTTAATGAGCAGCTCAGCTGGAGGGGCTCTAATGGTCTTGGGTGGGAATGGGAGGCCAGGGGTGAGATATCAGCTATAGGAGCCTGGGAGGTGGGTGACTACTCTTTGCTCATTCCAGGTGCTGCAGTGTGTCCAGCCTTGTGAGGTCTGTTGTGGGCAGTGACTCAAGTCTCCCAGGTGAAGGGCAGGCTGCTGAGCTGGGTGTGCAGCAGGTGCGGAAGCTGGAGCCCGGAGCCCTATCAGTGGAGTGGCTTTTTAGTTCATGAACAGTTTCCTTGCCTTAATTGGCTCTCTAGGGCCCTGGGAGTAGCACTGGCACCCCAGAACAGGACCCATTACTGGGAGAGCAATTCCCCCGATAATGGAAAGGAGGCAGGCTGTGTTTTGGGGGAGGTGCTTGTGCTGCCAGTGCTGCTTGGAAGGCTATAGCTAGAACAGATTTGCTGAGGGAGGGAGCTCGAGATGGCTGTGATTGATGGATGGGATCTTTGAGGAGCCTCTTGTCTGCTGGAACTTTCTGATTTAAGGGGGAGCAGTTAGGGTTGAGTGCTGTGGAGGCCAGAAGGCAGGGAAGGCCCTTAATCTCCAACCCCTCCTGCATAGATGAAGCATCAGGAGTCCAGGAAGGGCTAGGATCCTGCTGAAAACCACATAATTGGTCACTTGCAGAGCCAGGAAAAAAATCCAGCTCCCTTGCCTGACAGTCCAGGGCTTTCCTGGGCTTGAGGGCCAGTAGAAACTACAGACACAGAATAGGATGCTGCCCTTGGTTCCCCAACTGACTGTCTCCAGGCCCAGCTGGAAAAGGGATCAGTGGCTTTGCATGGAGTGTGTCAGTGCATCAGTTTTTGGATTGACTTTTAAGATTTGGGATGAAAAGAGACAGAGGTGCTACCTTGGTCATTGAGGATCTATCAAATGAAATGAGCCCAGACTCATCCTACCTGTACTTTTTGCATTATACGGTGGGTACTTTTTTGGCACAGAAAGCCTGTTTCACATCCAGGTGGTTCCTAGGAGCATGGGCTCTGAAGGCCGTGGATCACGCATCCATCTCCAGCCCCAGCCAGTCACCTGGCTTTCGTAGCCAGATTCTGACTCTTGGCTCAGGCCGGCTGTCTGGCTCTTCCTCACAGTCCCTGGATATCTGCCTGACCTCAGTTTATTCCCTATTCTTTCCTACAGTGATATTTTTCCTGACCTCACTTCACTTATTGCCACTGTGATTATGCTTCCAAATCCTCTAGCTTTGACCCTGATCATGCCCTCTGACTCCGGGACTGCACTTCTAGCTACCTAAAGGCTTCCAGTTGCTTGCAGTTTAGAACAGACACTTAGCATGGCCTCCAAGTCTTTTCTTAATCTGGTCCCAAACTAATGTTATAGCCTTATCTCCTGTCATTTCTCTATATGTTCTAGCCTTACAAGACTTTCCAAAGAGACCTCACACTTTCATATCTATAATTCTCCATTTATGATGTTCCTTCCTCCTGAAATGCCTTTTCTTGCTTGAAACATCCTACACAAACTTGCTCAGATGTGACCCACTTAACAGAACTAGAGTTCACAAAGATGGACGTGGGCTTGGAACAAGCAAAATCCCCGTAATCAGAATTAAACCCCAAAGGGTGAGGCTAGCACAATTTAAGGAGCTGTTGCTTTAGGCCAGATGTCATAAACTTTCTGCACAAGGCTAGATAGTAAATATTTTAGGCTTTGTGGGTCATACAGTCTCTGTTACAACTACTCAGCTCTACCACTGTAGCAGAAAAGCAGAAGGCAGCCATAGACAATATGGAAATGAATGGGCATTACTGTATTCTTTATTTACAAGAACAGGCAGTCTATGGTTTTCTGACCCCTGTTTTAGGTTCTGTCTGGGGAAATTGGGTGGTTTCAATCTGTAGGTGACACCAAGTAGGAATAGCTGTGCAGGAACCAGGCAGAGTCAGAAAAATGTGCAAGGGACTCCCAGGTAGGGCATAGTGTTAAGATGAGGCACATGGAGGGGAGGGGAGGGCAAATATTAGAAACAGGAGGGAGTTAATTTTGGCTGGAGTATGGGATGCTTGAAGGAGAGAAGTGGGGATTCCGTTCAGAAAGGAAATTTAGGGCCAAATTGTGAAGGATCTTGATTAAGCTATTCTGTGGACAGTGGGGAGCCATTGAAGGTTTTTGATCAGTGGAATATGGTCACATATCCTGAGGTCAGGAGTTCAAGACCAGCCTGGGCAACATAGTAAGGCCCTGTCTCTACAAAAAATAGAAAATAAAAAATAAATTAGCTGGTTGCACACCTGTAGTCCCAGATGCTTGGGAGGCCAAGGCAGGAGGATCACTTGAGCCCAGGAGGTTGAGGCTGCAGTGAGCCATGATCATGCTACCACACTCCAGCCTGGGTGACAGAATGAAACACTGTCTCAAAACAAACAAAGACAAACAAGAAAAAAACAAATTCATGCTGGCCCAATGAGAAGAATGATTGGAGGAGACAGGACTAGATACAGGAAGACCTGCTGGACAACTGCAGCTGTCCAGGCCATTGGTTCCTGATTGCTGGGCCTTGAACCAGTGCTGGTCTGAATGCCTAAGAATTGTTTGTGATGCTTGCTAAAAATACAGATTCCCAGTCCCACACCCACACAAGAGATTTGGGTTTGGTAGGTTCAGGATTTCTAACAAGCTCTCCAGATTTGGGCATCACTGGTCCAGGCAAGGCAGAATGAGGCCTGATATTAAGAGGGCAAGAATGCCAGAGAAAGGAAGGCATAGATAACATGAGATTTGGCCACTTCTTCCTCCTGTTACCTACCTCTGTTCATGACAGCGCCTCCACTTGACTTCTGTTCTTCACACACCACCACTAGCCCCAACATCCTAATTTGCTTGTGTCCTGTCAGTTCTCTTTGAAATGAGTCTTCTTTTGCTTTTTTCCATTTTTACCCTCATTTAGGGTCCCATTAATGCTCAGCTACCCTGACCTCCCTGTGTCCAGTCCATCAAGTTAATCATAAAGCCCAGCTCAGTCACTCTCCAGAAGCTTTTTGGGCTGCCTTTTATTTTAGGATGAAGGTCAAGCTCCTGAGCTTAGCATTCTGGTCCCTTCAGGAACTTACTCTCCTGCCAGTCTTTCCAAGCACATCCCTGCCACTCCCCCTCGTCTGGTTGCTCTGTGCTTTTGAAATTATGCTGTACTTGTAGTTTTGCCCCATCCTAATGTCTCCTCCAGTCAACCCTGTTCATCCTTCCCTTTTTCCCTCCCTGCTTGTGTGTGACTGGATCTTCCTGGTGGGTAGAGTTAGCTGCCAAGGGAGACCTCCCAGGACCTTTGTGCATCATAAATGTGTGTCTTCTCCATCCGAAGTCCTAATTCTCTGCTTGTGACGGACAATTGGTCACTATGGCAACTGACTGTGACGTCACAGGATAAGGACTTCAGGTGAAGTGGCAGGAGCAGGTGAGTATGTAGGAGACAGATTTCAATGTCTGTTGAAGGCACCCCCACACCCTCCTTCAGTGCCGGGGGCATGGAGGGATATCTTGGGCTCCTGCTGTTTTTTAAAATGATGCGGTGAGAGTGTGTGCCTGGCATCTGCGTGCTGCAGCAGTGTGGGGCTGACAGAGTGTGTCAACTTGAGCTCTGGCTGTGCAGGCACCGCTGCTGCGTGAGCCTGTTATTCCATTCTGGATTGCTATTTTGATACCCAGATTGCATCATTCTTCCTACGTATAAACAGGGGGTCCCCAGGGCCCTGCAGCTACTCACTTCACCACCAACACTGTTGTTGTGATGAGCTCTATTTAAATGAGCTGCCGGATCGGGGCAGGTTCCAGCCACACATGAGCACTGTCATTTTGGGGAACATGGAGGGCTGAAGGATTTTTGGATGGAGTCCTAAAAGGCTGAGAGTGCTGGCTCCCGAGCTGTGCAGAGGGCGACAGAGCTAGTTCCTGAAAGTTGAAAATGTCGTTTTCTTCCTTCTGAGCTTCTATTCCAAGGCACCCAGAGGATTAGGAAGGAGATGCAGCTAGGAAGAGAGTCGCCTCTTTGAGGTCTCCCTCTTGCTGTTCAGTTTGGGAAAATTGCTGCAGAGCCTTCGAGATAAACAGAAACAGGAGGAGTCAACCAAGCTCTTTCTTGCAGGAGTATCTCAGGTGAGCTAGAGAAATGCAGCCCTGGCTGAGGATGCATCAGAGAAAGGAGAGGATCCAGGCTGCTCCCTTTACCCTATCCAGTATCCACTCCCCGAGGCTTAGGCCTTGCAGCGTGGCTGGCTGCAGCATGCAGGGTGGGTGTTCCTGGGCGCTTGGTAAGCACCATCTTCTGGGACCTGTGGTGATCTCACCTGTCGCTCCTCTGACTTCTCTCCCAGGTGTTGCTCTAATCACGGCAACAGGGCCACAGATAAGCCTGCTGGCAGCTGGGGCAGAAGCAGCAGTCACTTTAGGGGTGACTTGGACAAAAATTTGTCTTTCTAGCAGGGTCTGGGTATTTGGGGATTGGGTGCAACATGTTTCATGAAGGTGGTGCTGCTCTGAGTGGTGGGTTGGAGGAAGCCCTCAGGGGCTGTGTGGTGGGGGCCTTAGCTGGTGCTCAGTGGACTGGGGCTGCCTGGGGGTGGGAGGGCAGAACTGTTAGTGAGGATGTCCAGCCTGCCAGAGGATACAGAGTGTTTTTCTCGTTGCTTAGTGTCTGACAGGGGCATAGGGAGGTAGATCATCTTACCTGTGGCTACAGAGGTAATCAGGGACTGCTTAGTGGTTCATGGTATCACCTATGTTATACAAGGGCCATGTGATTTTTAGCTAAGCTCCACCCTGTCTCAGGGCCTCCATGTCATCATCTGTGTGGTGGGGAATTGGCTGGATGAACAGTGAAGCTCTGTCCAGCTTTGGATCTACGGGTTGGAACTAGCAGAGGAGCATCAGGCTCCTCCTGTTGCTCTGTTGGGATCAGAGCTCGGACCCCAGCTTCAAGTTGTCTGGAGCCCTGGACAAGAGCTGTGGAATGAAGGCTTCCTAACCCTCAGAGGATTGCTTAGCGTTGGCCTCAGGCTTATGCGATGAATGTGTCCTCACTTGGTGGCCTAAGCTGACCCGATACCAGCTTTCTGAGACCTCTTTGGGATTTCTCTCCTCCCCTGCCTCCCTGGTGTCCATGTTGCCTTGACCCTGCTGTTCATATCTGAAAGGTAGACTACCCAGTGTGGGCCCCACTTCCTTGCTGCCTTGCTAAGTCCTAGGCTTAGCACATGTTCTAGGTCCCAGCAGCGGTCCTTGTGCCAAACCTCAGGCTGCACTCTAGGCCTGCCCATGGCTTCTGCAGTTGAGCTGGGAGTCTGGCTCCCAACTCAGTGCCAATCCCCGGGTACAGGGATATCAGGTCACTACCTGTCTGTTGGGAATCTGCCCTTTTCTCTGCCAGAGGGGAACTACATCACAGCTGAATTCAGAGTCTTTCTTAACTTCTTAGAGTCTCTTTTTAAGTGGGGTGAGCCTGCCTTTCTCAGCTGCATGATACAGGAGACAGCTATCAGGCTCAGCCACAGGGGAAGGGGATGCTCTCTCTAAGGTGCTGGGTCTCAAACTTGGTTGTACATTGTATTCACCTGGGGAATTTTTTACACATGTAAAGTGCCTGGTTCAGAGAGTTGTGGTGTACAGATGAAAATTTGTCCCACACCTCTCAAGGACCAGAAGTGTTTGCACTTGTGACAGATGGACTAAATGTCCTCCGCTTTCAGAGCTGCTCTCCTAGGCTCCTAAGTTCTCAGGAACACCTGTGGTGTCTGTGACTTCCTCATTCTGGAGGCAGAAGCCCCACATCTCCTGGGGATAATCGTGTGGACTTGGGGCCCTGTCTCTATCTTTCTCAGAATCAGTGTTCTTGTATGTGAAATACAAGAGTAGGGCTGTCGTTTGAATAATAATTAACTGAATAAAATAGAAAAAAGCATGATATCTAAATAATATTTTACATGCAATGTGATTTAAATATGTATTTATAACTAAATATTAAATATTGTTAAGTAGATGTTTGGTTATACACAGCTCTAAGAGTTGATATATTCCAGTTGTCTAAAGTAAAACTTTGTTTTGATATCCTCATTAAAAGATGGAGAATCTCTTTAAAAATAAGAAAAAGTCAAGGTTGACACAGCTTGATGGGGTTAGGGACCTTGTGAGGGAAGAGAAGAATTTCTGGACAAAGATGTTGTGACACGAAGGGAGTGCATGTCCTTTGGGTCCACTCTGGGGCCCGCAGCCTCCCTGGGACAGTACCTGCACCACTGTGATGGTTCTCCATCTCTGCTCTTTGCTGCCCAGCCCCTCTTAGAGGGCTAATCTCTTAAATCCAGGCTTCCTTTCAACTACAAGCTTATTCCCTGACTTTCTGACAGGGATGATAGCCAGGGTGCCATTTGGCTCTCTGTTGCTTCCTAGCTTGCCCAAGAGAATATTTCTTTTTTCTTTCTTTCTTTCTTTATTTTTTTAATTAATTTTTTTTTTTTTTTTGAAGACAGAGTCTCACTCTGTCGCCCAGGCTGGAGTGCAGTGGCATGATCTCGGCTCACTGCAAGCTCCGCCTCCTAGCTTCAAGCAATTCTCCTGCCTTGGCCTCCTGAGGCTGGGATTACAGGGTGCCCACCACCACGCCTGGCTAATTGTTTGTATTTTTAGTAGAGACTGGGTTTTGCTATGTTGGCCAAGCTGGTCTCGAACTCCTGACCTCAGCTGATCCTCCCGCCTTGGCATTTGGGATTACAGGCATGAGCCACCGTGCCTGGCATCCAGGAGAAAAAAAACATCTGGCTGCTGTAGGCAGAGTAAATGGGTTGGATAATTTGTACTCCCCTGCATTCCTATTCCCTCATTGTAATGGTGTAGAAAGTAAGGTTGAGTGAAAGGGGGTGACTTACCCAAGGTTACATAGTTAGATACTGCCAGCCCTGGGCCTAGAACTCATATTTTTCAATTAAAAGCTTTTCCCAAGCCCCACATCTCTGCTTTCCTTATAAACCTGCACTGGCTTTTTTTCCAGAAAACTTCCAGGTGGCTTCTTACTACTTTCAGTGCTGTGAATGCAAGAGTACACGTGGAACACACAAACTCCCAAAAAATGCAGTCCTCTGCCAGGCACGGTGGCTCACACCTGTAATCCCAGCGCTTTGGGAGGCTGAGGTGGGTGGATCACTTGAGGTCAGGAGTTCGAGATCAGCCTGGCCAACATGGTGAAACCCTGTCTCTACTAAAAATACAAAAATTGCCAGGCGTAGTGGCAGGTGCCTGTAATCCTAGCTACTCAGGAGGCTAAGACAGGATAATTGCTTGAACCCAGGAGGCAGAGGTTGCAGTGAGCCGAGATTGTGCCACTGCAGTCCACCCTGGGTGACAGAGCAAGACTCTATGTCAAAAAAAAGAAAAAAGAAATGCAGTCCTCATTTACCATCATCAGCTAGATTCTTAGAAACTGTGATTTTAAGCAAAACAATGTACAGCAGTTCCTTAAGTAAACATACTTTTGTTACAACGTTGATGAAAAAAACTGGTTTCATTATATGTCATCATACTTAAAGTTGCCATTTCCAAGAACCTATCAGTGATGTTAAGTGAGGACTTACTCTATAATTGTTCAGTCTGCTAAAAACCAGGTAATATCTTTTAATATCAACTGTGGTTTATTTTTGTGTGCAGACATGTGAACAGGTATTTAAAATGCAATGTGATATTTGTGTACTGGAAGGATGTTCAGGGTGCTGTGGGAACCCAGAAGAGGGACTAATTAACTCATCCTGGGGGAAATTAACCCTGCCGCTCAAAGGTGGAACATTTGAACAGGTGTGAAAGGATGAATAGGAGTTTATCTGAAAAGGAGAGGGGCAAGAAAGAGTATTTCAGGAAGAGGAAACAGCATTTTTCACAGACACAGCGTTGTGCAAAAGTTTGGTGTATTCAAGAGATAGCAGAGATGTTGGGCATGGCAAAAACACGTTGTATGGCAGGCAAAGCTGAAGATGAGATTAGAGGGAGATAAGGTCAATTTGCAAGGGGCATTGAATGCCAAGCGGAGGACTTTGGCTTTAAGGCCAAGGGAGCAGAGGATGTGTGATGAGGCCTTGTTTGACCTATTCAGTTCTTTCTCTTTTTTCATTCTGCTCATGAGGCCATGTTACAATGACCGATGTTTGGGCATCTGGTACCAGGGAAGTCTTGTGGAAGTCGTTTTCAACAATTAGAGCAGCATTTCTGTCCTGCGATAGATGAGGAGGTCTCCTCAGGGTGAGCCAAGTGGAAGGGAGGGACAGTAGCCTTATTCCCCTGGATGATGTCACCTGTGGAGAGCATCCTTCTCCATCTCTGGCCATTGTCCTTGACAGGCAGGAGAATATGCGGGACATTCCAGATGCAGTCCTGTCATTAACACTCATGGCTCTGCAAAAACTCAGAAAGTTTTTCTTTTCTTTTTTTTTGGTGGGGTGAGGGAGTGTTAAACTATTATTTTTCATGATTTTATGGATTTCGATTTTCCTGGGATGTATCAGTTAGCTTTTACTGCATAACAAGCCACCTCTAAACTTGGTGGTTAAAACAACTAAACTTTATTTATTTTATGATTCTACAGTTTGGCTGTTTGGGCTGGGATTCTCTGGGTAATTCCTCTGGTTTGGCCTGGGCTTAGCTAATTATGACTGTGTTCACTCTTGCATCTGTGTTCAGCTAGTGGGTTAGTTGGGGCTGGCTGGTCTATGCTGGCCTCAGGTGGGATGCCTAAGACAACTGAGATCTCTCTCTGCATGATTTCTCATCTTCCAGCAATCTCAATGCCAGGTTAGATTTTTCACATGGCACTCTTAGAGTTCTAAGAACAAGAGCAGAATTATATAAGGCCACTGAGGTCTAGGCTTGGAGAATTTGTTGTCACTTTTGCTGCATTCTGTTGGCCAAAGAAAGTCACAAGGTGAGCTTAGATTCAAAGGGCGAAGGGTCCTACCTCTTTTAAAAATTAAAAACTCATCACTGACCTGAAGCTCGTGGAGAGTCTTACCTTTTGATGGTAGGATTGCAAGCGTATGGATGCAGGGGGGGGAAGAATTTGTGGCCATTTTTTGAATCTACCACTCAAACTAACTTTCATCACCAGAGAGAGTTGATAATTGAGTTTATTGCATTATTGTGAATAGGATTTGAGGAATCTTTTGAATCCAAAGTTGACATTCATGGAGGACCATGTGATTTCTGAAGTTTTATCTAATTTAATCTGCACAGCAACTCTTATTTTCCTTATTTTACATATGAAGAAACTGGGGCACAGAGCAATTAAGTGAGATTAAGTGTTTTGCCCAAGGTCATTGGCTGGTAAGCCTGGTATTTGGACTTACATTTGTCTGACTATAAGTCTGGAGCAACTGCCATCATATCATTCTTTCGTATTTTGAAGAGATGAGACAGAGGAGATTGTAGCAGTACTGCTGCATTCACTGCCATAGCCAACCCCTTTCCAGATCACCCTCATCCCTGGACACAGGTACCTTGCCCTACTCCAGAGGCTCATTTTCTTGTTCCTAGTAGGTTGACTGCTCTTGCGGTGGGCCGGCAGAATCACTGTGGTCTCCAGGGTGGGAGTCTTTTGCTGCTTTTATAGTCCAGAAGCCCACTATGCTGAAGAATATGTTAGACACTGATGTATTTCTCTGGGGAGAGATTGTAAGTCAAGCTGTTCATAGGTAAAATATATATATATATATATATGATGCATCTAACATGGACTATGGGGAGAGAGCCCTCCAAAAGACCTCTGAGCCTCAGAGGCAGACTAACTGGTATATGCCGTACTAAGAGAAAAATACCGCCTAGATGAGCAGGTGGGGAGGCCTTGCCTTTCTCTGACTAAAGCCTTCTGGAGGCAGTAGCTTCGAGATCTTCCAAGTCATCCTGCTACGTGGTAACCTTAATGACCTGGAGCTGTGCCCCAGACTAAACTGACTCTGGATCTTGGCTAGTGATGGGAGCTGTGCTGTCAGGGATGTGGAATGAGGAATGGGAGCAGCAAGAAGGCACCTGATTGTCAGAACCAAAGCAGGGTTGGGCCTATAGTAGCATGGTTTATGGGGCAGGTAGGAAGGTAGGACCAGGTAAAGACAAGAATGTGAGGAGACCAGATGGTCTGTAGGGAAGGCCCCAATGTGATGGTCATGTTCAGGGTACCCACATACTAAATGCAGACTATGGCATCAAGTGTAGTTCATTTTGGCAGACACGGGTATTGCCACGTATCTTGGTGTTGTGTATTAGAAAGTCTTATGTCCAGGCCTTAGGTATAATCAGCCATGTTACCCTGACTCTGCTATCTTTCTTGCACAGAGCTCATCTCCTGTCCTGGGTGTAAACGAGTATATCTTACCAGGGATGTAACTGAACATTTTTTTCTGCATTGTGTTCCTACTGAGCAACCCAAGATGGCCAGGGTAAGTCAGGACAAGGAAAGAAGCAGCTGATCTTTTTCAGAAATCTGTGAGGCCCCTGTCCATAAGTCTGTCTGTCCATCCATCACTCCATCTGATTTGTTACTTCTCCATCAGTTTTCCTAATCATCCATCCATCCATCTAGAAGAAAATAAAAATGCATGAGTTGGGGGAAACAATGAGGGGGTTTTCCATTAAGTGAAAATTACTGACTTTTTTTGTGTCAATCCCTTTAGCAGAAGGTGAATGTAAGTTAAGGTACATTAAGAGTTGCTTACTGTCTATATAATTATTTTTCTGTCTCTTACAGCTCTTACTGAAAAATACCAGTACTGGGTTTTGTTTTTTTTTTATCATCCTAAGTTGAAATTCATCTACCAGCCTGGATTAAATGGGTTTATTAATCTTGCCTGTATTTAACAACTATCACCTTTTTCCTGAATTTCTTAAATTTTTTATCACTTATTGGCCGGCAGCCCTTCTGTTCCTCTTTCCACTAGGGTATCTTTCTAGTAGGGTAAATTAGTAAATTAGTAATTTACTAATTTACTTACTTGTTCCTGTGTCTGATTTGTGTTGAATGTCTCACATGTGCCAGGCCTTGTGCTGGATATTAGGGAGATCGACCCATATACCGTACATTCAAGGAATTCATAGTTTAATTAGTAGAACTTTCAGAATTCACATCAATTTGGTGGCCTCTGTGATTCAAGCACAGATAGGCCAACTTTTCCAAATCTCCCCTTCTCTTGATGTTTTATAATAGCCCTGGCAAGATATTTGCTTACGAAATGAATGAACATTTGGACTAGGAGAGGCCTAGGTACCCTCAGATCAGGCAGAGCCCAGGTGTGGGAGCACAACTCTGAACGCTGGTCTGTATTTGCCCTTTCTTGGCTGCATTTGACCATCTTGCTGTGTACTGCCATATGTGGGCCTTCTCCTCTCTGAAGCACATTGAATTTCCTGCTTTTGCCGGTGCTTTCCCTCTGTTACAACATTTTCCTCCCTTATCTGCCTGGTGAACCTACTTGTCATTCAGTATCCAGCTCAAATGTTTCCTTGTTGTAAAACCTTTCCTAGCCACTCCTAGACTGAGTTCCAGGAAGGCTTCCTTTGCTTCTTTAGCATATGTTGCATCCTTTTTATTACAGCATTACTCAGTTAACGTATACCATCCTGTGTGCCGTCGATAGCGTGAGATCAGATCCTTGGCTTATGCATCTGGGTATCCTTAGCTTCAGCACAGGACTTGTGTGAACAGCCCCTGAGACAGCTGCTGCTGCTGCTGCTCCTCTTCCTCCCTCCCTCCCTCCCTCCTTCCCTTCCTCCTTTTCCTTCTTCTCCTTCCCCTCCTCCTCTCCTCCTCCTCCTCCTTCTTCTTCCTTCTTCTTTTCCTTCTTCCTCCTCCTCCTTTTTTGAGACAGGGTCTTCCTCTGTTGCCCAGGCTGGAGTGTAGTAGTACGATCTTAGCTCACTGCAGCCTTGACCTCCTGAGCTCAAGCGATCTTCCACCTCAGTCTCCCTAGTAGCTGGGACTACAGGCATGTGCCACCACTCCTGGCTAATTTTTGTATTTTTTGTAGAGATGGGGTCTCACTATGTTGCCCAGGCTGGTCTGAAACTCCTGGGCTCAAGCAGTCCTCCTGCCTTGGCCTCCCAAAGTACTGGGGTTACAGGTGTGAGCCACCATACCTGACGTAGCCACTGTTCTTTTGGTCACAAAGGATGCTTCCTTCCACAAGCCCCAGCATGTTACCTCCAGACAGCTCTGCAGAATAGATTACACTTCAAACTGGTGGAGGAATAGGCCTGCAGGACCCCTGTCTTTAGAGCATTTGCCACTTGTGGAGGCAGAACCAAATGAGGATAACATCAGTAACTCCATAACTCTCTGCTTCCAGAACTGCTCCGAGTGCAAGGAGAAGAGGGCAGCACATATCCTCTGCACCTACTGCAATCGCTGGCTGTGCAGCTCTTGCACAGAGGAACACCAACACAGCCCTGTCCCTGGGGACCCGTTCTTTCCTCGGGCCCAGAAGGGATCTCCAGGTACCAATCCCACCTCTCCCCACCCACTCCCATACCCTAAAGCAGGGCTGAACCCTAAGATCCCTGGAGAATAGCTCTCTGATCTTGTTTTCTTGCTGGGGGAGAAGGTAGGGACAGTTTCAGAGCCTTTCCCAAAGGAAGTCTCTTTCAGAGTCAAAGGGGTGACTCACTCTCATCCCTCCCTGTTGGGGGTGGGGGTGGATGAGTGTGGATGAAATGATATAGGGAGGAAAGTGTTGAATTATTGTGGAAGCTAGGCGAGCTCCCTGCCTTTCCCCTGTAGAGTAATCATGCCACCCTTCTGATTTATTTACTTGATTAACTTAGTCTGGATTAGGGCTTGTTTGTCTATCCAGCACCATCTGTTTTATTTTATTTTATTTTATTTTATTTTTTTTTTGAGATGGAGTCTCACTCTGTCACCCAGGCTGGGGTGCAGTGGCATGATCTTGGCTCACTGCAACCTCCACCTCCTGGGTTCAAGCGATTCTCCTGCTTCAGCCTCCCGAGTAGCTGGGATTACAGGTATGCGCCACCACACCCAGCTAATGTTTGTGTTTTTAGTAGAGATGGGGTTTCGCCGTGTTGGCCAGGCTGGTCTTGAACCCCTGACCTCAGGTGATCCACCCGCCTTGGCCTCCGAAAGTGCTGGGATTACAGGCGTGAGCCACTGTGCTTGGCCACCATCTGTTTTAAATGACAATCTTCTTGAAAGTCTTTTCTCAAGGCCCTTGAATTGTGAGAGGGGTTCTACATCTGTCAAATCCACAGGAACCGGAGTTCATGATCCATGTGATCTAGCCTGGAGCCTGGCAAGGCTGGGTAGCTGGTTTCAGCTCCATTAAAAACGGAATCCTGATTAATGAACAGGTTGAGGTTAATTGTGAAGGATTCATTATTTTGCAGGAGATCTATGTGGAGTAGTAGCAAGCGCCTTCCTCAGCCTCTGGCAGGTAGTGGAATGCTTGGACTTGATGGTGTGCTATTTCTGGACAACTGGGCAAATCCAGCCAAGCTCAGCCCAAAATCATCCTTGTGCCCCGGAGAGTCATCTCCTGTTTATATCACTTCCCCTGAGCTCCATATTTCTGCAGTGTCCTCTGAAGGCTGAGGGCTGTGCAGCAAAGCTTAACTGAGAGGTTTATCTACCTGAGCAAGAGAAGCCCACTTTCTCTGTCTTCTCTGGCAGGAGTGAATGGTGGTTCCGGAGACTTCACCTTGTATTGTCCTCTACACACACAGGAAGTACTCAAGCTATTCTGTGAGACATGTGATATGCTCACTTGCCATAGCTGCCTAATGGTGGAACACAAAGAACACAGGTGGGGCTGACAGACTGCCTGAAATGGGCTGGGGAGGGCTCTGGATTTCTTACTTGTGAGAGCTCTGGGACTCCCCATGCATCGAAGTCTTCTCCCTGCCCAAGCCAACCTGCAGCCCCTGGGCTGAAGTTTTTCTCTGCTCCTGTTGTAGGACTTCTCTGGAAAAGGCCTAATGGGCCAAGAGCCTGTGGTGACTTAGACTTTCCCTAGAAGTCATCACAGCTTCCATGAGACAGGCTGAGACAGTTCCCTGTGGAGATTCCCGCTTGGTTGGCATGCTCAAAGTAGGACTCAGCCCTTCTCAGCGTTTTCTCTGCCTCATCCCCTAGGTGCAGACATGTTGAAGAAGTTTTGCAAAACCAGAGGATGCTTCTGGAAAGTGTGACTACACAGGTGGCACATAAGAAATCCAGTCTACAGACATCTGCAAAGCAAATTGAGGACAGGTAGCACAGGCTAGTGCCTTGCCAGTGCTGGAAATGCCCTGTTCCCGCACACCCGGGGTTCTAACACCAGGCCGTCAGATGTAGTGCCTTTGAAGAGGAACTGTGGTTAAGCAGATGTGGGCATATGTCCTAGAAGGCATATGTCTTGGCCTTAGAGGTCTCAGGACCAGGGAGGGGTCATTAAGTCATCACTTGGTGGCTGAGACCAAGCTAGGTCAGGATGATCAGAGTGAGTCTGGGTGAAAGCATATGCCTTATGAACTAGCCAGAAGTCGGTGCTTGAGAACAAGGGTACCCAGCAGACACTAGGGAAGAGAGTGCTGCTTATTATGAGGGTGGAACAAACCAGGGGCAATCTGTGCCTTATCACCCCTTTCCCTGTGTGTTCTCTATAAATCTACAAGTCACATGAAATCATTGGTATTTTACATAGAAAGAGGAAGTGGTAGGTGCTGAGAGCACCTCATGTGGCAGGCACTGGGTTGGGTATCGTATATGCATTATTTTGTTCAGTTCTTGCCACTCTTTCAGTTAGGGATTATCTCCATTTTACTGATGAGGAGACTGAGGTTCACAGAGGTTAGGTAATGTATCTGAGATCACACAACTAGCCAGTGACTGTGCTGGGTTTAGATGCTAGGTCTGTGGTGACTTCAATGCCCATGCTTTTTAAATTTTTAAAAATAGCTTTACTGAGATATAATCTACATATCATAAAATTATTCTTTTTAAATGTATAATTCAGTGGCCTTTAGTACATTCACAGAATTGCGCAACTGTATATAATTACTATCTACGTTTAAAATATTTTCATCCCCCCAAAAAGAAGCCACATTAATATAAACATTATTATATGTTTATTATATAATTATATAATATGTTTATTTATTCTATAATATGTTTATTATATAACATGTTATTATGCCAATAATATAAACATTATTAGTCACTCTCCATTCCCCCAACACCCCCCGGCCCTCAGAAACCACTAGTATGCTTTCTGCCTCTTTTTACCTCATGGCAACATTTATTGGAGCATCCTCCTTTTAAAGACAACAAATTACAGTAAATCATTCCCATACTTTCTCTTTTGGTCCTACCTCTAATGTTATGTCAACTGGTGGGCTACTGGGTTGACCTTGGTGTAGACTTGAGGTTTAACTAGAGAAAACCAAGCTGAATTTTGATCAAGTGAGGCTCGGTTGTACAAAAGGTGGGGTGGTGGAGAAAGGCTCTCTTTTTTTTTTTTGTATTTGGTGTCTGCTAGGCCCTGATCTCAGTAGGCAGCCTCCAAGTTGGTTCTTATGTTTGCCGTCTCTTGGTCTTCATATAGTCCATGAGGAAAGCTTACCATGGTTTGTCCCACTGTGTTTACAGGATTTTTGAAGTGAAGCATCAGCATAGGAAGGTGGAAAACCAGATCAAAATGGCCAAGATGGTTCTGATGAATGAGCTGAACAAACAGGCCAATGGGCTAATAGAGGAATTAGAGGTATGTATAGACAGATGGATCAGATGGATGGATTCAGAAACCATCCACATATCAAGCTAGTCCCAGGACCTAGGGAAGCCTAGGCTATAATTCAGATATACAGCTTCCATAGCTCTGTGCTGCTCCCTGTATTAAAATGTCAGCCTAATTTTGGGAGGGTGGCTCATGAAGGGCTAGAAAATAAGTTCAAACTGATTTTTGATGCTATGTCTCTTAGGCAGCTTCCATCCTTAACTGCTCAGGGTTATAGTCCTGGAAGAGAAAGTCATGAAACGAACCACCTTCTTCACCAATTTATGCCCAAGAGATGTAGACATTTATTCATTTCCTCTTTCATTTATTACCCATTCCATATTTGTACTATGAAATCTCCCACCATCTCCCCCTCCCCTTTTCCATCAGCCAGCATCCCATGGCAACACTCTGCCCCGCCATCCTCTCAGGGGTGTAGTCTCATCTGATTCCATCAGTGACACACACAAGCCACCAGACTTCCCAAGCAGGTGGATTACAGTCCAATAACAGGATCAAGGACTCTGTCTTCTCTCTGTACCCAGGGGATTACTAATGAGAGAAAGCGGAAGCTGGAACAGCAGTTACAGAGCATCATGGTTCTCAACCGTCAGTTTGAGCATGTGCAGAATTTCATCAACTGGGCTGTCTGCAGCAAAACCAGTGTCCCTTTTCTTTTCAGCAAAGAGCTGGTAAGAAGAATCTCCCAACTCCTCAGCCTGTCCTTGAAGCTTATCAGAGCATCCCCTTTGTCATAGGGGCAATGAGGCGGTCCTTGGAAGTGCCTTTTCTTTTTAGGATGGAAGGAGGAATAACATAGCTCCATCCATCCTTCAAATTCAATCACTGCTTTTGGGTTAGTAAGTAAACACCATCTTTTACCAAATCCCATAGTGCAGAGAGGACACAGGTGCTGAAATGGTCCTGCCCTCCCAAAGGTAGCTCAGTTGGAAAGTCTGTAGTTCTTTGTCATAGGTAATTGATTCAGACATCACCCTGGACATGAGCAGTGTGCTGGGCATCTCATAGAAAGTTACTGGGGTTTACACGGGGGTCTGAGAGAAAAGGAGTTGGAGATAAGGTTGAAGTATTAGGCTTGAGAGGACGGCAGCACACAGGAGAGGGAGGAAGAATTTTGAGAGAAGTTGATGGGGTTTATATTTGAATACTTTGAATCTAAGGTGCCTATAGTACATCCAAAACCAACTCCAAGCTACCTACTATTAAAAAGCTGTTTTAATATATGGGTGTGGAAGTCAGAAGAAAAGTTGGTTTTAGAGAAGGAGATGTAGGAGTCACCAGGAAATCAGTGGTATCACCTTGGAAGAGTGTGTGGAGCAAGAAGAGAGAAAGTCAGGAACCCAGGGAATACCGTCATTTTCAGCATAGACAGAGGAAGATGGTGAGTGGAGGAGAGTGAGAAGCAATGGTCAGAGGTTAGAAGCAAAACAGAGTGTGGTGCACAGAAATGAACAGTTTCCAATTTTAAGTGGTCCATTTGGCAACGCTGCATGGGTGAAAGAAGACGAATAGTGAAGAGCAGCCTCGAGATCTGGGAATCAGGCTATCTTCTGAAAGAAGCTCCAGTGAAGTAGAAGGGTCAAAAGCTAGAATGAGGAGACTGAGGATGGGTAGGGACGAAGTAGAGACAGAAGTGAAAAGAAGAAAAATAAAAACGTAGCCTGAGAAGATGGCAGAGTTGGGGGAAACTTTTTTTTAAGCTTGGAAAACATTTGCACACATGTATATGGGAGAAGAGGTTGAACATAGAGAGGAGGGGTGTGTGGTGGGGTAAGTATACTGAGAAAGCAGGAGGAAGGATATAGAGTGAACTGGTTGACCTTAAACACAAGGACAGTCCCTTCGTCTGAGATGGGAGGACAGGAAGGGGACAATGCTGTAGTTAAGTTTGAGGGTAGAAGGGATACAAGTTGGGGTAATTTATCCTTTATGGTATCTTTTTTTCTCTGTGAAATAGGAGGTGATAATAAGAGGGTTAAAACATTGGTAAGTAGCACCAAAGTAAAGATTTTAAGTAGTCATTGAGTGCAGTGGAAGAGAAAGATGACAAGAAAAGAAGTGACAAGAGAAAGGGCTGAGGGGTGCTGCTGAAATTAATAATCACTGAAGTGGCCCCAGATAACATGGCTTTGGTATGGCTGGATTACCTAAGAGTAGGAGTTGGTGATGGGGAGGGAATTAGGACACTAGTGATATCATTACTGTAAATGACAGGAAGCTGGGAAGTCCTGTGGACTGAAGGAGCAGGGCTTGGAGAGGTTGAAGAACATACTCTGAAAGAGCGTGAACTTGTTATGACCTGGGTGGGTTGTTGGAGTTTAAAGTTCTCATAGGTAGAATGGTTGTAAATGATTAATAGGGTCTAGGTATGGTGACTAAACTGAAAACAAGGTGGTTGCCATGCAAGAGATCAATGAAATAAGAGGCTAAGATGTTAGTTGGGACATTAGTTAACTAGAGGATGGCAGGATAAGTTGTACACTTGCCAAAGCCCTGGATAAATAGGAGAGTTAGTGATGAGAAATAGATGAAAGTGTTGGGAGAGGAAGAGGGCTATTGAGTAGGACAGAAGGGTGTTTTACCTGCAAGTGGAAGTACAGCAATGGGGAGCTCAGAAAATGCCTGCCCCCCACTAGGCTTTTAAATTGAGGTGATGGTAGAATGAATGGAGCTGCCAGTCGATGTCATGAGAGAGAGTGACAAATCACTTAAGGCCTGAAAATATAAGAATGTAGGGGTTCCAGGCCAGACGTGGTGGCTCACACCTGTAATTCCAGCACTTTGGGAGGCCGAGGCGGGCAGATCACGAGGTCAGGAGATCGAGACCATCCTGGCTAACACGGTGAAACCCCGTCTCTACTAAACAAAATACAAAAATTAGCCGGGCATGGTGGTGGGCACCTGTAGTCCCAGCTACTCAGGAGGCTGAGGTAGGAGAATGGCATGAACCTGGGAGGCGAAGCTTGCAGTGAGCTGAGATCGCGCCACTGCACTCCAGCCTGGGCAACAGAGTGAGACTCCGTCTCAATTAAAAAAAAAAAAAAAAGAATGTAGGAGCCTGGATAAGAGGAAAGGGATCAGCTGGGAGGATGGGCAGGTGCTAAGGTGCAAGAGAATGAGAATATGGAGGATGACCAGAGGTTAAAGGGCCATGACTTTGAGCCTTTCAGCTTGTCCAAAGAGTAAGGGAAGGGGAGTTGTCATTTAGGTGCAAGATGCCCAAATAAATGACCTTTGGTGCTGTTGTCAGATTGTGTTTCAGATGCAGCGATTGCTGGAGACAAGTTGTAACACAGACCCTGGCTCCCCTTGGAGTATCAGATTCACCTGGGAGCCTAACTTCTGGACCAAGCAGCTGGCTTCTCTTGGTGAGCTTGGACCCACACACCTAGGCCTACCCACCCTGTGGGCTTTGACCTAATTGCTTACCTTACTGGGTAGGTCAGCATATGCCCAAGAGAAAGCACTTCCTGGGACTGCCAGTGGTCATGGAATCATTCAGCAAACCTTTTTTTTTTTTTTTGAGGGGGAAGAGGAGAGGATGAGGAATTTAAATAACCATGGCAATATAGGACTTTGTATCAGGATGAGTTGAAATCTGAGTTTACCATTCTGTGTAAATGTCCTGTTACATTGGTTTTATTGCTGAGGAGGAGACAAGACAGTCACCCTGCTCTCTGGAATGCTGTATGGCAGTACAGATGAATGTGTTTCTCTGTGGTCACACAAAGGTATACACGTGTGGGCACAAGCAGGGGTATCTCAGCAACAGTGAGACTGCATGTGCATGTTTGTGTTACACAGACATATCCTTTTGAGTTGAGATGTAAGCAGGTAATTCATGGCCTTGTGCATTTTTCTTCCCTGCTGCAATCGTGCTGGCATTCAATCTTTAGGCAGAATGTAGATAGCTTGAAGTTGTGCCTGTGTTGACAGCCTAACGAGTTTGTTAAACTGATGGCCAACTGCTGCCTTCATTTGAGGCTGTTGATCTTATTGAAAATTTGTTGAACTTGGCAAACGATATTTAGGTTTATTTCTTTTCTTTCCTCTTTCCTTTGATTTAACTCAGCAGACCTTTGATAGCCACCTACTCTTGTTTAGGCCCCATGCTGAGCACCAAAGAACCAATGGTGAATAAAACACATATTCCTTAAGGAGCTCAGACTTCCTCTAAGTAAGCCTTACCAAAATAATGAGATGAAGGAGTCATTATACTGAGTTAGCCATAGATCTACTTGTGCACAAGGGACCTAGAGACCTCAGGGGGCAGTGCTGGTGCCTGGCACTGACCTGGTGTATTAGTTCATTCTCGCATTACTGTGAAGAAATACCTGAGACTGGGTAATTTATAAAGAAAAGAGGTTTAATTGGCTCATGATTCTGCAGGATGTACAGGAAGCATGATCCTGGAATCTGCTCGGCTTCTGGGGAGGCCTCAGGAAACTTACAGTCATGACAGAAGGTGAAGATGCACATCACATGGACAGAGTAGCAAGAAACAGAGCAAGGGGGAGGTGTTACACACTTTTAAAAAATCAGGTCTCACGAGACCTCTATCACAAGAACAGCACCAAAGGGATGGTGCTAAACCATTCATGAGGGATCTGCCCCCATGATCCAGTCACCTCCTACCAGGTACCACCTCCAACACTGGGGATTACAATTCAACATGAGATTTGGGTGGGGACACAGCTCCAAACCATATCACCTGGTATTAGAGCTTCCCCACTCTCTTCCATCCTACTTGCTCAACACACAGTTCCCCACACCTGTATCTGGGAACTTGTTCATTGGTCCCAGGCATGACTCTCTACCCTTTGCTACTTTCTAGCATACTCCCTCCCCACCCCAAAGTTGATTCTTTTTGTCAGAGTCTGATTGGGCTGTTCTGTTGGAAAAAAAATGAGTGGGTGCTATTTGAGAGAGCTTGTGGTTTCCCTAGTGGGACAGAAACAGAGTCAGGGCTGAGCATCTGGTAAAAGCTGAACTAATTTCTCAAATATCCTAGGCCCCCAAAGCAGGTCCATACAGGTGCTATTACTGGCAGCATTCTAGACTGAGTCTAGGAGATCAAGGGTTGAGTTTCTTAATCTGTTCCTGCTACAGGATTGTTGAATGAGGTTCTTTTGTCTCAGGAGCAGGAAGTAGCAAGGTGGGAGCAACTTGAAAAACTTTTGAAAAACTGTCTATTCTGCATTTTCAGGCTGCATAACTACTGAAGGTGGACAAATGTCCAGGGCAGATGCTCCTGGTTATGGAGGCTTACAGGGGTCATCACCCTTTTATCAAAGCCACCAGTCTCCAGTGGCTCAGCAAGAGGCTCTTAGCCACCCCTCACACAAGTTCCAGTCTCCAGCAGTGTGCTCCTCATCTGTGTGCTGCTCCCACTGCTCCCCAGTCTCGCCTTCCCTCAAAGGCCAGGTCCCCCCACCCAGCATACACCCAGCCCACAGTTTTAGGCAGCCCTCTGAGATGGTGCCTCAGCAGCTGGGGTCTCTGCAGTGCTCTGCCCTGCTGCCCAGGGAGAAAGAGCTGGCCTGCAGCCCTCATCCACCAAAGCTGCTGCAGCCCTGGCTGGAAACCCAGCCCCCTGTGGAGCAGGAGAGCACATCCCAGCGGCTGGGGCAGCAGCTGACTTCCCAGCCCGTGTGCATTGTCCCCCCACAGGATGTTCAGCAAGGAGCCCATGCCCAGCCCACCTTACAGACACCCTCTATCCACGTCCAGTTTGGCCACCACCAGAAGCTGAAGCTCAGTCACTTTCAGCAGCAGCCACAGCAGCAGCTACCACCTCCACCACCACCCCTCCCCCACCCCCCACCTCCCCTCCCGCCTCCCCCACAGCAGTCACACCCACCTCTACCTCCATCCCAGCATCTGGCTTCTAGTCAGCACGAGAGCCCTCCTGGCCCTGCCTGTTCTCAGAACATGGACATAATGCATCACAAGTTTGAGCTGGAGGAAATGCAGAAGGACTTGGAGCTTCTTCTCCAGGCTCAACAGCCCAGCCTGCAACTGAGTCAGACCAAATCTCCTCAGCATCTTCAGCAAACCATTGTGGGGCAGATCAACTACATTGTGAGGCAGCCAGCACCTGTCCAGTCCCAGAGCCAGGAGGAGACCCTGCAGGTAAGCATCAGGGTGGCTTGGCATGCATATTCTGCCTGTCCTAGGATCACTCAGGGAACACAGCCTCCCCAAAAACAAGGAAGCACAGGAATACAGTTTCTGCACCGTAGGGCTGCCTTGAGCTCAGCCCTCACATTTCAAAACTACCCTGGACTCAACCTTCCACCTCAGAAAAGCTCCAGAGAGCATAGTACCCAGTCCCAAATTAGATCTAGGCTCAGTACACTCCAGAGTAGCTTGGCTTAGCCTAGTCTTCCTGGATGACAGTAGGGACCCTGCCCACTGATGGTACCTTCTGAGCTGTGCTGAACTCCTGCCAGTGCCAGAGCAGAAGAGAGGCTGTCTCTTATCTTGTCATCTCCCTAGCTCCCTTGCCGGACCTTATGAATCCCAGACAGGGGGAAGGGCAGAGCTTAAGGAGCAGAGTGAGGGTCCATGTTAGATGCTGGCAGGCAGCACTTTTATAATACTGCACAGATATAGACTTAAACTTTTTTACTTCTACTAAGCTGGGTTTGTTTTATATGCACCATATCATTTATCCTACCGACAATGTTGTTTGGTAGGCATTACCATCTCTGCTTTATAGGTATATAAGTGGGAGCTAGAGAAGGCTAGCAGTTTGTCTCCATATCATACAACATTGAGAGATAGAGCTAAGACTTGGATTCAGGTCTGCTGACATTTCTGTAATGCCACAGAAGAAGTCTTCTTTCCATAGGAGGATATTGGATGCTGCTCCTCTTTTTTCTCAGCTAAAAGACAGTTGAAGAGGTGCAGTTTGTACCCCTGGGATCTTTGCTGCATTTCACATCTTCATTCTTAGCTCTTGATTTTCTTTTTTTTTCCCCCAGAACCTCCTGTTCTATCCTCTTCTCTCTACCCTTCTCTCACTTTTTCTATAGTGATGTCCCCTTTAAATCTGTAATCACAGTTATATCTTCAAAGCAGCTTTACAGATTTTTACTTTATTATAGAATATAAGGCCTCACATTTATGCTTCAGTACTGACAACTTCAGATCATGCTTCAATGTCTTCCCCTGAGGCCCAGTTCTTTTGAGAAGATATAGAATAATGCATGTGATGGCAGAGAAGGGTCTAGGGTTCATAGAGGGCCACAAGCTAAAATGTAAGTTAAAACTAGGTTATGATTGCTAAAGTGAATATCACAAAATTAGCTCAGAATTCTTGGTTTGGGTTCCATCCTAAGACATTCCCATTAGCATGTAGTCTTTGGAAGAGTTGGGATAAGAGTATTTTTCTTTTTGGAAAACGTTTAAACAGTCCACAATGTATAGGTGGTGACAATGGGCAGGGCAGGGTGAGCACTAGCCTTTGCTGCCACTGCTGCTGCTGCTACACTCTCTGCAGTAAAACCCACCCAAGTTCTTATTTTCTTCTCCAGGCTACAGATGAGCCCCCAGCATCTGAGGGCTCAAAGCCAGCTCTCCATCTTGACAAGAATACTGCTGCTGCCTTGCCCCAGGCATCTGGGGAAGAAACCCCTCGCAGTGTCCCCCCAGTGGACAGCACCATCCAGCACTCCTCTCCAAATGTGGTGAGAAAGGTACTAAAGGAGCCTGTTTTCCCTGACCACATGGGACCCACTGCCAGCCAAGACCCCAGGCACTTGGAGGAGGAGGATAGGGTGGGGGAAGGAGTGTCCCTGTTCCATCCCTGGATGCTACACAGCCCTGATTCATGCCTTCTGCCCTAGTGAGTCAGCAATGTAGATCTTCCTCCTCCCCATTTCCACTCCCCCACGCACACTTAAAATGGGACCTCCTGGGCTTCATGCAGAGTGGAAGGAGGAAGGGAAAGACAGCCAATTTATTGAACATGTACTCTGTGCTTGGAAACATGTGTGCTGCTTCACCAGCATTATCTCACCTCACCTCCAACAGTTGTGGAAGTGAGCATCCCCATTGTATAGCTAAAGAAACTGAAGTCCAGGGCCTTACAGCTAGTAGAAGAGAGAGCTGAGGTTTATTTAAAATGAGATCAGTTAGAATCCAAAGCTTGAACTTTTCTCTCTACAATGAAGATGGGGAAAATATTTTTTGTGGCCTCCACAACCCAGATTTGGATACCTTAGGATTTGAATCAATGGAATTTGTTGGGTGAGTGGTCTGCAGGGATGTTCTGCAGAGGTAGATAAGCAGCTGAGACATAGAGATCTCTTGAAGATGAGCTCTTGGAGGCCTTTCTGTCCACCCACCTACTAGCTTACTGAAAGTGTTCGCTTACCCTGGACATAACCCAGAACCCCACAAATCCTCAACTATCTATTCTCACCTCTGCCCCTTCACCCCCAACCCCTGTCATACATCTAGCTGGAGCCACAGTCCTGTGCTGTGTCCTCCACCCATTCCTCCTAGTGTCCCTTGGCCCTGTTTCACTTACCCTATTGCCTTCTCTGGCCTGGTGCCCTCAGCTCTCCGGTGCCTCCACCCAGCCCTGGACTTGAAGCTCTGTGAGGTGTTCTGAACTCTCCCAGCCTATACCCTTGGCCCTGTAGCATCCCTCTGGCCCTGCAGCCCAGCTGTGCTGGTTGCTCAGTATATCTACCCCTCACCAAGTTTCCCTAGCTGTACCATTGCACTGCAGTGGTGCAGGTCTTAGAACAGTCAGTCTCAGTGATACTTGAGGAAAGTTTAGAAAAAAGAAGGGATGGCAAAAATGAAATGTCAACTTGGAAATTGCTGGTGACTCTTGAGGCTTTTTGTCTGTGCCTGTCCTACCCTGTTGAAAATGGCTTGGCATAGAGGCGCTTGAGTTACTGTATATTGGCCCTTTGTGGCTCTTAGATGTTTAACTTCTTGTATTTGGGCCCGCCACCTAACCATTCATCCATTTATATAATCATTTAATGCATATATATGTGCAAATGCATATATATAATGCATATATATATGCATTAAATGATTATATATATATATCTGAGTTATAGATATATGTAATCAGATTATATCTATATCTATATATATATATCTGAGTATGTGCCCCATATTCTACTAGGTGCCAGGCATACGTTGGTGAATAAGATAGTCAGTCCCATGCTGGAGAGTACAGTCTGGTGGAAGAGACAGTTAAGCAACAATAATAAATTGTGGTAAAGTGCTATAATAGTCATTGGAGTACACCCCATTGGAGCACCTAGCTCTGGGAGAGGGGGCTGTTGACAGAAGACTTCTTAGAGGACATTATTTTAAGCTGAAATTTTGAAAAGGAGAAGTTGGGCTAGTGAAGGGTAGAGGGGTAGAACAAATAGTCAAAAGGAATGGCAACTAGGAAGCTTCAGAAGTGAGAGAAAGCCTGGGGAAGTTAGGGGGGCTTCAGATAATTTGTAATTTGGCTTGATAGGATCACGAGATGCACTGGGGAATGGGATGGATTGAAACCAGAGGGGCTGTAAGGCCTTGTAAATTATGCTTTGGAATTGGGATTCAGTCTCGGGGGATGTGAGGAGTAAGTGAAGGACTTCCAGAAAGGAGGGATATGGTTTGAATTAAGTTTGGAAGATCACTTTAGCTATTGTAAGGGAGACCAGAATAGTACAGAGGTGAAACAGGAGGCTGAATGAAATCAATAGCAATAGGAATGAAGAGGAAGCAAAGATTTCAAGAGATATCAGATCACAGGAGTTTTGGCCTCAGTGTCTGATTGATGATAGGTAAGGCAGAGAAAGCCCTTTGGCTTAACACCCAGGTGTTTTCCCATGCTCCCATCCCAGTGGATCTGTCTTGACCCACTGGGATGGGAGCACGGGAAAAAGAGCATATTTAGGGGAAGAAGTTAAGTTTTGAATTATTGCTATTCTTTTATGGAATACACATTAGAAGATGACCTGAAGGCAGCTAGCTCTAGATGTCAGTAGTTCAGAAGCAAGCATGAGAATTGCTGTAACCTCCTGATGCGTTCTTGTTGCCTGCTGCACAAATGAAGACCATGGCATTGCAGTAGAGAAAGAGTTTAGTTGATGTGAGGCTGGGATTTTTCAAAGGCAGTTTGGGGAAGGGGTGGGGGTGGCTAGAAATGGGTGCTTGCTGCTGATTGGTTGGGATGGAGATGAAATCATGGGTTAAAGCTGTCCATTTGAGCTGAGTTGCTTCTGGGTGGGGCCACAGGAGTGGGATTGATGGATCTGGGTGAAGCCATGGATGTCAGACATGCAGAAAAGTTGAAAAGATATCTCAAAAGGCCAATCTACAATAGGCCCAGGAATGATTAAGGGAAAGGCAAGGGGTGGGGGTGGGTAAGTTAGATCAGATCTTTTTCACTGTCATAATTTGCTCATTGATATAATTTTTGCAAAGGTGGTTTCATTGCCAGTGCTCAGTTGTAGTGGAAGCCATGCAGAAAATGCTGCTTCTCATTTGATGAGATTCAGTTCTGTTCCTATACACAGAGCAGAGGAAAGGAGCTGAGCGACATACATGCATGGAGTCAGTGCTGCCTGTGTGAGTGGCCCACAGGGTTCCCTGAGCAGCAAGGAGTGCTGCCCTCTTGTGTGGCTGCAAGTTGGCAGTGGGGTTAGCAAAGATCCTAGGAACTCTATCTTCTCATTTTGAGCTTCTCCTGCCCCTTATTAAAAGGGACTCCTGTAGAGGTTTGGAGGGGCAGATGGCCTGGCATTCTTCATGTGTTTCATAGGCTTTTCATGGCTTGAACTCCCAGAAAAAGGACCCTCAAGTTTGTCATCCTGGCTTAGAGGAACCTTTGGATTGGCAGAGAGAGATCAACCCTGACAGTGAGAGCCACTGGTTGTCCACAAAACTACTGTAATAAGGAAAAGGGATTTCTTTTTGAGGAAATTTGTTGCCTTGGAGCTGGGGTTGGGCAGGGTGGAGGGTGTGAAGCTCAAGGATAGCAAACAACATTCTGAGCCTTTTACCATTGAGTGACAATACTTTGTATAGTATCGTTCTAATTTTTTCATAGGTTTTTACATGGATTATTTCATTTTATCTCTTTATCCTAGCGATACTATGAGGAGGCCACTTTCTTATTCCCCTTTGAAAGACGTGGAAACTGAGACACAGAGAGGTTAAGTGACCCACCTAAGAGTTATACAGCCAACCCATTGGGCAATATTAGGAGCAGACTATAGGTCCTTGACAGCTCTGTGTTCAATGACTAGGTTAAATCGCTTCTCTTTCTGCACTGCAGTGGGAGAAATAAGACTCTCCCCTGCTGGATTTTCCTGTCTTTACAATCCTTGAAGTAGCCCAAGGCCTTGCTGGGGAGAGGTCTTAGGACCCAGCCTAGTTTGGTATTGGTTGTTTTATCTGGTAAAGGTGTTTTGTCCTCCATCTCACTCCCGGCCTGTGCTGGCCTGTGAGTGCCAGGAAAGTCAAAAGAATCTATCTGAAGGTCATGGACCAGAAGAACCTGTGGCACCACACACCTTTCTGTGAGTTCCACACTGACTGTATATCACCAAAAGAGGACTTTTGGTGAAGCAGAACATCTGTGTACAAGTACCTTGGAGTTGGTGCTACGTGAGCCGATGGTGGAAACAGATTGCTGCTGAAAATGAGATGTGAAAGTTCTAGAATGGATTTTTCTAGTGACTTGAGCTCTGCAACCCCTTTTGAATGAATTTTGGTATTTGTCTGGCGCCAGCTGTTGCCTAAGCTTCCTAATCTTGGTTCAACCACTCTGAAAGAAAGACCATGGCTACAACCCTACCACAGCAACCCTTACATCTCAAGTGAAACTGGGAGACATTTTGATGCATTCATTTCATGCTTCTGAACCAATCAACTGCTGAAAAATGCACACAATCCTTTCCTCAAAGGAGTTGGCCGGTTGCGGTGGCTCGCGCCTATAATCCCAGCACTTTGGGAGGCTGAGACAGGCGGATTGTTTGAGCTCAACAGCTCGAGACCAGCCTGGGAAACATGGTGAAACCCAGTCTCTACAAAAAAAACACAAGAAAATTAGCCAGGCGTGGTGGTGCATGCCTGTGGTCCCAGCTACTCAGGAGGTTAAGGCATGAGAACTGCTTGAGCCTGGGAGGCAGAAGTTGTAGTGAGCCGAGATTGTGCCACTGCACTCCAACTTGGGCAATAGAGCGAGATTGTCTCAAAAAAATGAAAAGCTCTCATGGAGTCAAAGCTGTAGGCATCACAGAAAGCCCTATCCGAGTCCCAGTTCACCTGCAAGAGGGACCTTTCTTCTGCTGCTTGTAACATAGCCCCAGATCTTCAAGAGAGGACTTCGAGGCCACCAGCATGCTGCTCATGGCTTAGGAGCCTGAGATGTATTTCCAGTAAATGATACAGAAGCGGTAGGCATTCCTGTGATGCAGATTATTAAGAGTGATACAGAGGAGTAAAGGATAATGACTCAGGCAGATAGTATTTATACCATTATTGAAGCATTTTGATGCCCGATCTCTTAATCTGAGTCTTATAAAAACTCAGTGAGATTTACATTAACCTGTGTAGGAGGAAATTAAAACCCAGAGCTGGACAATGACTTGCTTAAACTCATTAAACCCTGGTAACTGTGAGTAAATACTAGGCATCCTGCCTCCATAGTCTCCAAAGCCACTGCTGTGGATCAGATTGTGGGTCCTCAACCTCAGGGACAATCTTTTCCTCATAGCCTAGCCCTGACAGCAGCATTTGCTCAGAATGTTCCTGGGGCCTGGTGAAGCTTTCTTAGGGCACAGCCTGTGTCCTGGTCAGCATCTGAGAATTGTACGCTCTTTCTACTCAAGAGTCAGGCCAAACACTCCCCAAGTTTGGCTCCTGAACTTAGCACACTCTAAGAAGCCTATCTCCTTAGTTCTATCCTGATTTCATTCACCATCCAAACCTAAGATTTTTGTCTAGGTCTCCTGGCCCATGAGAAAACAGGTCCTTGCTCCTACCTGTTTGATAAGACAGAATAGTGTGTAAAGTGTTTTAGAAGTACTCCTATTCAAAATAATTTTTTTTTTTTTTTTTGAGACGGAGTCTTGCTCTGTCCCCCAGACTGGGGTGCAGTGGCGCGATCTCGGCTCACTGCAAGCTCTGCCTCCCGGGTTCATGCCATTCTCCTGCCTCAGCCTCCGGAGTAGCTGGGACTACAGGCGCCTGCCACCACGCCCGGCTAATTTTTTGTATTTTTAGTAGAGACGGGGTTTCACCGTGTTAGCCAGGATGGTCTCGATCTCCTGACCTCGTGATCCACCCGCCTCGGCCTCCCAAAGTGCTAGGATTACAGGCGTGAGCCACCGCGCCCTGCCTAATTTTTTTTTTTTTGAGATGGAGTTTCACTCTTGTTGCCCAGGCTGGAATCTTGGCTCACTGCAACCTCTGCCTCCCAGATTCAAGCGATTCTCCTGTCTTGGCCTCCTGAGTAGCTGTGATTACAGGCATGTTCCACCATGCCTGGATAATTTTGTATTCAAAATAATGTTTTTAAGTCAGTTTCCTACACTGGCCTGGGCAAAATACCTTTGACCAAATTCTCCTGAGTCTCCAAGCCTTGGGGTGAGGGTTCCACTCATCTGGCTTTCACTTCAGACTTACTAGAATCCGCTTACTCCTTTCCTCTTTCTTCTACCTCGGATTCTGAGATCCTCTTTGCTTTTTCTGTCCTCCCTGGATTATCAGGGCACTGGGCACTTTTCACTTCTCTCTTCACCACTCATGAACCTTTTCTCATTTGACTTTACTAAGTTATCATATATCTGCATAGTTACATCCATAGTGACAGCCTTAATTAGTACAAGAGCTTTCTGTTGAGATGGAGGAACACTCATTGTCAAGAAGAGCAACAACTTTGCTGTTAAAAATCAACATGTGAGGGCCAGGCACAGTGGCTGACACCTGCAATCCCACACTTTGGAAGGCCAAGGCAGGTGGATCACTGGAGGTCAGGATTTGAAGACCAGCAGCCTGGCTAACATGGTGAAACCCCATCTCTAGTAAAAATACAAACATTAGCTGGGCATGGTGGCGGACACCTATAATCCCAGCTGCTTGGGAGGCTGAGGCAGGAGAATCACTTGAACTTAGGATGCGGAGAGGTTACAGTGAGCTGAGATCATCTGACTGCACTCCAGCCTGGCCCACAGAGCAAGAATCCGTCTCAAAAAAGAAAAAAAAAAATCAACATGAGAAACTGCTTACTAGAAAAGTTAGTCCCTTCCTCAGCCATCTGATTCCGTTGTTTCAAGATCTGCTACTGTTAAACCAGTCTACTTAATCTTGAAGCTGTTGAAGCATTCACTTTATTTATTTATTTTTTTTGAGGTAAAGTCTCACTCTGCCACCCAGGTTGGAGTGCAGTGGCATGATCTCAGCTCACTGCAACCTCCGCCTCCTGGGTTCAAGCAATTCTCCTGCCTCAGCCTCCTGAGTAGCTGAGACTACAGGCGCATGCCACCACACCCGGCTAATTTTTGTATTTTTAGTAGAGACGGGGTTTTCCCATATTGGTCAGGCTGGTCTCGAACTCCTGACCTCAGGTGATACGCCCGGTGCATTCGCATATTTTGAGGATTTAATTCACCAATCTGTTTTCCTCTCTCTTGTTTCCTTAGCTAGACTGAAGGCCTTCAGTGTGTTTCCAAGACACAACTCCCAAATCTTCGGTCCCTTTTTCTATTGCATATTTACACAGTGGTCAGTTTCTGATTACTTTAACCACTAGAACAGAAATCTGAAACTAGAAGTGACCAGGCAAAGCTTTGGAACAGCAGCAAAAACAGCCATCACAAAACCCATGCATTATATTCTGTAGGAGATCATAAACTCATATGTGGGTATCTAGCTGGTGTTCTTGATCTAGCAAGCTTAAATGTATGGTTTTCTTGGGAAAGTTTTAGTTTAACTACATTATAGTAGTAAGCAGAGTAGGAGCAGGGAGCCAAGATTTCTCTAAGGGCAGCTAACAAGGGAGAAGACAAGAAACATCACTTGGAAAAGTGCCACGGTATGAGGTCATTCACTGAAAGAACAAGCTAAGCCCTGCGTTCTTAGAAGTTCCCGAAAGCATCACTGAATTACTTATCGGTTCATCCAAATTCGTTGATATCACTAACAAATGATCTCCTTAGGCTCCTTATGCTCTGTTTAATAAGACAGAAGAGTGTGTAAAGTGTTTTAGAAGTACTCCCATTCGAAATAATGTTTTTAAGCCAATTGCATTTTGTTATTGAAAGAGGTATGTTTCAGATAACTGGAAAATTAATTTATGTGGAACACCACCCTATCTGCACTACTTTATCCCCAGCAATATTATCTTGCTGTAAGAATCTGAAATTTATATTAAACTCAGGGCATGTGCACTAAGTGTCTGTTTATTGATTTCTCAATCATTTCTTACTAGGGCACTAGCTTTCTACCTTCTGGCACAGAATCAAGACCAGCCAGCCTGTTTTCAAGGCTGGTCCCAGATTCCTAGTCTTGGACCTGTATGAGCTTGGGAAATCTAGGTAATCACTCTGTGTCTCAATTTCCCTTCCTGTTAAAATGAAAGAGCAATGTTTTCTCTGAATTTTGACAATACCACGTAGCGATCATTAGAATAATAATGTCAACACACTGAACTCTAGAAACACATCTGGGTGGTAAGAGTGAGGAGAGAGAGAGGGCAGCAGGTAACAGAGCACAGGTCAAGCAGAATTCAGGTTAGATGGGTGCAGGGTCACATAGGTGACTAGTAGCAGAGGTTGAAAGTCAGACAATTCAGGGAGGTCGTAGGTCAGGCAAGTTGTCAAGTCAGGTGGTAAAGACAGGTAGGTTAAATAGGTTAACTGAATCCATTAAATTAATAGGTGAGGTAATTTCAGGTAAGTCAGACAAAGATAAGGTGGCAGACAAAGATAAGGAGACAAAAAAGAGGCAAGAAGAGGAAAGGGACAGGGATGGGGACACACAGTTTGGGGGAAGAGAAACGAGGAGCGAGAGGAGATGCTAGTTAACGGAGGTAAGATGGGGCTGCGTAGGCTCAGGGTTGTCTCTCTTCATCCCCCAAAGATGACTTGAGCTGATTATCAGAGTGAATGTGTTTTGGCATTTTGACTCTTCCTCTCTAAACTAGAAAATAGTTTATTTTCAGTTGTGAATCTCAAAATATACCTTTTCCTTCGTGAAATCTAGAGGTTTTGTATGTAAAGATGAAGTCAAGGTGTCAGTTACATAGTTGACAGCCTAGAAACCTCAGTGATAACCCTCTACATATTTTATAGCTAGAAATACACATTCACCTCCTGTCGTTTGACCTCTGAACAATCCTGGGGTCTAGAGGGCGGGTGGTATCATCTCCATTGACAAGTGAGCTCCCTTCTGCATGGGAGGCACCAAGTGTCAGATAACCCGGCCACGCTCTCAAGCCCTTTTCCAATCCCATCATGCTCTCAAGAAGTGCTTCCTCTCCTCCCAGGCCCTGGAGACTCAGCCTGCTTTCTTTGCTGTGAAAGTTGGCCCTATCCTTGCCCCCACCCATCTTGTAGCACTAGCAACAGACTAGGATGGAGGTTCTCAAATCTTCTTTTTCTTTTTGTATGTGAAATAAGTACCTTTTGTTTTAATATTTTACAATCCTTCACTCTAGAGAGCTGATATAGTATAAAAATAACTAACACATAGCATATATAGGTTTCAGAAATGCCATTGTGTCTGCATAGCCTGTAAAAATGGGGTTGGGCTGGCTTTCTCACAGCACTTTCTCTGTGTCCCTTGCTCCATGGAAGTTTTCCACATTCTTGTTAATACTACCAGAGCTTTACCCCCTCTCCTGATAGCATTGGCCTCCTTGAGATTGGCTGTGGCTGTGAAAAGGAAAGAAATCAGTCAAGTATGCAATATCTTGGGATGTATTGCTGACCTCGTATTGTCTTCTGGGCATTACAGGACCAGGCTCATCGGGTTCACCTCAAAATAAACTGCCATGGGGTTTCCGCAATTTTTCCACAGCTCAGTCTGCATGTCTTCCTCTCCCCTATCATTATGTTAACTCACATATGCAGTAGGTAATTAGGACAGGAGAGCCGATTTCCCACGCATGTGATCTCTACCCCTAATCTGGGAAGTTTTGTCCTTGGGGATTTTATCTTGTGCATATTTTGTGACATATGGCACCTGACCATTATTATTTGGGTGGTCTCACGTGGATTTTAGTGCTGTTAATGCTTGGCAACAAGGATCTCACTAAGAAAAGACATCTATATAATTCTCAATGTCCAGCATGGGTAGATTAAAGGAACGCCAAAACCGCACTAAATATACATGTCAAATAGGGGAAAGGAGAAAGAATCCAGTGCAAAGGATTAGACTGTCATATATTGCAAAACAGAATGAAATAGTCACTGGGTATTCTTGTTCATAGATAAGGAAATATAGAATATTAGAAAGCTATGGTAGTGCATAACCAGGACAACAAGGAGACGTTAAGGAATGCAGGCCTGGGCATGTTTGAGATAGCCATTGATTTTTGGCCTTGGTCCCTTAAGCTGGGCTTCATTCCTAGCTTACCCAATTTGGTTTAAATATTCTTTCCACCTTGCTTCCCTTCAACCTTTCTTGTCTTGGCACTCACACTGTGGAGGAAATGGAAGCTTTTTAAAAAACTGAACACTATTAAACTACTAAGGAAAATATAAAAAGCATACTTTTCTTTGGAGAGATAAAAGATATTTAACTCATCTGTGTTTAAAATTAAGAATAGAAAATATAAGCCTTACTAAAGCAGTTAAATTATAAGGGAAAGAGGTAGGGAAAGAAGAGAAAGAGATGATAAAAGAAAGCAGGACAGGAAGAGAGAGAAGGAGCTCATGAGAGAGAGGGGGAGAGAGGAGAAGAGGGGGAAGGAAAAGAAATAGAACAGAATATGAGAGATAGTGAAGGGGAGTAAGCCCAGAGAGGTATAGAGGGAGACAAGTCAAAATTAAGTTGTAGCTTTGGTACCAAAGATATAGATTCTCTCTTTTTTTTTGGAGACAGGGTCTTCCTCTGTTGCCTAGGCTGGAGTGTAGTGGCACGATCTTGGCTCACTGCAGTCTCAACCTCCCGGGCTCAAGCAGTCCTCCCACCCTAGCCTCCAGAAAATCTGGGACCACAGGCCCATGCCACCATGCCTGGCTAATTTTTCTATCATTTGTGAAGATGGGGTTTCACCATATTGCCTAGGCTGGTCTTGAACTCTTGGGCTCAAGCGATCTGCCTGCCTTGGCCTCCCAAAGTGCTGGGATTACAGGTGTGAGCCACCATGCCTAACCAAGATCTGGATCTAAATCTATAAAAAATCTACATCAAATCTACTTAGTGATGAAATATTGAAAGGATCCTCTGAGTTCAGGAATGAGACTAGGATGGCTACTATCACTACTTCTATTCAATATTGCACTGGAGGTCTTAGCTAGTGGAGTGAGGCAAGAAAAACAAATGTAAAGAAAAAAAGAAAATAGATTTACTATTCAGGAAGGGTATGGTGGTTCATGCCTGTAATCCCAGCGCTTTGGGAAGCTAAGGTGGAAAGATGGCTTGAGCCTAGGAGTTCAAGACCAGCCTGGACAACATAGCAAGACCCTGTCTCTACAAAAATAAAAAATAAAAGTTAGCCGGGTGTGGTGTTATGTGCCTGTAGTCCCAGCTACTCTGGAGGCTGAGGTGGGAGGATTGCTTGCTTGAGCTTGGGAGGTCAAGGCTGCGGTGAGCTGTGGTTGTGCCACTGCACTCCAGTGAGGGTGACAGAGCAAGATCCTGTTCAGAAAAACAAAACAAAAACTTACTATTCATGGATGGACATGATTTGCGTGCACAGAAAATCGAAAGGAAAATCCCAGAGTGACTTTAGCAAGGTCTATACAAAGTCAATATTCAAAAATTAATTGTATTTCTATATACAGTACACAAATAATAAAGAGAAATGGAAATCTACAAAATTATGTTTTACAATAACATGAAAAAACTTAAGATGCCCTTCTGAGCCTCATCTTTGTCAAGTGTAAAATTAGGTCTGCAGCAACAATAATAACAATAAAAATAATAGAAGCAGCAGTAGAAACAACTGGAGTTTATTGAGCATCTACAGTATGCCAGATATTGTTCTAAATGTTCACATGGATTGTTTCTTTTAACCTTTAATGGTTATTGTGAGGATTAAATAACGTAATATATGTAAAACATTTAGCAAATTGCCTTGCATATAATAAATTCTCAATAAACTTTAGCTGTATAAAAATAATCATTATTTTAGAGAGACTCATAGACTAAGTTGTCAGTAGACCTAAGCTGCTGTTCATTTGGCTAAAGATCTGTAGAATAAACAGTCCTGTATTAGTGTTGTTTGGAATTTTTAAACAGCTCATTAATTCATTTATTCATCCAGACACTGCTCTTGGGTCTAGGAATACAGTGGATAAGCAAAATAGATAAAAATCCATACCCTAATGGAGTTTACACTTTAGTAGGGGAAACAGACATTAATCAAATGATACCACGGATTGTGGTATGAGGCTGAAAGTACAAGTACAAGGCATATGAGAGTATAAAAGCAGGAACCTGGTCTGGACTAGAGAATGAAAGAAGTCTTTCTGGCAAAAAATGTCAGTTGAGCTGAGTTCTGAAGGATAAGTGGAACAGGGCAGGGGTAGGAGAATCCTCCATGCAGAGAAAGCAGTCCATCTGAGGGGGGTGAGGATAGTGGGTGGAGGGAGAGCTTGGTATGTTTCAGGAACTGGAAAAAATGAGTGACTGGAGTTCAGAGAATGAGGAGAGGGTTATTGAATGAGCTATGGCTACAAAGGAGGACAGAGGACAGGTCGTCAGGGTCTCGGGAGTCTTGTTAAGAATTTTTGCAGTTATTCTAAGAAGAATGGAGTGCACTGCGGAGTTTTATGAAAAGAAATGATGTGATCGGATCCGTGTTTTGAAAATATTTCTCCATTGAAGAGGCTACTACTGTTGTCTAGGGAGATGTGAAAGTAGGTTAGGCTAGGGCACCATCAGCAGAGGGAAGAATTAGTGGGTATATTTGAGAGATGTTTAAGGGGTAGAATTGATGGGGCTTGGTATTAGCTTGGGTGTGGCAGGAGGGATGCTTCACTGATGCCTCCCTCATAGGATCTGACTTGCAGAACTGAATGACTAGGAGTGACTTTCACTGAGATGAGGACAGTCTTCATGGCAAAATCGCTTTAGTAACTTTATATTGAAACTTGAGAATGTATTTGAAGTATTTATTTTCCTGTGAAAAGTTGAATGGGGAAAGAAATGACAGGTTCAAGACACTGATTTTGGAAACTTAGATAGATATGTCTAATCCTCGTTTTCTCTTTGTTTTTCAAAAGATGTGAAATTGTTATATATTTAGCCTTTTTTTTTAAAGGGCAGGGATATGAAACTTACACATTCCTGAAGGTTATATTTAGAGCCAGTCTCCCTCCTTTTCCCTAAATCTGTCTCTTCAATCTGAAAAATGGAATGGATTCAGTACAGAAATCTATATCTTCAACTTCTTTTTATAAACCTTTTACATCTCTTCTCCTCAGATGTAAGAAAATAATTTTGGAGTCAGAACATTACTGCCTTATCCAATGATTGTACGGACTGGGTGATATTAAGATTTAACTGCTTTGATGTTCTCTGCCTCTGGTTTGGAATATCTTTGGCAGGTATACTAGGGCCAGAAAAGACCTTCAAATATCTTGGTTAAAGCCTACATCAAATGTTAGTAGTGCTTGGAGTTGATCTGAACAACCCCATATGAAGGCCCTGGAGTTGACCCAGGTTCCCCAGGACTGATTGGAACTTTCTGAGCCTTGGCATTCTCTCAAAGAAGGTCTGAGGCCGATAAGAGTTTGAGCCTTCTCAACCCCCTGCTACTTTTGTATCGCAGAAACTATTCTATAGCACCCCTTGACAGGAAGAGAAGCCACTGGTGGTAAAGTCAGAGGGGAATTTGAAATTAGAGGGCAGTCCCACAACCTGACCCTTTACTTAGGTACAAGCCTGGGGTGAGGGATGTGGCTGACTCTGTGTGTGTGTGTGTGTGTGTGTGTGTGTGTGTGTGTGTGTGTGTGTACATGCCTCAGGTCAGGAAATAAGTTCTCTTTCTCACTCTTGCTGTCACACACACACACACACACACACACACACACACACACACACACAAAACAGTCCTCCGCTTGTGCCTCTCTCTCTGTGTCATAGCCTAGCAGCCTCCTTGGTTTCAGGAAGAGGAACAGGGCTTCATGCATTGCCTGAGTTCCTGACAGCTACCAGACTCTGAAGCCAGAGTGGAATTGGAGCATGGGAGCTCCTGTGGGTTGGGTCCCTCCTCTGCCTCCCTCCATTCCCAGCTAGCAGCCTGATTCTACCCCTTGTCTCTGTTCCCGCAGCACTCCACCTCGGTGAGCATCATGGGCTTTTCCAACACTCTGGAGATGGAGTTGTCATCTACCAGGTTGGAGAGGCCCCTAGAACCACAGATCCAGAGTGTGAGCAACCTGACAGCTGGTGCCCCCCAGGCAGTACCAAGCCTGCTGAGTGCTCCCCCCAAAATGGTGTCCAGCCTGACAAGTGTTCAAAACCAGGCCATGCCCAGCCTGACAACCAGTCACCTACAGACTGTGCCCAGCCTTGTGCATAACACATTCCAGTCCATGCCCAACCTGATAAGTGACTCCCCTCAGGCTATGGCAAGCCTGGCAAATGATCACCCTCAGGCTGGGTCCAGGCTAATGTCTGGTCACACCCAGGCTGTGCCGAGTCTTGCAACTTGTCCTCTGCAGAGCATCCCTCCAGTTTCTGACATACAGCCAGAAACCGGGTCCAGCTCCAGTTCTGGCCGAACTTCAGGGAGCCTGTGCCCCGGAGATGGGGCTGATCCCTCCCTGGGGAATGCTCTGTGTAAGGTAAGTCCTGGGGAAATGCTATTCAAACTTCCTTTGTTCATCAATGGGCAAAAGATTGGCCACTGGGACCCTTATTCTGACCTTAGCTTAACAGTTCTGAGACCACTAGTGACAACCATGTCTGAGTTCTTTGATTCTTGTTGACATTTCACTTTTGAAAGATGGAAAGTGAGGATTCCACTCACTTCAGTGACTCACTGGGACAAGGTCTCATAGTCCCTGGTCTGGATGCTCCCAAGGACTTGGCCATCCCCTCAGAGCTGGAGGAGCCAATTAACCTCTCTGTGAAGAAACCTCCACTGGCGCCAGTGGTCAGCACATCTACAGCTCTGCAGCAGTACCAGAACCCAAAAGGTGAGACTCAAGCAGCCTGCCCTTCGTGTTGGCCACAGACTTGAGCAGATGGACTCAGCACTTCTAGGTGAGAGAGGCCAGCAGGCAAGCTCTAAGCTGGGGAAGCAGTGCATCTCTCTGAGGCTGAATTTACTTCTCTCCTCTGGAACTGTCTTAGTGACACCTGTTCTGCTTCCCTCACTGTGGCCATGGCTGATCTAGGCATGGCCAGGACTTACTCTCTTTGTAACACTCCCCATGCAAAGAGTCCTGGGGGTCTGCATTATACCTAGGGGGAAACAGAACTCAGCCCAGGAGGGCTAGCCTTGACAAAATGTTATAGGGAAAAGAGCATGTCTGACTTTGGTGTCCAATAGATGGAAGTTAGTAAACCAGTTCTCTCTCCCTGTGATCCTGGGTAAGATACCTAACCTCCCTCAACTGATTTCTTTCTCTCTAAATGGGGCCAATAGCACCTACTTCATAGGCTACTGGGACCAATAACTATAGTGAAATCATTTGATAACTTCCTCTGAGTAGTAAGGATTTTCCTGGTACCTGACAGTAATATGGATTTGTGTTGTGCCTCATAGTGAAGGGAATTTGGACCAATGGAGATTGGTTCTGATTCGCTTCTCAGCTTCCCATACCCCTTCTCCAACCAGGCTAGGCTAAGTTTGTTCTTCTGTGGAAGGTGAGGGCTAGTTGGGAAGTCAGGAAGCGACTCCCTGATGATCATTTGGGACTTCCTTCGTTCAATGTATGATGCGTGTTTAATTTGTAATGATTAGTCTGTTTCTTATACGTGTAATAAATGAAAACGAAAGGAATAATTTTTCTCCTTTTTTTTTTTCACACTGACTGAAAGGCCAACTGAAAAATTATTGGTTCTTATTACACATAATAATGTGACGCTGCATTTTATGCAGTTAAACTTTTTAGACCCTGCTTGCCCATGTACAGTGCCTAGGACCATGCCTGGTGCTGAATGGATGCTAGTTTCATCCTTTTGCCCCACCACTGCCTCCTGCCCATCTCCATAGACTGCATACTCAGGGAAGAACTCCCTGGGAGTCTCTTTTCCATGGAGTGTGAGCTGGATTCTCAAGCATTGCTGGAATCCCAGCACTTGGCTGACAGGGCAGAGGCTGGACAAAAAGACTCCTCAGAGGAGGCAACACTGGTGTACTGAGAACAAGTGATTTCTGAGCTCATCTTGGAGGTGAGAAACTGGCCCATCAGTGCCTGACCCAACACTCACCCATAGGCAGCCTCTGAATGTTACTTGTGTTCATCTTTTTAAAAGAAGGTGGGCTTCCTCCTCTCAAGAAGGAGATCCATGGCAGACTTGTCACCACTATGAATGACTATAGTGTAGGTAACTACTGTATGACAGGTGTGTGGCCAAAGGTATGAATAGCAGATATAAGTGGAAGGTATGCATGATGAGGTTTGTTGCCACAAATGTGTGTCACAGGTATTTGTTTGTCTTTTGCCTTAGAGTGTGAGAATTTTGAACAAGGAGCCCTAGAGCTGGATGCAAAAGAGAACGAGAGCATCAGGTAACAGCCTCCTGGCTAATCTCCCTCCCACCCATGACTTCACATCCTGAGATGTTGGCACAGGGATGAAGCATCCTTGATGAATTAACTACAAGTGGAAGAAATTTGCCTGCAACTGCCTTCTTCAACCCCTCAACCTTCAAGTGGATGTCTGGGATGGTTGTGGGAGGATGTCCTGGCTCCTGCACCACGAGGCATGCGCTTTGGGTGCAGTCCTTGCACTTCAGAGACCTCCTGTCTTTGACCAGGACTACACCATAGGGCTTCCCAGTGGCTGACAGGGCCTGGCCATGCAGAGCTGGGCCAGGAGGGCAGAATGTGGACCTGTAGAGTCCACATTCAGAGTCCAGATCCAAGAGGATCTGGAGCAGCAATTCAGCTGGGGATTGTATTAGGGTTCTCTAGAGGCACAGAACTAGTAGGATATATGTGTGTGTGTGTGTGTGTGTGTGTGTGTGTGTGTGTGTGTGTGTGTATACTTCCATACATATATATACATATATATACACATATATATTATGTTTATTTTTTTTTTTTTTTTTTGTAGTTCTTTACAGTATCATCCCCCCCCCCCCCCCCCCCCCCCCCCCCCCCCCCCCCCCCCCCCATATATACTCACCTGTCCCCCCCCCCCCCCCCCCAAGTTGGATAGTGAAGTATTAAGTATTAATTTACATGATCACAGGGTCCCACAATAGGTTGTCTGCAAGCTTGAGGAGCAAGGAGACCCAGTCTGAGTCTCAAACTGAAGAACTGGGAGTCCGATGTTCAAGGGCAGGACATGTCTAGCACAGGAGAAAGATATAGCCAGGAGGCTAGGCCAGTCTCTCCTTTTCATGTTTTCCTGCTTGCTTTATATTTACTGGCAGCTGATTAGATGGTGCCCACCCAATTAAGGGTGGGTCTGCCTTTCCCAGCCCACTGACTCAAATGTTAATCTCCTTTGGCAATGCCATCACAGACACACCCAGGATCAATACTTTGTATCCTTCAATCCAATCAAGTTGACCCTCAATATTAATCATCACAGGGATCATGGATGTTTCTGACTTAGAGGTTGGGACCAGAGGAGGATCCCACCAAGACCCCGGGGTGTCTGTCTTGCTGCAGAGCCTTCAATAGCGAGCATAAGATTCCCTATGTGCGACTGGAGCGACTCAAGATCTGTGCTGCCTCCTCAGGAGAGATGCCTGTGTTCAAACTGAAGCCACAGAAGAATGATCAGGGTGGGAGCTTCCTGCTGATCATCGAGTGTGGCACTGAGTCCTCCAGCATGTCCATTAAGGTACCACTTTGCTTTGCCTTGGCCTTAAACCCTGGCCCAGCCTAAAAGCTTATTCTTTTTGCTACTGCCTGAATTCTGACTCTGGGACCTTTCCTGAGTCTCTGATGGGGCTGCAGCTTGGCCAGACGTTGTCCCCTGCTGCAAGGGGCCTGTGAGATGCATATTAGGAGTGAGGTGTCCCAGCATTCATGGGCTTGCTGGCTTGGGGTCCTGGAATAAGTGGCTCTCATGTAGGCATGCAGGGCCTGCCAGTCTCTCCCTCCCCTCCCTCGAGAGCTTGTTGGTTCTGTGCTCTGGCTGCCCAGACTTACTTCTTCCCCAAGGTCAGCCAGGACAGACTGTCTGAGGCCACCCAGGCCCCAGGTCTGGAGGGAAGAAAGGTCACTGTCACTTCTCTGGCTGGGCAGCGGCCACCAGAAGTGGAGGGCACATCTCCTGAAGAACACAGACTCATTCCTCGAACCCCAGGAGCCAAGAAGGGCCCCCCAGCCCCAATAGAGAATGAGGACTTCTGTGCTGTTTGCCTCAATGGTGGAGAGTTACTGTGCTGTGACCGCTGCCCCAAAGTGTTCCACCTCTCCTGCCATGTGCCAGCCTTGCTCAGCTTCCCAGGGTGAGTCATGCCAGTCCAGGACCATCACCTGGCTAGTAGGGTTACCTTCCAGGGATGATTATTCCAGGCCAGATCCATAGAGCTCCCAGGATGGGCTTACTACCCTCTTCTGGACCTGCTTGAATTGCAGGTCTGTGAGTTAATGGGCCTGGGTATCTTCTGCACACAGACAGGTGGATGCTTGACATTTGGTTGACTTCATTTCTACCTCTTTTCTCACCTTCTTCTTGCATGTGGATTTGTGCCTATACTACTACCCTAGCCTCCCCTAACCCCTGTTTTTCTAGATTCACAAAATTCTGAGTTATTGAATTTCTTCCCAGCCTGTGGCTAGAAAGCCATTTCTTACATGGCAAGGTGAGGGACTCAGTTTCTCACGCCTGCCATAGGGCAGAGGGAGAGGGAAGGGTGCTCTGGGCAATGTGCTGAGGCCTAACATGGCCTCACCTGCCCTGCAGGGGAGAGTGGGTGTGTACCTTGTGCCGCAGCCTGACCCAGCCCGAGATGGAGTACGACTGTGAGAATGCCCGCTATAACCAGCCTGGAATGCAGGCATCTCCTGGCCTAAGCATGTATGACCAGAAGGTAGGGAGGAGTCTTTGGAAACAAGGTTCCCTGCCTTTGGCAGCCCCCTTCTGGCTACAGGGTCTGAGGCCTTTCAGAGGGGATGAGGGGCTTTTCTGGATACCTTTCTTTGTGCTATGCCTGACAACTTGGCCCAGGGGTGTTTGGATAATTTTCCTTCTAGCAGTTTTCCTCTGGCTTGGGAACCTGAATTGCGCCTTAGTATGGCAGCTAGCATCCTGTGGGACAGAGCCAGGGAGTTATCAGGGTCAACATCTTTAGTTCATACTGAGGTGAGACCAGAACAAAGTGACTCTGTTGCCAATTCTGATTTTGCAGAAGTGTGAGAAGCTGGTATTGTCCTTGTGCTGCAATAACCTCAGCCTGCCCTTCCATGAACCTGTCAGCCCCCTGGTAAGGAAGGCCACACTGTTTCTGCCTGCTACTGTCTTTTCTGCTCAGAGGGCCCAGGCCATGAGGCAGGAGCATGATGGTTCCCAGGTTGGGCTCAGAGCATGGCCACTGGGAGTAGTGACAATATTAACTTGTGGATAGTCCAGGGGACCGTAGGGCCATGGCCATTCCAGCCTCCCCCACCACAACTGCTACTGTATCAGATCCTACTTGACAGGTGACACATTCTTCCTTTTCCCTTGCTCTTTGTCTTCTTTCTCCATCCTTTTCTTCCTGCTGCTCCTCATCATTCCTCCTCCTATTCTTTCACTTATATTTCAACTCATTTTCCATTTCTTCTTCCTTCTTATCCACACCTACATTTCTTCTCTCACTCCCTTTGCCTCCTTCTCCTCATGTCTCCTCCCCCAAGGCCCGGCATTATTACCAGATTATCAAGAGGCCCATGGACCTGTCAATCATCCGGAGGAAGCTGCAAAAGAAGGACCCGGCTCACTATACCACCCCAGAGGAGGTGGTATCAGATGTGCGCCTCATGTTCTGGAACTGTGCTAAGTTCAATTACGTATGTCTTGCCTGTTTTCCCTCTCTCCTATTTCCTTGCAACCCCAGGACTGTCATGGGTGGGTAGGGTTGGGAGGTTAGGTTTGGTCTGGGCTGCCTTGAGGACTGGGGAGCAGATTCTGGGGGCCTGCTGTGGTGAGTGTTTAAAAGCTCTCTCCCACACTCAGGCCTCAGCATGGACTCAGGAAAAAGGGGAGGTACTAGTGAGTGGCCATCTGTGGATACCTGTTAGGGTCACTTCTGCTATAAGAGCTGCTACCAAACTAGTTTTCCTGAGTCCTAGGAGAAAAATGTCAAGTTCCAGACACCTCAGGACACCCCGCCAGGCTTTGTGCTCTGTGTAGCTCTTGAGGCACCTGAAAGAGATGGACTGGTAAAAACGGGCTAGACCATCACTGCTCTCCTCCCCCATTAGCCTGACTCCGAGGTTGCAGAGGCCGGCCGCTGCCTGGAAGTGTTCTTTGAGGGCTGGTTGAAGGAGATCTACCCAGAGAAACGGTTTGCCCAGCCAAGGCAGGAGGACTCAGACTCCGAGGAGGTGTCTAGTGAGAGTGGATGTTCCACTCCCCAGGGCTTCCCGTGGCCTTCCTACATGCAGGAGGGCATCCAACCCAAGAGGCGGCGACGACATATGGTAAAGAGTTACTGCCAGCTGGCAGCAGGTGGGCGGTGATCAGGCAAGCAGAGGGGCACCCAAGCAGCAACTTAAGGTGAAGCTGTTCAGGTGGCGCAAAAAGATAGTGGTGACAATGAACCCTCACTTCCAGCTCCTTAGCCCCCAGGGAAGGCAGGGCAGTACAGGGCTCATCAACGCCAGTTACTCGCGAGACTTGAAATTCAGAAAGGTACCTGTCCCTGCCCAGGGTAACCCAGCATTTAGCAGCAGACCTGGGCTGAGAAACCAGTTGTCCTGATTCCCAGTTTGGTGCTGGTTACACTACACTGTGATTGTGATGCCCCTAAGAAGGGAATTACCTGGTCTTAGTGCCTGGTTTCTATTTGGGTTTGAGAGAGAAAGGAAGGGATCTTTCTTAGCCCCTTGGTGTAGGTAAGGAAGGAGAGGTATTGCTTGCAGCAGAGAGAGCTCCTCTGATCTTTGGGCTGGTCCCACCTGTGTAGACCAGAAATGTCCATTCAGGGCTGTTTAATTCCACTGAAATATTTTGCCTGCCTACTGTGTGCCAGGGTCTGACCAGCCATCCCCAGTTGCTTACCGTACTTAGCATACAATGTTTAGTGGCTTCAGTAAGTTTTACTGCTGCATTCCTAGGGTAGAATAAAATATGTTGACTCTGCAGAACTGCAATCTTGACATAGCCTTTTCATGTTAATAAATCCTACATTTGGCTATTTTAATTCCAAATATGTATTTTTCTTTCAGGAGAATGAAAGAGCAAAAAGAGTGTCATTTCGCCTGGCCAACAGCATCTCTCAGGTGTGAGAGCCAAAAGGAGACTGGGCACTCTGGCAGCTGTTGTCCCATACTGTCGACCATTCCTTCCCATCATGCAGCTTATCCTCTTCAGAGTGTGGATGGTAGATGAGTCTTGTTGAACTGTGTAGTGCTCTTCTTTGCCATTTGCATCTACAGCATTTATTTGGGAGCCGTAGTACATCCACTACAGAGAAGATTTCAGTAATAAACAGGAAAGAGGAAGGTATTTATTATTACCAGAGTAATCAATTGTATAGGCTCCACTTGACAAGACCACACCTGGTTAGGCTTGGGAGGACCTACTTTCCTTGGTGAATTTTTTTCTGCCTGGGAAAGCAGACCTGTCTAACCTTTTAGTGTCCAGGGCTCAGGAGCCATGTATACATCTGAACTCCTCCTGGGCTCAGAAGTGGGTAAAAGAAGGGAGAGAGGTTTAGACATATGGCAGGACTGTGATCCCTGGCCCAGCACAGCCAAAGACTGTCACTGTTTGCCTTTGCTTGTCCTGTCTGGATAGAGGCATCTGCCATGTGCAGACTAGTGGAGGTTTCTAGAGGCCATAGGTCTCAATTTGTGCCTGTTTGGGTTCTAACGGTTTTCAGGGTATTTGTTTTGCATAGTCACTTTCCTGATGTTGACATAGGTGGCTGCTGTGAAAATGTTGTGGATGGTGTGACATTCTTGGTTGAGCTGGGTGGCTGTGCAGAGACCACTTACATCTTCTGGTTCAGATTTCACTTACAGACTTAGAAAGATGTCCACTTCAGAGCCCGCCCTCTGTGCTACTTACTCTGGGCTAATCACACTTCTTTAGGGTGAGAACCTGCCTTCCTAGAAGTGACTGTTGGTGCTTGTCAGTGGCCATACCCTTCATCATCCTCATTTAGAGGTCTGGATCTTGAGTTCTGCTTGTGAATACTGTGAGACAGCTGCTGTCTGCTTCAGGTCCAGAGTTCCATTGGGTGGAGAGAGTAACCCACAACCAGCTCACTCCTCTGGGCCTCTCTTCCTGCTTAAAGATTCTAGTTCTCAACCTCTCCAAGTTCATGAGCCAAAGATCAGAAGTGAGTCTTCTGACTAGCCTGCCTCCAGGCTGTCTACAGCCCCAAAAAAGCTAACACTTTTCTGGCAGCCCTTTTTGTTGGAGGTTAGAGAAGGCCTCAGGGACCAACAGGGGCCAGATCTAGACATTCCTGGGGGAAGTTTGTCTAAGGTGGACAGGGGGAAAAATCAAGAGGCAAAAAGCCAGTGTCCTTTGGTGACTGTGAAGCAACCTCAGAGCCTTAGTTCTCCTAGAATGCAGAGAGAAGCATTCTGGAAGCCATGGGAACAGGAGCTTGAGGCTGCATCCTGAATGGATCTGCATGGCCCTCGCAGGGTGTTTGTGAAGATACTGGAGGTCAGGCTACCTCCCAAGCAAGGGCTTGGTTGAGAAGGAACCCATTGCTTATATTGTTGGGGGAGCTATGAACCTGACATGTCAGTGGCCAGGACTGAGACAGCTCTCCCTGGTTCTGTCATTGCGTAGCTAATTTCAGGGGAGTCTGAGGTCATGGCTTTGTTTTTGCTAAGAGATGAAGTTCAAGGATGTTGTTTGTAGGGCCTTTGCTAATGAGCAGGTTTTTTTTTTTTTAATTAGAAAACATTTCTTCTCTCTTTGTGAGTTGATGGTATTGCTCATTTCCTTCTCTACCCAACCTGAGAGATCATCTTCACTTTAAAGCAAACCATGCCCCTTGGCTTGCCATTCTTTCAGCAGCACATGCCACGTTCTCCTAAGCAGATGGGCTTCCGTGATCCCGTTTTCTAGTTTGGGGTAACTGAGTCTTCAATGCTTTACTAGTCCGACAGTCTTTGGACTTAGGCTTCTGCCCTTTGAGACTCACATGACTTTTTGGTTTGGGGTCTGGTCATTTCCCTTTCAATTTTTGAATCTTCTTCTCTGTTCAGTTGGCTTGGCAAAGTACCCTCTGTTCTCATGTCACTAATTCTTGCTCTAGGTCATCTTCCCTTTGTGCAGCCCACATTCCCACCATCCCTGTGAGCTTTGTTGTACTTGGTGTTGGGCAGCTGGTGAGTGTTGTGACAGGCTCAGACCTGATCCTTCCTCAGGAGCAACTGGAGACCACAAATTTAAAGCAGAAATGCCTGTTAAAAGCTTGGCTTTCCTTATATCAGTGAGGCTCCCAGCTTGGGTGTGGCCTCCTGGGCTCAAGGATCAGCTTGCTGGGCCAGGGGGGTCTTAGTAATGTGCTGGAGAGACACATGCTCCCTTCTCATCACAGAGAGCCTGCATGTTTAGACACCTGCCTCTTGCTAGCTTTTCCTTTAGACCTAGCCACCAGTGGTTTGAGTCATGGTTTTGTTTTGTTTTTGCATGCAAAAACCAGAACATGACTTAGAAATTAAAAAAAAAAATCCTGCTAGCCAAGTGACTGCCTGCAGAGGCTCTTCATTAACATTTGGGCTGATCCTGCTTTTGACTTACTCCCATAATGGCCCAGTTTTGAAGTCAGCCAAGTCCTTTTGTTCTTGACAACATCATGCAGTGGAAATACGGTGAGTTCTAGATTCTTATGGGATAGCATGCAGTCCTAGAGGAAAAATTGACTTCTTGGGTGCGCTGAGAAATAAGACAGTAAATGGCTTCAGTTGATGCAGAGGGGATTTTAGTTAAAAATTGGTTCAGGATTTTAAAATTTTATTTTATTTTTTGGCTGGGCGCGGTGGCTCACGCCTGTAATCCCAGCACTTTGGGAGGCTGAGGTGGGTGGATCACCTAAGGACAGGAGTTCGAGACCAGCCTGGCCAACATAGTGAAACCCCGTCTCTACTAAAAATACAAATATCAGCCAAGTGCGATGGCACATGCCTGTAATCCCAGCTACGTGGGAGGCTGAGGCAGGAGACTTGCTTGAATCCGGGAGGTGGAGGTTGTGGTGAGCTGAGATCATGCCATTGCATTCCAGCCTGGGCGACAGAATGAGACTCCATCTCAAAAAAAAAAAAATTGGTTCAGGATGAACTTGCAGAGCACTCTTCCACAGAACATGGTTACGTTAGCCCTGCCTGACTTCTAGCAATTGCTAACTATACACCTTGCCTGCCTCTAGTACCCCTACCTGAGTGGCAACCAGACCCTCCATAGGCTCTGTTCCGTGGCAGTCCCTGCCATCCCCCCCCGGCGGACTCTGGCTCCCTCCCCGTACCCATTTCTAGCAACAGCTCCTTGCCTGGCTGCTAAGACGGAGGCGCCTCCTTGTTTGTTCCTGGGCTCTGTTCTGCTCCCTCTCTCACTCCATGGAGTCACTTATAGTCTTCTTTTCTGAACTCCTGAACTGAGCCTTTGCTCCTTCTGGATCGTCATCTCCTGGGCTTCTTCTCCCTCCCTCAGTACTGCCAAAATTGCCCTGCTCCTTTAGTCCATTTCCATGTCCTCAGCCCTCTCTCTCCTCTCCTTGTCTTTTAGCTTTCTCCTGGACTTCTTCCTCTCCCCAGCATGAACCCAGAGCCTATCACACACTGATGTTTTTATCAGCATCCTGAACTTTCTCATGCCCTTCAACTGTTTTTTTTTTTTTTTGAGAGAGAGTCTGGCTCTGTCACCCAGGCTGGAGTGCAGTGGCATGATGTCGGCTCATTGCAACCTCTGCCTTCTGGGCTCAGGTGATCCTCCCATCTCAGCCTCCTGAGTAGCTGGGACTACAGGTGCATGCCACCATGCCTGGCTAATTTTTCTACTTTAGGTAGAGATGGAGTTTCACCATGTTGCTCAAGCTGGTATCAACACTCCTGGGCTCAAACGATCTGCCTCTCTTGGCCTCCCAAAGTGCTGGGATTACAGGCGTGAGCCACTGCGCCAGGCGTATCCCCTTCAATTTTGCTGAAACTATCAGCCATTCTCCATTTTCGGCAGCATCATATTTGCTGCTTCCACCTCCTGGGCTGCTAAGCATGACAAATTCACAGTTGGCAGCCTCAGTTGAGCTCTCAGTATTGACTGCAAATTCTTTAACTTGTTGTGACCCCTTTTTTTTCCCCCACCCATGCCTCTATCTTTGCCCTCCACAGATGACTGAGCTCACTGTCTACTTCACAGAAGACAGCCCCTAAAGCAAGAGCTTCCTTGCCCACTGCTCCTCTCTCCCCTCTCATTCATCTGTGTCTGTAACTCTCCCCAACCCCTCCATTCTTGCTCCTATTTAGTTCTCTATGTCTTGAATCCTGTTGTATGTCCTCCAAGACTGCTCCCTCGCTCAGTCCGCTACTCCCACTCCCTGGAGTCTCCAGCCTCTGTCTCCACTGGTTACCTCCATACAGCCTGCAAACAAGTTCTCCCCAAGATTAAAACAGCATTTCTCAGAGTCTGTTATCCCTTACACATTTTCCTTGTTAACCAAGTTACTTTTAAAAAGATCCTTTTAAAACTGATTCTTCCTCAGCTGTTCTTCAGCCCTGTATACTTTTTCATAAAAGTCACCGGTGACTGCCCAGTTGCCAAATAGAATGAATACCTTTCAGTGCTCAGCTGTCTTGACCTCTCCGTAGCATTTCACACCACCCACCAACCCTCAGTGAAACAACCTCCTCCCTTAGCTTTTATGACACCACAAGTCTCTGGATTCTCAGAGAATCCAAAAAAAACAAGTCTCTGGATTCTCTCTTACCTCTCAGCCCACACAGGCTGAGCCGTCCTTGAAACCTAGACAGGGGAAATGTCTGTGGCTGTCTGTGGTCTCTTTTTTCAGGAGTTGGGTAGGGAGGAAGAATCACAGCTGCTCCTGCTTCCTCTGTCTGTCTCTCTATTTCCTGAGTCCTTTCCTTTTCCTGAACTCAGTTCTCCTCATGCCAGCCATGTTTATGAGCTCCTGCTGGGAGGACAGCATCTGTGAGTCCTTCCCTCTATCTCTCCCAGACAACACAGAGGTTTTAGCCATGTTTGCTAAGAGACCCCATCTAAGTCAGCCTGAGGGTGTGGATTGGGTTTTACAGCATCCAGGCCGCAGTCTGGCTAAACTGGATGACCAGGCTGGCAGGCAGCTCCTCACCATGATGCTGCACCAGTTAGAGCCTGCTGCAGTTGGGAAGGTGCCTGGGATTGTAGTAAGACATGTTTCCATGCATGTCAGTGCTGCTAACCAGGAGGAGAACCTGGCAGGGTGGGTGTCTGCTGCTGATAACATTCGGATGGAGGGAGACTAGGGAGTGCGGTGGCTGCTCCCTTGCTGGGGCTCAGCTGGAGTCAGCATGACTCCCTATATCAGGGCCTTTCCCACCTGTGCTGATTACCACCACCTGCTTGCTCCAGTTGTTTCTGGAGTTGGAGGCAGCTATTGGTTGCTTTCTTGGAGGTAAGGAGGTATATACTAGAAAGATATCTGATTTGAGAGTCTGAACACCAAAATTTTTGGCTCTTTCCATTATGAACTGTGTGACCTTGGATACAGTTTCCTCATCTATAAGGTTGTGGTGGGAGAGTGGCTGAGAACAGTGATCTCTCAGCTCTCCAGCTGTAAAGATGTTAATTATGATTTTAACTCTAAAGATCAGGGCACATAAGGAACAGGGGAATTCGGGGGGTGGGACACAGCTTGGGGAGCCCAGACCAGGGCAGGGAAAGGGGACTCACAAGCCAAACAGAGCTGCTTTGGGGAAAGTTCTTATCAGCTGGTGCTGCTTCCTGAGCCATATGCCCATTCCTCAAGCTGCACCCTTTTCTTGGCTATGTAGGATGAGTTCCTCCTAGGCCCTTGTTAGGAGCGGCTACTGGATCCAAAGCGGTTGGGGCATGAGGGAGGATATTTTAAAGGGAAGTATCACTGATCTTAAAAGAACCTATACATTCAAGAACAAATAAAAAACAGCACTTTTCTTTACCAAGAATTGTGTCCTGGAGTGTTTTTCAGCGAAGATAGTTGAACCTATTGCATGGCCTTCTTGCCCCTAGATCTCTACATCATAAGAACTCAAGGTGGGGAAGAATAGCCTGGGAAGCCTTTCTCTCTAGGGAAGAACTCACCTCTCTGCTTTTCCTTCTTCTTATTATTTTTTGTTTTGCTTCTCGAGACGGAGTTTCACCCTGTTACCAGGCTGGAGTGCAGTGGCGTGATCTCGGCTCACTGCAACCTCCGCCTCCCAGGTTCAAGTGATCCTCCTGCCTCAGCCTCCCAAATACCTGGGACTACAGGTGGGCACCACCACACCCAGCTAATTTTTTGTATTTTTAGTAGAGGCGGAGTTTCACCATGTTGGCCAAGATGGTCTCAAACTCTTGACCTTGTGATCCGCCTGCCTTGGCCTCCCAAAGTGCTGGAATTACAGGCATAAGCCACCACGCCCAGCCTGCTTCTTATTTTTATTATTTTTAGTTTTCTTCAGAGACAAGGTCTTGCTGTGTTGCCGAGGCTGGTCTCAAACTCCTGGGCTCAAGTGCTCCTCCCACCTCAGCCTCCTGAGTAGCTGAGACTACAGGGACATGCCACCATGTCTCTGCTTCTTACTGTGTTAACACAGCCTGTCTCAAAACACAGGCAACAAGTTTGAGGTGGAGTTAGGGAAAAGGCATCATATGAATGCCTAACACTTCCAAGTGCTAAACACTTCAAGAATGTTCTTTATATAGTTCTTTATAAGGATGGTTACCTATCCTTAGCTGTCCTCTCTGCTTCCTCCACGCTAGTGGTTTCTAGCCATTTTTTTGCGGGGGGGGGGGGGTCAAGGACATTGTTATGAATATTTGTCGTTCAATTAGGCTGCAACTGAACCCCTTTCCTATTTTTGGTGAATTTCCCACCTCAGGAGTCTTGGGAGACACAGCTCATTCCTCCCCACAGAAGCTAAATATACTAGAATCTTGATTTCCTGGCATCCGTTGAAGTCAGGTTACAGGCCTAGTGGTAGTGATTTATGGGAAAAAGAAAAAAAAAAAAAGCCCAGAGCCTCCTTTCTGGTGACAGTGTTGGTTGCAGGCAGGTGGGGTTTCCATGGCAGCAGTAGCAGCAGCAGCGGTACAAGGTGAAGCACGTGGGGCTCAATGGCATTGCTAGCTTCAGCGGACCAATTTTGCACATGATTTCAGGAACTGTTCCTGGCTGCACAGCTCTGAGTATAATTCTCTAGCCTTCCTGACAATTCTGTGAACCACCTAAAAAAACCCTAGAATAAATTCATTTTTCTGCTTACATCAGCCAGAAATGGTTTCTGGTATTTGCTTGCAACTCAACACTCTAACTGATGTTTGGTGATAAAAGTCATGGACCCACTCTTCTGACCTCCAGACTCACTGATCCTGTGGTCTATTGGACACCTCCCCTTGGAAGTCTCAGTGTTACCTGACACACTAGCCACCCCCTTAACAGATTCTTCCTCTCATATTCTCCATCTCAGCAGCCAGGACGTGGGAAGAAAACTAGAGGGATGTGGTATCAGAGAAGCCAAGGGAGTTTGTGTTTCAAGGAAGGATAATCATCAGTTTTAATGCTTAAGATGAGACCTGAAAAATTTTCTCTGACCTCTCACCCCTCTCCAGACTGGCCCAAGTACGTGAACTGTTTCCCTGCTTACTCTGTGATCTTCCTGCCTCAGCCTCCTGAGTAGCTGAGATACAGGCATGTACCACCACACTGACTTGCCTTACTAATTTTATTAGTACTAGTCCTTCTCTAGGTTCCAGGGACACAGCCCTTCTACTCCCCACTCCTCGAGTTCTATGGCAAGCTGCTAATCAGACCAGCTCCCTGGAGCAAGTCTTGCTCTCATAGGTGGGGCAGCATTTGACCTCCTCTTCCTCCACACCTGGCCTATGGATTATTTTATCCACTAGGGAGTAGAGGCATAGTATCCAGGGTCTAGGATCTTTTGAAAGGCCTATAAAAATAAGTCCTGGCCAGGCACTGTGGCCCACACCTATAACCCTGGCACTTTGGGAGGCCAAGGTGGGAAGATTGTTTGAGCCTAGGAGTTCGAGACCAGCCTGGGCAACACAGCAAGACCCTGTCTGTTAAAAAAAAAAATTATCCAGGTGTGGTGGCACACACCTGTAGTCCCAGCTATTCAGGAGGCCGAAGTGGGAGGATCACTTTGAGCCTGGGGGTTGAGGCTGAAGTGAGCCATGATCGTGCCACTGCACTCCAGCCTGGGTAACAGAGTGAGACCCTGTCTCAAAAAAAAAAAAGTCCTGGCCGGGTGCTGTAGCTAACGCGTGTAATCCCAGCACTTTGAGGGGCCGAGGCGGGTGGAACACCTGAGGTCGGGAGTTCAAGACCAGCCTGACCAACATGGAGAAACCCCATCTCTACTAAAAATACAAAATTAGCCACACCTAGTGGTGCATGCCTGTAATACCAGCTACTTGGGAGGCTGAGGCAGGAGAATTGCTTGAACCCAGGAGGTGGAGGTTGCATGAGCTGAGGTTGCGCCATTGTACTCCAGCCTGGGGAACAAGAGCAAAACTCCATCTCAAGAAAAAAAAAAAAAAAAGCCCTGAAACAATATAAAATGAAAAATGGCAAATTATACATAAATGTCTAATTAAATGTCTATATATCATGTTAAACCTATAATTGTTAATTTTATAACAATTTCATAAAGTTTCATAAAAATTGTTATACCTGAAAACAATTTGTAAGTTAGAGTTTCTCACTTCATAAGAAATTCTATATACACAAGATAATTGCCAAGAAACCTGAGCCCAATGTAAATTAAATGAATTACTCCTAGCCAAATAATTTAAAAAGCAAAATTATAAAAAAACAATTTCAAAAATTTGCAATAAAAGCTATATTTACCACAGGCTGTAGGTGCAGCTTCATGTTTGATGTAGGGTTTCCTAGAATAAGAATGCCTGTTCTCTGGGAAGCACTCTTATCCATGGGCCCTGGAGTTATGCCCGGGTTGGAGAGGGGGACCCCTTGTCCTATAGACATCACTCCTGAAGGCCTTGCACAGAATATGCTTTGGGAAATGAGAGGGTGTAACCAATCCTTAGAGACAGCTCTGCAATTGTAGCAGAGACTGCTAATTGTTGTTGCCAGTATCCGTTTTTTCTTTTTTTTTTTTTTTTTTAACAAGATCTTGCTCTGTCACCAAGGCTGGAGTGCAGTGGCATGATCATGGCTCACTGCAGCCATGAACTCCTGGGCTTAAGCGATCCTCCTGCCTTGGCTTCCCAAAGTGCTGTGATTATAGGTGTGGGCACCCAGTCTGGGGTGTTTTTTGTTTCTTTTTGTTTTGTTTTTTACAGCAACTAACTATATTGTAACAAGTATTCCAAAAACAGTGCTTTGTTTGCTCACTGGGCTGGGACAATATTCCTAAGCTTTTTTGGAAATTGATGTACCCTTGATTTCCCGCTATGTCAGAGATGTAAGACCTGCGGAGGCCAAGCTCCACATTCGTGGAGAAAATAAGGATCTGCTTCATGCTTGTAAACAGGAACACCACAGCCTCGGTCTTGCCCCAGCCTAAGGGCTAAGGCCTGATGCTGGAGGAAGCAGTTGTTTGTATCTAGGACTCCTCATTTGTTCCAGTGGTTTCCATGTGTGGTGTGGCCCACTGACAATGTTGCTTTATGGTAAAGATTCTGCCAAGGCAGTGCCTCTGTGACTTTTGAAATTTATTAATTAGGGCCAGGCATGGTGGCTCACACCTGTAATCTTAGCACTTTGGGAGGCTGAGGTGGGAGGATCGTTTGAGCCTAAGAGGTTGAGGCTGCAGGGAGCCATGATTGTGCCACTGTACTACATCCTGGGTGACAGACCGAGACCCTGTCTCAATGAAAACATAAAAAGTAAATTTTATTAATTAGCTTAATAAAGCATTCATCCTCTCTCTCCTACATAAACTGAATCTCTGGTAACCAAATAATTGATGAGGGAAAGTTTCTTTTTAAAAAGTTTTCCACAGTAATTGAAGAAGGACTGATAGATTTAAAATATCACCATTTTTTAGCCCTCAATGAATGAATGAATCTAGGCAATCACCATCTATGGCTGCTCACATCACCAAAAAAGAGACGAACAGACACTGTGTGCATTTGTTTATAAACAAATAGAATCTGAACCTAAACAAGTCTCTACATCTACCCATTTAAAGATTAAGTCCCAATTGACAGGAAATGCAGAGAATAGAGGAACACCTTAAATGACTTCACAAGGATCCAGTCAGCAAAATCCAGTCTCCGAGGACCGATGGAACAAACAACTTGGTTTACATTACAAAGGGAAAAAAGGGAGATGGCGGGGAAACCTTAAAGAGCCTTAAAAAGCATATAAACCAGTTGCAATATATAGAACTTACTTGCCTCTTGGTTTAAACACACTAAAAACATCATGAGACATTGAGAACATTTGAAGAGATAATGGCTGAGAACTGTCCAGAAGTGATGAATGACATGAATTCATAGCTATAAGATGTTGAACAAAATACACTTGAAAAATAAAAAGAAACTTGAAACATATTGCAGTGAAACTGCAGAACACCCAAGACAGAGAAGATCCTACCAACAGCAGAGGGGAAGACGTAAATGTTACCTTCCAATGGTTCTAGTGCTCCTCGCCTTCTGAGTGCATGGGAAGATTGCACTACTGCACGCCACTTACTTATTTCAGGTGTGTTTATGAGACTTGAATTGGCCAATGAGAGTGGCAGTGATGTAGGTCATTGCCAGGTTGAATAAGAGCCAGTGCTTGATTCTCTATTTTCTCTCTTGCCTTACTGAGGTGATTCTGAGAGCATGCACTGATATGAAGATGCTTAAGTCTGAACCAGTCTGGTGTGCTGTGCTGATACGTGGATAATATAAGTTTTGCAATATTTTCCATTTCTGCAGCAAATTTTGCATGAATGAGGACTTTTGTTGTAAGTCAGTGAGAATTGTGTGTTATTTATTACTGCAGCATAAGCTGGCCTATAGTACAAAGAAGCTTGGGTTTCCTTGGGGAAAAAAAATCAATAACAAAACACTAAGATCCAAGGCACTGGCCTAGCAAGCAGGTAGCAAGGAAACCGATATTGGTGACTAGAAGGATAGTGATTCATGTTATGCAGTGGAAAAACATTTGGTAAAACTATAGTCTGAGATAATTTGGAGTCACATCATGTACTTAATGAATTTCAATAGAGGGGAAGATACTGGAAAACAACATTGGTAGCCTACATTTGTTGATATTCTGTTTATCAAGCTATTTCAAGAAAGACATGAGTTCAGAAAAGAATTGCCCTGTTTTTAAGGAGTGAAAGAAAATACATAGTATACAAAAATCCAAGGACTTAGGGTTTTGAAGAGGTAATTGCTTCTTGACGCTGAAGACTAAGATAAAATTTAGAATTGAAGGCCCATTAAAATTCAGCCTTGAGGTAAGGATCATATTAAAAATACGGGCATAATACTCATTGTTAAAACCTTTGAATGGATTAAGGCACTTCAGGGAAAATATCAAAATAAGAATATAGTGCCCAGCAAAATCTTTTAGTTGGATAAGATTCAAGGAAAAAATTCTAAGGATGTGGCTTTTCCACCAAAGCCTGTGCGGAGGGAGGAGGAGGAGAGGGATAAAGAGAGACAGAGAGAGAGAGAGCAAGGCATGGGCATGTGAACTCCCCTTATTCTTGGCTTTGCTTCCTGTGATTTCAGTTGCCCGTGGTCAATGGTAATCTGAAAATATTAAATAGAAAATTCCAGAAATAAACAATTCATGAGGTTTAAATTGCACACTATTCTGAGTAGTGTGATGAGATCTCTTACCACCCCACTCTATCCCACCCTGTCCTGCCAGGGACATGAATCATCACTTTTGTCTAGTGTATTCACTATATATACTACCCACCCTTAGTCCCTAGTAGCTTTCTCAGTTATTAGGTCAACAGATCATAAGAAGAAGGGTGAGTACAGTACAGTAAGATTTTTGAGAAAGAGATCACATTCACATAACTTGTATTACAGTAGATCGTTACATTTTTTTCTATTTTATTAGTTATTATTAATTTCTGGCTGTGCCTAATTTGTGTACTAAACTTCATCATAGGTATGTTTGTATGGGAAACAACAGTATACAGTATGTTGGGTTCAGAACCATCCATGGTTTCAGGCATCCACTGAAGACCTTGGCATATATCCCCCGTGGATAAGGTGGAACTACTGTAGTTCTCAAAAATAATTGCAGGTATAGCTTTCAGCCAGTGATGCTGCCTGCATTCCAATAGATAGACACATAATGAGGTGTGTTTGTTTGTTTGTTTGTTTTAAGATGGAGTCTTGCTCTGTCGCCCAAGCTGGAGCACTGCAGCCTCCGCCTCCTGGGTGCAAGCGATTCTCCTACCTCATCCTCCTGAGTAGCTGGGATTACAGGTGCCTGCCACCATGCCCGGTTAATTTTTGTATATTTAGTAGAGATGGGTTTTCACCATGTTGGCCAGGCTGGTCTCAAACTCCTGACCTCAGGTGATCCGCCTGCCTTGGCCTCCCAAAGTGCTGGGATTACAGGTGTGAGCCACTGTGCCAGGCCCATAATGAGGTTTTTAGAGTGTTTTACGGTCAGGGGAATGATTAGCCTAGACTAACAGAAAACAATAACTGTTGAAGACATTAAATGGCTCTTGGGCTTTCAATAATCTATGATAGAGAATGCTCAGGCTCTTAACACACCTAAGAGTTGAGAAGGCTGCTTAGCCCCCAAAGAGGTTTATGCCTCAAGCCCCACCTCAGCAGGGACACTAAAACGTGAAGAACCTCTTAGAGGGAAGAAGCAAGGGATAAGGAGAACAACAGACAAGGGAGCTACTTCCAGGGACCTGAATCAGAAAATAATGAATAATTCCCAACCAGACTAGGAGGCCCTCAACATATTTGCCCACTTGGATTTCAGAATTGCCATAGCCAATGACTCCTGTGTGCCTCCCATTCTTCCCCGTTCCTACATGTAATGTCTTTCTCTGTTCTATAATCTACCTTTCAAAATCTTTACTCATCTTTTAAAAGCCACTTCATTTGTCAACACCTCTAGAATTTCTCCCTGTTATTCTGGAGAACATACCTCTCTCTTATCCTCTCCTGCTCTGCTTCAGGGACGCCTGGGAGTCTCCTGACCCTACCCCCACACCCCTAAAGAGCCATAGATATGGAAGAAGTACCAAACCCCTAGTCATCCTTGACTGTTCCCTCTGCTTGGAAGGCTCTACCTCCAAAACTTCTCAAGGTTGGGATTGGCCCCAATCACCCTTTAGATCTTAGCTCACACCCCTCCTCAGAGAGCTTTTCCTAACCACACAATCCGAAGTGGACCCAGGCACTCTCTCTCACAGCCTTGTTTCATCGTCATCATAGCACTTACAATGAGGTACGTTTATCTTTTTCTTCGTCTTGTATTCTTGCTCACTGTCTGAGTCACAGAGGGTGTAAGCTTCCCTGAGAGCAGAAATCTTGTTTGGATCCTGGAACAGTGCCTGTAGTTGCTCAATAAGTATTACTTGAATGTATAACTTAGGTCTCCTTCAGCCAACCCCACATTTCACTAGGAACGTAAGTCTTAAGAAGACTTGTCCAAGGTTCCTCATGAGTCATTGGTGGTGTCCGCACTAGAACTCAGGCTTGCGACTCAGGTCTCTATAGGATCTTTCAAAATGTCTAGGGCTGAAGTAGTTCCTGGACTCTAGACAAGTGGCAGAGTGAGAGAGGTCGGAGGTTCATTCCCCGTGTTGCAGTGTGCTGCAAGCCCCATAGGTGGCGCCAGTGGCACGCATTTAGCCCCAGGGATCGTCAGAAAACTTGTTAAGGGCTAAACCTAGGGGGAAATTTTGATGAGGAGCAGAATATTTGCATAGTCCTAAATTGTCTCTCCACTGACTGCTCTTTTTTGTGCAGGAAAAGTTGTGAGGGAGGAAAAAATACACAGCAATTGGAGTATTATACAGTGGAGAAATCACATAACATCTTGATCGTGTGCTCAAAATAACATCACCAATAAGGGGCAGGTGGACATACTGTGCATCCAGATATAATGCTGTGTGAAGGACATGATGTCACCCATGATAAAGTATTGCTGCCAAGGATGCAGAACCTGGTCTCATCACAGAGAAACATCAGGCAAACCCACAATGAAAGACGTTATATTAAGTAAAGGCAGGGGATAGGGGACTGAATTCTTTAAAAATGTCCCTGTCGTTAAAGACAAAGAAAAGCTAGGAAAATGTCCAGGTTCAAGGAGGCTAAAGAGACATGACAGCTAAATGCAATTCCTGACCCTATATTGGGTCCTGTAGTGGAGTGAGGAAAATGTAATAGAAAGGACATTCTTGGGTCAACTGACAAAATGGGGATATGGAGAGTAGATGAGATTATTGTATCAATGTTAAATGTACTAAAGTTGATAACTGAACTGTGGTTATATAATTGAATATTCTCATTTTTAGAAAATATGCACTGGAGTATTTAGAAGTCAAAGTCCTTAGCGTATGTAACTCACCCACAAATGGTACAGAACAAAACTGTAGATGTATATCTTTTTTTAATTAAACATGCACACACACACACACACACACACATATATATAGAGAGAGTGCTATTAATAAAGCAAATGGTGTAAAATCTTTTTTTTTTTTTGAGATGGAGTCTCGCTCTGTGGCCAGGCTGGAGTGCAGTGGCACGATCTTGGCTCACTGCAACCTCCGCCTCCTAGGTTCAAGTGATTCTCCTGCCTCAGCCTCCTGAGTAGCTGGGACTACAGGTGTGCACCACGACACCCAGCTAATTTTTAGTGGCGATGGGGTTTCACCATGTTGGCCAGGATGGTCTCGATCTCTTGACCTTGTGATCTGCCCACCTCGGCCTCCTAAAGTGCTGGGATTACAGGCGTGAGCCACCGTGCCTGGCTGATGTAAAATCTGAATAGGTGAATCTGGGTGAAGGACATAGGGGGCAGACACGGTGGCTCACATTTTTTTTCTTTTAAAGTTAAATTATTTATTCAAATATGTTGAGGGGATTCAAGTGCAGGTTTCTTACTTGCATTTATTGTGTGGTGCTGAAGTCTGGGCTTTTGGTGTATCCATCACCTGAATAGTGACATTGTACCCAATAGGTTTTTCAACCCTCACCCCCTCCCACCTTTTGTATTCCCTAATATCTATTATTTCACTCAGTGTATGTCCATGTGTACACATGTTTAGCTCCCACCTGGGTGGCTCACACTTTTAATCCCACAGCTTTGGGAGGCCAAGGTAGGAGGCTCACTCTAGCCCAGGAGTTTGAGACCAGCATGGGCAACAAAGCAGGACTCCATGCTTGAACCCAGGAGGTTGAGGCTGCAGTGAGCCATGATCATGCCACTGTACTCCAGCCTGAACAACAGAGCAAGATTCTGTCTCTATTTAAAAAAACAAAAAAAATAGGCTGGGCGTGGTGGCTCACACCTGTAATCCCAGCACTTTGGGAGGCCGAGGTGGGCGAATCACCAAGTCAGGAGTTTGAGACCAGCCTGGCCATCATGGTGAACTCCCGTCTCTACTAAAAATACAAAAAATTGGCTGGGCATAGTGGCAGGTGCCTGTAGTCCCAGCTACTCGGGAGGCTGAGGCAGGAGAATGGCGTGAACCCGGGAGGCGGAGGTTGCGGTGAGCCAAGATCGTGCCACTGCACTCCAGCCTGGGCGACAGTGAGACTATATCTCAAAAAAAAAAAAAAAAAAAAAGGATATATGGGCATTTTTAAAACTATTTTAATTTTCATAACTTTTCTGTAAAAGTTTGAAGTTATTTCCAAACAAAAATTTAAGAAGAAAAAAAGAATTAAACAATAGTGATCCCAGGTAGCTCCTCTGCCCACCTCTCTTTCTGTTACACAATTCAGAGCCAGCGTCCTGCCTCATTAGAGTGTGTCTTCTGCTGTCTCCTTTGCTTCCATCATTTCTCTTCTGATAGGATTGTGTTTGGCTTACAGGCCTAGGCTGGAGGGGAGGAGCCACTATTGTCTATGGCTGGAAAATGCCACTGAAGGTTTCGTAAGAGGATGTGCAGAGGCAGTGGAGGCCTCTGAGTCCAGACTTCACCCCCACTCTGCCCTCAGTGAGCTAAGGCCACTGGAAGCAGTCAGGCTCCAGCTGGGTTTCCCCGACCATTCTGAACAGGCATCTGGTATCTGAGGGGACTCAGCAGGACTGGGTGTGTTAAGAGCCTTGGCGGTATGGGAACAGGAAGGGCTTCGCTATCTTTTCCCTCTGCTTACAGTTTCTTGGAGGTGGCACAATCCACCTTCTCTCATGAACCTGGGCATGCCAGACACCACGAAACCTCAGGAGTCCTTCCAATCTTCCTATGATCTACTTGCATTAAATTATCAATATTGGATGTCAGTGACAGGGCGGTAGAACGTTTGCCCCAGATGCGGCCCTGCATTCTCTCCTGGGATGACTTCTGATGGCTTTCCCTCTGTGTCTATATCCTTCACATGTGAGTAAAAGGGACTTCGTCCATCTATTCCTATGCTTGAGCCTGGCTGGGCTTGCCCCTCACTCAGCTCTTCTCACAGGACAGGGAGGTCAATCTCTGCAGTCAACTGGTGGAAAAATGATGAGGGTCTAGACTAAGGCTCCAGCTCCCTTTACTCACGTGTAAGCAAAGCAGAAAAAGATTATTCCCTTTTATCTGTGCTCAGTAAACGAAGTTCTCCACCGTGAAATTTCTTAGACATAGCCAAACAATGTTTCGATGTACGAATCAAACTTCCAAGTGAATGGCGTTTTTATCATGAAACCATCACTAGACAATTAGCTTTAGTTACTCTCTTGGCCCACTTTGCCTCCAGGAACCTTAAAGGCTGTTTAAGGCTGACTTGCACTCACAGCACGTTACAGGTAAGGGAGGCAGTGATGCCAAATGGTCAGGAGCACAGTCCCTGGACCAGACAGCCCGGATGGGACTCACACATACTGGCCATGTGGTCTTGGACAAGTCGATCCTGTATACTGTACTTCTGTCTCTTCATCAGTACCCACCTCACGGAGTTATCGTGAGAATTAAATTAAAATACATAAAGCATTCGGGACAGTGCCTGGCACGGAATTGGTGGTATTATTAGATGGGTTAGTAGTACCTGTATTTTATTAAAACGAAGGCACATAAATGTAGGTAATTTCTTGGTTCTTCAGGAAGGTGTCAACAAAAGGTTTTTATGCCACAATATCATGACTGCTACCTGGCTAACAGCAATAGTAATATGTAATCAGTTAGAGGCAACCGAATTTCCAAGAAGTTAAAAAGTGAAAAAAAAGTGGTTTTAGCATCTGTAAAATGTGAAGCATTATTTAGTTGTTTTTACTTTTTAAATTGAGATGCTATTAATGTACCATACATGTCACCTTTTTTTTTTTTTTTTTTTTTTTTTTTTTTTTTTTTTTTTTTAGAGCGACAGGGTCTTGCTCTGCTGCTCAGGCTGGAGTGCAGTGGCGCCATCATAGCTCACTGCAGCCTCAAACTCCTGAGCTCAAATGATCCTCTCACCTCAGCCTCTCAGGTAGCTGGGCCTACAGATGCACACCATCATCTGCATGTGCATCAGCTAATTAAAATTTTTTTTCTGTAGAGATGGAGTCTTGCTGTGTTGCCTAGGCTGGTCTGAAACGCCTGGCCTCAAGCAATCCTCCCACCTCGATCTCCCAAAGCTCTGGGATGACAGGTGTGAGCCATTGCACCTGACCAGAATTTACCTTTTTAAAGAGCACGATTCAGTGGCTTCTAGAATATTCACAAAGTGTACAGCCATCAACACGGTCTAATTTTAGAATATTTTCATCACCCCAAAAAGAAACTATGTAACTGTTAGCAGTCTTCCCCATTTTCCCTGTCCTGGCAACTGCTAATTTATTTTCTGTATGTATAAATTTGCCTGTTGTGGACATTGCATATAAATGGAATCATACCGTATATGGCCCTTTGCATCTGGCTTCTTTCATTTAGCATAATGTTGTCAGGGGCATCCATATTGTAGTATGTGTCAGTACTTCATTTTTTTTATGGCCAAATAACATTCTATTGTATGGATATACCGTCTTTGCTTATTTTATTCATTATTTGTTGGATGTTGGGTCATTTCCTCTTTTTGATTATTATGAATAATGCTGCTGTGAACATTCATGTATAAGTTTTTGTGTGGACATGTTTTTTATTCTTTTGGTCATATACCCAGGAGCAGTCATATAATAACTCTATGTTTAATCATTTAATGAACTGCCAGAGTGTTTTCCAAAGCAGCTGTACTGTTTTACATTCCCATCAGCAATGTATGAAGTTTCCAATTTCTCCACATCCTCACCAACACTTGTTTATTGTCCAGATTTTTTATTATAGCCCTCCTAGTGGGTGTGATGTGATATCTCATTATGGTTTTAATTTTATTTATTTATATTTTTAGAGACAGGAGTCTTGCTGTGTTGTCCAGGCTGGACTCCAACTCCTGGGCTTGATCGATCCTTCTGTCTCAGCCTCCCAAGTAGCTGGGCTAGCACATACCAGTTTGCCAGCTGGTATCTCATTACGGTTTGATTTGCATTTCTCTGATGATTAATGTTGTTGAGCATCTTTTCATGTGCTTATTGGCCATCCATTGGTAAATCTTCTTTGGAAAAATGTCTATTCAGATCCTTTGCCCGTTTTAACATTGGGTTGTCTTTTTTACTGCTAAGCTGTAGGAGTATTTTAAAAAATATAATTTAGATACTAGACCTTTGTCAGATATATGACTTGCAAATATTTTCCCCTTTTCTGTGGATCGTCTTCTAACTCTCTTGATAGTGTTCTTTGAAACGTGAAAATTTTAATTTTGATGAAGTTCAATGTATCTGTTTTTTCTTTTGGTTGCTTTTGCTTTAGGTTCTGTATCTAAGAAACCATTGCTTAATCCAAGGTCATGAAAATTTATACTTATGTTTCTTCTAACAGTTTTATAGTTTTAGCTTTTATATTTAGGTCTTTGACTCACTTTGAGTTAACTTCTATATTTGATGTGAGGTACAGTCTAAATTTATTTCTTTGCATGTGGATATCCAGTTTTCCCAGCACCGTTTATTGAAAAGACTACCCTTTCCCTCATTGAATTGTCTTGGTATCTTTGCCAATTGACCGTAGGTAAGTGGGTTTATTTCTGGAATCTCAATTCTACTTCATTGATCTTTATGTCTATTCTCATACTGGTATGACCCAGTCTTTTTTTTTTTCTTGCCCTGTCTTACAGTGCTGAATGATCTAGTCTTGATGACTGTAGCTTTGTAGTAAGTTTCGAAATCAGGAAGTGTGAATCTTCTAACTTTCTTTCTATTTTTAAGATTGTTTTGCCTGTTCTGGGTCCCTTTCATTTCTATATACATTTTAAGATCAGGTTGTCAATTTCTGCAAAAAAGACCACTGGCATTTTGATAAGGCTTGTAACGAACTTGTGGATCAGTTTGGGGAGCACTGCTGTCTTAACAATATAAGTCTTCCAATCCATGAACGTTTGGTGTGCACTAACTTGAACTTTAATTATTATCTGACAAGAAAGCTAGTCCAGATATCCAAAACTGATGAGACACACCAAGTTAATTGCCAAATGTTTATTTCATTTTTGAGCTGTATGGATAAGGTATAGTTTTATTTTGTTGAAGTAGGGGAAGAGAACAAATAGAAAGACATATAAATTGGTAGAGCCTATCAGTAATCAGAGAAATATCTCATTAGGAAAAAGTTACACTTCGTATTATATACTTTTCAAAGATATGTTCCCATTTAAGAAATCTTGCCAGACATGGTGGCTCATGCCTGTAATCCCAGCACTTTGGGAGGCAGAGGTGGGTGGATTGCATGAGATCAGGCATTCAAGACCAGCCTGGGCAATATGAAGAAACCCTGTCTCTATAGAAAATACAAAAATTAGCCAGGCTTGGTGGTGCATGACTGTGGTCCCAGCTACTCAGGAGGCTGAGGTGGGAGGATTGCTTGAGCCCAGGAGGTTGAGGCTGTAGTGAGCCGAGATTGTGCCACTGCACTCTAGCCTGGGTGACAGAGTGAGACCCCTCAAAGAAAAGAAAGAAAAAGAAGAAAGAAAGAAAGAGAGAGAGAGAGAAAGAAAGGAAGGAAGGAAGGAAGGAAGGGAGAAATCTTAATATAACACATAATAATCTAAGCATCTCTTAATTTGTTTTATGGAACGAAAAAATTATAGGGTCTTTTTTGTTATATAGAGTCTCTTAAAATTTTTTGAATAGCAGAGATAACCTGATTACATGTATAAATCCACTGCTTCTTGACTTAAGAAAACTGAAATCCTCCACTCACCCCACAAATTCTGGTATTTTTACAACAGGATCAGCAAACCCTGGGACAAACTGTACTAATTGCTTCTGTGTTTTGTTTTATTGACAAATTTCAATTCTGGCTTCTCTTCCTTAAATGTCAAGCAGTTTGATGTTGCATTGTAACAATAACGTTACCATAGAGTGTTTAAGTAAATAACATACAGCACTTGTTGCTAGTGGTGACACTAATAATTACAGGAATAGAATGAGAGCAGATTGTTGTATAGTAATGGCCCCTAGAATAGACTGAGTTCCTTGGCAGTGTTAAGAATCTGTCATGTTAGTGGTCATGGTGTTGCAATCCATTATCTCACTGAGAATTGATGACTTCAGCTATGGTTACTAGCCCTAATATTTAACGTAGCTGCCTTGAGTGACTTGAATGCTTAAAAAAAATGGTCTAAGGCATTATGTCAAGAGTTATCCAAGGAAACCTAGGATCTTTCTCTATATATTTTAGGGAATCAAGCATATTTTACTTTCTTGTATAGTTCCTCTGGTTCCTCTCTATAAATATTAGTGACATTTGCACACTGGAAATGAATATTTGTCTATTTGTCAGTCTATCTATCCACCTATTTACCTATCCATCTATATCTTACCATGTTCAACAAAATCTCTTTCCTTCAACCCTCCCCTCCTTTCCCCTCCCTGCCTCCCTCCCTCCCTCCCTTCCTTCCTTCTTCCTTCTTCCCTCCCTTCCTTTCTTCTATTAATTCTTTTATTTATTAATTCCATAATGTTTACTAACTAGCTACTAAGTTCCACGCACTGTTCCCAGGCACTAGGAACAAGCAATAAACAAAGAGGCCAGGTCCCTACTGTCTTGGAGCTTAGCTTCCGGTGAGGAAGCAAAGAAAATAAAGAGCTTGTTTTAGATGGTGTTAAGTGCTCTAAGACAACAAAGCAGGGTGATGTGATAGACTGTGGGGTGGGGCTATTTTAGGTAGGAAGATCAAGGAAGGCTTCTCTGAGGAGGTGGCAAGTGAGCTGAGATCTGAATGATGAGAAGGAACCAGGCTTTAGGAGATACAGGGGCAGATCCTTACGGAAAGAGGAAACAGCAAGTGCAAAATATTTGAAGCAGTTTAAAATAATAGTCAGTACAACAAAAAGATAAAAGTAGGAATGAGGGGAAATGAAAGAGAACAGGAGAAAGTTGTGATGCAGATATGCAAACTGTAGTTTGACAAAGTTATTAAAATTGAGTTACAAATTTGGGTGCTGTCTTCCTGGAAGTCAAGGTGAAAGGGAAATGTGATCAATCTCATGGTCTGCTTTCTTTATAAAGAAAAGTCATGTCAGTTTCTCTAGGGAAAAAATATTCTTTTCTGGCACTTAGGATTGAAATATATTTCTTGCATTGACCCTCCTATACAGGGCATATAGGTGACTACATTAGTGTGGTAGGCCCCTCCTCCCAACTCCAAAGAGTTGGAAATACTACATGGAATTCAAAGGCAGGAATACAATTCATTTCAGAAAATACCATGACTAGGAATGGAAAGCTGTCAGAACTCTTTTGGTCTCTTCTTTCTGTATATCTTTTTCAGCCTTCCTGTTCTCTTCCCATTTTCCCTGCAGCCTGGCTTTCTACATTTCTTTTGGCCACATGGTGGGAAAGTATGTCTGTTGAAGGCTTCTGATTTTCTATTTTAAAGATGTTCTATGTTTCCACATTAGCTTCCTAGAGAAAGATTGAAATCTCTCCGTCCTAATTCCAAATTCCTGGGAGAGGGATATGATTGCCTTATCTTGAATCAGGTCCCTACTATTGGAGCAATCAACTGTAGTCAGGTGGCCTGGTTACCTTGTCTGAGGATCCAGGGCTAGTTTCCAGAAAAAGACATCTGGTTATACTGCTGTTTTTAAAATGCAACTTGCATTGAAGGTCAAGAAACCATTAGTGGGTAGAAACTAGCCTTAAAAAGAGATTAAAAGTATCAAGGTGCATAGCATGTGATGCGGGTAATGTTTTATAAAACTTGTTTCAGTTACTAAATATATGAGTACCTGTGTATTGAGTGATAATGTAAAACATATTTATTTTGATGGACTGTGCTCAAAAAAGTTTGAAAAGCTCTGGGCTGGACAAGCTGGTAGGATTCTGCTACAAATATGTAATAAACAACATTCTTAAAGTAATCCCTCTAGTAAATGGAGAGGTATCATGAATTTTTTAAAACAGCATCTCTTAATATAAGCAAATGGCATAGTGCTAAACATGACCCGGTGCAGGCAATGTTGCCAACGGTGAAGACAAAATGGTACAAACATACAGTTTTTTGATGGTCTGGTTTAATCCAGTGCAAAACCTAGTCCAGTGGTTGTTTTTGTTTTTAGGGTCAGGGCTGGCTATGTCGCCCAGGCTGGAACCTGTGAATATGTTACCTTATATGCAAAGGGCACTTTACAGATGTGATTAAGGACCTTAAGATGCGGGAGATTATCCTAGGAGATCTTTTTTAACATCCTAGAGCCTAGTACCTAGTAGGACGTCATTATATGGTAGGTTTCTTGCAGCCCTTTGGTGGCCAGGTAGTTTTTAATTTTGTAGAGATGGGGGCATCCCAGTGTTACCCAGACTGGTCTTGAACTTCTGGATTCTAGCAATCCTCCTGCCTTGGCCTCCCAAAGTGCTGAGATTATCGGTGTGTGAGCCACTGCGCCCGGACTAGTCCAGTGGTTTGAAGTTTGAAGTTACCAGTCACCCATTATGACCATTTTGAGTTTTTTGATGAAAAGGACTGGATGAACTAGTTGCCAGATGTAGCCTCCCCCCAAGCAATACAATGAATCCACCTGCCGTATCAAGTTACTGGCTACCAATCAGTCTAATTTTAGAGAACATCTGCCTCAAATAATTAGGCTAGTATTAGGAGAGTTGAATTTCTTCCCCACACTGCTAGAGAGTAGGACCCAGGACCACAGAAGCCATTCCTAGTTCAGGCCAGTAAATACATTAGCATACAGCTGGACCCTCTGTTGCATGGGGCAGGCATTCAGATGGTTCTCATAGGTCTGTAGCTAAAACATATCCCTGAGAATCGTCATTTGATCTGTCAGGAGTTTTCTCAGTCCCTGCGTGGGGACAAACACCCTCCTCCCAGCATTTTCCCGTCTTTTTAGGCCAGCTCCCCACCCACTGTAGTTCAAGGCTTGCAGCTGTAGCTCCAACTGGCTGGGGGTTGAGGGCTTGACTCCGAGTGAGAAGAGTGGCCTGAGCATCATTCACCTCAGTACCGTGATATTCCTGCTACAAAGCTTTATTTTACGTAACATGTGGCTGCTGCTCCGTGCCCCAGACGGGGTTTTAGGTCCTTCTCTAGGGGGAGCTGCCCTTGGGCGCGCCTGGGGCTGCACCCGGGGCACGTGGGCGCCGTTGTGCAGCCGGCACCTCCGGGACAACCCCGCGGCTTGGAGAAGGGGCTTTGCACCCTCCGCCGCTCTTTGTCCCCGCGCGGCCCCCGTCCACCGCCCTGCGGCTGCTCTGCGGGCCGGAAAGTTTCTCCCGGTGCAGAATTCCGGGCTCAGCGACAGCCTGCGCCGAGTGTGCGCACCTGTCGGAGACCCGCCCGTCCGCCGGCCGCGGTGAGTGGTCCCTGGAGTCACTGGCTTAGGGCGGGCCCGCGGGATGGGGCGGGTGGCCCGGGGCGCAGCCGGCCCAGGCCGTTGCTATGGCAACGCGGTGGATAAAACGGGCCTCTGGGTATCTCGCTGCCGGTTGGCTGGCGACCCCCCAGCGGAGGGACCGGGCCAAGCCCGCGGACCCCTCCGAGTGTCTCCTGGGGCCCAGCCGTTGGGACCCGATTTCCCCCGGGTCCGGTATTTGGGGTGGTCTCTGTTTGCCCCGGTTCATCTCCACCGTCTCGCCTCCACCCCATCTTGGGAAGTGAAACTTTTTGAAAGTTTAAAGCGAATTTACTGTAGGGTAAGTGTGTGGGAAACATCCTTAGAAGTTCTAAAATTGTGTTTCTTTTTTTTAATCTGCTAGAGCCTGGTACCTAGTGGGACCTCATTATATGGTAGGTTTCCTGTTGCCCTTAAGATAGTCTCTTGCACCCAGAGGATGCACATAGGAGGTGATAGGATGACATAAAGCAGCCCTGTACTGGCTCTGTGGACAGGTAATTTAAGCACTCTCCCTCAGCTTCCTAAATGTAGATTATAATTTCTCACAAGGTCGTGGGTTTCAGTGAACCTATATGTGAAGCTGTTTTGTGAACAGTACATGTAAAAAGCACTTGAGCGTTAGTTGTAAGGGATATTTGCATGCTAAAAGTGGTCTGGTGCTCCCCGTCCCATATCACCAGCTAAGCAGGACCTTCTTTTTTGTCTGACCACCAAATGACTCCAATATCCAACCAGAAAATAGGATGGTCCTGCCTTGGAAGAGGGCTCTGTGAATGGAAAGGAACATCAACAAGTTTTGAACCCAAACTCTTTCGTTGTTCTCCAGGCCCGTGCCTTTAGACTGTGATGGATATGCAGATATATCGCACATTTAAATTTTTAGCTCGTGTAAATCTGTTGCTATCTCAATGGGTCATACCAACCTCTATCTAGTTTGCAAATCAGAAATCTTGGCCTCATCCTTGACACCTCGTACTTTCTTCCTTTCCATATCCAAACAATCATCAAGTTCTATTCATTTTATCTTCAAACCAAATCTCAAATCCATTTGAGTATCTCTGTCTCTGCTACTATCACCCTAGACCAATCTACCAGTAGTAGCCTCTTAACTAACCTAAAGGTATTTATCCTTTCCTTTCAATATTCCCATCCATTCTTTGCCCTGCAGCAGGAGTAGTGTTTTAACAACTAAAATTTAATTATGCTACCCCCCCCCCACCTCCTCTAGCTCAAAATCCATCATGGCTTCTCATTATTCTTAGAATAAATACAAAACTCTTAATGTGGCCTAAAAGTTGGGTGACCATGTACATGACCATCCAGACCAAGATATTTTTGAGAGTTCGAGGCTGCAGTGAACTTGCCACTGTATTCCAGCCTGGGCAATGGAGTGAGACCCTGTCTCAAAAAAAAAAAAAAAAGCCTGACCAACATGGTGAAACCCTGTCTCTACTAAAAAATACAAAAATTAGGCTGGGCGCGGTGGCTCATACCGGTAATCCCAGCACTTTGGGAGGCCGAGGCGGGCGGATCACAAGGTCAGGAGTTAGAGACCAGCCTGACCAACATGGTGAAACCCCGTCTTTACTAAAAAAAAAAAAATACAAAAATTAGCTGGGTGTGGAGGCGTGGGCCTGTAATCCCAGCTTCTCAGGAGGCTGAGGCAGGAGAATCTCTTGAACCCGGGAGGCAGAAGTTGCAGTGAGCCGAGATCACGCCACTGCACTCCAGCCTGGGCAACAGAGCGAGACTTCGTCTCAAAAAAAAAAGAATGTTACTATTTATACTAAGACAAAAGGTCTAACCTGGGTCTGTGTCAGGCAAACTGAGGCAAATGGTTATTCTACATTGGCTTCTTTTCAGACTTTTGTGCCATTTTCCCTCCTACTACAGGGCTGTTGTATATGATAGTCTCCCTGCCAGATGTGCTCTTCCCTCTTCTCTTCTAACTCTTGTTCACATCTCAGATCAAGTATTTCCTCAGGAAAACTGCTTCTGACTGTCTAGGACAAACCGGCTTAACATAGGTTCTTCTGACACCAGTGATTTCTCCTTAGTAGCACTTAATCACAATTGCAATTTAAAATTTGTCTGTGTAAATACTTGAATGATAAGCGTTTTCCTATGTCATTAAACAGTCTCTGAAAAGATCACATGGTGGTTAGGAGCACAGGCAGATGGCTTAGATCTGAATCCCAGCTCTGTCACAATTCCTTATCTGAAAACTTATGATGCTAGTTGTGTTTTAAAATTCAGAATTTTCACTTTATAGAAAGATGACATGGTATAGACACTGCATCATGTCTAATGGGGTCTGGGGCAGCACTTTGTAATCAAACACATTAACTTTTCTTTAGTAAAATGAATTCGCTCTAAGTAGGATAGAGATGATACATTGTTTCATTGTCAGTTTAGGTCAGGTTTTCCAAATGAGTTTGCCACAAGTTTATGAAAACACTTGACTCTTGTTGGAGGCCTAGGTGGGAGGATCACTTGAGGCTAAGAGTTTGAGACCAGCTTGGGCAGCATAATAAGACCCCTCTCTACAAAATTTTTTAAAAATTAGCCAGGCATGGTGGTGTACATCTATAGTCCCAGCTACTCAGAAGGCTGAGGTGGGAGGATCTCTTGAGCCCCAGAGCAAACCCCAGGCTGCAGTGAGCTATGATTGCACCACTGCAGTCCAGTCTGGGTGACAGAGTGAGATCCTGTCTCTGAAAAAAAGGAAAAAAAAAAAAAAAAAAAAAGAAAACACTTGATTTTCTAAGATTTTTGGGTTTTAGAATTTCAGATGAGGATATGTGATTCTGCTTTAGTGTAGCCTTGAGCCAGTCATTTAACTCCTCTGGCCTCAGATTCCTCAACTGTAAAATGGAGATAATACCAGCACCTGCCTATGTCACAGGCTCCATGTCATGCTGTTTTGAGAAGTAAACGAGTTAGTGCATGTTAACTGTGTAGAACAGGGAATGGTCCTTCATCAGTACTATAAAAGGGTCAGTTTTCATATCATTTTTATTAGCTCTGTAATAACCCACACTATGGATGAAACATAATTTATTTGCAATTTACTTATTGTTGAATATTTAGACCTCAGGTACAAAATGTATTAATGGTTGTCTTTACACTTAAATCTTTTTGCTACATTTTCGATTACTTAAGATCAGTTCCTAGGCTGGGCATGGGGACCCATGCATGTAAAACCAGCACTTTTAGAGGCTGAGGTGGGAGGATCACTTGAGGCCAGGAGTTTGAGACCAGTCTGGGCAACATAGCAAGATCCTATCTCTAAAAAATAAAAAATAAAAAAATTAGCCATGTGTGGTGGCATATAAATGTAGCCAGCCTCTAATGCTCAGGAGGCCAAGGTGGGAGGATCTCTTTGACCCAGGAGTTTGAGGCTGCAGTGAACTTGCCACTGCATTCCAGCCTGGGCGATGGAGTGAGACCCTGTCTCAAAAAAAAAAAAAAAAAAACAGTTCCAAAAATGAAATTATAGGGAGGTCAAAGGGCAGGAACATTGTTAATGCTCTCAAAACATCGAAACATTGCCATACTGTTTTTCAGAAAGATTATGCCAATGTAAATTGCCGCCGTCAGTTTTATGACACCCGTATTAGCATTATTATTTTAAAAACTTTGCTAATTTCACAGATAAAAATGGCACCTCCTTATTTTAACTCACATCTGTCATTATTAATATGTTTTAAGTGAAATCTTATTGTTAGCTATTAGCAAAAGCTTTTTGATGGTTTTTGTATTGGAGTCTTAGTTTTTTCTCACCAATTGTTTAATTGTTTGAGTTTTATCTTCCCCAGCCCAGGCAGGAGCCACTATGCTGGGCTTTGGCTGGAATTAGTTGAATAACTTATCCCTGGAGCCTGGGGCGAGTTGTTACTTGCCTGCAGGCTACAGGGCAAGGTAGAAAACTGTTTGAGAGGCTGTTTCTTGGGGGGAAATCTGGAATCAAGACTGGGCTGATTGCTTGTTTATCTGAACTTTGAGTCAAACAGGGCTTGGAAGAAAGAGAGCATCCATGTAGGAGGCAAAGACCAAGACAGACAAGGAAAAGCAGAGTAATTTTTTTTTAAAATTTTATTATTATTATACTTTAGGTTTTAGGGTACATGTGCACAACGTGCAGGTTTGTTACATATGTATCCATGTGCCATGTTGGTGTGCTGTACCCAGTAACTCATCATTTACATTAGGTATATCTCCTAATGCTATCCCTCCCCCCTCCCCCCACCCCACAACAGTCCCCGGTGTATGATGTTCCCCTTCCTGTGTCCATGTGTTCTCATTGTTCAATTCCCACCTATGAGTGAGAACATGCGGTGTTTGGTTTTTTGTCCTTGCGATAGTTTGCTGAGAATGATGGTTTCCAGTTTCATCCATGTCCCTACAAAGGTAATTTTCAAAGCTGGAGGAGAAAAGCTGCAACCTCTTTTTTTTTTGCAGAGACATTGCAGTTTCCTGTATGGAGGACGAGGGAATGCTGGGGGCACTGTCTTGGCCATACACTGAACCATGTGAACTCTTGTTATAGTGAGGGTATTGACCCTTCGTCATTTGGGACATCTTCCCCACAATTGCCCTTTCATTTATGGTGGCTTATGATTTATAGAAATTAAAACAATTTTATGTTGTCTGCCTGTTAATATTTTCCTTTATGATCCATTGCTTTTATGCTTAGAAAGTCCTTCCCATGAAGAGACCAGCTACCTATCTGCATTTTCTTTAAAAATGTTATTTTGTAATGTCAGCAAATCAAGAGGTAAAGAAAATAAGTACAAGAAAGCTGAGTAGTGTGATGTCCAATAAAAAACCTAAAAGAGGATGATACAAAGGTGGGTACTCGTGTCTTCTTCATGTGTCCTTGAATCAAGGCGCAGAAAAGAGCTTATACTGCTGTAAGGGAGATTTAGGAAGCCTGTTTCTGACAGTTGTTTGAACTGATGGCTGTTTCAACCATTGACTTATCTGTCACACGTTGTAGAAGCTTATCCTTAGAGACTTACAGAAGAAGTATCCTTCTGAAAGAGAAGATGTGTTCTCTGGAGCTATTTTCTACTTTTATTCCTCTGATGATACTATGTAGTACTTCAAACACCTATAGTTGTTAAATACTGAGAAATAACTTCCCTGTTTTTAAAAAGAGGCTTACAAAATGGAAAATGCAATATAAAATTAATTGCTGACTTTTTTGGCATTGTTAAATTGGTATGCCTTAAGATGCGATTCAGAAAGAATTTCCTTTCCTGCTGAACTCCAGTATATATGAGTGAGGCTAATTGTGTTTTGTTTGGATTTATCTTAGAGCTCTAGAATGTGAAGAATGGACATCTTATTTTTTTATTTTTATTTTTTTTTTGAGACGGAGTCTCGCTGTGTCGCCACCGCGCCCGGCCGGACATCTTATTTTTAAGCTTTAATATATATTTTCTTAGTTTATTAACTAAAATAAATTGTAGAGTGCATAAGAAATTACTAACCTCACAAATCCCACAGTTTTATTGACTTGAAGTTGTTTTATTTTAAAAAGTTTACAAGGTGAGGGGCAGTAATTTTAATAATTAGAATGTCCTTTATACATATAATGGACTAATTATCTTAACCATTGACTTGTCAGTTAAGTTCAATAAGGATGTGGTATTACATTAGAAATAAATTAAGAAAAAACAATTTTCTATTGATAAAGTTAAGTTCACTTAGGAATACTATTATTGATCCTTATTTTTGATAAAGTTATTTAGTAAACAATATTGACTATTATAAACATTCATTCAATAAATATTTACGGGGTGCTGATCATATGCCAGGCACAGTTCTAGAATATTGTATTATATGTTTACTTTTATAGTGTATGTGTAAAAAGTTTGCTTGTGATTTAGTATTCTTAACATGAGCTGATGATTATTTGGAAAAACTGGCCATTTGGACTCACACATATTAATTCAGAGACTCATAAAAAAGCCTTAAGTAAAATGTTCATGCAGTCTCCAAGGTTGAGATGTTGGTTATTGAAAGTTCTACTCTGTTACTTTGTCGTTATCATGGTGGAATGCTTGTCTACCACAGAGCTCACTGGGAGAAAATCCATTTACCGTTTACCAAAGGCAGTGCATCTGAGGCTCAGGTTCTTAGACTTGAATTCTTTAAAGTTTGTTTGCTGCTAGCAAATCTAACATCGAGGCTCTTATATCTGCTCTAAGGAGCTCAGCTTCCAAACAGCTGAAATATTGGGAAGATAGCAAATATTTATCCTTGGATATTTTTCATGGAAATCCAATTAATTTTCCTCTCAATCTTCTTTATTTTGGTTTTCAGTTTATGGCAATAAAATTCAATATTTTTCATATTTGTTATTATAAAAGTAAACACCAATATCCAGCAGTGATTTTCAAGTTAACTTCTTTATTGCTTTTCTGTCATGTCTCTTTGATGGTACATATAATATGTAAACTTGGCTCCTTTTTATAGTTGCACCTCACTTTTTTTATTGAGATATAATTTACATACCATAAAATTCACCCTTTTAAAGTGCACACTAGTTAAATAGTAGTGACACTAGCAATCATAACTATTTAATTCCAGAACATTTTTATCACCCTCAAGAAGAACCCTCGCATCCAATAGCAGTCATGCCTTGTTCTCCCTTTCCCTGAGTCCCTGGCAAACATCAGTCTTTCTCTCTCTGTAGATTTGCCTGTTATGGAAATTTTATATAAATGGAATTATACAATATGTGGCCTTTGCATCTGACTTCTTTCACTTGGCATGATGTTTTCAAAGTTCATTTCTGTTGTAGTATGTATCAGTACTTTATTCCTTTTTATGACCAAATAGAATTCCATTGTATGGTACATTTTGTGTATCCATTCATCAGTTGATGACCATTTGGGTTATTTTCATTTTTTTTGGTATTTTGAATAATGCTACTATGAATATTCATGTACAAGTTTTTGTGTGAACATATATTATCAGTTCTCCTGGGTACTCTAGGAGTGGAATTACTGATCATATGGTAACTCTGTGTTTAACTTTTTGAGGAACTGTCAAACTGTTTTCCAAAGTGGCTACCATTTTGCATTCCCAATGGCAATGTATGAGGGTTCTCATTTCTCCATAGTTTCACTAGAACTTGTTACTGTCTTTTTGAGTGTAGCCATCCTAGTATGTGTGAAGTGGTATCTCATTATGGTTTTGATTTACATTTTCCTGATAACTAGTGATGTTAGGATCTTTTCATGTGTTAATATGAAGATATGCAATTTGTATATCTTCTTTGGTGAAATACCTGTTCAAATATTTTGTCTGCTTTTAATTTGGGTTGTCTTTTTCTTGTTCAGTTGTAAGAGTTCTTTATGTAGTCCGGATATTAGACTCTACTCAGATATTTGATTTGCAAATATTTTCTTCCATTTCGTAGACTGTCTTTTTACCTCCTTGGTAGTATTCCTTGAAGCACAAAAATTTTTAATTTTATGAAGTCGAATATATTTTTTCTTTGGTTTAGGTGCCATATCTAAAATACACTATTCCCTAATACAAGGTCATAAAAATTTACCCCTATGTTTTCTTCTAAAAGTTCTGTAATTTTAGCTCTTATATTTAGATTCTGGATCCATTTCGAGTTAATTTTTGTTTATGATTTGAAGTAGATGTCCAGATTCATTATTTTATGTGTAGCTATTCAGTTGTCCTGTTTGTCGTACACTTCATTTCACTTGTTAAAGTCAACTAGTCAGGCATGTTTTGGGGAGACAAAATTTGGCTGATTCCTTGTCACCCCAGTTATATGCCACCATCCTACACAGAGGACATTCCAGGCAAAGAAACATTCCATATTGCTAACAGGACTTTGGCTCCAAATTTCCATCTAGGCATATAATTTGGTGAATTAGTGCTATGGATTGAATGTTTGTGTTCCCTCAGAATTCATATGTTGAGGTCTAAATCCCCAGTGTGATGGTATTTTGGGGCATTTGAAAGGTAATTAGGTCATGAGGGTGGAGCCCTCATGAATGGTATTAGTGACCTTATAAGGGAATGGAAAGATGAGAGTGCTCTCTGTTCTCCACCATGAGAGGACAGAGCAGGAACATGGCCATTTGCAAACTAGGAAGAGTACCCCCACCAAGCATCAGATCTGCTGGTGTCCTGGTCTTGGACTTCTCAGCCTCCAGAACTGTGAGAAATAAATGTTTGTTGTTTAAGCCACCCAGTCGATGGTATTCTGTTAGAGCAGCCTGAACTAAGATAATTGGCCTGTTGAGGATGTAAGCTTCAAGGCTGCTTCCCTGTCTAGTCTCACTTAAGGCCTCTAAGTAGACCCATATGGGTGCCCCTTTGCCATCTTTTTTTCAGGATCGTAACCTGATTCCCACTTGACCCCTTGGGGAAAGGGAAGAGCAAAGCAAGGATTGCCCTCTCCCAAGAAGAGGCATTAAGATTTTCCTTACAGCCTCATGGGAGAAACAGGAAGGGCCACGTGAACCTTTCCACAAAGAAAAGATGATGATCTTCAAGGGAAGAAAGAACTTTTCATCTTTTTTTTTTTTTTTTTTTACCTTCCATTGAAAACTCCTTCCTCTGGAATTGTGATCCAGTTGAGCTGTGGCTTGTTCAGAACTCCTTTTCTTGGAGTGGAATGATAGGGAGGTGTGCCTTGTGTTCTTCCCAGAGGTTCAAGCGTGCAGTGTGGAAAAGCTTAGGATTGGTGAGCTCAGGCTCACTTGGGTGCAAATTTTGGTCCTACATTTCTGGCTTTGGTTCCTTTTTCTATAAAATGGGGCTTATAATTACAACTTCCCAGAATTCTGAAAAGCAAATGTCATAGGTAAAGTGCCTAACAAATATGTAGCCCTTCAATAAACACTGGTTTCCCATCCCATTAGAGAAATGTTTTCAAATTTTCTAATAAATTTGTATAAATGCAATTAAAAAAACTCCATAGAGTCTTAGAGTTGGGAGGGATCTTCATACTTGATGTCATAAATAATACTTTGCTGAATCTGTTATAGCTCTTTTCATGTTTGTTCACTTAATTTATTGTTTTTGTTGATCACCTACTGTGCATCAGACACCATTCTGTCTGTCACAAATTACTGAGGGAGAGATGCCAGATACACATGACACACAGCCTGGCCTGTGGTTGCCACTGCACTCATCCTCACTTCCCTCATTTGAGTCATTCACTTACTAAATTATGAGCCAGATACTATGCTAGGTTTTTGGGATACAAAGATAAAAAGATACACTCCATGTCGAGCTCATAATCTGTTGTGGAGGGAAACAAGCCAAGTCTTGGCTCACTGCAACCTCCACCTCCCGGATTCAAGTGATTCTGCTGCCCCAGCCTCCTGAGTAACTGGGATTACAGGTGCCCACCACCATGCCCAGCTAATTTTTCTAGTTTTAGTAGAGACAGGGTTTCACCATGTTGGCCAGGCTGGTCTCAAACTCCTGACCTCAAGTGATCCACCCATCTCAGCCTCCCAAAGTGCTGGGATTACAGGTGTGAGCCACTGTGCCCAGCCCAAGCCAAGAAGTTATAATCCCCTGAGGCAGGTGCTATAACAGACATTGGTTGGTATGAAGGGAGATGGAGGAGAGCACTTCTGTGCCTGCTTGGGGGAAGTCAGGGAGGGATGAGCAAAAGGGAAGAGGAAGCTGAGGCAGAAGGAGCAGCAGACTCAAAGGCTTAGAGGTGGAAAAGCATGTAAGTCTTAGAGGAAGGTGAGATCTAGAAGAATAATGGCAGACAATGACTGGATAGGCTAGCATGCCATTTTACAAAGAGCCTGTTATGCCAGGTTGGGATTCGAAGTCAGGTTTTTTTTTTGTTTTTTTTTTTCTTTTCTGAGATGGGGTCTGGCTTTGTTGCCCAGGCTAGAGTGGAGTGGCACGATTTTGGCTCACTGTAGCCTTTGCCACCTGGGCTCAAGCCATCCTCCCATCTCAGCCTCCTGAGTAGCTGGGGGCACAGGCAAGCACTGCCACGCCTGGCTAAATTTTTTGTTTTTTCAGGTGGAGTTTTGCTCTTGTTGTCCAGGCTGGAGTGCAATGGCGCAGTCTTGGCTCACTGCAAACTCTACCTCCCGGGTTCAAGCGATTCTCCTGTCTCAGCCTCCCAAGTAGCTGGGATAATAGGTGTGTGCCATCACACCTGGCTAATTTTGTATTTTTAGTAGAGACGAGGTTTTACCATGTTGGTCAGGCTGGTCTTGAACTCTTCAAGTGATCTGCCCGCCTTGGCCTCCCAAAGTGCTGGGATTACAGGTGTGAGCCACCGCACCTGGTGCTAATTTTTAATTTTTGTATTTTTTGTAGAGACAGGGCTTTTGCCATGTTGCTGAGGCTGGTCTTGAACTCCTGGGCTCAAGCAATCTGCCTGCCTCAGCCTCCCAAAGTGCTTGGATTACAGGCGTGAGCCACCGAGCCCTGCTTGAGGTCCATTTTGTTGGATAAGACAGAAACACAATTTGTAGTTAATTAACATCTGTCTTGGACTTGCTCTTCTTCTAAGGCTAGCTTAAAAAAATCATTTTTGGCTGGGCGCGATGCCTCATGCCTGTAATCCCAGCACTTTGGGAGGCTGAGGCGGGCGGATCACCTTAAGTCAGGAGTTCGAGACCAGCCTGGCCAACATTGAGAAACTGCATCTCTTCTAAAAATACAAAAATTAACCAGGTGTGGTAGTGGGCGCCTGTAGTCCCAGCTACTTGGGAGGCTGAGGCAGGAGAATTGCTTGAACCTGGGAGGCAGAGGTTGCAGTGAACCGAGATTGCGCCACTGCACTCCAGCCTGGGTGACAGAGTGAGACTCTGCCTCAAAAAGAAAAAAAAAAGACTGGGCGCAGTGGCTCATGCCTGTAATCCCAGCATTTTGGGAGGCCAAGGCGGGTGGATCACCTGAGGTCAGGAGTTTGAGACCAGCCTGGCGAACATGGTGAAACCTCGTCCCTACTAAAAATACAAAAATTGGCAGAGCCTGGTGGTGCATGCCTGTAATCCCTGCTCCTTGGGAGGCTGAGGCAGGAGAATCGCTTGAACCCGGGAGGTGGGGGTTGCAGTCAGCTGAGATCGTACCACTGCACTCCAGCCTGGGCGACAGTGATACTCCATCTCAAAAAAAAAAAAAAAAAAAAAAAAAAATCATTTTCTTTGTCTTTTGTCTGTAGCCATTTTCTCTAAGAATCTGCTATTTTGGGCTTTTGCCTTCCTCATTGTCTTCATATAGCATCCTGCCTGGATTAACTGCCTGTTTACCTTAGGGCTATTACCTTTCACTTCATGGAGAGCTCCCTCTGTGGCTGTATGCTTTGTCTGAAAGGGTCTAAACTGTTTGCCCTGGCACTTGGTAACAGGAGAGACCTTTCCTATTGGATGGCTGAGACCTAGTAGAGAGAGAGCTGCTGGAGAAGGGCCAGGTATAAGGGGGAAGGCGCCTAAACCAGAGGTTTATCCTCTGGTGCTGCTGACGTTGGCATTATCATAGTGTTGCTCTGATCATCGCCCATAGTCTCTCACTGATTGGCCTTGCTCCGACGCTGTGTCTCTCAGGCCTCTCTTGCCCTGCCTTATTTGTAGTATTAATAACTGAGAGTTGAGGAGTGGCCCAGCAGCTCAGGAGTTCTAGTCTTGTTGAGCAGCCATCCTTAATGTATCCAGTTACAGTATTCATTCTCTCAAGACGCAGCCCAAGCTGGCACTTCAGACATGAAGGAATATGTATGAAGTTCCAGAGGTCACTTATGTAGGACTTTGTTCTGGAATCCTCCCTACATTATGAATCATTGAAGGACCTGGCCTTGAAAGAAGATTGGTTAGAGGTGGGAAGGGAGGGTATGATAGCTATTTGCAAGTATTTGAAGAGTTGTTCCAAGTACAGCAAAGTCCCAGATTTTGGTCTTAGGTTCTGGCTCTACCACTTACTAGCTTTGTTTTCTTTTTTTTTTTTTTCTCATCTAAATTCCTTTCAGCCTAAAATCATTCTGTGATTCAATAAGTGTAACAGGCAGTGACTGTACTGATTAGATCTGGATCCTTGAGGCAGATTGAGTGGCAGCATTTTAGCTTTTTGAGCTCAGCCACCAGTGAATTGAAATTGTAATAGCTGTATTCATTATACTCAGAATTGAATGTTATTAATAAGCCATTCCTTAGTCCCATATTATCTCTGTTTTACAGACTAATTTTTTTCAATAGGATTTCCTTAATTGTCTCAAATGTTTCATTCCTAGAATACTTAAAATGTCTGATTGCTATAATCTCCAGAGAAACTAAAAAGTCTTAATTACATCTAGTGTTTTTAAATTTTATTTGATTCTTTAGATGAGATTAAAAGTAACTTATTTCAGAGGATATGATTATTCTCTATATAACTATGCTTATTGTAAATTTAGAAAGTTTTGGTCATATTACACCCACATTATCATTATTTCGGATAATTTAGGCTGTGGACTAGCATATAGGGGGGTTAACTTCTTTCAGAATGAATAACTTGATGACACTATTTTTTACCACCCTCCCCGCATCTTTCTTATCATTGTCTTTGGATAGCATTGATTTATATTTTCTGTTCATCTAGTCATTTCCATAGTACGTGTCAAGACTTGCTCCCTATGAAGCAGAGGGTTCTTGAGTTTGATCCTTTCCTACATATCTGCTTTCTCATGGGTAATGTTATCAATAATTTGTGGAATTTTACTTTTCATACTAGATGCCATTTTTTTTAGTAGAAATATTGGCAAATTGGATTTCACCCAGAAGGTGAAGGGACTGGGATAGTGAAGACCTTTAAATGATATGAAGGACAGGTAAGGGTGTTGGGGTTGTAGAAAAGACAACCTCTAGGAGGTATGACCAAGGGGACACATGATCATTTTCTTCATATCTGAAAGGCAGAAACCTGTTAAAGAAGGACTAGGCATATCTGTAAGAATGACATAATTATGTATGACCTGTAAGAAGTTTTATAAGGAGATAATTTTGGCTCATTATGAGGAAAAACATTCTGGTGGTGTCCGATGAAATAAGCTTCTTGAGGAAATTAAGGAATGGGTTCCCTGTCATTGGAAAACTTTAAACAATGTCTATGTCAGTATCCATCAGATCTTCTATGAAAGAAATTTCATGCTGTGCCAGATGTTCTCAGATATTCTTTGTAATTTCTAGATTCTATGGTTGCTTCTGCACTACTGTTGCTATGTTGTGGCCAATTCTCCACTGTAGGGTTTGCTTTGGTGACTTATATCATTGGTTTTATGTTTCTGAACATACCGTAGCCCAGAAGGCTGTGATATGGATGAAAATTTAAAAAGATAATTAAGAGGATATATACCATATACATATATACTTAACACACATACATACTTGATATGATCAGGCTTTGTGTCCCCACCCAAATCTCATCTTGAATTGTAATTCCCATAATCCCCACAATCCCCACGTGTCAAGGGAGAGACCAGGTGGAGGCAATTGAATCATGTTGACAGTTTCCCTGATGCTGTTCTCGTGATACTGAGTGAATTCTCATGAGATCTGATGGTTTTATAAGTGGCTCTTCCTGTCTTCCTGCCGTCTTGTGAAGAAAGTGCCTGCTTCCCCTTTGCCTTCTGCCATGATTGTAAGTTTCCTGAGGCCTCCCAAGCTATGCTGAACTGTGAGTCAATTAAACCCCTTTCCTTTATAAATTACCCAGTCGTGGGCAGTTCTTTATAGCCGTATGAAGACAGACTAATACAACACCTATTTGTTTTGTATAATTTGAGAATTACACTTTTTAATTTTGTCCTTAGTTCCTGTTGTTAAAAAATATCAAGCTATATGCTGTAGAGATCTCTGAGTATCATAAGAAAATGTTTTTTTGTTTATCAAATTGATTTTTTTAAAAAATACAGCTCTGTTAAGTCTTCAGAATAGAGCCAACAAAGAGCTTTTATGGAAGTAGGAATTAAAATTGGTAGTTTTATTGTGAGAGTATTTGAGAAAGACCTATAAATAAAATAGTATGGACATTCAATTAGTGTCTTAGGTATTTAAGAATAGGAAGTGGGAGCACTATAGTCATTTTGGAAAATTGTGTTTTCAGACTCACTTACTAATTGGATTGTTGAGTGCTGTATTAGTGGTTTCAAATGGCATTACAATTCATTGCAGTTCTGACCTGGGGTAATAGATGTAGAGGTAAAATGAAATCCATCTTCCTGAAGAAGTACTGGTTATATGAAATGATTAAATCTGATTTTAAAATAAAGCATTAAGTGCAAACCGCTAAGAGTTAAAAAAAATACAGGTTCCATGAAAGAAGATTTAGTGCATTTAGCTTTTGCGCATTGTGGATGACATGCCTTTAAACTGATGCAAGTTTTGATGCCAATAAATTAATCACATAGGGGAAGTTACATATCTTCTCTTTGAAATGGACCCATGCTTCATGGACAGAGAGTTCTCTTTCAGGACAGACTTTCTTCCAAACACTTAGAAGACTCCCTCTAAGTGTTTGGTGTCTTTTCCTAAGTCTTTTCTGGGATGAGTCTTAGCTCAGTGCAGGTTCTTTGATTTGGTATTGTGAAACCGAAAGTCATCATGCTGGAAGAATTCCCTGGTGACTGTCTCACTCGGGCTGGATTGCAGTGGTGGGATCATGGCTTACTGTAGCCTCCACCTTCCAGACTCAAGTGATCCTCCTGCTTCAGCCTCCTGAGTAGCTAGGACCACAGGCGTGCACCACCATGCCTGGCTACTTTTTTTTGTATATATGAGGGTCTCACTATGTTGCCCAGGCTGATCAGTTATCTCATATGCAGAAATATACATTTCCAAGCATATGTACAGAAATATTATGAGATGTGAACAGGAAAATTGTACAACACTGTGTATATCAGTTGCAGAAAGGTTTCTAAGAAAATGGGCTGAGTTAAGGCTTTCTGTGTGAGGGGGATTGGGTTAAGGTTTGGCTCAAGGTGAGGAATGTGAGTTGATGGGGAGGAAGGAAAAGGCATCCCAGGAGGAATTTAGAGGGATGGATGAATGAAGAGGCAGATACCTTTGCTTGGCTGAGAAGTCTGAGCTTCCAAGTGGAGGGAAATGTCAGGGATAATAGGCTGAGGGGGAGATAGGGTAGATGGTGGTGATTATAATGTCTTTTTTTTTTTTTTTTTACCAGACCAACTTGCTTCCAGATTGCTTACAGCTGGGGAGACAATAACACCATGAAGACGGCAGATAACCCATGATGAAGTGCTAAGTTGTTTGCTGTGGTAGTAGCTGGAATTCAGAGGGGAGAGACTTATGGCTACCAGATCCAAGATAGGTTCTGTGAACAAGGTTTTCTTTTTTTACAATTTACAGTTTTTAATTTCTGTGGGTACATGGTAGGTATATATATTTATAGGATACATGAGATACTTTGATACAGGCAAGCAATGCATAGTAATCACATCATGGAAAATGGAGTATCTGTGCCCTTAAGCATTTATCCTTTGTGTTACAAATAATCCATTTATACTCTTTAAGTTATTTGAAAATGTACAATTAAATTATTTTGACTATAGTCATCCTGTTGTGCTATCAAATACTAGGTCTTATTCATTCGTTCTATTTCTTCGTACTCATTAACCATTCCCTCCCCCTTCCTCACTCCCTCCATTCTCCTTCCCAGCCTCTAGTAACCATCCTTTCTAAAACCATCTAAAAATCAATTTAATTATTTTGATTTTTAGATCCCATGAATAGTGAGAACATTTGATGTTTGTCTTTCTGTGCCTGGCTCATTTCATTTAACATAATGACCTCCAGTTCCGTTCGTGTTGTTGCAAATGACTGGATCTCATTCTTTTTTGTGGCTGAATAGTACTCCATTGTGTATATGTACCACATTTTCTTTATCCATTCATCTATTGATGGACACCTAGGTTGCCCCCAAATCTTGGCTATTGTGAATAGTACTGCAGCAAACATGGGATTGCAAATATTTCTTCCATATACTGATTTCCTTTCTTTTGTGTATATACCCCGCAGTGGGATTGCTGGATCATATGGTAGCTCTATTTTCAGTTTTTTGAGGAACCTCCAAACTGTTCTTCATAATGGTTGTACTAATTTACATCCCAACAACAGTGTATGAAGGTTCCCTTTTCTCCACATCTCCTCTAGCATTTGTTATTGCCTATCTTTTGGATAAAAGCCATTTAAACTGGGGTGAGATGATGTCTCGTTGTAGTTTGATTTACATTTCTCTGATGATCAGTGATGTTGAACACCTTTTTATATACCTGTTTGCAATTTGTATGTCTTCTTTTGAGAAGTGTCTATTCAAATCTTTTGCCCATTTTAAAAATCAGATTATTAGATGTAAACGGGGTTTTAGGTTATATAGGTAAGAGCCTATATAACCTAAAATAGCATACTTGATGACTTCCTTGTAAATAGCATACTTGATGACTTCCTTGTAAGAATGTGAATGAAATGAGCAGTAAAATGAGAACATGTGAATTCTAGGCAGCTTTTTTTTTCTCTTGTAAAGCATGTGAGTCTTTGGCAACTCACTTCTCTTTTTTGGCTTTCATTTCATTTATTTCATTATTTAATATAATTTAAATTCATATTTAACAGGTTGCTCTTAAATTAAAAATATTCCTCTACAAGAGAGATAAAAATATATGCTCTGATTCCCTCATCATTGTTGAAAAAATTACATTGTATTTTAAAGGATCTTCCATTTCTGAGATTCTTATTCTAGGAATTGAACTAAAGTATTTGAAAATACCTTATAAATGTTAAAATAGGGATACAAGTATAAATTGGTGGCATTTCATTTGGTATTTAGTGTAGTAGAGACTCTGTAGATATGCTTATATATAGTGGCAATAAGGGCTCCACTGAAAGGTTTAGATTTAATAAAAAACCTATGCCAAATATATGATGGTTCCTAATTGCTCACAAAATCCCTACTATAACTGATTCTCCAGGGTCTGGGCCAATCTCTAGTGGCTATAAAATGGACAGAAATGATTGAATGCCACACATTTTAAAAGAACTAGCAAAATTTTTTCATTCAGAATAAGAAAAAAGAGAAAAAGGAATTGGTGATGACTATAACTTGGTGATTTCCAAGTCTGCAGTACCATTTAAAAGATAACACTAAATAATAATAATTGCCAGGTACTGTGCTAATTGTTTTATATACTTGATTGGTTTTCGTTCTCACAGTAACTATCATTACCTCCATTTTACAGATGAGGAAACGGGCTTGGGGAACTTGCCTAAGGTTACACACCACTGGTTAATGGAAGAATGGGGACTTAAACCCAGATTTTCTTATCCAGTAAAGCCTCTGCATATAATTATTACCCTATATATTCTTTTAAAGTTTAATTAGTTTTTAGATAGATAATAGTTGGACTTGGTATATAATTTTAAAAAAGAAGAGTATATAGTAAAATAGTCTTCCTTTTGTTTCTGTGGCCTTCATACCCATTTCATTTCCCTGGAGCCAAGTAACAGTTGAGTATGCTTTCAGAGATGTGTGTGTGTGTGTGTGTGTGTGTGAATTACATGTACAAAAATGTACATATGTGGCATACATATAGTATATTATATATAAACTGTTACCCTTATTTTATACAAGTGGTAGTATACTGTAGTTGCTATGTTGCACCTTGATTTTTTTTGCCTAAAAATATCTTAGATATTGTTGCAGTTAAAAAAAACCCTCTTCATTTTTTAAATTGCTGCATAGTATTCCACTGTATGGATGTACCACAGCTTACTTAAATAGTTCCCTATTGAAGGGTATTTGAATGTTTTCCAGTATTTTGCTATTACAAGTGATGCTGTAATAAGTAACTTTTAATTTATGTTATTTTGTACATGTGTAAATTCACTACATATGTTAAACAAGAAACTAGGAGATTACTATGAACATGGTGAAATTCACTAATACAGAAGGTTTTTCTTCCCAGTACAAGTGTGTGATAAATCATAAATATGTGAGTGCTTTTCTATTAGCAGAGCTCCATATCAGGCACTGTAATCATATATATGTATGGGTTTGTAGATTTCAAAATGAGAAAAGAGAAGATTATGGCATAGTTGACTGACTTGTAGTGAGAGATGTCTGCCTATGAGCAGACATTTACTTAACAGAGTGAAACTTTCAATCCTAAAGAAAAAATGACTCATTGCTGCATGGAAGAACTTTCCTGGAGAGGCACTGTTGCATTTGACCTTTATTAGGGTTATGGTATGAATCTTGCTCGGGAAAGTTACCATATAAAAATGCTTATAATGGCTCTGTTACCATTGAGTATATCCAGAAAATGAGCAAAAGGAGGTTTTTAATATTTATATATAAATTGAAGAGAGCCAGAGTAAGCTTGTGTATAAAGAACTGCAGAGCAGTAAGATAGAATAGAGTGTAAATAGCATGTATACTTACACCTTCATAGCTTCTGCATTGGTAGAATATAAGGTGAATATGAAAATAAATGTTAATATTACACACTACTTTGCATTTTTCCTGTTACTGAGTGGGTGATTACTATGTCCAGGAGTGGTTCTAGAGATTTTAAAAGGAATATGTATAGTAAAGAAAAATAATATAGTTATATGCCCAGATAAACAAGCTCAAGGAAGGTGACATGGCAGAATCAAGAAACATATCTAAGATTATTCTGCTTATAGCATGTAGCATAAATAGTAAATAATAAGGCAAGTGTATGAAAAGTCATCTAGGCTTTTGAAATTTGAGTTGACTTAGTTTGATTTGTTCTCCTAATATTCTGATTTATTGATGAATTCTTGAAATATCTTTGATTTTTCCTTCTGCTATTTTTTGTTTCTTAGAATCTATAGTTAATGAACTCTGGAGTACAGTCTAAAGTCACTTTGATTATTGAAGATTTAAAAATCTTTTATCCAGAAATATAGCTTTTTAGCTTATTTGTATTGCGTTTGAGACATAATTGAATATAAAAGAGTGATACTGCCATATTTTGATAGTTGTGTCATATTAGATACCATAGTACCCTCTGCTAACTACTTACTAGACACATTTCAGGGCTCCTGTCCTCCCAAATTTTCTTCTAAACAAATCTCCCTGGCAGGACATGGTGACTCATGCCTGTAATCCCAGCATGTTGGGAGGCTAAGACAGGAGGATCACTTATAGCATATAATTTATTTATTGTATGGAACATTAAATCCCAGGGAAGTAGAGCAATCTTTCATGTCTTATTCAAGGTTGTTTAAAGTCATCCAGTAGTCTTTTGTGAATTGATAAAACTCTGGAACATCTGTCACTTGCTTTATTTTATAGCATTGTTGTTAGGAGTTTGGCATGTTAGCAGATTTTCGGTTTTGAAGCCTGTCTCTGTCATTTATTAGCTGTGTGGCCTTGTGCAAATTACCGAACCTCTCTGTGTCTTGTTTCATGATCTGTAAAATGGGAATAGTAGTAGAGCCTATCTTATGGAGTTGTTATAAGAATTAAGTGAGAAAGTATTCCCTAAGTACATAAGCCAGTTCCTGGCACAAAAAAGGTATTTAATAAATGTTAGCTATTATTATTCAGTATGAGAAAGTTAATATCTGTTATATTCACACATTAAGCAGTTGAAGTGATAAAATTTGTGGCATATATTTATAGCCAGATAGATAGTAATACATTATAAAAATTTTATCTACAATCTGAAAATAGATTGCAGGTTTATTTATTTCTTATCACATTAGATGGTTTCATGAACATCAAATAATTTGGAAAGTGCCAAAAGGAAACGAAGTCTTAAAGGCCTAAGAACACACTGACTTGATTGTTGGTTGTAATTCTTGTTTTGAATGAGGGAGGTCACCTTGGAACCTGAACTGTTCTTTCTTGTCCGTGCAAAGTATGATCACTAATAACGCATTTCCCAGACACTGGTGCAGTGGTGGTGGTGAGAGAGTTATGAGGATTAGGAAAGTTCTGCTGTTTGTTTTCAGCTCCCCATTCAGTCCTCTTTTTAGAAGTCTCTCTTCATTTTCCCCATCTCAGATGGCCGGTTTCTGTTTGCTGCCCTCTGGCACAGCATCCTGTAAACATTTTCTCTACCATTTACAAATGTCGGTTATTGATTCGCTAACTAGATTGAGTTAGTCTTCTTAATATCTCCCTCTTAATATCCCTTGGTGGGGAATCTGTAGTCTTTAGAATACAGTATAAGCTTGTTAAGACTTGTAAAGTACTGCATGATTTAGTCTTTCCCGCTCTTCTCAGCCTGCATCTGTTGAGATGATCATATAGTTTTTCTTTTTTAGTCTGTTACTATGGTAAGTTAGATTTATTATCAAACGTTAACCCAATCATACATTTTTAGGATGAACCCTACTTGGTCATGATATGTTATCCTCTTTTTTATTGTGGTGATATATACATATATATGAAATAAAATTTGCCATTGCAACCATTTTAAGTATACAATTCAGTGACATTAGCTGGTTATCCACTACTTCCAAAATTTTTCAACACCCCAAACAGAAACTCTATAGCATTAAGCAATAACTCCCCATTCTTCTGTCTTCTTCCAGCCCCTGATAACCTCTAATCTACTTTCTGTCTCCACAAATTTGCCTATTTTAGCTATTTCATATAAATAGGATTATACAATATTTGTCATTTTGTGTCTGATTTATTTCATTGAGCATAGTGTTTTCATGGTTCATCCATGTTGTATCAGAGCTTGTTCCTTTTTGTGGCTGGATAATAGTCCCTTGTGTCCATATACCACAGTTTATCTGTTCATCTGTTGATGGACACTTGGGTTGTTTCTATCTATTGGCTATTGTAAATAATGCTGCAGTGAGTGACTGTTGCTGTACAGGTACCTGTTTGAGGCCCTGCTTTCAATTTCTTTGCATGTATACCTAGGAGTAGAATTGCTGGTCATGTAGTAATTTTATGTTTAGCTTTTCGTGAAGCCAACAAACTGTTTTTCACAGCAGCTACACTATTTTAAATTCTCAGCAGCTACACCATTTTAAATTCCCAGCAGCAATGTATGAGGGTTCCAGTTTTTCCATATCCTCACCAACACTTGCCATTTTCACAAAAAATTAAAGCAATTTCGTTATCCTTTCCCTTCCCCCCTTTTTTTGAGACAGGGTCTTGCCCCCTTGCCAGACTGGAGTGTAGTGGCACAATTATAGTTCACTGTAGCTTCAAACTCCTGGGCTCAAGTGATCCTCCTGCCTCAGCCTCCTTAGTAGCTGGGACTACAGGTGCATGCCACCACACTTGGCTGCTTTTTTTTTTTTTTTTTTTTTTTTTTGTAGAGATGGGGGCCTCATTATGTTGCTCGGGCAGGTCTTGAACTCCTGGCTTCAGGCAATTCTCCTGGCCTGGCCCACCAAAGTGTTGGGATTGCAGGCATGAGCCACAACGCCTAGCCTCAGTATCCTTTTATATATTAGAGGATTTAGTTTGCTAAAATTTTCTTAAGGATTTTTTTATTCTAGGTTCATGAAGGATATTGGTATGTAGTTATATGTACTTGCAGTGTCTTTGTCTGGCTTTTGGTAACATGATAATGTGTTGGGAAATGTTCCTTTTTTTATTTTCTGGATGAATTTATATAGAATTGGTATTATTTCTTCTTTAAATGTTCTTCTTTAAATGTTTGATAGAATTCACTAGCAAGGCTATATGGGTCTAGAGTTTTCTTGGTTGAAGAGTTTTAACTAAGAATTTAATTTCTTTACTATTCATAGTTATTTAAAAAGAAAAAGTATTTACGGCTATTCTGATTATCTTTTTTCTTTCTTTTAACTTTTAATTTGAAATAATTGCAGATTTACAAAATGTTTCAAATAAATACACAGGGAGGCTCTGAGCACGCTTCAACCATCCTCCCTCAATATTAACATCTTGGATAACTGTAGTATAGTATCATACTAGGAATCAAGGTTGACACAGTCCACAAAGCTTATTCAGACCTCTACAGTTGTATATTTACTCATTTGTGTATGTGTGTATATAGTTCTATGCAATTTTATGCCTGAGGCTCATATTAGCTCTATCTCTAAGTGTCCACTTCCTCTGGGGTGAGTGGGGGTGGAGAGGGAGGGAGAGGGGCCACTGAGGGACTGGCAACACTCCAGCATGTGGCATTGGGGTCCATGGGCAACTTCAAAGCAGGTCTTGTGTAACCACAAACTTTGTGTAACCATCACTGTAATCAAGATACAGAACTGCACCATCACCATGAGTCTCCCCTGTCTACTTCTTCCTTTATACTCATACCTACCCCTCTCCTATGTGTAACCCCTGGAAACAGATTCATTTCTATAATTTTGTTATTTCAAGAATGTTATATAAATGGAATCATACAATATGTAACCTTTTGAGATTGGCTTTTTCACTCAGCATAATTCCCTTGAGGTTCATCAAAGTCTGTCGCATATTCCTTTTAATTGCTAAGTAATAGTCCTTAGTATGGTTATGCTACAGTTTGTTTAACCAGTCACCTGTTGAAGGACATTTGAATAGTTTCCAGTTTTTGACTGTTACTAATAAAGCTGCTGTGAACGTTTGTGTACAAGTTTCTTTTTTTATTTTTTAATTTTTTATTTTATTATTATACTTTAGGGTTTTAGGGTACATGTGCACAATGTGCAGGTTTGTTACATATGTATCCATGTGCCATGTTGGTTTGCTGCACCCATTAACTTGTCATTTAGCATTAGATGTATCTCCTAATGCTGTCCCTCCCCCCTCCCCTGACCCCACAACAGTCCCTGGAGTGTGATGTTCCCCTTCCTGTGTCCATGAGTTCTCATTGTTCAATTCCCACCTATGAGTGAGAACATGCGGTGTTTTTTTTTTTGTGTGAACATAAGTTATGATTTCTTTGGTATAGATGTCCAAGAGTACAATGATTGGGTCATGTAATAAGTCAATTATAGTTTTAAAATAAACTGCCAAGCTATTTTCCAGAGTGGCTGTACTATTGTACATGCCCACCAACAGTGTAGGAGTGATCTGTTTTCTCCGTATCATCACCAGCATTTGGTATTGCCGCTATTTTTTATTTTAGCCTTTCTGATTGATGATACTTCATTGTGATATTAATTCACATTTCCCCAAAGCCTAATGATGTTGGTCATCTTTTCATGGGCTTATTTGCCATTGTGTATCTTCTTCTGTGAAAAGTCTATTCATGTATTTTGCCCATCTTCTAAATGAATTTTTTAAGGTTGAGTTTTAGACATTCTTTGTATGTTTTAGATACAAATTCTTTGTCAGATATGTGATTTGCAATCATTTTTCTCAGCCTGTAAGTTGTCTTTTTAATAATTAACAGGATCTTTTGCAGAGAAAAAGTTTTAAACTTTGATGAAGTCCAGCTTACCAATTTTTCCTTTTTACCTGTTTTGTTTTGAATGAACTTTGGTGTTTGTTGAACTTCTTGGATCTGTAGGTTTGTAGTTTTTGTCATGTTTAGAAATATTTCACCTTTTTTCTGCTTTTCGAAAGCAGAAAAAAAAAGTATTAAGAATGCTTAATACTCTCCCACAGGTCATTGAGGCTCTGTTCATTTTTTCCTTGAGCATTTTTTTAATCTTTTCTTTTGGATAGTTCCTATTGCTATGCCTTTACTGATTTTTTTCTTTGGCAGTATCTGATCTGCTGTTAATTCTGTCTATTGCATTTTTCATTTTAGGTATTATATTTTTCATCTGTAGAGGTTCCATTTGGGTCATTTAAAATACATCTTTCAGGCACCAGGCATAGTGACTCATGCCTGTAATCACAGTGACTTCAGAGGCTGAGGTTGGAGGATTGCTTGAGGCCAGGAGTTCGAGACCAGCCTGGGAACACAGTGAGACTCTATTTCTAAAACAAATATATAATAAAATAAATAAAAAATCTTTCATTTTTCTCTTCATCATGTTTACGTATTTCTCTACCCTGTTAGACATGCAGAACATATTTATATGATTCTTGTCTGCTAGTTGTATCATTTCTGGGCATATTTTCACAGATTTTATATGCCCGTTAACTTTTAACTGGTTGCAAGACATTATGGATTGAGGTGACTTCTTTAAATAGTGTTGGCTTTGTTCTGGCATGCAGTTGCTTGAAATCAGATGAAGCGTTTTGAGACTTGCTTTTAAGCTTAAGTAGGGCAGGTCTGGAGCAGTCTTTAGTCTAGGGATAATTTATCTCTGTTGTCAAGATGAAACTCTTCTGAAAATTCTACTTGCTGCCCTATGTATTAAGATATCTTTCCTCTCTGTCTGGCAGGAATATGAATTGTTCCCAAATCCTGTATGAGATCTGGGAGTTGTTCTGTCTTTTTCTTGCAAGGCGGTTCTCCTTCCTCTCCCACCCCCAACACGAGCCTTGGATAGTTTTTTTAAAATTATTTTTTTATTGTGGTAAGATATATATAAAATTGGCATTTTAATCTTTTTTTTGTTTTGAGACTGGGTCTCGCTCTGTCACCCAGGCTGGAGTGCAGTGGTGCGATCTCGGCCCACTGCAAGCTCTGCCTCCCGGGTTCACACCATTCTCCTGCCTCAGCCTGCTGAGTAGCTGGGACTACAGGTGCCTGCCACCACGCCTGGCTAATTTTTTGTATTTTTAGTAGAGACAGGGTTTCACTGTGTTAGCCAGAATGGTCTCGATCTCCTGACCACGTGATCCGCCCACTTCGGCCTTCCAAAGTGTTGGGATTACAGGCGTGAGCCACACCGTGCCCGGCCCCATTTTAACCATTTTTAAGTGTATAATTAAGTGGCATTAATTACATTCACAATTTGTTACAACCATCACCACTATTTCCAAAACATTTTTATCACCCCAAAGAGAAACTCTGTAAACTTTACTAGTGACTCCTTATTCTCCCCTCGCCTATCCCTAGTAAACTTGAATTTACTTTCCATCTTTATGAATTTGCTTATTCTAGATATTTCATATAAGTGGAATCATACAATGTTTGTTCTTTTGTGTCTGGCTTATTCTAGTTAGCATACTGTTTTCAAGGTTTTTCCAACTTGGGTAGTTTTGGCCTCACATATGCTTGTATCAGCTCTTAGCCGAGACTCATGCATCCTTCTGCAGATTTTCGAAGCTGTCTTTTGTGCAGCTCTTTCCCTCAACTAAGCTAAACTGCTGGGCTTTTGGGGAGTTCGCTGCATTCTGGAAACTGCTTCTATGTGGTAAACTGGTGCAATCATGGAACTCATCATGTTTGCTTTCCCTCTCCCAGGTATTACAGTGCTGTGTCTTGTGTGATGGTCCAAAAACCATTGTATCATGTATTTTGTCCAGTTTTCTAGCAGTTTATGGCAGAAGGGTGAGATCTGTCCCCCTGTTACTCTATCTTGATCAGAAGCAGAACTGTCCTCTGTGTGTGTGTAACAGCTTTTACTGAGATGTAATTGCCATGCAATAAACTACCTATGCTTAAAGTGTACAATTTGATTTTTATATATGTGCACATCCATGAAACTGCCAGACAATCAAGATACTGAACATATCCATCAACCCCCAAAATTCCCTTATGTCCGTTTTAATGTCTCCATCCTACCTCTCTCTGCCCTCCTCTGCATTCTCAGGTAACCTCTAAATGCTTTTCTGTCACTGTAGATTAGTTTGCATTTTCTATGTAAATGGAATCATACAGTACTATGTGTGTGCACCAATAACTTACTCATTTTTATTGCTGAGTGGTGTTGCATTGTGTGGGTATACCACCATCGATTTATCCATTCACATGTTGATGGACATTCATTTGGGTTGTTTCTAGTTTTTGACTAATACAAACAAAGCTGTTATATATTTGGATAGGGCTTTTTGTAGACATATGTATTTATTTTTCTTTGGTGAATACCTAAGATTGGAATTATTCATTCATAGGATAGATACATGTTTACCTTATAGAAAAGCTGTTTTCCAAAGTGGTTTTACCATTTTACATTCCCACCATCAACAAATGAGGGTTCTTGTTGCAAGAACCTTACATCCTTCCCTAATATTTGGTTTTGTCAGTCTTTTAAACTTTAATCTTTCTGGATGATGTGTAGGGATGTCTCATTGTAGTTTTAACTTACATTTATCTAATGATTAATAATTTTTTGAAATTTTTATCTGTTCATCGAACACTCATATATCCTTTATAAAGTATCTGTTCTTTTGCCCATTTTTTTGAAAACAGGTTGTCTTTTTATTTTTGAGTTGTAGGAATTCTAATTTTAGATACAAGTTTTTTTTAGATATATGTATTGTGAATATTTTCTTCCAGTCTGTGGCTTGCCTATTCATTTTCTTTTTTCTTTTCTTTTATGTATTTTTTTGAGACAGAGTCTCACTCTGTTGCCCAGGCTGGAGTGCAGTGGCACAATTATGGCTCACTGTAGCCTTGGACTCAAGTGATTCTCCCATCTCAGCCTCCCGAGTAGCTGAGACCACAGGCGTGTGCCACCATGCCTGGCTAATTTTTGTATTTCTTGTAGAGATGGGGTTTTGCCATGTTGCCTAGGGTAGTCTTGAATTCCTGGGCTCAAGTGATCTGCCTGCCTTGGCCTCCCAAAGTGCTGGGATTACCGGTGTGAGCCACCATTCCTGGACGCCTATTGATTTTCTTAATGGTGTCTTTTGAGGATTAGAAGTCTTACATTTTGATGAAGTCTAATTTATCAGTTTTTCTTTTATAGCTAATGTTTTCTGTGTTCTTTCTAAGAAACCTTTAACTTACCTGAAAGTCATAAAAACATTCTGTATTTTCTTCTAGAAGTTTTTAGTTTTAGCTTTTGCGTTTGTGTATATGATCTATTTCAAGTTAATGTCTTTGGGTGGTGTGAGATAGGAGTTGAAGTTCAATTTCTTTTTTCCCTTATGGATATACAGCTGTTTCAGCACCATTTGTTGAAGACTTTTCTTGTGTTGTTGAATTGCTTTGCTAGCCTTGTCAAAAATCAGTTGACTTCTGTTTTCATTGATTTATCTATTCTTATACCAATACCACGGTGTCTTGATTACTGTGGCTTGTTAGTGAGTCTTAAAACAAGGTAGTGTGAGTCTTAAAACAAGGTAGTGTGAGTCTTCCAATTTTGTTATTTTTCAAGATTGTTCTGGCTTTTCTGGGACCTTTGCCTTTACTGATGCGTGCTAGAATCACTTTGCCAATTTCTATAAACTGTGCAGCCAGATTGAGAATCATAGAATAGACCTTGGTAAATTCATGCCTTGTGATGTTTTTAAGAAGTCATTTTGGGGACCTTCTCCGGATAATATTCCTTAGGAGCACCAGGCTTTATTCTGTTTGAATGTCTATGTCTTATAACTCCTAAAAAGGAAATTTATACTATACATACTTTTCTTTAGGTCTTTGCGTAGGTACAGTTTCCTTGTCAACTTTAGTATCTTTGGTGGAACTGAATTGTTACTGTTCCAATCTGAATAATATAAATGTTGCTTTAGTACAAGAAAAATAAGAAGGTAATATAGCACATAATCCATTAAGGTCTGTCTACAAAGGATATGTCAGAGAATAAGATTTTTTCTCTGTAGTATCAGAATCAATCTTCCTTCTGCTGCATTATATTTCCTAGACAGTTATTAGGGAAATGTTCAGGGACACAGTTTTATGGAACTGTACTTAGTGAAGTATCAAATACTATAATAAATAGCTTTCTTGCTTTTATATTTCCAGATAAACTCAAGTTTTCAAAAAACTCCCGTCTAATTTTTGCTGTTATCTTGAAATACATGCTTTAATAGCACCACACTTATTGGTGACTTTTAATAGCAGAGAGAATTATGTTACAATATGTATGATGCTTTCTAGAAGTTGTCTGACCATACTGTGGTATTCGTTTTTGTAATTATTTTTGAGTTGTGGTTTTACATATATAATTCACTGTCCACGATTTATGATCCCAGTTACATAAATCAGTTCTTTTTAGTCTCTTGTAAATGTTACGAATAATACTTTGGAGGAACTTTTATGCCATCTTAATGAGTTCATGTTTGCATTGAATAACTGAATTGCAACTTGCAGTGTTCCCAGAATAGAAAATGTGAATTACTAAAATGAATTTGGGTACTTCAGGACTGTGATGGAAGGAACTAAGGACTATATTTTATTTAGTGATCATATTGTTTTATGATAAAAACAAGCTATTTTGCTCTGGATGGCAATTATTTTGTACTAAGGAAGTACCTTGGAATTATAGACCATCTTTCAATTTTATGTGCATTCCTGTCAGCTGAAAATAATTGCTGATTTGGATTTTCCTTGGAAAAAGAGGTGGAGATTATATTATTAACCTTGTAGGGAGGCATTTTTTAGTCATTATTCGGATATATTGCTGTAGAAGCCGTTGAATATTGTTTTAAAAAGTTCAGAATCTTGTAATATAAGCCCAAAGCTTATATTATAGAAAAGTGCTAATTATAGAAAAGTGCTACATTATATGATTCAGATAATCTGAGACTAATGACTAATTTAGTGTGTAGCTAGATGCTAATTGTATGTGCTGTGGATATTAAATGTAAAAGGTTCAAAGCTTGGAAAGATCCACATGGACTTGGAGCTGTTAGTTTGTTTTTGGTTTAAAGGATAGAATCCGGTGTTATTCATCATGCCCATATTGGACAATGAAAAGACTTCCCAGGATTTCCTATGAAAGGTTACCCGGGTGTAGTTACGTGCCTCTGTTTTTCCCCGTTGCTCTGTTTATATAGGCATAGCTCATATATTTTGGGAAATGGGAGGAATAGCTGTATTGTTTTGTTATAGCCAATCCCTAAAGAAATGTGTTCCTGTAAAGACTCTTTTGTTTTTCTTTGTATCCTCTGAAATTATGATTTGCCTCCAGCCATAATTTCTTGCAGCCACAAATAGTAATAACTAATAATTTTATAGCACTGAACTGTGTACCTTACTGTGTTCTAGATACGTTTCATATTTTAACTAATTTGATCTTCATGATAACCCCATGTGGTAGGTAATATTCATTTTTTCATTTTACAGATGGGGAGCCAGATAAATATTACATAACTAGAAAGTGACAGAGGTGAGCTCTGAACCAGAGTCTCTACTGTTAACTAGTCTATGCTTTAATTGACTTAAGAAGTAAATTTTACTAGTAATGTTTTAAACATTGTTATTATTATTATTATTTTGAGACATGGTCTTACTCTGTCACCCAGGCTGGAATGCAATGGCTTGATCTTGGGTCACTGCAACCTCTACCTCCTGGGCTCAAGCAGTCCTCCCACCTCAGCCTCCCGAGTAGCTGGGACTACAGGCACATGCCACCACCCCAGCTAATTTTTTAGTATTTTCAGTAGAGATGGGGTTTCACCATGTTGCCCAGGCTTGTCTCAAACCCTCCCACAGTGCTAAGATTACAGGCATGAGCCGCCACGCCCAGCCTTAAACATTATTTTGACAATGTCATAGGTTAGACAGTTATAACTGTATTAAAGTCCTGAGAAGCTCACTCAGTAATTTAAAAACTTTCCACTAGAGGTCAGTCTATCACTTGGCAATATCAATATTTTCTGCTTTCTTAGTGCAAAATTTCATTTACTAAATTAAAGAAGTATGCTGTGGAAGAGACTTGGGTAGCACAATAGATTTTGAATTGGAAACATAATAAAAAGTCATCTTTATAGTAGTAAAAGCATCTATGACTATTACAAAATGCAATATTGGTTCAATTGACTGTATTTACAGAATTTAGTCAAGATATCCTATGAGATGCTATCTGGCATAGGAAAGGCTAATGACCCTGATCTTTAGTTGTTGCCTCTAAATGAACCACACATTAAACATTAGACCAATTTTGTGTTACTAGTACTTCAGATTCTTTTTCTTGACTCATTTAATTTAGTCAAGGACTTGAAATATACCTGGAGAGTAATGAAATAGTGAAAATATTGAGTGTTTACTAAGAGATATTCTGATAATTTTAAGACAATGTGGATCTAAGATTTTTTAAAAAGTAGCCTAGAGGCTTTCATTTCTCAACTCTCAGGTTTTGGAGATAACAAGGAATTGAATTAAGATGCAGAAACTGAGGGTCTATTTAGAAGCCGCATTTTGAGGTAACTTCTTTGCTTGTAAATGCAGTCGTATTTTGGAAGGATGAAATATAATTAATTAATTAGAGTCTTAACTTGGAAGGATTAAATATAGCTGGAGAGTCTAGCATGGTCCTGAGTATGAAGTTATTAATCAGTTGACCAATGATGTTATTTATATGTAAATAATGATTTTGGCTTGTGTAGGTTAAATAAAGCCTTTTAGGCAGCCTTCAAACTAACTGAAACAATCTGACTTGACTTCAGATTTGTCACACTGGAAATGAATGGCCACAGGCAGAACAGGCCAGGACAGGGAGGGAAGTTACACAGGAGGGATGGGTTGGCAGAGTTTGTAAGTTTGGATGGGTAATAACTTAACCCAGGGGATTGTCGGTGGAGGGATGAGGGAGTCCTGTAGCTAGAGATAGGCAGAAGCAGACAGGATATTTGGGTTCTAGGTAAACAAGGTGAATTTAAGACCTAAGAAGTCTTTAGAGGCAGCAGAGATGAACAAATGAACGTGAAGGTGAAAGTTATTGATTTCTAATGGTACCTATCCCTTACTATGTACTTATTTATGTGCCAGGCACTGTGCTAAGAGCTTTATATACATTATCTCTTTTTCTCCTTATCATAATCTTGTGAGGTAGGTTCTAATCGCTTTTCACAGACAAGATGACTGAGGCTGAATGAGTTTCAATAACTTGCCTTCGGTCGTAGAACCTGTAAATGGCAGAACTGATATTTGAACTCCAGGCTTATGACTCCGGCTGTGAAACTCTGCTTTTGGATGCAGAAGGTATTTCTTTTTTTGCCCCAGTTTTATTGTGCCTGCAATGTAGGAATGGCCATAGGCTTATATCCAATGGGAAATTAACCCCATGGGTAAACCCCAATTACAACAAAAGCAGAGAGTTATAACTTCCAGGGAGGTGGGGGTTGGTATTTTTGTTAAAAATGTGAAGTTTTTTAACCTTTGACTATAAATCATGGTGAAAAACCTATATTCTCCATGTAGCACTGATTAGATGGTGGCGAATCCATCTCCTGTACTTTCACTACTTTGTTATTTTTTTTTCCTCTTCTAAAATCCACTAATTATCTTACTAGGTGTTCTCTCTGTTGGCTTGGTTTCTCATAAATGACACTCCTGGAGATGCCCTCTCAAGGGCTTTCTAGAGTCATAATAGGAAGAGTAGTGGGCAAACCTAAAAGGAAGTTTAGGGATCACTAATTTGGTCTGTCAGTGTACTTTTGTCACTTTATTTTTACACCTGCAGGCAGCAGTGCTTCTGAGACCTTTTAGTCCTTTAAAGATAGCTTTGATCCTAGATCTCTTTCTGCTTAGGATATGTTTTTGAAGGGATGAGGACAGAATGTCAGCTTTCTTCTCCCAAAGGCACCGGTTGTTGAATTTCCCCTGTAATCTGGGACTTTCATCATTTCCTCCATGTTGATGGTGGCGCTAGACCTGGGGAATAGCATTTATCTTTTGTTTTTTGACCTAAGTGACAGGTAATGGTGAAAGGTCCATCAGCTAAGAATGCTTTTAATAAGGCCCTCTTTTTTGTGGTTTAGCCAGGGTCCATCTGTGGTTAACTGCAAAAAGTATTTCCCAAGTCTTTTCTTCTGAAGTTGCTTGAAGGTGATACTTAGGAAGAGTACATTCACATGCTATACAAGGGCAAGCAAATGGAAAGTTCTCTTTCTATAGCTTTTTATCTCTTGGGTGAAACTTTGATTTATTTTGACAAAATAATACAGAATTCTTAACCTAGCAGTATAAAGTGACACCAGATTCACAAGGGGCAAACTCTTCTCAGCAGAGCAGGCTCAGCAGAATTGTGTAAGGCCAGAGTGCCTGCTTTCTTCCATAAGGCTTTGGGATTAAATTTACTCATCTCTCTTTTTTAATCCATCAATGCCCAAAGTCATCTCTCTCTCCTATTTGCTGTTTCATAGAGAAGGAAGCCATTTGATGGGAATTTCCTAAATTCCCTACAACCAAATCTATATACTTGCTTCCACCTGTTAGCATCCAGCTTCCTCAGATAGCTTTCCAGCTGGCCTGCCTGCTACTTTCCACTCTTGATTCTCTTACATCCTGCCTCTAAAGTCATATTTTACAAATAAAAATCTGATTATGCCACTCTGCTACTGAAAAAGTGTTTATTTGCATGCTTGTAGGATAGAGCCTCAGATCTTTAACATACCTTATGAGGCCCTATAGATATTGCTCCTTGTCTACCTCACCATCTTTGACTGACAGCAGTGTAGCTCTTTTTTTTCCCCACAGTTCAGCCATACTGGTCCCTTTTAATTTCCTCAAATCTGCCAGGTTTCTTCCTGGTTCCTCTTTTTGGAATGCATTCCTCACTTTCTCTGGCTAACTGATTGCTGTCCTTCAGGTCACTGCTTGTGTTACTCTTTCTGGGAAATCCCAATGTAGTCATACCTCTTGTAATTATTAAGTTAGTGACATTATTTTCCAGGTGTTTTTATTCCAGGAAATTCAGTTCTCACTCTTGAGGACTCTTCCTTCACTTTGTGTATTATGTAAGAACTGGGGGTTCCAAAGGGTTAGTCTCATGTACCATGTGGAGGGTGAACTCGAAATCTGAAAAGTACAATATAGCTGTTGCTGATAAAGACTGTTGCTGTTGAAGAATGGTCCTGCACAGCCCAAAGGGACTGATTATTTATGATGACCTGCCCAAGATGTAGAAGTTACATTTTACATTCATATATGTACAGACTTAACGTTCATACTCTTAGTCATTGTTTCTCAAAGCATAATCTTGTGTCATGGTGGTTATAGGCTGGGTTAGAGTCACCCTTCCTCGTGATCCCCTGGGCTGGATTAAGCTTGGGACACCAACCCAGACAGCTCCTGCCTAGTGAGTATTCTTTTGGTGCCATTTGTATCCCTTCTTGCCAGAAGATTTTGGTGAGGGCAATGTTAGGTTTACTCCAACAGCTAACTTTGAATCCCAAGGAACACTCCCAGAAGGCCTATGGGCTTTATATCCCAAGAAAAAAGATAGTTATTGCTAGGTTGTATGCCCAAGGAAGGCCCTACTTACGCAGATACGGGGTACTTACTTCTTTTTGCAATCTGTCACTATGGGAGGCCACTTAAGTGACTCTTCATACAATAAAGTGAGCTTCAAGGAGACTTGCCTCTCCTTGAACTGAGAAGCAACTCAGAGATTCTTTATCTAGAATAATCTAATCCATAACACTTGGGGACTCTAATCTCTGCTTAAACAGCTACCCCTTTACTTACTTATTGATCTGCTATTCTTGTGATTTTTAAAAATAGTAATAGTCTGTTTTCCCCGCTATAATGTAAGCTCCAAGAGGGTAGGAACTATTTCTGTCTTCTTCATTGCTGTATCTTCAGTGCCTCCCAAAGTGCCTTGCACATAGTTAATATCCTATGGATATTTGATGAGTGAATGAATTTTAAGTTTTCCAAAGTAGAATTTTAATAGTAACTATTACTTCTAAGAATGCAGAAGATATTCAGAAAAGTAAAGCCATGCTAACCATATTCCCTATCATGAAACTAATTGAGAATCAACAAATAGAATGAAAAGCAAACAAAAAAAAATCTGTGAAACTAGGAAATGGCTCAGTTCCTAGCTATGGACTAGAATCTAAGAGTATAATGAAATATGGATGAAATCAAAGGGGATGCTAAAATCTGTTATACACCTGTTTAGACGGTAAACAGAGTGCAGATTTCACTGAAAGTGGGGGCCATGAGTATCCCATCCTGTAAGGTTTTAGTGTTGGGACACGCCGTGGGAAAACCTGGAAAATCCCCAAGGAAGCCAGTGCAATATCTCAAAATGGAGACAGAGAGAAAGAGAGAGAGAGGAGAGAGAGACAAGAGGACAGTATCTTTTGATTTCTAACCTGCAGTGAAGTGGAGAGGAAGAAAGAAGAAATGACAAAGAGCTATGTAGCAGTTAACTGAATCAAATGAACATAAATGAATAACTAATAAATTAGCAAACCAAAGCTAGTTAACTGCTTTACTCTAAGCATGCAGAATGAAGTACATTTCAGATTAAGAATTATTTTAGTAAACAAATTCTAGAAAAATACATCTGTATTCACTTAAAGAAATTGAAGGGGAACATAGAATTTTTAGAAATTGGAGTTAAGGAAAGCAAGGCAATCCCTCTCTGGTGGTCAGAGTCATAGGGTGTGAGGATTTATAGCTGTTGGCAACCATGTTCTGTGCCTTGTGGGAGAAATTGGTCTGTCTGTGATAGTGACAGCCAAGCCAACACATTGAAGCAGAAATAAGAGACAAAAGAAAAATAGCCCTAGTTGAGATAAGCAGTCCTGGTGGCATTCAAGTCTGTGGTTCCAGTTATCCCTCAGGCTCAGTTACACTTTATACATTTCCTAAAGTTATATGAGGTACTGCATTGTCTTTCTGATAAATTCTTTTTATCTAAACTATTTCAAGTTAGGCTTATGCCATAGGCTTTCAACTAGGAATTCTGTATGATATGTAGATAATACAGGCAGAGAAGATCCAACATATGTGTTATTGGTGTGCCTGATAGAGAGTAGAACGAATGGACAATAATTTCAAATATATCATGGGGAAAAGGCCACCAGAGATTAAACAGATTAGTAATCTGCAGATTCAAAGAACACAGAATTCTAAAGGAACTGAAACAGGATGATCAATATCAAATAAGTATATAACAGTAAAGTTAGTTGTGCTTCAAGATTAAAAAAAAGAATCGCCAAGCATCCAGACAGAAAAAGCAAGTCACCGAAAGGGGGAAAATGAGACTGGCTTTTGACATCATGGTAATAGCCAAAGCCAGGAGGCAGTTGAACAGTGTCTCTTGAGTTTTGGTGGAATGTGTGTAGGCAGGGAATAGTGTGACCCACAGATTTAATACCTGGTTAAGCTCTTATTTATGCATAAAGATAACAACAAATATTCTCGAACATTCAGGGACCTAGTCTTTGAAAAAATGCCTCATGAGTAAAATTAATCATCTAAGTGATAAATAAAAAGAACTTGGGAATGAAGAAGCAGAGATAGGAAGGGGTTGACAGGGCATATGGAATCTATTTAAAAATAGACCAAGTAAAGTCTGAATAACTGCATACTATGAAAACAGAAGAAAATGTAAAGGCTCTAAAATTAATATTGAATAAAGGATTTATGTAACAGATATAAAGAGGGGAAGGGAGAATAGGTAGAGGTTTGTGAAAGGTATGAACTCCCATTTATTTTCGTGGAGAGAGAGTCAGTAGATACAGCCTGTAGTTGATGAATCTACTAGTCTCAGTTGAAATCTAGGCACTGCCACATACCAGCTATGCATTCTCAGATGAGTTTAATTCTCATAAGTGGTTATAGAATCTTCATCTGTGTCTTGGAGGTAATGATACTACTAACCTACTAGGGTTGTTGTGAAGATTAAATACAATAAAGTGTATCAGGTACTTAGAACAGTGCCTGGCTTGAAGTAAGCATTCAATAAAAATTACCAATTGTTTATTATTATTTGAAGGCAAAAACATGGGCAGATAATTTTATAATCTTGGGGCAGAGAAGGCCTTTCTAAGCATAACTTTCAATCTAGTGACCATAAAAGAAAAGATTAATTATTTGACTTCATAAAAACTAAAAGCTTTTACATGACAAAATCACCATGGTAAGAATCAATGAACAAATACCCAAGTGGGGGAGAATAATTGCAATATATTTGACAGAAGAAGGACTGATATCATTAGTATTTAGGGATCACTGATAAGTCAACAAGAAAAAGATGAGAAAAAATCAGTACGAACAGATATTTTACAGAAAAAATTTGAAAAAATACTTAGCCTCATTTATAATTAAGGAGATAGAAATTAAAATAAGATGCTATTTTTCATTTATCAAATTGAGAAAGATGAAAAAGTTCAAAAATATCTAATGATAGCATGTGGTAAAATGCACTCTCATATCCTTTCTTGAGGGCAGTCTGACATTTATCAAAATAATAAATGCTCACACATTTATCTCTACAGTTCTACTGCTAAGAGTGTATTCTACAAATATATTCATCTTAGTATACAAAGATATATGTAAAAGGTTATTGCATATAGCATAATTTGTAATAGAAGCCATTTGGAAGCAATTTACTTGACTGTTGATACAGACTTGTTAAATAATTTAGAATGCTTATATATATTGGAATATTATGTAGCCATTAAAACAAAAGAGGTGTAAACATATATACGGATAATGAAAAAATGGTTAGGCTATAATATTTAGAAAAAGAGTAAGTTACTGAGAATAGGTATAGTATGAGCTTATTTACAACAATATATGATTTATACTTAGGCTATGTATATGCAAAGAAAATTTCTAGAATGTTACACAGAACCATTGGAAATGATTATCTCTGAGATGGAGAATGGAGATGCTCTGGACTCTTATTTTCATTTTATACCCTCTGGACTCTTTCAGTTTTTATTACAGCAATTATTTTCTAATTTTATAGTAATTAAAAGCAAACAAAAATAATATTTTAAGCAGTAGTGACTATATTGCTTTTGAAAATGGAATTTAATATTCTGGGAATAAAATTATGGGGTAAAATAGTAAAACAAATCAAGTAGGTTCAACTAATGTTTGTTCAACAAAGATTTAGGAAGCTCCTACTTTGCATGACATACTAAACTGAGCTTAGCTTGTGGAACAGATAATACTTGATAAATGCTAAAAATAGTGGTTCAGACATTTCTCCTAGAGGTTAAATTTTCTTAATTAAAACCAGATGAAATAAAGTCTGTTAGTGAACCCTGTTTTTATTACATGATTGTCATGCCACCAACCTAGAAACTAGCATGAGGGGCAGGAAAAAATGCCAAGGTTTGTGAACTTGGCTATGCCATTTTGTTGGCTTTGTGCTTTGGTTGTCACAATATGGCTGCTGAAGGTGTTGGGGATATGTGAGAAGGTATATTAGTGATAATGCTCATGATGACAGGAGAAGATCCTGTATTCCTGAGCAAAAACTAGATTTGATCAAATGCTGTATTTACCAGTGCTATTTATATTTTGTTGCTTTAAAGGCAGCAGTTTTGTGAAGAAGATTGTAGTTTCATGGAGGCAAGCGGACCCCTACATTTTCTAGGGTTTGGCCATGTGAATTATACCAGTCTATTTAGCAATTGTGGCTGTTTTCTATTAGAGCGTCTGTGATTTTTCAAAATCTTGTGATTTCACTGGGCTCAAGACATTTTGAGGAATGGGAAATGATTGCAGTATCCAGTTGGCATTAGCTGTTTGAATTTTAATACCCTCACAGTCAGTTGTGCTATATTAACACTTGTTTTGAAAACGTGAATTTGCTGCAATGCCATTGATATATTAGGAAGCAATTTGAGCATAAGTGAATTTCACGTTTGCGTTATCCATGATTTTGTCAGCAAGAAACACCAGGTGAACACAGAATACAGCACACAGTTGAACTGAGCCCAGCAGGAACACACAAAACGGACACATGTACATACCTGAAATATCTACCAGCTACCTCAGTTCACCACAAGTTATGAGCCACACCCACCTGCATCTGGTGTCACACCTTTCCTTCTGATTTCAGATAACCTTCTTTCTGGCACCCATGATTAATTCAAAAGCTACAGTCTTTCAAATGCCTATATCTATAAGTAAACTTCAGGTTTTTTTCAAGGTAAGGTGCCATATATTTATGTTTCCTAACCATTTAACATGTACAAAAATGCTATGATTTTTTTTATTAGGTTTCGTGTGTGTGTGTGTGTGTGTGTGTGTGTATCACTGACAAAGATTTGGAGTTTTGTGTCCCTAGCTACATTTCCCCCGTAAGTCCTTGTTTGTGCCATTTTTGCATAGTGTAGTGATTTTTAGGAATGTAGGTATTTCCTTATAGTGAAACTGACTATATCTCTTTGAACAAATTTATGCTGGTCTTTTTTCCTTTCCATTTTAAGTTTATGTAGTGCATCTGATTTGCAATAGTTAAACAGCTCCCTGCAAACAAATGAATGATGGAAATCTTATTTTTCCTTTTGTTGTACCAAGTTAGCTCAACATTTCTAATTTTAAACCAACTTCTCTAGTTCCTTATTGGCAGTTGGTTAGGGCTTCATGTGTCCTAGTGAATTGAGTGATTTTTCTAAGTTAAATTTTTGTGAATGGCTGCATCTTGAGATAAGGTCCCAAATGCCTCATGTTGAACTCCTTTGGACTTCTCTAGACTTCTGTGACTTAAGTTTCATTACATTGCTAATCATCCATGTTTATTATTATATAAAGAAAGCCTTGCACCAAGTTTGTGGCATGAAGTAAGTACATAGGTATAAACAGCATGTGATTGAAAACCAAGTATTTACTATTTGGAAGTGAATTACTTGTTTTTTAAAAAAACTTAGTCATCTTTTTTGAGGGTTTTTTTTCTACTCCAGTGATGATATAGGTTAAAGTAAAAATCTTTCATTGAATGCTGAAGTTCCTTTTTGAGGTTCTAACATGATATACATGAATAAAGGAGTTACAAGTTTATAATTGCCTTCTTTACATCTGACTTATAATGCTTTCTTGTGCCCAGGTTGCGTTCCTTATTCTAGTTCACTTAGTAGTCGCACTAGGAATTATTTCTGTAAAAATATGAGACATAGGAATGTATATTTTGACTTGAATATTTGCTTTAAGGTTTTCCTTGTGTAAGTACAGGTTTTTATTCTGATTTTGGCACCTAAGAATTCAGCTTTAAGTTGAAATTTAAGACTTCCTCACTTCCTTTTTTCCTTCCTTTTTTCCTTCCTTTTTTCCTTCCTTCCTTCCTTCCTTCCTTCCTCCCTCCCTCCCTCCCTCCCTCCTTCCCTCCCTCTTTCTTTTCCCCTCCTCCTTCTCCTCTTCCTCCTCCCTCTCCTCTCCTCTCCTCTTCTCTTCTCGACAAGGTCCCCCTCTGTTGCCTAGGGTGGAGTGCAGTGGCACAATCAAGGCTCACTGCAGCCTTGACCTCCCAGGCTCCAGTGATCCTCCTACCTCAGCCTCCCAAGTAGCTGGGACCACAGGCATGCACCATGATGGCCAGCTAATTTTTTTATTTTTTGTAGAGATGAGGTCTCACTATGTTGCCCAGGCTGGTCTTGAACCCCTGGGCTCAAGTGATCCTCCTGCTTTGGCCTCCCAAAGTGTTGGGATTACAGGCATGAGCCACCATGCCTGGTTTAAGATTTCTTTTAATTTTCTCTTTGAAAGAAAGTATCTTAGTCAATAGTAAGTGCATCTAGCAAGGAGGGGCATTACTATGGTGACCCTAAAATCTGTTCTTCTCTTCTTCATTCATTCATTCTTCATAGAACAAATATTTGTTAGGTGCCTAATATGTGTTACATCATTTTAGGCTCTGGAGAATATAATGATGAGCAAAAATACAGTCTTTCCCCTCACAGTCTAGTGGGGGAAATAGACTTTAATTAATGAGTGACCAAAATATATACTTATAAATTGTGATAAGTGCTATGAAGAAAGTGTACAAATTCCTTTGAAAGAGAAAAACAAGGGGACCCAATTTGGATAAGTGATTTAAAAAAGGCCTTTCTGAAGAAGTGACATTTAAACTGAAGTCTACAGGATAAGGAGTTTACTGGAAGGGAAAGGGGGTGGAAGGATTTCCAGGCAGAGGCAAGAGGTTTTGTGATATCATTTTATAGTACTTATGACCTTTTTAGATGCTTATATAATTAGGTACTAGTCTATGAGCAAGACAGTTTATAGAGCTGTGTTACTGAAAAGATGCATATAAATTACATTTTTATAAATGAATTCCTGAATTCCTGCAGGCTTACATTATACTTACTGTGCTATATCATCTGCATTTGATTGATGTTCAGTTACTTCAATTACTGCTAGATTGATCTTTCTAAAGCACAACTTTGATGATGCGTTTTTCTGCTCAGAAATCTTTACCAGCTCCCCAATTACCCAATAAAATCCAGACTTCTTAGCCTCATGGTCAGGCCCTCCTCAACTGGCCCTAGTCTCAATATTCTACTTAACTTTACTCCTATTTCTGAGGTATCCTCTTGGCCAACAGAACTTCTGGATGATCATGGGTGCTTTCTTATGTGCCCACCTTCACTTGCATTGCTTCTCTTGCCTTACAATCTGTTCACCTCCTTCTTAGACTGCCCAAATCCAGGCCCATTTCAGATGTTAAAATTTGATCTGGGTGTCTTCTCTGATCACCCCAGCTGGAAGTTACTTCTTTTTCATCTGACTTCTTATGGCATTTTTATTTTTACTGTTCTTTAGGTACTTTTCCCTTCTTGTTTTTAAAAAACATTATTTTTAATTGACATCATAATTGTATACATTTATGGAGTAGAATGTGATGTTTTGATACATGCACACAGCATGGAGTGATTAAATCAAGCTAATTAACATATCCATCACCTCACTTTTTTTTGTGGTAAGATAATTAAAATTTACTTTATTATTTTTATTTTTATTTTATTTTAAGATGGAGTCTCGCTCTGTCGCTCAGGCTGGAGTGCAATGGCTCAATCTCAGCTCCCCACAAACTCTGCCTCCTAGATTCAAGCGATTCTCTCACCTCAGCCTCCCGAGTAACTGGGATTACAGGCGCTCACCACCACACCCAGCTACTTTTTGTGTTTTTAGTAGAGATGGGGGTTTTGCCATGTTGCCCAAGCTGGTCTTGAACTCCTGGGCTCAGGGAATCCACTCACCTCAGCCTCCTAGTGTGCTAGGATTACAGGTGGGAGCCACAGTGCCCAGCCAGTTTCTTAATTATTTTTAAACATGCAATGTGCTGTTACTGACTATAGTCACCCTGCTGTGCAGTAGATCTCAAAACATTCCTCTTGTCTACCCTTTGACCAGCAGCTTTCCATTCCTTCCCTCCTACTCCCCCCAGCCTCTGGTAATCGTCATTCTACACTCTACTTCTATGAGTTTGACTCTTTTAGATTCTACATACAAATAAGATGGTGTGGTATTTGTCTTTTTTTTTTCAAATGCCCAAGGGAGGTAAACAAGGCTGCCCAGCTCTCAGCAGTCATGATGATGATTCTCAAGGGCCATCTTGGCCTCCAACCCTGGCTGAAGAGAAAAAAGATCCCCTACAGCCCTATGGGAGAGAGGTCCTCTGTCTTTCTGTGCTTGGCTCATTTCACTTAACTTAATGTCCCCCAGGCTTATCCACATTGTTGCAAATGACAGGATTTCCTTCTAAAAAAGGCTGAATAGTATTCCATTGTGTATATATGTCACATTTTTATCCATTCATCTGTTGATGGGCACCAAGGTTGTTTCCACATCTTGGCTATTGTGAGTAGTGTTGCAGTGAACATGGGAGTGCAGATCTCCTTCTGACATATTGATTTTGGTTCCTTTGGGTATGTACCCAGCAGTGGGATTGCTGAATCATATAGTAGTGATGTTTTTAGTTTTTTTGAGGAAACTCCATACCGTTTTTCATGATAGCTGTACTAATTTACATCCCCACCAACAGTGTGCAAGTATTCCCTTTCTGTGCATCCTCACTAACGCTTATCTTTCATCTTTTTGATAACAGCCATTCTAACAGGTGTGAGGTGATATCATCTCATAGTAGTTTTAATTTGCATTTATCTGATGATTAGTGATGTTGAACATTGTTTTCATGAACTAGCTGGCTGTTTGTATGTCTTTGTAGAAATGTCTGTTCAGGTCATTCACTCTTTTTTTTTCCTTTTTGAGATGGAGTCTCACTCTGTTGCCCAGGCTGGAGTGCAGTGTCGTGATCTGGGATCACTGCACCCTCCACCTCCCAGATTCAAGCGATTCTCCTACCTCAGCCTCCCCAGTAACTGGGACTACAGGTGCATGCCACCATGCTGGCTAATTTTTTGTATTTTTAATAGAGACGGGGTTTCACTGTGTTAGCCAGGATGGTCTTGATCTCCTGACCTTGTGGTCCACCTGCCTTGCCCTCCCAAAGTGCTGGGATTACAGGTGTGAGCCACCACACCCGGCCAATTCACTCATTTTTGATCAGGTTATTTGTTTTCTTGCTATTGAGTTGTTTGAGTTCCTTACATATTTTGGATGTTAATCCTTTATCAGATATATGGTTTGTAAATATTTTCTCCTACTCTGTGACTTGTCCCTTCACTTTGTTCACCTGTTTCCTTTGCTCTGCAGAAGATTTTTAGGTGGATGCCATCCCACTTGTCTATTTTCATCTGTGCCTTTGGGGTCATATCCAAAAAATCATTGCCTAGTCTAATGTCATGGAGCTTAACCTCTGTGTTTTCTTCTAGTAGTTTTATAGTTTCGGGTCTTATATTTAAGTCTTTAATCCATTTGGAGTTGATTTTTATATATGGTATGAGATAAAGATGCAATTTCATTCTTCTGCATGTGGATGTTCATTTTTGCCAGCAACATTTATTAAAGAGGGTGTCCATTTCCCATTGTGTGTTCTTGGCACCTTTGTAAAAAAAAATAAGTTGACTATTAATGTGTGGGCTTCTGGGATTTCTATCCTGTTCCATTGGTCAGTGTGTCTATTTTTATGCTAGTACCATGCTGTTTTGATTTTGATAGCCTTAAAATATACAGTCATATAGCATATAACAACATTTTGGTCAGCGATGGATCACGTATACAGTGGTGGTCCCATACGATTATAATGGAGCTAAAGAATTCCTGTTGCCTAGCGACATTGTAGGTGTTGTAACATAGTAAGGCAACATATCACTCAGGTGTTTGTGGTGATGCTATTGTAACCAAACCTACTGTACTTACAGTTGTATAAAAGTGTAGGACATATACTTATGTAAAGTACATAATACTAGATAATGATAAGCAATTATGTTACTGGTTTTTATATTTACTGATATATATGATTTTTATACATATATATATATATATTTTTTTTTTGGAGACAGAGTCTCCCTCTGTTACCCACGCTAGAGTACAGTGGCTTCATCATAGCTTACTCTGCAGCCTTGAACTTCTGGATTCAAGTGATCCTCCTGCCTCAGCTTCCTGAGTATCTGGGACTACAGGTGTGTGCCACATGCCTGGCTAATTTAGATTTTTTTTTTTTTTTTATGTGGAGACAAGGTCTCACTGTATGGCCCAGGCAGCTCCTGAACTCCTAGGCTCAAGCAATCCTTCTGCCTTGGCCTCCCAAGCCAGTGTATATTATACTCTTTGTTATTTTAGAGTTTCTTCTTTTCACTTATTTTTAAAAAAGTTAACTGTTAAGCAGCCTCAGGCAGGTCCTTCAGGAGGTATCCAGAAGAAGGCATGTTTATTATAGGAGATGACAGCTCCATGCTTGTTATTGCCCCTGAAGACCTTCCAGAGGAACAAAATGCGGAGGAGGAAGACAGTGATATTGATGATCCTTATTCTGTGTAGACCTAGACTAATGTGTGTGTATGTGTCTTAGTTTTTAACAAGAAAGTTTAAAAAGTAAAAAAAAAATGAGTAAAAGAACTGAAAAATAGAAAAAAGCTTATAGAATAAGGATATAAAGAGATCAAATATCTTTGTAAAGCTGAACCTGTATTTGTGTTTTAAGCTATGTGTTATTAAAAAGAAGAAAAAAGTTAAAAAAATGTAAAAAGTTTATAAAGTAGAAAAGTTACAGAAAGCAAGGTGATGTCAGCAAAACAGCAGAATAGAAGATCCTCTGGCATCACTCTCCCTACAAAAATACAACTAGAAATAATTTAAAAACAAGAATACCACCCTGAATAAACCAGAACTTGGAGGAGAAGCTGAGAAACCCCATAGACTCACAGGATCGAGATAAGCCATGACTGGTAAGAGAAAAAGTCATTTCAGTCTGTGCCACTTCCTTCCCCAAGCTGGCATAGTGCCACTCACAGAGAATTTTTCTAGACCTATGGCTTATAGGGTGATAGGAGGGAATTGGAGGCGGACATCCATTCTTGCCACTGGTCTGGAATCTTTGTGAGAAGCCTACTCCAGATGCACTCCATAGGAACCATGGGGAATACCAGGAGGGTTGTACCATCTGGGGGTGAATTGGGGGCACACAGGGGCAACTGAGCACAGTGACTGGTGTGCAGATCTTGGTGGCTCTTTAGCTCTCCAGTCAGCAGGGACGCCATGTTGAAGAGACAGGCCAGTGCCATAGTGCTGCAAGGGGCACAGTTCACGGAAAGGCTGGAATACCTAGCTGCATTTTCCACAAAGCCTAGGCATTTGAACCAAGCCTTCCCCTGACCTAGAAATAACTAAGAGGCTGGGATTAAGTTCTGGTGCCCATTTATGTTTTTCCTAGATTAGGAAGCAATAACAGAACAGTAATATAGTTCTGGGGTAAAGTTTTAGTTCTGATGCTCACTACAAGTTCTGCGCAGAATGGGAAACAATGACAAGCCAGCGTTTAAGTTCTGATATGAAGAAGTAAAGGTATAACACCACCAAAGAACACCTGCAAAAACTAGAAGAGGTAGCTCTCTCCTTAAATGTGCAGGCATCAACAAAAAGACACAAGGATTGTGAAAACTCAGGGAAATATCATACCACCAAAAGATACTAACAAAACTCTAGCAGTGGACCCAGAAGCATTGAAGATCTATGAAATGTCTGATAAAGAATTCAGAATAAGGCCAGGCATGGTGGCTCATGCCTGTAATCCTAGCACTTTGGGAGTCTGAGGTGGGCAGATCACTTGAGTTCAGGAGTTCGAGACCAGCTTGGCCAACATGGTAAAACCCAGTCTCTACTAAAAGTACAAAAATTAGCCAGTTGTGGTGGTAGGCACCTATAGTTCTAGCTACTCAGGAGGCCGAGGCAGGAGAATCACTTGAACCCAGGAGGCAAAGGTTGCAGTGAGCCAAGATTGTGCCAGTACACACCAGCCTGGGTAATAGAACAAGACTCTGTCTCAAAAAAAAAGAAAAAAAGAATTCAGAATAACTGACTTAAATAATTTCAGGGAGTTGTTTTGCCTGCTGCCATTCATGTAAAATAAGACTTTCTCTTCCTTGCCTTCTGTCATGATTGTGAGGCCTCCCTAGCCATGTGGAGCTGTGAGTCCATTAAGCCTCTTTTTCTTCCAGTCTTGGGTGTGTCTTTATCAGCAGTGTGAACACTTACACTGTAAATTGGTACCAGTAGATTGTGTTGCTGCCATAGATACCCAAAAATGTGGAAGTGACTTTGGAACTGGGTAATAGGCAGGGGTTGGAACAGTTTGGAGGGCTCAGAAGAAGACAGGAAATGTGGGAAAGTTTGGAATTTCCTAGAGAAATTTTGCCCAAAATGCTTTGCCCAAAATGCTGAAAGTGATATGGACAACAAAGTCCAGGCTGAGGTGGTCCCAGATGGAAATGAGGAACTTGTTGGGAACTGGAGCAAAGATGCCTCTTGTTATGTTTTAGAAAAGAGACCAGTGGCATTTTTCACCTGCCCTAGAGATTTGTGGAACTTTGAACTTGAGAGAGATGATTTAGAGTATCTGGTGGAAGAAATTTCTAAGCAGCAAAGCACTTAGGTGACTTGGGTGCTGTTAAAGATATTCAGTTTTATAAGGGACGCAAAACATCAAAGTTCAGAAAATTTGCAGCCTGACAATGCAATAGAAAAGAAAATCCCGGTTGAGCGTGGTGGCTCATGCCTGTAATCCTAGCACTTTGGGAGGCCGAGGCAGGTGGATCACAAGGTCAGGAGTTTGAGACCAGCCTGGCCAATATATTAGTAGAAGGAAAGAAATAATAAAGATCAGAGCAGAAATGAATGAATTTGAGACTAAAAAAATTACAAAAGATCACCCTGAAACTATTGCTTTTAATTACATATTCTGGGACCTTATTGTATATTATGTAGAGTTTCAAACAAAAGTATTTTTGTAGGAAGATTATTACTATCATAAAATAGTATTTCTTCAAAATTGTTACAGTAATTGTTTGTTCCTTCATTAATTATATAGTTATATAAAACTTTTGCAGAAGATGCTGATACATCACTGAGAGCCATGATTTGTTCAGAGTGATATTTGTAATTATGGAAATACAAAGTACAAAGTTAATATTTGACATCTCTTTGAAAGCATGTTACAGAAACACTGACTTTTGCTTTAAGTAAAGATAAGCTGACTTAAAAAATCAATGAATTTAAAAGTTGTTTTTTTTAAAATATGAAAATCAACAAACCTTTGGCCTAGAGTAAGAAAAAAGAGAGAAGACCCAAATAAATAAAATCAGAGATGAAAACATTACAACTCATAACCACAAAAATACAAAGGATCATTATAGAATCTCATGAAAAACTATATGCCAACAAATTGAAAAACTTAGAAGAAATGAATAAATTCCTATATACATAACCTATCAGCATTGAACCATGAAGAAATAGGAAACCTGAACAGACTAATAGTGAGTTATGAGATTGAAGCAGCAATCAGAAGTTCCCCAACAAAGCTCAGGACCCAATGTCTTCACTACTAAATTCTAACAAATGTGTAAAGAAAATCTAATACCATTTGTATTCAAACTATTTCAGAAAATTGAGGAGGGAATACTCCAAACTTGTTCTACAAGGCTAGCATCACTTTCACACCAAAACCAGGCAAAGTCATAACAAACAAACAAAAAAAAAACAGAAAACTACAGGCCAATATCCCCAATGAACATAGATGCAGAAATCTTCAACGAAACAGTAGCAAACCAAATTCAACAACACACTGAAAAGATCATTTAGCACAATCAAGTGTGATTTACACCAGGGATGCAAGGATGGTTCATAATATGTAAATTAATAAATGTGACACATCTGATTAACAGAATCAAGAATAAAAATTGTATGGTCATTTCAATAGATACTGAAAAAGTATTCAATAAAATTTAACATCCCTTCATGATAAAAACTCTGAACAAACTGAGTATAGAAAGAAAATACCTGAAATCAATAAAGACTGTATATGACCAAACCACAGCTAATAATTTATCAGTTCTAACAGTTTTTTTGGTGGAGTCTTTAGGTTTTCCTAAATATAAGATCATGTCATCTGTGAAAAGGGATAAATTGGCTTTCTCCTTTCCAATTTGGATGTCCTTTATACAAAACCAGCATGCAAAAATCAGTAGTATTTTTATACACCAACAGTGAACAATCTGAGAAATTGAGAAAGTAATCCCATTTACAACAGCTACAAGAATATAAAACACCTAGGAATAAATTTAACCAAAAAAAAAAAACCTAGGAAAAAATTTAACCATTTTTTATAATGAAAATGATAAAATATGAAGAACGAAATCAAAGAGGACAAAACAAATGGAAAGATGTCCCATGATCATGTATTGGGAGAATTAATATTGTTGAAGTGTTCATACTGCCCAAAGTGATCTATAGATTCAATGCAATCCCTCTCAAAATACCAATGACATTCTTTACAGAATAGGAAAAAAATTCTAAAATTTTTATGGACCCACAAAAGACTCTGAATAGTCAAACGAATTGTGAGCAAAAATAACACAGTTGAGGGCATCACACTTTTTGACTTCAAAATATATTACAAAGCCATAATAACCAGAACAGCATGGTACTGGCATTAAAATGGACACATAGACCAATGGAACAGAATAGAGAACTCAGAAATAAATCCATACATTTACAGCCAATTGATTTTCAACAAAGGCTCCAGAAACATACATTGTGGAAAGGACAGCCTCTTTAATACATGATACTGGGGAAACTATATCCATATGCAGAAGAATGAAACTAGATCCCTATCTCTCACCATATACAAAAACAAAATAAATGCATTAAAGGTTTAAATGTAAGACTTGAAACTATGAAACTGCTAGAGGAAAACATTGGGGAAATACTTGAGGACGTTGGTCTGGGCAAAGATTTTTTTTTTTTATTATGCTTTAAGTTCTAGGGTACATGTGCACAACGTGCAGGTTTGTTACATATGTATACATGTGCCATGTTGGTGTGCTGCATCCATTAACTCATCATTTACATTAGGCATATCTCCTAATGCTATCCCTCCCTCTTCCCTCCACCCCACGACAGGCCCCGGTGTGTGATGTTCCCCATCCAGTGTCCAAGTGTTCTCATTGTTCAATTCCCACCTATGAGTGAGAACATGTGGTGTTTGGTTTTCTGTCCTTGTGATAGTTTGCTCAGAATGATGGTTTCCAGCTTCATCCATGTCCCTACAAAGGACATGAACTCATCCTTTTTTATGGCTGCATAGTATTCCATGGTGTATATATGGGTCTGGGCAAATATTTTTTTGGATAAGACCCCAAAAGCCCAGGCAACAAAAGTGAAAATAGACAAATGAGATTACATTAAGTTAAAAAGCTTTTGCACAGCAAAGGAAACAACAGAGTGAAGCAACAACCTACAGTATGGAAGAAAATATTTACAAACTCTCCATCCACAAGGAATTCATAACCAGAATAGATAAGGAACTCAAACAATTCAATAGCAAAATAATGAATAATCTGATTTTAAAAATGAGCAAATGACCTGAATAACTTCTCAGAAGAAGACATACAGGGCTAGGTGCAGTGGCTCACGCCTGTAATCCCATCACTTTGGGAGGCTGAGACGGGTGGATCACCTGAGCTCAGGAGTTCGAGACCAGCCTGGACAACATGGTGAAACCTCATCTCTAAGAAAAATACAAAATTAGCCAGGCGTGGTGGTGCGTGCCTGTAACCCCAGCTACGAGGAAGGCTGAGGCAGGAGAATCACTTGAACCCGGGAGGCGGAGGTTGCAGTGAGCCGAGATTGCACCATTGCACTCCAGCCTGGGCAACAAGAATGAAACTCCATCTCAACAGAAACAAACAAACAACAACAAAAAAGAAGACATACAAATGGCCAACTCTATATGAAAAAATTCTTATCGCTAATCATAAGGGAAATGCAAATCAAAACCACAATGTGATATTTTGCCCCAGTTAAAATGGCTATTCTCCAAAAGGAAAAGTAACAGATGCTAGTGAGGGTGTGGAGAAAGGGAGAAGCCAGTGCACTGTTGGTAGGAATTTAAATTAGTACATCCATTATGGAAACAGTATGGAGGTTCCTCAGAAAACTAAAAATAGTCTACTGTATGATCCAGCAATCCCACTGCTGGATATATATCCAAAAGAAAAGAAAAGAGATACCTGCATTCCCATGTTTATTGCAGCACTATTCACAATAGCCAAGATATGGAATCAACCTAAGTGCCCATCAATGGATGAATGGATAAAGAAAACGTGGTAAATATACACAGCGGAATATTATTCAGCCATAAATGACAATGAAATCCTGTCATTTGCAGCAACTTGGGTGGAACTGGAGGTCATTATCTTAAATAAGCCAGGCACAGAAAGACAAATATTGCATGATTTTACTCATGTGGGGGATAAACAAGTTAATGCCATGGAGGTAGAGAGTAGACTGATGGTTCCAAGGAGCTGAGAAGGGTAGGGTAGGGGATGATGAAGAGAGATTGGTTAGTGAGTACAAAAATATAGTTAGATAGAAGGAATAAGTTCTAGTGTTTGATAGCACAGTAGGGTGACTATAGTTAACAGTAATTTATGTTATATTTCAAAATAGCTAGAAGACAAAATTTGGAATGTTTCCAGCATAAAGAAATGATAAATGTTTGAGGTAATAGATAGCCTAATTACCCTGATTTGATCATTACACGTTGTGTGAATATATCAAACTCTCACAGGTACTTCATAAATATGTGCAATTATCATATATCAATAAAAAGTTACAGTAAGCTAGAGTTAGTTTATTATTGAAGAAAAAGTTTTAAAAATAAATTTAGTGTAGCCTAAGTGTACAAGTATTTGTAAAGTGTACAGTAGTATGCAATAATGACCTGTGCCTTCCCATTGACTCACCACTGACTCACTGTTGTACCCAGAGTATCTTCCTGTCCTGCAAGCTGCGTTCATGGTAAACGCCCTATACAGGTGTATCATTTAAAAAATATTTTATCTGTGTTTTTACTGTACCTTTTCTATGTTTAGATACACAAATACCATTGTGTTACAGTTGCCTACAGTATTTAATACAGTAAAATGCTGTACAGGTTTGTAGCCTAGGAACAAGAGGCTACACCACATAGCCTGTGTGTGTAGTAGGTTGGACCATCTAGGTTTGTGTAAGCGCACTCTATGATGTTTGCACAGTGATAAATTACCCAATGACACATTTCTCAAATGTATTCCCATTGTTAAGCAACACATGACTGTATTTTGAAATTAGAAGGTGTGATACCTCTGGCTTTGTTCCTTTTGCTCAAGATTGTGTTGGTCATTCATATCTCTTCTTGTTTTGAAGTTATTTCTAGGCATGTCTTACCTTCCTAACTAGACCTTTATGTTTCTTGAGACCAAAGCCTATGACGGATGAGTCTGCTTCTTTCACTGTGCCTAATACAGTCCCTTGCACATGGTAGGCTCTTAATATAAATTTCTTAAACTAATTTATAAGTTAATTGGTGATGGCTAGATTGCCCTGAAAGAGTACTTAGTAATCTTTAAACAAATGCATCAGGGGACTGATATGCATATAAATACTTTGTAACATTAGTAATCTTAAATTTGTATTTTCCTTCAAAGGGATACTAGTTGATTGGGATATTTATATTTTGTTTTGCCCAGTTTAGTGACACTGATTCACAGAGATTATTTTAGATTCATAAATGGTGCTGTCATTTCTATTTTTGCCTCTCTTTCAAAGGTTTGCATGCTCATTTAGCTGTAAAAAAGGATGAAAAAAACAAATCAGCACCCTCGCTGGTTGTTGATTCCCAGTAGAAAGAAATAGATTTGAAAGCATGTCTAGGTAATGGATTTATTTTGATTGTTTTGGGTTTTCCAAGTGCATGTGGCTTCAGATGAGGTTGGAATAATCCCACAAAGAATTTCCTTATTCATTGGTTCATTTGGACTTACACTTCTGGTAGACAGCTTCCTATTTGTAAGTATTTATTAAAAACCATTTCCCTTTGAGAAGTTGTGCCCTTCACTTCTCTCTGAATAAACATTTGAAAAGCTTTTGGATTGCTCTTCAATCTGTGACTGTAAGTAGGACCATGTCATGTTTTTAGCTGATGCAGTTTTTAGAATATTTCTTATTGGAATAACATTATCTCAGGGCAATATTTAAATATAAGAGGGAGTGATTTATTTCTCATAGAAACATTTGTCTCTAAGGACAACTAAAACAAAGTACAGTAGCAGAATAATGTGTAAACATTTATAATTGACTTAGTATTTGTAATTTATCTAACATTATGATTTTGGCTAGAAGCATTTTAAAAATAAGTCTCTTTTAGTTATATTGTTTTCCCCCATGCATAAGTGGTAGGTTCTTTAAAGGGAAATAGTTTGGGAATTCCATATCTTTATGATTAACTATTGTTCTTAAATTTTAACCCTGGAATAATATATGGTTCTATAGAAAACAATGAGTATATGTCAATTATCAGAGGCTCTATTTCTTTGAATATACAGTTCACTTTCCTTACAAAATTATTACGTAGATAGTAAAACAATTGAAAAATTTAAAAAGCTATAAAGAAAAAATAAAATTTACTCATAATTTTCTTTTGAGAAACAATCATTACTATTCTAAGTATTTGTTAATAAAATCAATCTGTAGCTACATGACAGTTAAGGATACATGTAAATATGGAATATATATACATGTATTTTATATATTATATATATCTATCTATCTATATATCTATCTATATATATATATAAAATTTCCACTTGGGATAGTTTTCATATTAGATTAAATCGGGAATGCCAGAGTCTTATAAGTGGGAGTTGAACAATGAGAACACATGGACACAGGAAGGGGAACATCACACACCAGGGCCTGTTGGGGGATGGGGGGCTATGGGAGGGATGGCATTAGGAGAAATACCTAATGTAGTTGACAGGTTGATGGGTGCAGCAAACCACCATGGCACATGCGTACCTATGTAACAAACCTGCACATTCTGCACATGTATCCCAGAACTTAAAGTGTAATAAAAAAATGGAAAAAAATCGTTTAGTATTATTTTGAACTGGCAATTGTGAATTACTATTTAAAAAATCACATAGGCATTTTAACCTTTTCTAGTTGCATTTTTCACACAATGAGTGTTTTCTTTTATATTTTTAGTTTTTGTGAGTAGGTAGTAGGTGTATATTTATGGGGTCCATGAGATATTTTGATACATGCATGCAATGTGTAATACGTCATGGAGAATGGGGTATCCATTCCCTCAAGTATTTATCGTTTGTATTACCGATAATCTAATTACCCTTTTAGTTATTTTAAAATGTACAATTAAGTTATTATTGACTATAGTCACCCTGTTGTGCTATCAAATAGTAGGTCTTATTCATTCCTTCCATTTTTTTATGTACCCATTAACTATTCCCATCTTCCCCCTACCACCAACAACCCTTCCCACCCTCTGGTAGCCATCCTTCTACTTTCTATGTCTATGAGTTCAGTTGTTTTGATTTTTAGATACCACAGATAAATGAGAACATGTGATGTTTGTCTTTCTGTGCCTGGTTTATTTCACTTAACATCATAATCTCCAGTTCGATCCATGTTGTTGCAAATTACAGAACCACAGTGAGTATTTTCTAAAGAGTATTTAAATTTTACTTACTTGGTTTTGACTTGTAAATTTGAAATACCTTGGTTTATCAACGAATGTGGCCAAATAAAATAATAGTGTTTTAATTCCCATAGTTAAAAATATATTTTTGAGCTCTTAATCACTGCAGACATTTGAAATGTTTTCACCTGCTGATTTGAGTGACAGTTAAATGGTGAGTATGTGTCCCTCTTTTAGATTCCTTGGAAAACCATAATCATAGGGCAAGATCCTTAATGGACATGTGATTTTTCATCTCTTTGGTCATATTTGCCACCCTAGGGGAATGAAATGAATGAGTAGATAAATATTTTGAGAACAAAACAGAGTCTGCATTGGGTGTCATCAAAGTGATGGAGATAATAAGAAGCTATAAAAAGTGAAAACCAGGCCAGGCGCAGTGGCTCATGTCTATAGCCCCAGCACTTTGGGAGGCTGAGGCGTGTGGATTGCTTGAGCCCAGGAGTTCAAGACCAGCCTGGGCAACATGGCGAAACCCTGTTTCTACAAAAAATACAAAAATTAGCTGGGTGTGGTGGTGTGTACCTGTAGTCCCAGCTACTCAGGAGACTAAGGTGGGAGGATCACTTGAGCCTGGGGAGGTAGAGGTTGCAGTGAGCTGAGATCGCGCCACTGCACTCCAGCCTGGGTGACAGAGTGTCTTAAGAAAAAAGTGCAAGCTAAATCTTTTCATTTATTAAAATTCATTAATTCATTCAGCAGGTATTTTTGCATCATTCAAGCATATTTGATCATGTGCTTGGTATTCTTTTAGGTCAATGTTTCTCAGTGTTGGCCCTATTGACATTTTGGAGTGGCTAATTCTTTCTTGTGGTGCAGCCGTACGCATTTTGGATGTTTGGCAGCATCCTTGGTTTCTTACCCTCTAGATACCACTAGCACTCCTCTAGTTGTGACAACTAAAAATGTCCCCAGACATTGCCAGCCATCCCCTGGGAGGCAAAATCACTTCCATTGAGAACCACTGTTTTAGATGACAAACATTTTAAAAGCAATTTTTTTGAATGTATTTTGTGTTGTTTCCCTATTTCAGATTTGTACATGTTCCATGTGATTTTTGTCTGTCAGTATTTCCTGGTCAGTGCCCTATCTGAAAATTGACTTAGGTTTCGTAATGACATATGGAACTAGCCACATTTATCCTAGAAATATTGAAATAAACCCTTATATTTTAAAACTAATAGTTGATTTAATCGTGATTCTGTAACATTTATGACATCCTGAATCAAAGAACCTACTATTTCTTGATCTTTTGAAAAGTACTTTGTACCTGTGCGCAAATTCTTACAAAGAAACCTTCTAACGCTTATTTTTCCTCCTTTAAAAATTATCCTATTCATCTTTTGTTTTAAAGGCTCTGTAACTTATTGGTACTGCATAAAAATTCCATTATTATAGAGACTGTTCTCTTTGCTTCTCTGCTGCATCTTCTTCTGAAGTTATGAGAGATGTGAAACATAGTCTGAAAATTCATTCAAAGCTTTAAAACTTATTATATCCAGGAGAGACAGATTTAAGATTGCTGAGGTTTCTGGTTGAAGTACTTCAAGCAGAAATCCATACTCCATTAGACTGTCTAACATTGTGACCTTAATTTTTCAGATATTTTGCTCTTTAAATTGAAAGTAGTATTTTAATACAATTTAAGTCTTTTGAAGGGGCTTGTAGTACCACAGACATAAGTTGTGAAACGTTTGAACAAATGAAAAGTAAAATAGCAACGAATTTAGGACTATATCGTTTTATATGTTTTAAATTTCAAAATATATAGTGATATAAAGATATGTATGGGACATACTTTATGCACTGGAGTTGGGGGAAAAGCTATTTAGTAAGGAGTTGTTCATACTGTACTTAAACAGAATTTCTTTCATTGGATATTTTTCTTGGCATTGCCTAAAGAGTTTCTGATTAGGAGTGGTTGTTAAGTTCTCTGAAGTTGGAAAATTTACTTTGTATAAAACCATGGTCTAGGTGAAATGAAAATCTACCTGGACAATAGCTACTGAGTTATCTTGCTTCAACAGATAAAGCAGGAAATGTAAAACTGTAAAACTGTATTATAGTACTGAGTCATGAAACTGAGAACTATTTTTTAAAAATCCTCTTTGGAAAAGGAGAGATGAAAAGCCTCTTGTTCTTTTATTAGTAAATTAGGTCAGTTTTTAAATAATATGTTCATTGAAATGTACACATTTCTCAAGTAATGATATAATTTAATTCAATTTATATTTTAAAGGCATAATATCTGAACTGAATTCTTTAGAGGTCCTTAATTGCTTCATCTATTTTCCATTGTAAAATGTTGTTTCAAATCTAAATTTAAAAAATGTGTTATGTATATTTGAGGTTTACAACATAATGTTATGAGATATATATATATATATATATATATATATATATATATGGTAGTATAGTGAAGCCGATTCACATATCTCATCTCACATAATTACTTTTTCATGACAAGAGCAACTAAAATTTAGTTATTTAACTAAAATCTCTAATATAATACAATTTGATTAACTTTAGTCCTCATGTTGTATATTATCTCTAACTTTTCCACCCTACATATCTGGTATTTTGAATCCTTTGATCTACATCTCTTTGTTTCCTCTCCCGCCCCCTGCCCATCCATGGTAGCTACTGTTTTGTGCTCTGTGTATTTGAGCTCTTTTCTTTTTAAATATTCCATGTATAAGTGAGAGCCTGTGATGTTTTTCTTTCTGTGTCTGTCTTTTTTCACTTAGCATAATATCCGCTAGGTTTGTTTTGTAGCAAATGGCAGGATCTACTTCTTTTTTAAGGTTGAATAATCCTGTGTGTATATGCGTGTGTGTATACACACTACTGTTTCTTTTTAAAATTTTATTTGTCTTTTTTTTAAAGACTGGGTCTTGCTCTGTTACCCAGGCTAGAGTGCAGTGGTATGATCATAGCTCATTCAAACTTAGGCGATCCTCCCACCTCAGCCTCCCAAGAAACTAGAACTACAGGTACACCCCACCACACCTGGATAATTAAATTTTTTTTTTTTTTTGTAGAGATGGGGTATCACTATGTTGTTTGCCTGGTCTCAAACTTCTAGCCTCAAACGATCCTCCCACCTTGGCTTCTCAAACCACTGGGATTCCAGGCATGAGCTACCACACCTGGCCAACAGTTTATTTATCTAGTCATTCGCTGACAGACATTTAGGTTGTTTTCATATCTTGGCTATTGTGAATAATGCGGCAGTCAACATGGGAGTGCATATATATTTATGAGGTGAGCAAAAGGTCTTCTCTTTTGGGTATACACCCAGAAGAGGGATTGCTGGGTTGTATGATAGTTCTATTTTAATTTTTTCAGAAACCTCCATACTGTTTTCCATAATGGCTGTACCAGTCTACATTCCCACCAACAGTGCGCTAAGGATTTCAGGCCTAAATTGATCATATAATCTTTCAGTTTGTGGCTCACTGAAGGATGATACATCAAATATTATTTATTTATCTATAGAAGCTTAGCATTTACATTAGCTCCTATTTGTGTACTACAGTTATGAGTTAGTTATTAAGGGTGTAATGTAACCTCACTGAGTTCCTTTATGTATATTCATGATAGTTAAATGCCAAATAAATCATATGGCTATCTTAATGCCAAGTAATTATTGTATCAGTTGCTAAGGGGCATTCTTTATGATGAAGAAGCAATTTCAGGTAGATTCTCCAAATCTTTTGCTATCCTGCTGCAGTCCAAAACTATTGGGTTGTTTACTCTTATTTATTGGTATTGATGTTTTAGGGGTGCTCCATTGTCTCAGATTAAAAGTGAACAGATGCCTACCTGTTTGTAGGACATAGCCTGTTTTTGCTGAGACTTTGGTGGTGTCTCTAGGTCAAGTATTTCATCTTCATGTTGGCCAGCTGGCTTGCTCCCTTACCTTATTCACTGATACACTGATTCTTAAATGATCACTCATGGCCTCATCAAACCAGGGCAAGAGAGATTCATCACCTCACTGAGGGAACATTTTGAGATGCAGCACAGTGTCAGAGATTGCCTTTAAGCCCCTAGAGAAACGGGCTTGATAGCAATGTAAGTCTCTATGATAATGGGCTAGGTGAGAATCTTAATTTTTACTTGGTTTTAAATTTTTGTTTTTTAACAAAGTTATCTACAATTTTTTTTTTCAGAAAGCCATTATTGTTTTTTTTTTCTCCCTCAGAATACCTTTTCTGTAAACTTTACAGGTTGTATAACAGTAAAATCCTCTGGCTAGAGCTGATACTTCTCGGATAGGTTACATATCAAGGGACGAAGAGATTCTGGACAAATCTTAAATTTACAAAACCCAGTTTATATTATCAGTAATATTTGAAAACATTTCTCTTAGTTTTTAGACATCCTTCTGTTGTCAGAAAGGTTAATTGGCCAGATAGCAGTGGTTCATTGGCCTGTAATTATCATCCGAGACAAGCAAGTTCTGGACCCTTGACTTTTAGGAAGTCCTCCTGTTAGGAGATCATAGCTCCATATTCTTTCCCTTTTTGACATTTTAAAAAAGTAGCTGACATCCTGTTTATCTTTCATTCTTTAGAGACATGCATATGTGTTTGTGTTCATTCATTCAACAAGCATTCATTGAGCACTAGACACTTGGGTAGGAAAGAACACATCTTGTTAGGTTAGGTTGCTCTGCCAAATTCATGTAAAATTGCCTGTCTTCTTGAGCCTTTTGTTTTTCTAAAAATATGCCTGCTACTGGCTTTTTTCTTTAGTTAGTGGCAACAGAGTAATCTTTTATGATACCTATGATGACTAAAATGACAAAATTCACCCTAAAATTTCCCTGTACAGGAAAACAATGACATGTTTACACAAATAAAGCTACAGTAATACATTACTGGGGGCATGATGGCATAGTGATTTCAACAGCATGGACTTTGGAGGCAGACGGTTTGGATTCATATTCTAGCTTTACCATTTACTAGTTGTGTGACTGCAGGCAAATTATTTAACCTCAGTTTCCTCATTTGTAAAATTCAGATAATTATAGTGCCTACTTCATAGGGTTGTTTTAAGTATTAAATGAGTTAATATGTATAAAATACTCATTATAGTGCCTGACACATCATGCTATTTAAGTATTAGCTTTTGTTATTGTTACTCCTTTTTTTTTGGCTACTGTCTGGCTCTGCCACTGAGGCTGGAGTGCAATAGCACATTCTTGGCTCAGTGCAACCTTTGCCTCCCACGGCTCAAACCATCCTCCTAGCTCAGCCTCCTGAGTAGCTTCGACTACAGGTGCACGCCACCATGCCCAGCTAATTTCTTGTATTTTTGGTAGAGACGAGGTTTCGCCATGTTGCCCAGTCTGGCCTTGAATGCCTCGCTCAAGCAATCCTCCTGCCTCAGCCTCCCAAAGTGCTAGGATTACAGGCATGAGCCACCATGCCTGGCTCCTAAATTTTTTTTTACTCAAGAAAACTTCTGATTCATTAGTTACTTATCCGTTTTATTTATTTATTATTATTTAAAAAAAATTTTTTTTGAAACAGAGTCTCACTCTGTTCCCCAGGCTGGAGTGCAGTGGCATGATCTCGGCTCACTACAACCTCCACCTCCCTGGTTCAACCTCCCATATTGGCCAGGCTGGTCTTGAACTCCTGGTCTTGATCCAGCTGCCTCGGCCTCCCAAAGTGCTGGGATTACAGGTGTGAGCCACTGCGCTTGGCACGTGTCCATTTTAATCTCATGTTATTCTGAACAATAATATGTACTACAGAAAATCACTTATCATACCAAAAACCAGGGAAATCTCAGCTCGATTGAGAAAAGTCAATAACAGACACCAATATTGAGATGACAAAAGTGTTGGAATTATATGACAAGAACTTTAAAGCACCCATGGTAAAAAATGCTTCAGTGAGCAATTATGAACACACTTGAAACAAAATTTTAAAAAGGCGGGGCCGGGCATGGTGGCTTATGCCTGTAATCCCAGTACTTTGGGAGGCTGAGGTGGGAGGATCACTTGAGGCCAGGGGTTTCGGACCAGCCTAGGCAGCATAGCAAGACCCTGCCAGTCGTGGTGGCTCATGCCTGTAATCCTAGCACTTTGGGAGGCTGAGGTGGGCAGATCACCTGAGGTCAGGAGTTCAAGACCAGCCTGGCCAACATGGTGAAACCTCATCTCTACTAAAAATACAAAAATTGGCCAGGTGTGGTGGTGGGTGCCTGTAATTCCAGCTACTCGGGAGGCTGATGCAGAGAATCACTTGAACCCGGGAGGCAGAGGTTGCAGTGAACCGAGATGGAGCCACTGCACTCCAGCCTGGGTGACAGAGTGAGACTCTGTCTCAAAAAAAAAAAAAAACATTTTTTTTTAATTAGCTAGGTGTGGCAGTGCATGCCTATAGTCCTAGCTACTTGGAAGGCTGAAATAGGAGGATTGCTTGAGCCCAGGAGCTCAAGGTTGCAGTGAGCTATGATCATCCTGCCATTGTACTCCAGCCTGGGCAACAGAGTGAGACCTTGTCTCTTAAAACAAACAAACAAACAAACAAACAACAAAAAAAGAAAAGAAAAAAGGGAACATTTCAGCATAGAAATAGAAGATATGAAGAAGAACCAAATGAAATTTTAGTAGTGAAAAATACAACAATTGAATAAAAAACACTAGTATTTAGGTTCAGACTTGCTAAATTCCAGTTCAGTTGTTAAACAATAAAACTTCATAGCTGGTGCTTTATATTTCCTATTGTATTACATCATGAGCACATAATAGTTTCTGGTTGTCCTACTTTTAAGTGAGGCTAATAGTGATTAATTTGTTCAGGTGGTATCAGCCTGTTCCTTCCTTTGAGAAGTTCCTTGACCAATCTTCTCTTTATTCTTGGTGTTCTGAAATTTTACAATGATTATTGAGGTGGACCTTTTAAAAAATTAATTTTGCTGTGAAGTCTCTGGGCTCTTTCACTTTGGAAATTCATGTTCTTTTAAAAAATTTATACACATTGATGAGATACCTGTGAAATTTTGTTGCATGTATATAATGTGTATAGTAATCAAGTCAGGGTATTGAAGGTGTCCATCACCTGAGTACAATACATTTTTGTTAACTATAATTACCCTACTCTGCTATCAAACATTGAATTTATTTCTTCTATCTAACTGTATGTTTGTACCCTTTAATTCAGTTCTCTTCATCGTCCCTCCTCCCCACGTTCACCCTTTCCAGTCTCTGTTCTCTACCTTTCACTCTATACCTCCATGTGATCAAATTTTTAGCCCCCACATGTAAGTGAGAACATGCGATATTTGCCTTTTTGTGCCTGGCTTATTTCACTTAAGATAATGACTTCCAGTTATGTCTGTATTGCTGCAAAATGGTATGACTTTATTTTTTTTTATGGCCAAAGAGTATTCCATTCCAGTATTCCAGTATATATATACCACATTTTCTGTATCCATTCATCTGTTGAGGGACACTTAGGTTGATTCCATATCATTACTATTGTGAATAATGCTGCAGTAAACATGTGAGTGCAAGTATCCCTTTGATATATTGGTTTCTTTTCCTTTGGGTAGATACTGAGTCATGGGATTACTGCATTGATAGTAATTCTTTTTTAGTTTTAGTTTTTGAGAAATCTTCATACTGCTTTCCATAGTGGCTGTACTAGTTTACATTACCACCAACAGTTTATAAGAGTTCCCTTTTCTCTATGTCCTTGCCAACATCTATTATTTTTATTTTAATAATAGCCATTCTGATTGGGGTAAGATGATATCTCATTGTGCTTTTGATTTACATTTCTCTGATGATTAGTGATATTGAGCATTTTTTTACGTGTATTGGCCATTTGTAGCTCTTCTTTTGAGAAATGTTTATTCATGTCCTTTGCCCACCTTTTAGTGGGATTGTCTTTTCTCCTGTTGAATTGTTTGAGTTCCTTGTATATTCTGGATATTAGTCCCCTGTTGAATGAATAGTTTGGGGAGAGGTAATGGTCTGGCTGTGTAGAACCCAGTGATATTTTTGAAATTTTTGCATTGATTGGGAGAACTTAAACCTGTAAAGTGCATTAGTAACATTTTAGAAATAAGCCCAATAACTCAATATATGGACCATTAATACTTCTCATACTGAGGCTTAGAAAAAATCGGAAGACAGTACCAGACACTGTGGTGACACGTTCATACCCAGGCAGTCATGGCAAAATATCCATGTTCTCTCATCTGTTTTGTATAAAGGAAATATTTTTTCCTAAGACTCATCTCTGTACCAGGCTTAGGGATGACTTTCCATACTCTCTCTCCCCTTCTCTGACATCTTTCTAAGGTGCTTAGAGGACGTTATCATCCCAGGGGAATATTTTAACTCTTTATTCCTAAACATTTTACTTATGGTTTAACATTTTCCCAGAGACCGTGTGAAGTCCTTTCAATGGCAGCCTTTGATCTCCTTAAGATCAATAGGACTTTATAGAGGTATGCTTTCATTTATGAGTATTATAGATTGCAGTTCTCTAATTATAACAATTTCATTTTGGTGTGTCTTACGCCACTCAAAGCAGATAATGCCCACGGGAACCACAGATTTGTTTTCAATGGATGATTATTTAATATGTTACAAAGTTGAATCTAGTCATTTTTTATGCCTTAAAACAGTGAGTTCCAAATTTATTGACCCAGACCTCAGTATAAAAAAATTTACCTTGACACACACACACATACACACACACACACACACACACACACAAAGAGAGAGAGAGAGAAACATATGTAGCTGCTGGAACAAGTTTGAAGAAATAATACCCTTATGATCAATGTTATACTCTTATACTTTCTATTCTATTTAATTTAAAAATGTGTGCCCCCAAAATGACCTATAGTTTGTAAAACATTGCAGTGTGGTTCTTCCTATTTTTGGGGAGTAGAGTGGGTTAGGCTGTGGACTGTTTTGGGACTCTGATGAATGTACTGGAATCTGTTCTCAGAAAAATGCACGTATAAACAATTTTTTTTTTTTTGAGATGGAGTCTTGCTCTTGTTGCCCAGCCTGGAGTGCAGTGGTGCGATCTTGGCTCACTGCAAACTCTGCCTCCTGGGTTCAAGCGATTCTCCTGCCTCACCCTCCTGAGTAGCTGGGATTACAGGTGCCCGCCACCACACCAAGCTAATTTTTGTACTTTTAGTAGAGACAGGTTTTTGCCATGTTGGCCAGGCTGGTCTTAAACTCCTGACCTCAGGTGATCAGCCCTCCTCAGCCTCCCAAAGTGCTAGAATTACAGGTGTGAGCCACTGGGCCCAGCACATATACAGTTTGGGTGCATAAACATGGACTCTCTAGTTCTGAATGCTTCCATGCTAGATAAAATTTGAAATTACCTTGCTTTGTTGATACATTTCACTTAGCATGCCTGGACAAATATTATCAACGTAGAGCAGATATTCTGCCCCTCTTTCCTTTTGCTGTGTATTATTAATACAGGGTTACCAGAGAAACCATGTAATAAAACCACAAACAAAACCAGGTGATAAATAAAACTTTATTTTACATGTCAAGGTTAGAATTCTTGGGGGTCTTTATTTTTCCTGGATGTATAGTTGTCTTTATATTTGGGTTCAGTGCACATAGAACTGGGACAAACACTTGCTTCTGATATGACAGGAGCCATTGTGTCCTTTGCATAACTGCTCCAGTTCTTGGCATGTCAGTCCTTTAGCAACTGGAGGCTGATTCCTCAGTTATCTTCATTTTTGGTGGAAAAGTTTTATTTACTACTAGTCATCTTTCCTAATTGCTCTATACACCACCATCTGGTAATCAGAATGGAGCCACAACTCTGTAGGAATGTTTTGGAAGACTGGCTTTTTGTTGTGAACTTCTGCCTTCCCTCCCTTTTACTTTTCATGCTTTCTATCTTTCCTTTCTTAAATATTAATGGTGTTTTTTCTGTATGCCAGGCTTTGTTCATGCGGGACTGCAGTGGTGAGGAAAACTCCATGTCTGGGCATGCCTGGCTGATCTTCACCTCTTTCTTCTAGGACCTTCCTCTGACTCTGGGGTTAGTTCTCTGGTGCCACCTTCAGTGCTCTCTGTGGCAGTTCTGCTGCTCGCTTCTGGCTTTACTGGGTTTTGGTATTTAACTGTTGCTTACCCACACTGGAAATTTTCACCTGCAGTTTTTCTTCTGCCTAAGGTAACAAACATGTACACATATTTTCTTGTGCCATTTTTCTTTTGCCTAAAACAACAGACTTTTTTTCTTTTAAGTAATAATGTAAATATGCAAATCTTAAAATATAATTTCTGCTGTTGATATATTCTGGGCCACTATTTTGGAACTAACATCATGGGAAAAGGGTGTTAATGTGCAAAAATTACCTCAAAGTTTAGAGTTAGCCTCTTTGAAAGATGTTTTGACAATAAGGACATTTTTAACTGATAAAATGTTGGTTTATAGCATTTGAAACATTATTTGTATTCTTTCAAGAGCAGACATCAGCCTCAGAAATCTTGTGTACAAACATGACAGAATTGGTCTGTATTATACTCTGATAAAAATCACAAAATGGTTTTATTTTTCTACTTTTTTATGAGTGTGAAGCATTTGCATATTATTACAATAACTTCCATAGCCTTTGGAGCAAAATCTGATATATTAATGTCGCAGTTAAAAATGGGTGCATTACATTCATATTTTGTTGCAGTTATCCAACAGATTTTGAAAATAATCTTAAACCTTATATATTTTATAATCAGGGTTAGCAAATACACAGCATGCATGCTGCAAGTTAGCCTTTCAATGTGTGTAGGAGACATCTCTAATCAATTGCAACGTTGTTTCCTGCTGAGCTTGGGCAGTCTCACATCCTCTTCAACACAGTGATTTGGTTGTTGCTTAGTGCAGATAGCCTGTGCCATGAAAACTATTTGTCATATTAGTTTTGCAGCTTAACCAATGGAGTGAATATGTCAGCAGAATATCCAAAAAGCCTGCTTAAGTTTGGAAAAGGGAAAATATAATGAGGTATAAATTAGGTAGAATAAGGTAGTGGTTTAGTGCCTTTGGGCAAAGGGCCAGATGGCAAGTATTTTAGGTTTTTTGGGCTGTATGGTCTCTGCCATACCTACTCAACCCTGCCATTGTAGTGCAAAAGCAGAGATAGACAATAAGTCAATGAATAAACCTGGCCGTATTCCAACAAAACTTTATTTATAAAAGCAAGCGACAAGCCAGATTTGGCCACTGGGCCATAGTTTGCTAACTCCTGGTTTAAATCAGTGCTACTCAAAGTGAATGGTATGAATAAGTGGTGGTAACATCACATGTGTGCATGTTACCAATGTAGATCCCTGTTCTGTACTCCAAACTTACAGAATCAGTCTGGGATGGGGCCCAGGAATGTGTGTTTATTAGCTGGTGAGGTGATTCTGGGGCTCACTAAAATTGGAAAGTCCCTGGTTTAAATAATAATACACTTCTCTTCTTTAAAAGTTTCATAGACCCCAGCTGTGAAACTACCTGATGCATTTATTTAATGGCTGATCTTTAATCACTTTTCTTATCTTTTCTATGGCATTTCATCTATCCAAGTTTTCTACTTCTTGGGTCATGATTGGGAATTTATATTTTGCTAGAAAATTATTTCCTCTAGGCTTCATATTTGTTGCTGTGGTGGTTTTAAAACATTTCTGCAAAATTTTTGACATTCCTATCAAGATGTGAGTTTATGCCTACTTTCCTTGGGTCTAGGCAGGCTTATGACTGCTTCAACCACTGGAAGATGGCAGAAGTGATGCTGACTTCCAAGGCTGGTTCAGAAAAGGCTATGCAGCTTTTTCCCAGTTCTCTGGGAGGCTCACTCTGGGGAACTCAACTGCCATGTAAGAAGTCTGGGTCTTCCATGCTGGAGAGCCCATATGTAAGAATCCCCATTGATAGGCCAAGCTAAGCTCCCAGCTCAGCTCCTGCCATCTGCCAGCATCTGTTGACAGGCAGTTGGCATCTTGGATAAACAGTGTAATTTGAACTTTCACAAAGCTCCAACCCAGCTGTCATCTCAACGTAATCACATGACAAACCCAGCCTAGCTGAGCCCTTCCTGAATTCTTGACCTAAAGCATCTGTGAGCATAATAAAATAATTGTTTTAAACCACTAAGTTTTGGGGTAGTTTGTTATGTAGCATTTGTAAATAGCACACAAAATTGCAAGTATTATTGTCTTATAATTGCCTTAGTGTCTTTCTTACCTGTACTTATGTTTTTTTTATACTCCTAATCATTTATATATTTTTCTCTCAGTTTCCTTTAAGCAAAGTTGGGGGGGGTATTTATTTTATTAATCATTTCAAAGATCAGTTTTTAGATTTCTTCATTTTACAATTTGAGATGTTTAAGTTTTATTAATTGAAGATTTACCTTTATTCATTTTTTCCTTCCTACTTTCTGTGTATTTAATTTTTCCTTTCCTAGTTGCTAAAAGTGAGCACTAATTTTCTTTTTCATCTTTCTTGCCTCATAAAAAATGCTTTTGAGGCTAGGTGCAGTGGCCCGCGCCTGTAATCCTAACACTTTGCGGGGGCTGAGGCAGGCGGATCATCTGAGATCAGGAACTCGAGACCAGCCTGGCCAACATGGCAAAACCCTGTCTCTACTAAAAACAGAAAAATTAGCCGGGCTTGGTGGCAGGCGCCTGTGGTCCCAGCAACCCAAGAGAGGCTGAGGCATGAGAATCGCTTGAATCTGGGAGGCAGAGGTTGCAATGAGCCAAGATTGCGCCACTCACTGCCCTCCAGCCTGGGCGACAGAGCAAGACTCTGTCTCAAAAAAAAAAAAAAAAAAAAAAAAAAAAAAAAAAAAAAAAAAAAAAAAAGAATAAAAAAGAAATGATTTTGAAGCTTGAAGCTATAAGGTTTCCTTTAAGTTTGGCTTTCATGGCGTCCTATTAAGTTTGCTATGAAACATTTTCCTCTTCCTTGTCTTCTGTTTGTAATTTCAGTTTTTATATTCTTTTTATCACAGCATTTTGGAAGTGTTTCTAAATTTCCAAATAATTAAGTTTTTCTTTTTTATTCTTGGTGGTGGTGGTAGTAGATTTTTCCCCCTATTTTTCCAACATGTGTAATAAATACACATTTCTCCACTGGTACAAGAAAATAAAATTTCAACTATTTCCCCCACCAGGACCCTCTCTTCTTCCCTTACCAGTAAATTTCCTTTTACTTTAGAGTGCTTGTACTTCCTGTTTCGCCACCAGATACCTTTAAATGCTCTTTTGTCTGCTGTCTCCCCATGTCTGACCTTAATACTTATACCTCCTTCCTTAATACCTAAGTGTAAAAAAAACCAGTGCAGTAATTTTTGCCTGAGACTATTATTAGGTTTTTATTCCTTATTTTGCACCTACACTACACATTCTTATTCGATTTCAGGATACTGTGTGATGCTCTCCACATTCTCATCTTTATAGATGCAAAGCCTCTCTTCCATCCTAAGGAGCAGGCAGGACTTCACACACCTTTTCCGCCCCCTCTTGCACCAGCTCATCTGGGCCAGGAAGACCAGCATGTTCATTTAAAAACATCCAGCTCTGTCTGTTTTTTGGGGGAATATACTAATTTTCTCTTGCTCATGTAACTAATTACCACAAACTTAGTGGCTTAAAACAATATGAATGTATTATCTTATTGTTTTGGAGGTCAGAAGTCTGAAATCAGTTTCACTGGGCCAAAATGAAGGTGTCAGCATGCCTGTGTTCTTCCTTGGGGCTTTAGAAGAAAATCCATTGCTTTGCCTTTTTCAGCTTCTAGAAGCCACCTGCGATCCATGGTTTATGGTCCCTTTTTTTCATCTTTAACGAGTCTTTCTCACACTGTATCACTCTGAGACTCCTATTATAACATTTCCTACTATTAGCTTTGCCCTTTTTTTTCCTCCTTATAGGGATCCTTGCTTTTACTTAGGGTCCACCAGATAATCACATCAACAACAGCTTTTTGCCATGTAAGGAAACATATTCCCAGGTTCAGAGGATGAGCTTTTTGGGTATCTTAGGGGGAGGGAGGCATTATTATGTCTACCACAGAGGCCCATAAATCTCTCAAGACCAGGCTTTTCCTAGGAACCTTGAATTCTGATTCTTGTTCTGTGGCTTTTTGCCACTAGACCTCAATATATCCTTTGACTTAGCAGAGAAAAATTTGTCTTACACTAGTTTTCTCTGTGACCCCATAAGAGCAGAGGTTCTACTCACACTCTCTAGGCCCTACCTGCCTACTGGCCCAGGAACTAAAAGAGTTAGTTTGTTTGGAGTTAGGAGAAGCATCAGCAATTATGTTTTCAGGCTGCCATGTTCCTAGAATCTTTCTCTCTACACTGTAAATATTATTGATGAATAGATGGCCTCTTACACTAAATAGTTTTAGACTGTAGCAGATAAAACAGTTTAATGGTTAAGAACAAGACGGAATCAGAGTGTTGGGATTCAAACCCTAGTTTCGTTGTTTACTACATATGCGACCTTGGGCAAGCCGTATAGCCATACTGACTTAGTTTCCTCATCTGAAAAATGGATAATGATACTATTATAAAAAACAGGGATGGCCGGGCGCGGTGGCTCACGCTTGTAATCCCAGCACTTTGGGAGGCCGAGGCGGGCGGATCACGAGGTCAGGAGATCGAGACCACGGTGAAACCCTGTCTCTACTAAAAACACACACAAAAAAATTAGCCGGGCGTGGTGGCGGGCGCCTGTAGTCCCAGCTACTTGGAGAGGCTGAGGCAGGAGAATGGCGTGAACCCGGGAGGCGGAGCTTGCAGTGAGCCGAGATCGCGCCACTGCACTCCAGCCTGGGTGACAGAGCGAGACTCCGTCTCAAAAAAAAGAAGAAAAAAAAAAAAAAACAAAAAAAAAACAGGGATAATGATAACACTGATAATACTCACATAGTGATATTGTAAAGATTAAATGATATTATAATTTATAGCAAGTGCTCAGTACACTACTTGGCACATATTATTTCCTTAAATAAACTAAAATAGGCTCGTATGCAAACATTTCGGTTTGTCTTCCATGCGCCTTTTTTGGACCCACCTACTGGCACTGTATACTCCAGCCATACCACAGAATTCACCATAAAAGCTTTGAGGTGAAAAGTGTGTGCACGTGATACAAAGGGATATGGCCACAGAAGGCCAAGAGGTCTTTTTCATAACTGTCGTTAATTGACTAATGTTCCAGGTTTTGGTCTTCAGTCTTAAAGAAATATAAATATTATCTTGTCTTTATCCCAGAATATTTGGGTTCAAGATTACTGATAGATATCATTGACCTAAGGGAAGAAACTGAGGCAAAATATATTTGGGCCATGGTTGAAAACTGAAGCCCAGGAGCTATAGATTCAAATTGCCCTGAATATATGTTCGGATTAGCAGCAGTTACCAGTGGGAAAACAAGAAGTTAGGGGGCAGTTCCTAAATTGTTTACCAATCATTTACATTGGTTCATTAAAATAACATAAGTTGTTGTTTGGCTATACATTGTTTTTTGTATCACAAATTCCAGGAATATGAGGATAATGGTGAAGGATAATTGTACAACTTATGGTAACTTTTTAGATACTTTATCAGCTAGTCTGGAAACTATAGGAAAGGAAAGAAAAAACAAATGCCTTTAAACAGTTACTTGCAGGCCATGGGTACAGGGAACCTGAGGGAAGTCTCATGCTCATTACTCTCTGGGCTTGATAGCTTTTGCATACCTCACATTCCTCAGACTGCTCTGAGCCACTTTTCTTTCTCAATACTAACAAAGCTCGTGAGAAATCCAGGTATAACACTACCCAATGCACATTATACTTATATGGACCTGACTAGTAGATTCTCTCCCTGTAGGTAAACATCATGAAAAAACACATTACAACCAGAAGGTTGTGTGTGGAATATGAAATAAGAATGGGGATAATTTATTTAATTCAAATATTTAATTAGGTAACCTATAGTTGCCTTTTATGTCTATTTCTATGAAAGCACCATAGGGATTACCTTGTCAGAGGAAATGTAGTAGTGGAAGTCTCTTGGTAAATGGGCTGTTTCTTCTGGAAAATACTCACATAGTCATTGCTATTGTGGTTGCTTCTGTGATTTTACTGTTTCTTCTCTATGCCTCATGTCCATGGAAACTTCTTCTTAGATATAATAATTTTCCTGGTTATCTTGCTCTGGTCTAAGAGCCACCATCTGTTTACTATGTATTGTTTTGTATAAATAAACCCTCAGAAAAGCACAGTGTTTTGTTTAATTCCAAGTTCTTGCAATGAGAGCAGCTTACTTGTGAACTATGCCTACTCATGTCTTGCACCCCAACCCTCTTTTCTTCCTGGGGAAATACCTTGGGACACTGTTAAAAAAAAAAACTCACTTCTTGTGAAACATAGCAGCAAACAGAAAAATGCACAAAGCAAAAATGTACAGGTTGGTGATTTATCACAAAGTGAACACTCATGTAACCCATCACTCAGATCAATAATAGAACATTGTCAACATCCCAGAAGCCCTGCCTCAGGGCCCAGCCAGTTTGTATAGCTTTCTTTCCCTCTGTCTTTTAAAATTTGGCTGGGCACAATTGCTCATGCCTGTAAGCCCAGCACTTTGGGAGGTCAAGGTGGGTGTATCATTTGAGGTCAGGACTTCTAGACCAGCCTGGCCAACATGGTGAAACCCCGTCCGTTCCTATGAAAAATACGATATATATATATATATTAGCTGGGTGTTGTGGCGGGCACCTGTAATCCCAGGCTGAGGCAGGAGAATTGCATGAACCTGGGAGGCGGAGTTTGCAGTGAGCCGAGATTGTGTCATTGCATGCCAGCCTGGGCAACAAGAGTGAGACTCAATCTCAAAAAAAAAAAAAAAAAAAAAAAAGAGGAAATCTCCGTCTTTACTTTTATAATAATTACGTGTTTTCTTTTTTCCACCTAAGTATGTGTCTCTAGTTTTACCTTTTTTTTTTTTTAACATATAAACAGAATCCTACAGTATATATATTTTTGTCTGGGTTTTTTTTTTTGCTCAGTTTCATTTGTAATATTCATCAGTGATGTCACATATAACTAGTTATTTTCTTTTTTTTGTGTGTGTGCTTTTAGTGTAGATATCTTACACATCTTTCATTAGATTTTTACCTAGGTATTTGATATTTTTGATAACTAGTTATTTTCAAACATGCAGAATAATAAACCATTGAATGAATATACCATCCTATTCATCCAGCTGTTGATGGACATTTGGGTTGTCTCCAGGTTTTTATTGCTATGAATTATACTGCTCTGAACATCAAGTACATGTATTTTGGAGCACATCTGCACACTTCTAAGTTGGGAACACACTTAAGAGAGAAATTTTTGAGTTATAAGATATGCATATATTTAATAGATAATAGATAATGCTAAATAGTCTTCCAAAGCAGTTGTACCAAATAACTTTCTTTTTCTTTTTTTTTTGAGATCGAGTTTCCCTCTGTTGCCCAGGCTGGAGTACAGTGGTGCGATCTCGGCTGATTGCAACCTCTGCCTCCCGGGTTCAAGCGATTCTCCTGCCTCAGCCTCCCGAGTAGCTGGGACTACAGGCTTGACACCATGACCAGCTAATTTTTGTATTTTTAGAGACGGGGTTTTACCACGTTGGCCAGAATGGTCTCAATCTCTTGACTTTGTGAACTTCCTGCCTCAGCCTCCCAAAGTACTGGGATTACAGGCATAAGCCACCACGCCTGGCCTAAATAACTTTCTTAACTAGTAGTGTATGCAAGTTCTCTTTTTTCTGCTTCTTTGCCAACATTTGCTTTTGCTAGCCTTTATAACTTTAGTTGTGCGAGTGAGTGTGTAGTGGTATCCTGTTGTGATTTTAACAGGCTTTTCCCAGATTGCTAATGAGATTAGCACTTTTTATTATGTTTATTGGCATTTGGGTATCCTCTTTTGTGAGGGGCCCCTTGCTGTTTTTTATTTCTTCCAATTTTCTATTATGTTGCCTATCTCTTGAAATTAATTTGTAGGAAGTTTTTATACATTCTAAATATAAGCTCTTTATCACATGTGTCGCAAATGTCATTTCCCATTTTGGCTTTTCCTTTCACTCTCTTAATGGTATCTTTGATGAACAGAAATTCTTAAGGCTTTATCATCTTTGCATTTTATTTAAGAAATCTTTTTGTACCCCAGGGTCATAAAGCATCTTCTAGTGTTTTCTTTTGGAAGCTTTATTGTTTTGCCTTTCAGGTTTAGATTTATAATCCGCCTGAAATTAATATTAATGTATGGTGTAGAATAGAATTCAGGTTTACTTTCATATGAATATGTAATTTTCTCACCACCATTTATTCAAAAGGCCATGATTTTTTCACTGCTTTGCAATGTCATCTTTGTTTTAAATCAAGTGACTATATACATGAGTCTGTTTCTGTGTCACTGTTCTATATATTTCATCTGTTTGGCTGTTCTTAAACCAATACTATATGTGCTAATACAGCTAAGTAAGTGCTGACAGCTGATCAAGAAAGTCCTCCCACTTTTTCTTCTTTAAGATTGTCTTTGGCTATCCTTGACAGTTTGCATTACCATATACATTTTGTAATTAGCTTGTTCAACACATATGCATATACACACCTATTGGAGTTTTGATTGGGATCTTACAGAATCCCTAGATCAGCTTAGGGGGAGCTTCATTTAAAAAATACTGAATCTTTCAATCTATGAACATAGTATGTCCTTCCATTTGTTTACATATTCTTTTATATTATTCAAAATGCTTTACAGTTTTCTGCTTAAAGTTCTTATCTTTTTGTTAGATTTATTCTTTCACATTAAAAAACCAGTTTATTTAGGTATAATTGACATACAAACAGCTGTACATATTTAATATGTACAACTTAATAAATTTGGAGATAAGTGTACAGCTGTGAAACCATCACTGCAGTGTATGCTATAAACATATCTATCCCCTCAAAAAGTTTCCTCTTGGCCTCTTTATTATCACTATTATTATTATTTTTGTGATGCAAATATTTAACATAAGATCTACCATATTGGCAAATTTTTGAGTACAGTAAGTCCTTACTTAATGTCATTGATAGGTTCTTGGAAACTTTGACTTTAAGTGAATGAAGTAAACAAAACCAATTTTACCAAAATAGGTGAGTTGATTTAAATAAGAGTGAAGTATGGCATATTTATGGTCTTATGGCATATTTCTGGTCACAAAAACATTATCAAACTTCTGAATAAAAATCCAAACCACTTCTAACCTTAAACATTGTGTTAAGATATTTCATTGTGGTTTTGATTTGCATTTCCTGGATAATTAGTGATGTTGAGCACATTTTCATATGTTGTAGGCTATTTGTATGTATTCTTTTGATAAATGCCTATTTAATTCCTTTGCCCATTTAAAAATCAGATTATTTTATTTTTTCTACTGACTTGTTAGAGTTCCTTATATAATTTAGATGTTAATATTTTATCAAATACATGGTTTGCAAATATTTTTTCCTGTTTTATAGATTGCCTTTTTTGTTTTGCTGACTGCTTTCATTGTGGTGCAGAAGATTTTTAGTTTGATGTAATCTTGCTTTTCTATTTTTGCTTTTATTACCTGTGCTTTTGGTGTCATATCCAGTAAATCATGGCGAAGGACAATATCAAAAGATTTTCCTCCAGGTTTTCTTCCAGGAATGTTACACTTTCATTTCTTGAGTTTAAGTATTTTGAGTTTTTGTCTGTGGTGTTAGATAAAGATCCAATTTCATTCTTTTTTTTTTTGGCCCCAGTGTGTGATGTTCCCCACCCTGTGTCCAAGTGTTCTCATTGTTCAATTTCCACCTATGAGGGAGAACATACGGCGTTTGGTTTTCTGTCCTTGCGATGGTTTGCTCAGAATGATGGTTTCTAGCTTCATCCATGTCCCTGCAAAGGACATGAACTCATCCTTTTTTGTGGCTGCATAGTATTCCATGGTGTATATGTGCCACATTTTCTTAATCCAGTCAATCATTGATGGACATTTGGGTTGGTTCCAAGTCTTTGCTATTGTGAATAGTGCCGCAGTAAACATATGTGTGCATGTGTCTTTATGGCAGCATGATTTATAATCCTCTGGGTATATGCCCAGTAATGGGATGGCTGGGTCAAATGGTATTCCTAGTTCTAGATCCTTGAGGAATTGCCACACTGTCTTCCACAATGGTTGAACTAGTTTACAGTCCCACCAACAGGGTAAAAGCATTTCTTTTTCTCCACATCCTCTCCAGTATCTGTTGTTTCCTGACTTTTTAATGATCACCATTCTAACTGGTGTGAGATGGTATCTCATTGTGGCTTTGGTTTGCATTTCTCTGATGGCCAGTGGTGATGAGCATTTTTTCATGTGTCTGTTTGCTGCATAAATGTCTTCTTTTGAGAAGTGTCTGTTCATGTCCTTCGCCCACTTTTTGATGGAGTTGTTTGTTTTTTTTCTTGTAAATTTGTTTAAGTTCTTTGTAGATTCTGGATATTAGCCCTTTGTCAGATGGGTAGATTGTAAAAATTTCCTCCCATTCTGTAAGTTGCCTGTTTACTCTGAGGGTAGTTTCTTTTGCTGCACAGAAGCTCTTTAGTTTAATTAGATCCCATTTGTCAATTTTGGCTTTTGTTGCCATTGCTTTTGGTGTTTTAGTCATGAAGTCTTTGCCCATGCCTATGTCCTGAATGGTATTGCCTAGGTTTTCTTCTAGGGTTTTTATGGTTTTAGGTCTAACATTTAAGTCTTTACTCCATCTTGAATTAATTTTTATATAAGGTGTGAGGAAGGGATCCAGTTTCAGCTTTCTACATATGGCTAACCAGTTTCCCCAGCACCATTTATTAAATAGGGAATCCTTTCCCCATTTCTTGTTTGTGTAAGGTCTGTCAAAGATCAGATGGTTGTAGATGTGTGGTATTATTTCCGAGTGCTCTGTTCTGTTCCATTGGTCTATATCTCTGTTTTGGTACCAGTACCATGCTGTTTTGGTTACTGTAGTCTTGTTATAGTTTGAAGTCAGGTAGCGTGATGCCTCCAGCTTTTTTCTTTTGGCTTAGGATTGTCTTGGCAATGCGGGCTCTTTTTTGGTTCCATATGAACTTTAAAGTAGTTTTTTCCAATTCTGTGAAGAAAGTCATTGGTAGCTTGATGGAGATGGCATTGAATAAATTATAAATTACCTTAATTATAAATTATAATTATATTTATAAGTATAAATATTTATAATTTATAAATAATTATTTATAAATTATAAATATAAATATAAATATAAATATATTTATAAATTATAAAAATAAAAATAAATATAAAAATATTTATAATTATAAATATAATTATATTTATAATTTATATAAATTATAATTACCTTAATTATAAATTATAATTAAGGTAGTTTATAATAAATTATAATTTTTATTTATAAATAAATAATAATTATAAATTACCTTATAAATTATAAATTTAGATAAAGATCCAATTTCATTCATTATCATTAGAAATCATTTCATTTGTTATCGTTATAGATTACCTCATGCAGTATGGCCGTTTTCACAATATTGATTGCTCCTATCCATGAGCATGGAATGTTCTTCCATTTGTTTGTGATCTCTTTTATTTCATTGAGCGGTGGTTTGTAGTTCTCCTTGAAGTGGTCCTTCACATTCCCTGTAAGTTGGATTCCTAGGTTTTTTATTTTCTTTGAAGCAGTTGTGAACGGGAGTTCACTCATGATTTGGCTCTCTGTTTGTCTGTTATTGGTATATAGGAATCCTTGTGATTTTTGCCTGTTGATTTTGTGTCCTGAGACTTTGCTGGAATTGCATATCAGCTTAAGGAGATTTTGGGCTGAGACGATGGAGTTTTCTAAATATACAATCATGTCATCTGCAAACAGGGACAATTTGACTTCCTCTTTTCCTAATTGAATACCCTTTATTTCTTTCTCTTGCCTGATTGCCCTGGCCAGAACTTCCAACACTATGTTAAATAGGAGTGGTGAGAGAGGGCATCCCTGTCTTGTGCCCGTTTTCAAAGGGAATGCTTCCAGTTTTTGCCCATTCAGTATGATATTGGCTGTGGGTTTGTCATAAATAGCTCTTATTATTTTGAGATACTTCCCATCAATACCTAGATTATTGAGAGTTTTTAGCATGAAGTGCTGTTGAATTTTGTCAAAGGCCTTTTCTGCATCTATTGAGATAATCATGTGGTTTTTGTCTTTGGTTCTGTTTATATGATGGATTACATTTATTGATTTTCATATGTTGAACCAGCCTTGCATCCGAGGGATGAAGCTGACTTGATCGTGGTGGATAAGCTTTTTGATGTGCTGCTGGATTCGGTTTGCCAGTATTTTATTGAGGATTTTAGCATCGATGTCATGAGGGATATTGGTCTAAAATTCTCTTTTTTGGTTGTGTCTGTGCCAGGCTTTGGTATCAGGATGATGCTGGCCTCATAAAATGAGTTAGGGAGGATTTTCTCTTTTTCTATTGATTGAAATGTTTTCGGAAGGAATGGTGCCAGCTCCTCTTTGTACCTCTGGTAGAATTTGGCTGTGAATCCGTCTGGTCCTGGACTTTTTTTGGTTGGTAGGCTATTAATTATTGCGTCAATTTCAGAACCTGTTATTGGTCTATTCAGGGATTCCACCTCTTTCTGGTTTAGTCTTGGGAGAGTGTATGTGTCCAGGAATTTATCCATTTCATCTAGATTTTCTAGTTTATTTCCATAGAGGTGTTTATAGTATTCTCTGATGATAGTTTGTATTTCCATGGGATCGGTGGTGATATCCCCTTTATCATTTTTTATTGCGTCTATTTGATTCTTCTCTCTTTTCTTTGTTATTAGTCTTGCTAGCAGTCTATCAATTTTGTTGGTCATTTCAAAAATCCAGCTCCTGGATTCATTTTTGGAAGGGTTTTTTGTGTCTCTATCTCCTTCAGTTCTGCTCTGATCTTAGTTATTTCTTGCCTTCTGCTAGCTTTTGAATGTGTTTGCTCTTGCTTCTCTAGTTCTTTTAATTGTGATGCTAGGGTGTCAATTTTAGATCCTTCCTGCTTTCTCTTGTGGGCATTTAGTGCTATAAATTTCCCTCTACACACTGCTTTGAATGTGTCCCAGAGATTCTGGTATGTTGTGTCTTTGTTCTCATTGGTTTCAAAGAACATCTTTATTTCTGCCTTCATTTCATTATTTACCCAGTAGTCATTCAGGGGCAGGTTGTTCAGTTTTCATGTAGTTGAGCAGTTTTGAGTGAGTTTCTTAATCCTGAGTTCTAGTTTGTTTGCACTGTGGTCTGAGAGGCAGTTTGTTTTAATTTCTGTTCTTTTACATTTGCTGAGGAGTGCTTTGCTTCCAACTATGTGGTCAATTTTGGAATAAGTGTGATGTGGTGCTGAGAAGAATGTATATTCTGTTGATTTGGGGTGGAGAGTTCTGTAGATGTCTGTTAGGTCTGCTTGGTGCAGAGCTGAGTTCAATTCCTGGATATCTTTGTTAACTTTCTGTCTCGATCTGACTAATGTTGACAGTGGGGTGTTAAAGTCTCCCATTGTTATTGTGTGGGAGTCTGAGTCTCTTTGTAGGTCTCTAAGGACTTGCTTTATGAATCTGGGTGCTCCTGTATTGGGTGCATATATATTTAGGGTAGTTAGCTCATCTTGTTGAATTGATCCTTTTACCATTATGTAATGGCCTTCTTTGTTTCTTTTGATCTTTGTTGGTTTAAAATCTGTTTTATCAGAGACTAGAATTGCAACCCCTGCCTTTTTTTTTGTTTTTCACTTGCTTGGTAGATCTTCCTCCATCCCTTTATTTTGAGCCTATGTGTGTGTCTGCATCTGAGATGGGTCTCCTGAATACAGCACACTGATGGATCTTGACTCTTTATCCAATTTGCCAGTCTGTGTCTTTTAATTGGGGCATTTAGCACATTTACATTTAAGGTTAATATTGTTATGTGTGAATTTGGTCCTGTCATTCTGATGTTAGCTGGTTATTTTGCTTGTTAGTTGATGCAGTTTCTTCCTTGCATTGATGGCCTTTACAATTTGGCATGTTTTTGCAGTGGCTGGTACCAGTTGTTCCTTTCCATGTTTAGTGCTTCCTTCAGGAGTTCTTGTAAGGGAGGCCTGGTGGTGACAAAATCTCTCAGCATTTGCTGGTCTGTAAAGGATTTTATTTCTCCTTCACTTAGGAAGCTTAGTTTGGCTGGATATGAAATTCTGGGTTGAAAATTATTTTCTTTAAGAATGTTGAATATCGGCCCCCACTCTCTTCTGGCTTGTAGAGTTTCTGCCAAGAGATCCGCTGTTAGTCTGATGGGCTTCCCTTTGTGGGTAACCCTACCTTTCTCTCTGGCTGCCCTTAACATTTTTTCCTTCATTTCAACTTTGGTGAATCTGACAATTATGTGTCTTGGGGTTGCTCTTCTCAAGGAGTATCTTTATGGTGTTCTCTGTATTTCCTGAATTTGAATGTTGGCCTGCCTTGCTAGATTGGGGAAGTTCTCCTGGATAATATCCTGCAGAGTGTTTTCCAGCTTGGTTCAATTCTTCCCGTCACTTTCAGGTACACCAATCAATCATAGTTTTGGTCTTTTCACCTAGTCCCATATTTTTTGGAGGCTTCGTTTGTTTCTTTTTACTCTTTTTTCTCTAAACTTCTCTTCTCGCTTCATTTCGTTAATTTCATCTTCAATCACTGATACCCTTTCCTCCTCTTTATCAAATTGGCTACTGAAGCTTGTGCATGTGTCATGTAGTTCTCGTGCCATGGTTTTCAGCTCCATCAGGTCATTTAAGGACTTCTCTGCACTGTTTATTCTAGTTAGCCATTCGTCTAATCTTTTTTCAAGGTTTTTAGCTTCTCTGCAATGGGTTCGAACATCCTCCTTTAGTTCGGAGAAGTTTGTTATTACCGATCATCTGAAGCCTTCTTCTCTCAACTTGTCAAAGTCATTCTCCGTCCAGCTTTGTTCCATTGCTGGCGAGGAGCTGTGTTCCTTTGGCGGAGAAGAGGCGCTCTGATTTTTAGAATTTTCAGCTTTTCTGCTCTAGTTTCTCCCCATCTTTGTGGTTTTATCTACCTTTGGTCTTTGGTGATGGTGACGTACAGATGGGGTTTTGGTGTGGATGTCCTTTCTGTTTGTTAGTTTTCCTTCTAACAGTCAGGACCCTCAGCTGCAGGTCTGTTGGAGTTTGCTGGAGGCCCACTCTAGACCCTGTTTGCCTGGGTATCACCAGCAGAGGCTGCAGAACAGCAAATGTTGCAGAATGGCAGATGTTGCTGCCTGACCCTTTCTCTGGAAGCTTTGTCTGATAGGGGCACTCAGCTGTATGAGGTATCAGTCGGCCCCTACTGGGAGGTGTTTCCCAGTTAGGCTACTCGGGGATCAGGGACCCACTTGAGGAGGCAGTCTGTCCGTTCTCAGATCTCAAACTCTGTGCTGGGATAACCACTACTCTCTTCAAAGCTATCAGACAGGGACGTTTAAGTCTGCAGAAGTTTCTGCTGCCTTTTTTTCAGCTGTGCCCTGCTCCAGATGTGGAGTCCACAGAGGCAGGCAGGCCTCCTTGAGCTGTGGTGGGCTCCACCCAGTTCGAGTTTCCAGGGTGCTTTGTTTACCTACTTAAGCCTCAGCAATGGCGGACGCCCCTCCCCCAGCCTCGCTGCCGCCTTGCAGTTCAATCTCAGAGTGCTGTGCTAGCAGTGAGTGAGGCTCCGTGGGTGCGGGACCCGCCGAGCCAGGCACGGGATATAATCTCTTGGTATGCCATTTGCTAAGGTTGTTTGGAAAAGTGCAGTATTAGGGTGGGAGTGTCCCGATTTTCCAGGTACCATCTGTCACGGCTTCCCTTTGCCAGGAAAGGGAATTCCCCTACCCCTTGCGCTTCCCGGGTGAGGTGATGCCCCATCCTGCTCCGTGGGCTGCACCCTCTGTCTGACAAGCCCCAGTGGGATGAACCCAGTACCTCAGTGGGAAATGCAGAAATCACCCATCATCTTTGTCGCTCATGCTGGGAGCTGCAGACTGGAGCTGTGCTTATTCGGCCATCTTGGAACCTGCCCCCAATTTCATTCTTTTATGTGTGGATATCCAGTTTTCCCAGTGCCATTTGTTGAAGAGACTATTCTTTCTCCATTGTGTATTCTTAGCATCTTTGTTGAAGGTCAGTTGACTATATATGCATGGGTTTATTTCTGGGATCTCTGTTCTGTTCCATTAGTCAGTATGTTTATCTTTATGGCAGTATTATACTCTTGATTACTGTAGCTTTGTGATATATTTCCAAATCAGGAAGTGTGATGCTTCTGGCTTTGTTCTTTCTTAAGATTGCTTTAGCAATTTGTGGTCTTTTGTGGTTGCATGTGAATTTTAGGATTGCTTTCTTTTTGTAAAAAATGCTGTTGGGATATCGGTAAGGATTGCATTTAATCTGTAGATTGCTTTGGGCAGTGTGGGCATTTTAACAATATTAATTATTCCAATCCATGAACATAGGCTGTCTTTCTTGTCTCAGATCTTATAAAGCTTTCAGTTTTACACCATTGAGTGTTATGTTAACTATGGGCTTTTCATATATGGTCTTTATTATGTTGGGATTGTTTTCTTGTATTCCTAGTTTGTTGAGAGTTTTTTTTTTTTAATCATGAAAAAGTGTTGAATTGTATCCAAATGCTTTTCTGCATCTATTGAGACAAACATGTGATTTTATTTTCAATTCTGTTAATATGGTGTATCACACTGATTGGTTTTCATATGTTGAACTGTCCTTGCATCCCAGAGATAAGTCTTACTTGATCATGGTTTGTGATCCTTTTAATGTGCTGTTGAATTCAGTTTGCTAGTGTTTTGTTGAGAATTTTTACATCTATATTCATCAGAGATATTGTCATGTAGTTTTCATTTTTCGTAGTATCTTTATTGGGCTTTGGTATCAGGCTAATGCAGCTCTTATAAAATGAATTTGGAGTTCACCAGTGAAGCCTATAATCCTGGGCTTTTCATTGTTGGGAGGTTTTTGATTAATGATTCAATTGCCATACTAGTTATAGATCTGTTTAGACTTTCTGTTTCTTGAATTTATCTTGGTACGTTCTATGTTTCTAAGAATTTTTCTGTTTCTTCTAGGTTATCCAGTTTGTTGGCATATAATTGTTCATAGTAGTCTCTTATGATTCTTTTTATTTCTGTAGCATCAGCTGTAATATCTCTTCTTTCATTTCTGATTTTGAGTATTCTCTTTTTTTCTTAGTATATCTAAGAGTTTGTCAATTTTGTTTATTCCATATGTCTCTTGTATTCTTTTAAATATTTTGTATTTTCTCCTTGATTTAATCTGGATGCATTTTAATTGTTCATTTTTCTGACTTCTCTTCCAGTTCAGCTGAGTTTAATCTGCTGTTATGACCATCCTTTGAGTTTCTAATTTTTGCAATTGCATTTTTCAGGTCTTTAATGTCCTTTTGTTCATTTTTTATGTTTTCTTATTTATTATAATTTTCTTGTCTGTATTTCTTGATAGAGTCTGTATCTGATAACTTTAATGTTTGGAGCCTCAATTGGTGAGTTTATATTCCTGGTTTTATTCATGTTTGCTTGTCTAGTCATGTGCCTGTTTTAAAAAAATTAAATTGTTTGCCAGACATTATATTTGAAAAATTGTTTGCAGAGATAATCTGAGGTCCAGGATGGTGTCATCAGCATTCAGAGAAGGATTATGTTTGTTCCTGCTAGCGCCCGTGGGTATAACCAGTCCAGGATCTTGTCAACTCAATTTTAGAGAATGAGACGATTTGATGCCTATTGCTATAGGTTGGAAGTCCTTCAGAGTTCTACCTCAATGTAATAAGGCTCCTGAGGTACTCAACCTTGGTGGACTTTAGACTCCATTTCTTATCGGCATGATCCCTGGAGGCTATCAGTAACATCCCACTCAGTCTATCTGTTGTTTCCTCAGGAATTGGCAAGCACTCTGCTCCCTATCCTGGCCTGGTGATTCTTTCCTCTTATGGTATCTCCTTGATGCCTTCAAAGAGATCTTTTTTTTCTTTCTTTTTTTTGGTATAGTTTTTTTAGTTGTCCTCAACAGACTGGTTGGTCTGAATTACCCTAGTGCACCATCCAAATGTCACTTTCTTTGTGGAATTTTTTTAATACCCCTAGGCCGAATTAATTGCTTTTAGCATGGCATATTGTACAGTTACAGCATCTATCACAATCTGATGTACATTTTAGTTATACTTCCCCTCTACTCCCCCACCACCATAAAAAAACCCAAGTTTGCAACTTTCTTTTTTTTTTTTTGAGATGGAGTCTCACTCTGTCTCCCAGGCCAGAGTGCAGTGGTGTGATCTCGGCTTACTGCAATGTCCACCCCCCAGGTTCAAGCTATTCTCCTGCCTCGGCCTCCTGAGTAGCTGGGATTACAGGTGCCTGCCACTGTACCCGGCTAATTTTTGTATTTTTAGTAGAGACGGAGTTTCACCATGTTGGTCAGGCTGGTCTTGAACTCCTGACCTCGTGATTCACCTGCCTTGGCCTCCCGAAGTGCTGGGATCACAGGCCTGAGCCACTCCGCCCGGCCAACTTTCTTTTTCTTTTCTTTTTTTTTTTTGAGGTGGTGTCTCGCTCTGTCGCCCAGGCTGGAGTGCAGTGGCGCGATCTCCACTCACTGCAAGCTCCGCCTCCTGGGTTCACGTCATTCTCCTGCCTCAGCCTCCTGCGTAGCTGGGACTACAGGCACCCGCCACCGTGCCCAGCTAATTTTTTTTTTTTTGTATTTTTAGTAGAGACGGGGTTTCACCGTGTTAGCCAGGATGGTCTTGATCTCCTGGCCTTGTGATCCGCCCGCCTTGGCCTCCCAAAGTGCTAGGATTACAGGCGTGGGCCACTGCACCTGGCCCCAGCCAACTTTCTTAATTGAATTTGGTATTTCAAAAGATATTCCATACTTTTTTTTATTTTTGCCTCTACTTCATGAGGCCATTATCTCTTTATAGGTAATTACACATCTCCAAATAGAATCTATAAATTAGTTTTAGTTTAATTTTTTACAACCCAGATTTTTTTCCCCCATAGAGTGGTTTTATTCATGATGGCTAAGTTTCCAGGCTAACCCACAAAGGTTTAATCTGTTATTGTGTTAAAATGAAATAGAAAAATGGTAGAAAATGTGTTAACAATGATTATAGTCATTTATCAAAAAATAAAAGTTACCATAAATTTGGAAGCAACCTAAGTGTCTGTCAACACATGAATGGATAAAGAAAATGTTACACATATATACAATGGAGTACTATTCAGCCATATAGAAGAATGAGATCCTGTCATTCGCAACAACATAGTTAGAACCTGAAATCGTTATGTTAAGTGAAATAAGCCAGGCACAGAAAGACAAACTTAGTATGTTCTCACTTATTTCTGGGAGCTAAAATATTAAGACAGGTAAACTCATGGAGATAGAGGGTAGAAGGATGGTTACCAGAGCTGGAAAGTGTAGTGGTATGGGGTGGGGTGGGGAAGTGGGGGTGATTAATTGGTACAAAAAATAGAATGAATAAGAACTAGTATTTGATAGCACTACAGGGTGATAGTAGTCAATAAAAATGTAATTGTACATTTAAAAATAACTAAAAGAGTATAATTGAATTGTTTATAACACAAAGGATAAATGTTTGAGGTGATGGATACCCCATTTATCCTGATGTGGTTATTACGCACTGCATGCCTGCATCAAAATATCTCATGAATCCCATAAATATATACACCTACTATGTACCCCCCAAAATTAAAAAAAAGTTACCATGATTGAAGTAATGTTTTAAAGTCTTGAGTACTTTTGATTTAAAACAGCAGCCTCAATTTCAGGGGGATGAAAAAGTTGCAAGGATTGTGAGGGGATGGTTTGGATCTAGGAGCAGTGTAGAGGTGGATAGCATGATTCTATATGGACTGTAATTTTTACAATCAGACTTATAGTTCTGTTTTTAGTTGATACAGTAATATCAGTAGCACTATAGACAAAATCAGTATTCATGAATAGTGCCTTATTTACACTGCAAATGAAACGTATAGAGAGGGAGAGCTTCTTGAGGTATGGGTCAGCATTTGAAAGCAAGGTGGTAGAAAGGGGCTACACACAAGCATAAGGGATTCTATTAGGTGGAATTAGGAGTATTGTGATGATGAAAAAGAAGTGAGATGTTAGGTGAGCAGGGACAAAACCAGCAGGTTCTTGATTTCCTTGATGAGCAGAAGCAAGCTGTAGGGTGGTTAGCTCCACATGCGCTCCATGATGGCACAGGATTCCTTGCTTGCTTTAGTAAATAGTTTTGACTAAGTGGCAAAAAAAGTGATGGTATACATTAGCAACTTATATGCATCATTATTCATAAGAATCCTGCTTATAACTGAAGAATCAATTGTCATTTATAGAATGAAGGAATATATAAATAGGAATTTCATCATTTGTTTAATTTTTTCTCTATTTGGGCTACAATAGTAAGTCCTTGAGAAAAACTAATGTGAAAAGCAACTCAGTGCTAAACCTAGGGGCGCTAAATATGCTAAATATAATGGGAAGTTATAAGGCACAATAGGAAGAAAGAAGAGCAGGGAACTAGGTAATTGTGTACCTGAGGAAGGCCAAGGTCAAAATTTGATCAGAGTGAAAGTAGTTTGTCACTCCCCTAGCGAAGTCATGCTGACTCTATGAGACGGGGAACAAGCTTGTGCAAGAAGAAATCTGAGTCAGCACAGTACAGGCGAGAACCTAAGAAGGACAGTATGGTAAGGTGAAAGAACTAGGCTTTTAGTGTTTTATGTATTAGACTTAAAAATAAAAAATATAAGCTTAAAAAGCATAAGAAATGAGCTTTCAATAAAATTCTGAACATTTTGACCTCCTGCCTCCACAAACACTCTTGCCTTAGGACCATAGTAACTGTCACAGGAATGCTTTTCCTTCCAGCTTCTGCCAATTTTAAGTTAAATCCCTTTATGGACTCTTCATTTTTTATCTTGCTGGAGATCATCTCTCCCTCCTTTGAGCCAGTAGCACTTTGTATACTTTGTGTATCTGTCTCACATTTTATGTTAGATTGTGTTTATTAGAGACTCTGGTCAATACTTTTTTGTATATCTACCCTCTATTTCCACAAGACCAAGAATGAGATCTTATATAAATTAGGTGCCCAATAAATACAAACTATGAAAAAAAGAAATTATATATCATTATGTAAATTTTTGTCAGTTATAGAGAAAAGCATAAGTAGCAAGGAAAACTTAGTCATTAGAAATAAAGGAGAATTAATCTATAGATTATTGACCCAACAGAAGACTACTGTAAAATTCATTAGTCTGTTTTATCTATGAGCATTATCTACTTAAAGAAGATCTACCCTTTGATCTGGAGCTTTATTTGTAATAGTAATTGGTGCAGAAGGAATCATTTGCACATTTAATCCTTTATAAGTAGCTTTCTTTGATCATTTTGTAGAATTTCCATTTTTATATCTTAGAGTTATGACATATTAAGGGCAGTACTTTAAAATATTCCTGTTTTGATAGATGCAAAAATCTTCAACAAAATACTAGCTAACAGAATCAAACAGCATACCAAAAAGATAATACATCAGATCAAGTGGGTTTCATACTAGGGATGCAGGGATGGTTTAATACAAGTCAATAAATGTGATATATCACATAAACAGAATTAAAAACAAAAATCATATGGTCATCTGAATGGACACAGCAAAAGCATTTGATAAAATCCAACATCTCTTTATGATAAAAACCCTCAACAAGATTGGCATAGAAGGGACATACCTCAAAGTAATAAAAGCCAACTATGACAAAACCACAGCCAACATCATATTGAATGGGGAAAAGTTGAAAGCATTTCCCTCGAGAACTAGAACAAGACAAGGATGCCCACTTTCACCACTTCTGTTTAACATAGTACTGGAAGTCCTAGCCAGAGCAGTCAGACAAGAGAAATAAATAAAGGGCACCCAGATTGGAAAAGAGAAAGTCAAACTGTCAGTGTTCATCAATGATGTGATCATATACCTAGAAAACCCTACCAAAAACCTCCTAGATCTGATAAGTGAATCCAGTAAAGTCTCAGGATACAAAATCAATGTACACAAATCAGTAGGACTGCTATACACCAACAATGATGAAGCCAAGAAATCAAGAACTCAGTCCCTTTTAAAATAGCTGCAAAAAATAATAAAATAATTTGGAATATACTTAACCAAGGAGGTGAAAGATCTTTACAAGGAGAACTACAAAACACTGCTGAAAGAAATCATAGATGACAAAAACAAATGAAAACACATCCCAACTTCATGGATGGGTAGAATCAATATTGTGAAAATGACCATACTGCCAAAAGCAATCTACAGATTCAGTGCAATTCCCATTAAAATACTATTGTCATTCTTCACAGAACTAGAAAAACAATACCAAAATTCATACAGAACCAAGAAAGAGCTTCCATAGCCAAAGCAAGACTAAGCAAAAAGAACAAATCTGGAGGCATCACATTACCTGACTTCAATTTATACTACAAGGCTATAGTTACCAAAGCAGCATGGCACTGGTATAAAAATAGGCATGTGTAGACCAATGGAACAGAATGGAGAACCCAGAAATAAAGTCAAACACTTATAGCCAACTGACCTTCAGCAAAGCTTACAAAAACATAAAGTTGGGGGAAGGACACCATATTCAATGAATGGTACTGGGAAAATTGGCAAGCCACATGTAGAAGAATGAAAATGGATCCTCATCTCTCACCTTGTACAAAAATCAACTCAAGATGGATCAAAGACTTAAATCTAAGACTTGAAACTATAAAAATTCTGGAAGATAACATTGGAAAAACTCTTCTAGACATTGGCTTAGGCAAATAATTCATGACTAAGAACCCAAAAGCAAATGCAACAAAAACAAAAATAAATAAATGGGACCTAACTAAATTAAAAAGCTTCCACACTACCAAAAAAATAATCAACAGAGTAAACAGACAACCCACAGAGTGGGAGAAAATATTCTCAAACTACATATCTGACAAAGGACTAATATCCAGAATCTACAAGGAACTTAAGCAAGTCAGCAAGAAAAAAACAAATAATCCCATCCAAAAGTAGGCAAAGGACATGAGTAGACAATTCTCAACAGAAGATATACAGACAGCCAACAAACTCATGAAAAATGCTCAACATCACTAATTATCAGGGAAATGCAAGTTAAAACCACAATGAGATACCTTACTCCTGCAAGAATGCCTGTAATTAAAAAGCCAAAAAATAATAGGTGTTGGTGTGGATGTGGTGAAAAGGGAACACTTTTACACTGCTAGTGGGAATGTAAACTAGTACAACTACTATGGAAAACAGGATAGAGATTTCTTAAAGAACCAAAAGTAGAACTACCATTTGATCTGGCAATCTCACTGCTGAGTATCTACCCAAAGGAAAGGAAGTCATTATATAAAAAAGACACATGCACATACGTTTATAGCAGCACAATTCTTAATTGCAAAAATATGGAACCAACCTAAATGCCCATCAATCAACGAGTGGATAAAGAAAATGTATATACACACCATGGAATACTATTCAGCCATAAAGTGGAATGAAATAATGGCCCTTGTAGCAACTTGGATGGATCTGGAGGCCATTATTCTAAGTGAAGTAACTCAGGAAAGGAAAACCAAGTATCATATGTTCTCACTTATAAGAGGGAGCTAAACTATGAGGATGCAAAGTGTAAGAATGATATAAAGGACTTTGGTGACTCAAGGGGAAGGATGGATGGGGGTGAGGGATAAAAGACTACATATTAGGTACAGTGTACTCTGCTAGGGTGGTGGGTGCATCACAATCTCAGAAATCACCACTAAGGAACTTATTCATGTAACCAGAAACCACCTGTACCCCCAAAACTATTGAAATAAAAAGTGTACTATTTTGTAACAAATATGATGGGGTCATTAAAACATATTCATCATTAGATTCAGGATCTGCTGGAAAACGTTTAATAAATAAGTTATTTAAATCCTACCCATATTTTATTTCGGTATATTTTCATGGCCCAAGTGTTGTGTTTGAAGTGCTGATTTCATTGGGAATTTTGAAAAGAACCATTTCTACCCATATAAAGTTATAGAATGGGAGTCAACTACAGTCACATGGAAGGTTTTCATTAAAATGTCTCTTCCTGTAGATTTACCCCCGAAGGATAAGATTTAATCGTTGAACTCTTATCCTTTATATGAGAAGTGTACTTAATATAGATCAGACTATGCCATTTAATGTCCGAACATATTGTAATGAGTGGCTTTTTTTTTTTTTTTTTTTTTGAGATAGAGCTTTGCTCTTGTTGCCCAGGCTGGAGTGCAATGGCACGACCTTGGCTCACTGAAACCTCCGCCTCCCGCGTTCAAGTGATTCTCCTGCCCCAGCCTCCTGAGTAGCTGGGATTACAGGTGTGTGCCACCACACACAGCTAATTTTGTATTTTTAGTAGAGATGGGGTTCCTCTATGTTGGTCAGGCTGGTCTCGAACTCTCGATCTCAGGTGATCTGCCCACCTCAGCCTCCCAAAGTGCTGGGATTATAGGCGTGAGCCACTGAGCCCGGCCATGAGTGGCCTTTAGAATTGACTGGGACCTTGATGGTTATTCATTTCAAGCTCCTATTTAGGGAGAAACCCATTCTCCACATTTCCATTCTCCATTGTGTTAAAGTTAATTCCTCACATGTCCAGATTGATGTTTTTCAATACCAATTTGGTCAAACTTTGGACCATGACCATTAATGGATAGTGAAATCAATTTAGTGGGGTGAGGGGTGTTGTGACAAGAGTTTTTAAAAAGAGGAATAGAATAGACAAGAAGAAAAGGTAAGGACAGGCACAGTAGCTCATGCCTATAATCCAATGCTTTGGGAGGCCAAGGTGGGAGGATTGCTAGAGCCCAGGAGTTTGAGAATAGCCTGGGCAACATAGGGAGACTCCATCACTGCAATAAATTTAAAAATTCGCTGGCTATGGTGGTGGTGGGCACCTGTAGTTCTAGCTACTGGGGAGGCTGAGGTAGATGGATCGCTTCAGCCTAGGAGTTCGAGCCTGCAGTGAACTATGATTGTGCAGCCACACTCCAGCCTGGGTGACAGAGTGAGACCCTATCTCAAAAAAAATAGAAGAGAAGAGAAGGTGGAGTATTTGTTTCAGTATATACATGCATGTGTGTGTTGGGTCATAATGTAAAAACCTATTTGTTGGCTGGGCATGGTGGTTCATGCCCGTAATCCCAGCACTCTGGGAGGCCGAGGTGGGCAGATCACCTGAGGTCAGGAGTTCAAGACCAGCCTGGCTAACATGGTGAAAACCCGTCTCTACTAAAAATACAAAAATCAGCTGGGCATGATGGAGGGTGCCTGTAATCCCAGCTACTTGGGAGGCTGAGATGGAAGAATCGCTTGAACCTGGGAGGCAGAAGTTGCAGTGAGCCGAGATCGCGCCATTGCACTGCAACGTGGGCGACAGAGTGAGACTCCATCTCAAAACAGCAACAACTACAACAACAAAACAAAACAAAGTGAAAACAAGGTATTTGTTATTGTAGATCAGGTCAAAAGCTTTTGAGAAATACTCAACTAGACTGCAGGATCCTTGTGATAGGAGTCGTATTATAGGTGCTCATTAAATGCTTGTGGAATTATTATATTTGCCTCAGTTGTCAGTTTGTATTAAAAATTAGGGGCTTGTCTACCCAATCAATTTCTGATTGGACTTAACGTGGAGACAGAGGTTTTTCATCAGGGCTGCCTTTAAGTGTACCTCCCCCATCCCCCTTATTTAGTCTTCTTTAAGATAAATGGGTTTTAAGACATGGACATGCTCTATCTTTCCTCCTTCCTCCTTCACGTTTATCACAGAAGTCATCAAAGAATCTTTGCTGGTTAGTGATTTAGACTCATTCCCTGTCTCATACCCCCTTACAATGTGCATTGAGTGTTTATAACTTATCAGGCAGCAGTATAAGCATTTTATATGTATTAACTTATTCACTCCTCATAATAAGCCTCTAGAAGGTGCTCTGTTATCTCCAATTTACTGATGAGTAAACTAAAACACAAATAGATTAAGTGGATTAAGATCACAGACTTAGTAAGTGGCCAGAATTTGAACCTAGGCAATCTTTGGGTATTGTAGAAAGAACACAGCACTTACCAAGAGCAGTGAGCTAGGCTAGAGGGCTGTTGGCTCAGGGAGTTTTACTCAACCAAGGCTCTTTTTGGGGGCAAGGCTGCTAGAAGGCCTTGTGTCATCTTTTTTTGTATTTCAGATCCCTGAAATTAGGTAAATCTGGAAAATGGACTGAATTTTCATTTTTACTTAATATTTTGATGCTGTGTGGACAAAGCCTGAGACAAGTGACCACATGTCACTTAAGATAAATCCATATTTAGTTTGAAAAGCAATGATCAGAATTGGAAATCTGAAGTATAATCTACTGTATAGGATGCCCCATGGGTAGCACGTGAATAGACACTCAGAGTAAGCAGGGGAGAAAGGGATAATTTATTTACAAGCACACACATATATATGTGCATATGTATGTGTGTGTATCTATATCAAATTAAAAAGGTAAAAGTGTGTATGTGGGTAAATGATGTTGACAAATGTTAGAGGGAAAATGGCCTTAAAGGAGCTTGTGGTAGGCAGAATAACGGCCCCCCAAAGGTGTCCATGTCCTAATTCCTGGAACCTGTAAAAATGTTACCCTAAATGGCAAAAGAGACATTGCAGAATTAATTAAGGTTAAGGATCTTCAAATGAGGAGATTTTTTTTTTGCTGGATTATCCAGGTGGGCCCAATCTAATCACATGAGTCCTTAAAATCGGAGAACCTTTTCCCGCTGTGGAGAATCAGCGTGGAAACAGATTCTCTCCTAAAGCCTCCAGAAAGGAATGCAGCTCCGCTGACACCTTGATTTTAGCCCGGGGAGACTGTTAGATTTCTAACTTACAGAACTGTAAGATACTGAATTTGCATTGTTGAAGCCACTGAGTTTGTGCTGATTTGTTACAGCAGCAATAGAAAATGAATGTAGGGCTCTTTAGTACTGCCCAAATTATCAAAAAGAGAGTTTCTCTGAAGGTAAGTTTCCTTCCACCTGCTCAAAGAAGCTGAAACTGTTCAGCCTTGAGAAGACAAAGTTAGTAAGGGTACCTTAGCTCTGATCTTCAATATTTAAAAGGCTATCATATGGAAAAAAGATTAGATTATTATGTTAAGTTTGGAGAATTTTAGGACAAGAGTTGAATTTACGGAGATTGTGACAATTATAGCTATCAAAATCGGACTGGGTGGCATTGCAAAATGTAAGCTCCCCTTCTCTGGAAGTGCCCAGCAATAATAATACAGTATATGGCATTTTAAAGCCATTTGGCAGTTTACCAAAAGCTTTATGTTCATAAATCATCCCATTTAATCCTCAACAGTGTGGTGAGTTAGCCCTAATTTTTTCATTTTATGTGTAAGTAAATGAAGGCTAACAAAGCTTAACGTAACTTAACAAAGGGCTCACAGCTAGCTGGTAAGGGCAGAGTTGGGAGTTGAGTGTTGTTTTAGGAGTTGAAGGTCAGTGCCTTTCCTACTGCCTAATTCATTCATTCCTTCATTCATCTGTTCACATTTATAGAGTGCTTCTTTTGACAAACACCTGGATAGGGCAACAGAAGTAAAGTAATGAACAAAGTAAGTGTGTTCCCTGTCCTTAGCGCTTACAGTCTGAGGAAAGAGAAACTGGGAATTTCATAGAGTGTGACTAACGCTGTGTAGGAGGAAGTAGTGTGTGATCCAAGAACACGTGGAAGGGCTACCAGGTCCGCCTTAGAGGTTAGGGAAGCCTTCTTGGAAGAGGTGATGTGTAAGAGTGACAAGGAGTGATCCAGAAAAAGACTAACCTGGGCAAGGGCAGGATGGTAGGAAGAACGTCCCATGCAGAGGGAATAGCACACGTGGCAGCACAGAGAGGAGAGAAACTAAATTGACATCTGTCCGAGAATGTCAGAGGGGAGGGTCCTTCCACTAGTGAACAGTTTCGATACATGCCTTCTAAGGCTCCTTCCAACTTTAACATTCAGTAAATCTATGAAAAATATCAATTTTTAAATAGGTAACAGATCGCATGGCTTCATTTGGTGAACTTTTATCATTAGCTTATATATCAGGCATATGTAGGTGCAAATCAGGATGCTAAGCGCTGAATAAGAGTTTCGAGGTGGAACCAATAGCCTATTCCAGAGGAAAAACAGACTACAGTTTATGGCTATCCAGTGGTGTGTTGGTAAATATTTAGCAACCACCTTTCCAGAAAAAGAAGTCCTGATTTATGGCATTTGCCAATTCCATGGTATAAGCACACCCACCATGGCTAATTTTAAGCTGCCATCACTGCTGTGGAGTTGGGAAGAGATGTGCATGAACACACCATTGTGTAGTATTTTCAGCATACAAATGCAGTAGGCACAAAGAACCGCAAGATCGCAGCATAAACTGTGATGAAATGATTAGGAAGTGATGAATTTTGAGTATTTATTACTTTTGTTTCTATATAATTTATTATAAGTTTACATAATTTGTTTATTTTCCTTTTTTTTAAGGACAGGGTCTTGCTCCGTCACCCAGGCTGGAATACAGTGGCGTGATCGTAGCTCATTGAATCCTCGAATTCCTGGGCTCAAGTGATCCTCCTGAGCCTCCCAAGTAGCTAGGATGACAGGCACACACCACCATGCCTGGCTAATTATTTTTTATTTTATTTTTTTTATTTTTGTAGAGATGAGGTCTCCCTGTGTTGCTAGGCTGATCTTCAACTCCTGGCCTCAAGTGATCCTCCCACCTTGGTCTCCCAAAGTGCTGGGATTATAGGCGTGAGCCATGGCACCTGGCCTATTATTTAATTTTTGATAGTAATTGTATTTGACAACTATATCTCAAAATTCCTGAAAATTTAACAATTGGCTCTTGCAAGTTGATACAGGCCAGCTTTAGCATATTACAACAGCTACCCCTGGAAATGCTGCTTAGAGCGTTGTCATTGTGAGAATTGACCTAGTTGTCAAAGGGCTCTCTGTGCTTCTTACAAAGCTTACATATTCCCACACCCAATGTAAATAATGATGTATTGGTTCATAACAGCAGTTGCTGTCAGTTTCATGGGAGTTGAGTAGTAAAACTCCTATCTACCCCTTCCTCTGAATCCTGTTTTTCAGCTTTGGCAGGCTTATGTCTGGCTAAAATAGTCTGTTGCACTTATTTTGTTATTGTGTAGAGGAGATAAAGCATGGAGCGGAGAAAATTTTCCTATTTTATATGAGTTCCTGGCAGAGCAAACAAATGACTATTTTTAGCCACTGGGAACTTAAGGAGTACAGTGTTAAAGTCCATTGTGAAGCAATTTCTATGTAATTCCGTTTAAAGCTATTGTGTTCCATTTGATGTTTGTTAATTGCTGAAGGAAAAAGAGTCCTACCTATTTAAAACACAGAAGTCAAGTTCAAGTGCAGGAGAAATGTTAGAAAGGGGAGGGAGTCCCTTTATTATATAGATAAGGAGATTGGTGACAAGTCAGATAAAAAGAATGAGACCTAGTGGGCTAAATCATCATCATAAGAGGCTGGAAGGTGTAGACTGGGAGAAATGAAGAAGGGCTTCCCACCCAAGGAAGAGAGAGTAGTGAATTTTAAGTGGAACTGACTAAAATGCTAGTCAAAGACATAGATCCTTTGAGCTGGGAAAGCATTTAGGGTTAATAGTTTCAAGATGGAGACTTTTTAACTTTTAGTTTCAGGGGTCCATGTGCAGATTTGTTACATAAATAAGTTGCGTGTTGCAAGGGTTTGGTGTATATGTTGTTTTGTCACTCAGGTTTGAGCATAGTACCCAATCAGTAGTTTTTTGAATCCTCACACTCCTGTCACCCTCCATCCTCAAGTAGGCCCCAGTGTCTATTGTTCCCTTCTTTGTGTCCGTGTGTACTCAATGTTTAGCTCCCACTTATAAGTGAGAACATGTGGTGTTTGGTTTTCTGTTCCTGCATTAGTTTGCTTAGGATAATGGCCTCTAATCCACCTATGTTGCTACAAAAGACATGATCTTATTCTTTTTTATGGCTGTGTAGTATTACATGGTGTATATGTACCACATTTTCTTTATCCAGTCTACCATTGATGGGCATTTAGGTTGATTCCATGTCTTTGCTATTGTAAACAGTGTTGCTGCAATGAACATATGCATGCATGTGTCTTTATGGTAGAATGATTTATATTCCTTTGGGTGTATACCTAATAATGGGATTGCTGGGTCGAATGGTAGTTCTTTGAGAAGTCAAACTGCTTTCCGCAGTGGTTGAACTAATTTACATTTCCACCAGCAGTGTATAAGCATTCCCTTTTCTCTGCAACCTCACCACTATGTTGTTTTTTGACTTTTCAAAAATAGCTATTCTGACTGGTGTGAAATGGTATCTCATTGTGGTTTTGATTTGCATTTCTCTAATGATTAGTGATGTTGAGCATTTTTTCATATGCTTATTGGCTGCATGTATGTCATATTTTGAAAAGTGTTCATGTCCTTTGCCCACTTTTTAATGGAGTTGTTTATTTTTTGCTTGTTAATTTAAGTTCCTTATAGATTCTGGATATTTGACCTTTGTCAGATGCATAGTTTGCAAGTATTCTCTCCCATTCTGTGGGTTGTCTGTTTACTCTGTTGATAGGTTCTTTTTTTTTTCTCTGTGCAGAAGCTCTTTAGTCTAATTAGGTCCCATTTGTCAATTTTTGTTTTTGTTGCAGTTGCTTTTGGCATCTTTATCATGAAATCTTTCCAGTTCCTGTGTATAGAATGGTATTGCCTAGGTTATCTTCCAAAGCTTTTATAGTTTTGAGTTTTACATTTAAGTCTTTAATCCATCTTGAGTTGGTTTTTGTATATGGTATAAGGAAGGGATCCAGTTTTAATCTTCTGCATATGGCTAGCCAGTTATCCCAGCACCACTGATTAAATAGGGAGTCCTTTTCCCATTGCTTTTGTCAACTTTGTCAAAGATTTGATGCTGGTAGGTGCACGGCATTATTTCTGGGCCCTCTATTCTGTTCCATTGGTCCGTGTCTGTATTTGTTCCAGTACCATGCTTTTTTGGTTACCGTAGCCCCATAGTATAGTTTGAAGTTGGGTAACAGACTTCACTTAAATTAATCTTGGCAAATTTTTAGGGATGACTTAATTTTTAAAAATTTAGATATAATTTATAGACCATAAAATCTACCATTTTAAAACACATATTTTCATGGTTGTACAACCATCACACTATGTAATTTGAGAACATTTTCATCTCCCCACGAAGAAACCTCATACCTATTAGTCACTTCCCAAGCCCTGAAATACACAAATCTGCTTTCTGTCTCTTATGATTTGCCTATTCTGGACATTTCATATAAATAGACTCATATAATATATGGGCTTTGTATCTAGCTTCTTCTATTTAGCAGAATATTTTCAAGGTTCATCCGTGTTGAATATATATCAGTGGCCAAATAATACTCTATTGTATGTATATACCATGTTTTCTTTATTCATCAGCTGATGGGCATTTTTGCAACATATTCATCAGCTGATGGGTTGTTTGCAACTTTTTGGCTATTATGAATAATGCTGCTGTGAACATTTGTGTACATTTTTGTGTGAACATGTTTTCAGTTATCTTAGATCTTAGAGTAGAATTGCTGGATCATATGGTAGATCTGTGTTTTACTTTTTGAGGAAATCCCGAACTGTTTTCTGGCTATACCATTTTACATTCCCACCAGCAGTATATGGAGGTTCTAGTTTCTCCACATCTCTTTATACCCTCTCCAGCACTTGTTATTTTATTTTATTCGTTTTTTACTATAGCTATCCTAGTGAATGTGAAGTGATATCTCATGCTTTTGATTTGCATTTTCTTGATGACTAATGATGCTGAACATCTTTTCATGTGCTTATTGGGCATTTGTATATTTTCCTTGGGAAAATTATTCAAATTCTTTGCCCATTTTAAAATTGGGTTGTCTCTTTATTCTTGAGTTGTAAGAATTCTTTACATATTCTTGATAGTAGACCCTCATTAGCTATATGATTTGCAAATATTTTCTCCAAGTCTGTGGGTTATTTTTTTTCACTTTCTGGATAGTGTCCTTTAAAGCACAAATGTTTCTGATTTTAAAGTCCATGTATCTATTTTTCGTTTGGTTGCTCATGCTTTAGGTGTCATATCTAAGAAACTGTTGCCTAATCTAACATCGCAAAGATTTACCTCTATGTTTTCTTCTAGAAGTTTTATAGTTTTAGCCCTTACAATTAGGTCTTTGATCTATTTTGAGTTAAGTTTTGTATAGGGTGTGAGATATGGGTCTACATTTATTCTTTTGTGTGTAGATATCCAGTTGTCCCAGCACCATTTGCTGAAAAGACTGTTCTTTCCTCACTGAATTGTCTTGGTACCTACCCTTGTCAAAAATCAATTAGTCACTTGTTTTTTACATGTACATAGTTTTATTTCTGGACTCTCAATTCTGTCCTATTGATCTATATGTCTATTGTAGGCCAGTACCACAGTGTTTGGATTACTATACTTTTGAAGTAAGCTTTAAAATCATTAAGTATGAGTCCTGTAACTTTGTTCTTTTTCAAGATTGTTTTTGCTATCGTAAATCCTTGCATTTTCATATGAACTTTACAATTATCTTCTCAATTTCTACAAATAGGTAGATGGAATTTCAATAGGGATTGCACTGAATTGGTAGATCAGTTTGGGGAATATTGAGTCTAATACATGAAGACAAAATGTATTTCCATTTGTTTCTTTAATTCCTTTCAATGAAGTTTTATAGTTTCATGTGAAGTCTTGCACTTATTCTGTTAATTTATTCTTTTTATACTATTGGATTGAATTGTTTACTTCATTTCATTTTCAGATTGTTCATTGTGAATGTGTAGAAGTATAACTGATTTTTTATATATTGATCTTCTATAACCTTGCTAAACTCACTTATTAGCTGGTGTGTGTGTGTGTGTGTGTGTGTGTGTTGGGGAGGGTGTTTGTGTGTATGTATGTATTCCTTAGGATTTTTTACATACAGGATCTTGTCACTTTGCAAATAGAGTTATTTTTTTTCTTCTTCCATTATAATCTGGATGCAGTTTATTTTACTTTCTTGTTTAATTGTGCTGTAGTGTAGGACCTCCAGTACAATCTTAAATAGAAATGGTGAAAGTAGATATTCTTGTCTTATTCCTGATTTTAGAGGAAAGATTTCAATCTTTCACCATTAAGTATGATGTTACTTATGTTTTTTTAAAATTATATTTTAAGTTCTGGGGTACATGTGCAGAACGTGTAGGTTTGTTACATAGGTATACACGTGCCATGGTGGTTTGCTGCACCCATCAACCCATCATCTACATTAGGTGTTTCTCCTAATGCTGTCCCTGCCCGCCACCCCATGACAGGCCCCAGTGTGTGATGTTCCCCTCCCTGTGTCCATGTGTTCTCATTGTTGTGTTTTTTTTTTTTTTTTGAGACAGAGTCTCAATCTGTCGCCCAGGCTGGAGTGCAGTGGCGCAATCTCGGCTCACTGCAATCTCCGCCTCCCAGGTTCATGCCATTCTCCTGCCTCAGCCTCTCCGAGTAGCTGGGACTACAGGCGCCCGCCACCACGCCCGGCTAATTTTTTTGTATTTTTAGTAGAGACGGGGTTTCACTGTGGTCTCGATCTCCTGACCTCGCGATCCGCCCGCCTCGGCCTCCCAAAGTGCTGGGATTACAAGCGTGAGCCACCGCGCCCGGCTATGTGTTCTCATTGTTCAACTCCCACTTATGAGTGAGAACATGTGGTGTTTGGTTTTCTGTTCCTGTATTAGTTTGGTGAGAATGATGGTTTCCAGCTTCATCCATGTCCCTGCAAAGGACATGAACTCATCCTTTTTTATGGCTGCATAGTATTCCATGGTGTATATGTGCCACATTTTCTTTATCCAGTTTGTCATTGATGGATATTTGACTTGGTTCCAAGTCTTTGCTATTGTGAATAGTGCCACAATAAACATACGTGTGCATGTGTCTTTATAGCAGCATGATTTATAATCCTTTGGGTATATACCCAGTAATGGGATTGCTGGGTCAAATGGTATTTCTAGTTCTAGATCCTTGAGGAATTGCCACACTGTCTTCCACAACAGTTGAACTAATTTACAGTCCCACCAACACTGTAAAAGCGTTCCTATTTCTCCATATCTTCTCCAGTATCTGTCGTTTCCTGACTTTTTTTCTTTTTATACTTTAGGTTTTAGGGTACATGTGCACAATGTGCAGGTTTGTTACATATGTATCCATGTGCCATGTTGATTTCCTGCACCCATTAACTCGTCATTTAGCATTAGGTATATCTCCTAACGCTGACTTTTTAATGATTGTGATTCTAACTCGCATGATTTTTGGTTTTGATTTGCATTTCTCTAATGACCAGTGATGATGAGATTTTTTCATATGTTTGTTGGCTGCATGAATGTCTTCTTTTGAGAAGTGTCTGTTCATATCCTTCACCCACTTTTTAATGGGGTTGTTTTTTCTTGTAAATTTAAGTTCTTTGTAGATTCTGGATATTAGCCCTTTGTCAGATGGGTAGATTGCAAAAATTTTCTCCCATTCTGTAGATTGCCTGTTCACTCTGATGATAGTTTCTTTTGCTGTGCAGAAGCTCTTTAGTTTAATTAGATCCCATTTGTCAATTTTGGCTTTTTTTGCCGTTGCTTTTGGTGTTTTAGTCATGAATTCTTTGCCCATGCCTATATCCTGAATGGTATTGGCTAGGTTTTCTTCTAGGGGTTTATGGTTTTAGGTCTTACATTTAAGTCTTTAATTCATCTTGAGTTAATTTTTGTATAAGGTGTAAGGAAGGGATCCAGTTTCAGTTTTCTGCATATGGCTAGCCAGTTTGCCCAAGACCATTTATTAAATAGGGAGTCCTTTCCCCATTGCTGTTTGTGTCAGGTTTGTCAAAAATCAGATGATTGTAGATGTGTGGTATTATTTCTGAGGCCTCTGTTCTGTTCCATTGGTCTATATATCTGTTTTGGTACCAGTACCAGGCTGTTTTGCTTACTGTAGCCTTGTATATAGTTTGAAGTCAGGTAGTGTGATGCCTCCAGCTTTGTTCTTTTTGCTTAGGATTGTCTTGGCAATGTGGGCTCTTTTTTGGTTCCGTATGAAATTTAGTTTTTTTCCAATTCTGTGAGGAAAATCAATGGTAGCTTGATGGGGATAGCACTGCGTCTGTAAATTACTTTGGACAGTATGGCTTTTTCATGATACTGATTCTTCCTATCCATGAGCATGGAATGTTTTTTCATTTATTTGTGTCCTCTCTTATTTCCTTGAGCAGGGTTTGTAGTTCTCCTTGAAGAGGTCCTTCACATCCCTTGCAAGTTGTATTCTTAGGTATTTTATTCTCTTTGTAGCAATTGTGAATGGAAGTTCACTCATGATTTGGCTCTCTGTTTGTCTGTTATTGGTGTATAGGAATGCTTGGGTTTTTAATAGATGACTTTTATCAGTTTGAGGAAGTTCCCCACTATTACTTGTTTGCAGAGTGCTTTTTTCTTTTAAAGGTTATTGGTTTTTGTCAAATGTTTTTTCTGCATGTATCAAAATGATCATATGTTTATTTTACCATTTATTGTATTAATAATGTGTTAGATTATTGCATTAATATAGTATACTATATTGATTTTTATTTGTCGAACCTACCTTGTATTTCTGAGATCAGTTCCACTTGGTCTTAGTGTGTATCCTTTTTATATGCTGCTGAATTCAGTTGGCTAGTATTTTGTTGAGACTTTTGCATTTATGCTCATAAGCGAAATTGGTCTGTAAAAGTTGTGTGTGTGTGTGTGTGTGATGTCTTTGACTGGTTTTGGTATCACTGTAGTACTGGCCTCAGTCTAATTACTTTATTTTTGAAAGTTAGTTTTGCTGGATTTGGAATTCTTGGTTGATAGGTTATTTGTTTTTTCCTTTGAGAGCTTTGAATATATTGGCCACGTGTAGTGGCTCATGCCTGTAATCCCAGTACTTTGGGAGGCAAAGTCAGGCAGATCACTTGAGCCCAGGAGTTCGAGACCAGCCTGGGCAATATGGTGAGACCCCATCTCTACAAAAATTAGCTGGGCATGGTGGCATGTGCCTGTAGTCCCACCTACTCAGGAGGCTGAGGTGGGAGGATCACTTGAGCCCAGAGAGGTCAAGGCTGCAGTGAGCTGTGATCATGCTACTACACTCCAGCCTGGGTGACATAGTGGGACCCTGTCTCAAGAAAAAGAAAAAGAAAGAACTTTGAACATGTCATCGAATTTCCTTCTGGCCTCCATGGTTTCTGTTGACAATTTAGTTGTTAATCTTTTGGAGGATATTGAGGATCCCTTGTATGTGATGAGTTGCATCTCTCTCACTGCTTTCAAGGTTCTCTTTGATTTTGGTTTTTGACAGTTTGAATAATATGTGTCTAGGTATGATCTTTTTGAGTTTATCCCACTCAGAGTTTTTTTGAGCTTCTTGGATGTGCAGACTAATGTTTTTCACTAAATGTAGAAATTTTTGGCCATTATTTCTTCAGATATTATTTCTTCCCCTTTATGTTTCTTCTCTCCCTTGGGTTATGCGTATGTTGACACATTGATGGTATCCCACAGGTGTCTCTGAATCTATGTTCTTTTTTAAATTTTTTGTTTGTAATACGTGGAATTAATTTATCATAATGAGTATCAATAATATACAAAAATAAGAAATATACTGATAATTTTGTATGCTATGCAAAACTATTCATACATGATGATAAGTCAATGCTTCCTCTAAAAACTGATATGGTAAAAGTAATTACTTGTTTCCTTAATTTGGGGGATGCTACCTAACATAAAAAAAAAGAAATATCGGCCGGGCACAGTGGCTCACGCCTGTAATCCCAGCACTTTGGGAGGCCGAGGCAGGTGGATCACGAGGTCAGGAGATCGAGACCATCGTGGCTAACACGGTGAAATCCCATCTCTACTAAAAATATAAAAAATTAGCCGGGCATGGTGGCGGGTGCCTGTAGTCCCAGCTACTCGGGAGGCTGAGGCAGGAGAATGACGTGAACCCGGGAGAGGGGGAGCTTGCAGTGAGCCAAGACCGTGCCACTACACTCCAGCCTGGGTGACAGAGCGAGACTCCATCTCAAAAAAAAAAAAAAAATGAAATATCACACAGGCTTATTTAAAAAAAATAATTTTTACATGATTGTCCAATCCTAGAGGCAAGATCAAACTTAATTAACATCAGTAGAAATTCCTTAAACACATTACATTTTGTAAATCACCTTCTGGGTGACATTATCTGCTATTATACAAAACACGGAGAATAAACTAAATTCAAGTCTAATCATAGAAGCACCAGCAATTAAAATTGTTTTCAAATAATTTACAAATACATATACTGCATAAATTCATTTTTTGCACACAATACACAGCATTAGAATTATAAGAAAGACAAAGTGTATGGCAAAGTTAAATTAGAGAATAATTGCCGTTGTTCGTGAGTGTTCCTTCCCTCTATAATTTGCATATGATCATATACATGGGACTTATTTCAGCAATCTCCTAAAAAATCAAGTTTACTTCTTTTTTTTGTCCTTCCTTTTTCTTTTCTTTTTTTTTCAAAAAATTTTTTTTATTATACTCTAAGTTCTAGGGTACATGTGCACAACATGTAGGTTTGTTACATAGGTATGCGTGAGCCATGTTGGTTTGCTGCACCCATTAACTTGTCATTTACATTAGGTATTTCTAATGCTATCCCTCCCCCAGTCCCCCACCCCATGACAGGCCCCAGTGTATGATGTTCCCCGCCCTGTGTCCAAGTGTTCTCATTGTTCAGTTCCCATCTATGAGTGAGAACATGTGGTGTTTGGTTTTCTATCCTTGTGATCGTTTGCTGAGAATGATGGTTTTCAGCTTCATCCATGTCCCTGCAAAGGACATGAACTCATCCTTTTTTATTGTTGCATAGTATTCTATGGTGTTTATGTGCCACATTTTCTTAATCCAATCTATCACTGACGGACATTTGGCTTGGTTCCAAGTCTTTGCTATTGTGAATAGTGCCGCAATAAACATACGTGTGCATGTGTCTTTATAGTAGCATGATGTATAATCCTTTGGGTATATATCCAGTAATGGGATCGCTGGGTCAAATGGTATTTCTAGTTCTAGATCCTTGAGGAATTGCCACACTGTCTTCCACAATGGTTGAACTAGTTTGCACTCCCACCAACAGTGTAACAGCGTTCCTATTTCTCCACATCCTCTCCAGCATATGTGGTTTCCTGACTTTTTAATGATCACCATTCTAATTGGCATGAGATGGTATCTCATTGTGGTTTTGATTTGCATTTCTCTAATGACCAGTGATGATGATATTTTTTTCATATATTTGTTGGCTGCAAAAATGTCTTCTTTTGAGAAGTGTGTGTTCATACCCTTTGCCCACGTTTTGATGGTTTTTTTTTTTTCTTGTAAATTTGTTTGAGTTCTTTGTAGATTCTGGATATTAGCCCTTTGTCAGATGGGTAGACTGTAAAAATTTTCTCCCATTCTGTAGGTTGCCTGTTCACTCTGAGGGTAGTTTCTTTTGCTGCCCAGAAGCTCTTTAGTTTAATTAGATCCCGTTTGTCAATTTTGGCTTTTGTTGCCATTGCTTTTGGTGTTTTAGTCATGAAGTCCTTGCCCATGCCTATATCCTGAATGGTATTGGCTAGGTTTTCTTCTAGGGTTTTTATGGTTTTAGGTCTAACATTTAAGCCTTTAATCCATCTTGAGTTAATTTTTGTATAAGGTGTAAGGAAGAGATCCAGTTTCAGCTTCTACATATGGCTAACCAGTTTTCCCAGCACCATTTATTAAATAGGGAATCATTTCCCCATTTATTTTTTGTGTAAGGTTTGTCAAAGATCAGATGGTTGTAGATGTGTGGTGTTATTTCTGAGGCCTCTGTTCTGTTCCATTCGTCTATATCTCTGTTTTGGTACCAGTACCATGCTGTTTTGGTTACTGTAGCCTTGTATATAGTTTGAAGTCAGGTAGTGTGATGCCTCCAGCTTTGTTCTTTTTGCTTAGGATTGTCTTGGCAATGTGGGCTCTTTTTTGGTTTCATATGAACTTTAAAGTAGTTTTTTCCAATTCTGTGAAGAAGTCATTGGTAGCTTCATGGGGATGGCATTGAATCTATAAAATTACCTTGGGCAGTATGGCCATTTTCACGATATTGATTCCTCCTATCCATGAGCATGAAATGTTCTTCCATTTGTTTGTGTCCTCCTTTATTTCGTTGAGCAGTGGTTTGTAGTTCTCCTTGAAGAGGTCCTTCACATCCCTTGTAAGTTGGATTCCTAGGTTTTTTATTCTCTTTGTAGCAATTGTGAATGGGAGTTCACTCATAATTTGGCTCTCTGTCTGTTATTGGTGTATAGGAATGCTTGTGATTTTTGCACATTGATTTGTATCCTGAGACTTCGCTGAAGTTGCTTATCAGCTTAAGGAGATTTTGAGCTGAGACGATGGGGTTTTCTAAATATACAATCATGTCATCTGCAAACAGGGACAGTTTGACTTCCTTTTTTCCTAATTGAATACCCTTCATTTCTTTGTCTTGCCTGGTTGTTCTGGCCAGAACTTCCAATACTATGTTGAATAGGAGTGGTGAGAGAGGGCATCCCTGTCTTGTGCAGGTTTTCAAAGGGAATGCTTCCAGTTTTTGCCCATTCAGTATGATATTGGCTGTCGGTTTATCATAAATAGCTCTTATTATTTTGAGATACGTTCCATCAATATGTAGTTTATTGAGAGTCTTTAGCATGAAGGGGTGTTGAATTTTGTCAAAGTCCTTTTCTGCATCTATTAAGATAGTCATGTGGTTTTTGTCATTGGTCGTGTTTATGTGATGGATTACATTTATTGATTTGGGTATGCTGAACCAGGCTTGCATCCCAGGGATGAAGCCAACTTGATCATGGTGGATAAACTTTTTGATGTCCTGCTGGATTCGGTTTGCCAGTATTTTATTGAGGATTTTTACGTCGACGTTCATGAGGGATATTGGTCTAAAATTCCCTTTTTTGGTTGTGTCTCTGCCAGGCTTTGGTATCAGGATGATGCTGGCCTCATAAAATGAGTTAGGGAGGATTTTCTCTTTTTCTATTGATTGAAATAGTTTCAGAAGGAATGGTACCAGCTCCTGTTTATACCTCTGGTAGAATTCCCCTGTGAATCCGTCTGGTCCTGGACATTTTTTGGTTGGTAGGCTGTTTATTATTGCCTCGATTTCAGAGCCTGTTATTGGTCTATTCAGAGATTCAACTTCTTCCTAGTTTAGTCTTGGGAGGGTGTATGTGCCCAGGAATTTATCACTTTCTTCTAGATTTTCTAGTTTATTTACATAGTAGTGTTCATAGTATTCTCTGATGGTAGTTTGTATTTCTGTGTGATCGGTGGTGATATCCCCTTTATCATTTTTATTGTGTCTATTTGATTCTTCTCTCTTTTCTTCTTTATTAGTCTTGCTAGCGGTCTATCAATTTTGTTGATCTTCTCAAAAAACCAGCTCCTAGATTCATTGATTTTTTTGAAGGGTTTTTTTGTGTCTCTATCTCCTTCAGTTCTGCTCTGATCTTAGTTATTTCTTGCCTTCTGCTAGTTTTTGAATTTGTTTGCTCTTGCTTCTCTAGTTCTTTTAATTGTGATATTATGGTGTCAGTTTTAGATCTTTCCTGCTTTCTCTTGTGGGCGTTTAGTGCTATAAGTTTCCTGCTACACACTGCTTTAAATGTGTCCCAGAGATTCTGGTATGTTGTGTCTTTGTTCTCATTGGTTTCAAAGAACATCTTTATTTCTGCCTTCATTTTGTTATTTACCCATTAGTCATTCAGAAGTAAGTTGTTCAGTTTCCATGTACTTTTCCGGATTTGAGTGAGTTTCTTAATCCTGAGTTCTAATTTGATTGCACTGTGTTCTGAGAAACAGTTTGCTGTGATTTCTGTTCTTTTACATTTGCTGAGGAATGCTTTGCTTCCAACTATGTGGTCAATTTTGGAATAAGTGCGATGTGGTGCTGAGAAGAATGTATATTCTGTTGATTTGGGGTGGAGAGTTCTGTAGATGTCTATTAGGTTGGCTTGGTGCAGAGCTGAGTTCAAGTCCTGGATATCCTTGTTAACTTTCTGTCTCATTGATCTGTCTAATATTGACAGTGGTGTGTTATAATCTCCCGTTATTACTGTGTGGGAGTCTAAGTCTCTTTGTAGTTCTCTAAGGACTTGCTTTATGAATCTGGGTGCTCCTGTATTGGGTACATATATATTTAGGATAGTTAGCTCTTCTTGTTGAATTGATCCCTTTACCATTATGTAATGGCCTTCTTTGTCTCTTTTGATCTTTGTTGGTTTAAGGTCTGTTTTATCAGAGACTAGGATTGCAACTCCTGCTTTTTTTGTTTGTTTGTTTTCCATTTGCTTGGTAGATCTTCCTCCATCCCTTTATTTTGAGTCTATGTGTGTCTCTGCACGTGAGATGGGTCTCCTGAATATAGCACACTGATGGGTCTTGACTCTTTATCTCGTTGGCCAGTCTGTGTCTTTTAATTGGGGCATTTAGCACATTTACATTTAAGGTTAATATTGTTATGTATGAATTTGATCCTGTCATTATGATGTTAGCTGGTTATTTTGCCTGTTAGTTGATGCAGTTTCTTCCTAGCATTGATGGTCTTTACAATTTGGCATGTTTTTGTAGTGGCTGGTACCGGTTGTTCCTTTCCGTGTTTAGTGCTTCCTTCAGGAGCTCTTGCAGGGCAGGCCTGGTAGTGACAAAATCTCTCAGCATTTGCTTGTCTATAAAGGATTTTATTTCTTCTTCACTTGTGAAGCTTAGTTGGCTGGATATGAAATTCTGGATTGAAAATTCTTTTCTTTAAGAATGTTGAATATTGGCCCCCACTCTCTTTTGGCTTGTAGAGTTTCTGCCGAGAGATCCGCTGTTAGTCTGATGGGCTTCCCTTTGTGGGTAACCTGACCTTTCTCTCTGGCTGCCCTTAACATTGTTTTCCTTCATTTCAGTCTTGGTGAATCTGACAATTATGTGTCTTGGGGTTGCTCTTCTCAAGGAGTATCTTTATGGTGTTCTCTGTATTTCCTGAATTTGAATGTTGGCCTGCCTTGCTAGGTTGGGGAAATTCTCCTGGATAATATCCTGCAGAGTGCTTTCCAACTTGATTCCATTCTCCCTGTCACTTTCAGGTACACCTATCAAACGTAGATTTGGTCTTTTCACATAGTCCCATATTTTTTGGAGGCTTTGTTCATTTCTTTTTACTCTTTTTTCTCTAAACTTGTCTTCTTGCTTTATTTCATTCATTTGATCTTCAATCACTGATACCCTTTCTTCCACTTGATCAAATCGGCTACTGAAGCTTATACATGCATCATGTACTTCTTGTGCCATGGTTTTTGGCTCCATCAGGTCATTTAAGATCTTCTCTACACTGTTTATTCTAGTTAGCCATTCGTCTAATCTTTTTTCAATGTTTTTAGCTTCCTTGCGATGGGTTCAAACGTCCTCCTTTAGCTTGGAGAAGTTTGTTATTACTGACCTTCTGAAGCCTACTTCTGTCAGCTTGTCAAAGTCATTCTCCGTCCAGCTTTGTTCCGTTACTGGCAGGAGCTGTGTTCCTTTGGAAGAGAAGAGGTGCTCTGGTTTTTAGAATTTTCAGCTTTTCTATTCTGGTTTCTCCCCATCTTTGTGGTTTTTATCTACCTTTGGTCTTTGATGTTGGTGACGTACAGATGGGGTTTTGGTGTGGATATCCTTTTTGTTGATGTTGATGCTATTCCTTTCTGTTTGTTGGTTTTCCTTCTAACAGTCAGATCCCTTAGCTGCAGGTGTGTTGGAGTTTGCTGGAGGTCTATCCAGACCCTGTTTGCCTGGGGATCACCAGCGGAGGCTGCAGAACAACAAAGATTGCAGAACAGCAAATATTGCTGCCTGATTCTTCTTCTGGAAGCTTTGTTCCAGAGGGGCACCCGCCAGTATGAGGTGTCAATCAGCCCCCTACTGGGAGGTGTCTCCAGTTAGGCTACATGGGGGTCAGGGAGTCACTTGAGGAAGCAGTCTGTCCGTTCTCGGAGCTCAAACACCATGCTGGGAGAACCACTGCTCTCTTCACAGCTGTGAGACAGGGACGTTTAAGTCTGCAGAAGTTTCTGCTGCCTTTTGTTCAGCTATGCCCTGCCCCCAGACGTGGAGTCTACAGAGGCAGCAGGTGTTGGTGAGCTGCAGTGGGCTCTGCCCAGTTCAAGCTTCCCTGGCTGCTTTGTTTACCTACTCAAGCCTCAGCAATGGCGGATGCCCCTCCCCCTGCTGGGTTGCTGCCTCGCGGATCCTTCTCAGACTGCTGTGCTAGCAGTGAGCAAGGCTGCGTAGGCATAGGACCCACTGAGCTAGGCAGGGGATATAATCTCCTGGTGTGCCATTTGCTAAGACCATTGGAAAAATACAGTATTTAGGTGGGAGTGTCCTGTTTTTCCAGGTACGGTCTGTCACGGTTTCTCTTGGCTAGGAAAGGGAAATCCCCCAACCCCTGCACTTCCCAGGTGAGGTGATGCCTCGCCCTGCTTCGGCTCGCCCTCCGTGGGCTGCTCCCACTGTCCAACCAGTCCCAATGAGATGAACCAGGTACCTTAGTTGGAAATGCAGAAATCACCCATCTTCAGCGTTGATCACACTGGGAGCTGTAGACCAGAGCTGTTCCTATTTGGCCATCTTGGAACGGGATCTTGTGTGGTTTTTTTTTTAATTGTTTACTTTTTGTCCCTCAAACTAGCTAGTCTCAGTTAATCAATCTTCAGGTTTACTATTTCCTCTGCCTGCTCAAAACTGCAGTTGAGCCGCTCTAGTGAAGTTTTCATTTTAGTTATTATGCTTTTCAACTCCAGAATTGCTATTTAATTTTAAAAAATAATTTATATATCACTAAGGTTTGAATGTGTCTCCCAAAAGTTTATGTGCTGGAAAGTTAATGTCATTGTAACAGTATTAAGAGTTAGGACCTTTAAGAGGTGATTAGGTCATAAGAGCTCTGCCTTCGTGAATATATTAATGCTATTATCATGGTTTAGTTATTACAGCATTGGGGCTCCTGATAAAATGGTGAGTTTGGCCTGATTTCCTCACTCTCTCTTGCATGCTTGCTCACCATGTGATGCCTTCCACCATGAGATGATCTTCACCAGGTGCTAGTGGCATGCTCTTTGACTTCCTAGTCTCTAGAACCATGAGCCGAATAAACTTCTGTTCTTTAGAAAGTATTCAGCCTGTGGTATTCTGTTATAGCAGCAGGAAATGGACTAAAACATATATATTTATTGATCATCTTTATTTGGTGTAATATAATATATTTATACCTTTATACTTCCTTTTAGTTCTTTTCTTTCTTTCTTTTTTTTTTTTTGTAGATAGATTCTTGCTTTGTCACCCAGGCTGGAGTGTAGTAGTGTGAACATAGCTCACTGAAGCCTCAAACTCCTGAGCTCAAATAATCCTCCCTCCTTAGTCTCCCAAGTAGCTCAGACCACATGTGCGTGCCACCATGCCTGGCTGGTTCTTTACATTACTAGAGATAGAGTCTAGCTCTGTTGCCAAGGCTGGTCTTGAACTCCTGGGATCAAGCAGTACTTCCCCCTCAGCTTCCCAGAGTGCTGGGTTTATAGATGTGAGCCACCATGCCCAGCCTCTTTTAGTTCTTTAGACATGGTTTCCTTCAGCACTTTGAACATATTTAAAACAGTTCATTTAAAGTCTTTGTCTAGTAAGTTCAACATTTGGGCCTCCTTAGGGCAGTTTCCATTGATTGCTTCGTTTTTCTTCTGTGTGGGCCATGCTTGCTTGTTTTCTTTCCCATATCTCATAATTTTTTGTTGAAAATTGGACATTTTATTTGTGGCAACTCTGGAAATCAGATACTCGCCCCTCCCCAGGGTGTTTTGTTGCTGCTGGTTGTAGTAGTAGTAGTTTGATGACCTTTCTGAACTACTTGTCTGAAGACTATAATCTATATTGTTTGTGACCATTGAAGTGTCTACTTGTTTATCTTGGTGGTCAGCTAATGATTGGAAAAGATTTCCTCCAATGCCTAGAAGCAATAAATCACCTGTTCTTTGCCAAAGAACTCTACATGCATGTTGGGCTACACTTGCAACACTAAGCAAGGTCGTTGACAACTTACCTTGGCCTTCACTTCCTGCTCATGCAGAGCTTCAAGGTCAGCCAGAGATGAGAGTTTAGGAGCTTCTCAAGTCTTTCCTGTGCATGCATATAGCCCTATGTGTGTGTGTAGCCTCCTAGATTCCCAGGAATATGTTGGAGTTTTTCAAAGCCCCTACAGAGATCTAATTTTCCAGCTTTTTCTTTTAAACTTTTTGGTTAGTCTGTTGTTGCTCCAAGTGTTATCAACTGCCTTGGGCAACTGTGAAGTTAAAACACCTGCTTGTAATTATTTTCAACAATTACAAATCCCTGGGAAGAAGGCATTTTGTACTGGCAAGCCCTGAGTTAGGCCAAATAGACTGACTTATAAGTGGGTTATTCCAGGGAACCACTAGATGGTAAAATAATGACAGTTCTTGGGAATGAACATTTGAAAGAGCCCTAGCTCCATTTTCCTTTCTCCAGTAGCTGTTAAGCTGCACCAGGATTGTGGGTTATTACTTTTCACGATTATTTTTATTGTGGAGATAGGGAGTCAGAGATGGGACTAAGGCAAGTTAAAATGCCACAAAGCTTGTTGTTCTTACTGATATTCATTCATTCACACATGCATGCTTTTTGGGTTACTGCAAGCCTTTAGTTAATATCTAGAGTTATGAAAAAGTTTATTCTGAATTTTTTTGCCATTTTTTTGTTGCTTTTGTGGATGAGAAAAATTTTGGAGATCCTTAATCTGCCATGTTTGCTGATGGTATTCCACAGCTCAACTTTTAAATATAACTTGTCAGTCTTCATCTTATTTGAAAATTTTGAGCCATTTGGCTTTTGACCAATCTTCCCTTCAAGAAATGACCTCCTTGCTGCCTTTATGGACACCCTTTCCATTCTTCAGTCTTCAGTCCACTGAAGACTTCCTCTGATTATCCTTTAGAAGTTAATGTTATTCAGAATTCTTTTCTTGGCTCTCTTGTTTCCATTCTACATATCCTTCCTGGATGATCTCACCTATATGCATGACTTCAGTTACCTTTTCTATGAAGTAACTCTCTTTCTCTCTCTCTCTCTTTTTTTTTTTTTTTTTTTGAGACTGGGTCTCACTGTGTCACTTAGGCTGGAGTCCAGTGGCATGATCACAACTCACTGCAGCCTTGCCCTCCTGGGCTCAGGTGATCCTCCTATGTCAGCCTCCTGAGTAGCTGGGACTACAGGTGTGTCACCATGCCTAGCTAATTTTTGTACTTTTTGTAGAGACGGGGTCTTGCCATAGTGCCCTGACTGGTCTCAACCTCTTGGGCTCAAGCAGTCCACCAGCCTCTGCCTCCCAAAGTGCTAGGATTACAGTCATGAGCCACTGTGCCTGGCCTCTATGAAATAACTCTTAAATTCATGTTTCCTACCTAAATTTCTCCTTATCTCTGGTCCTAAATGTCCATTATCTCTTACAACTCCATTTTGGCATAATTAAGACAAAGCAAACTTAGCACATCCCAAACTGAACTGGTTATTTTACTCCAGATCTGTTCTTCCTCCTGTCTTTACTGTCTCAGTAAATGGCTGCTATCTATCTCAGTTTTCAATGTATTGACTTTTCTCTTTCCCTCATCAGGTCATAACTGATTAGTTACCAAGTTCTATCACTATACATCTTAAATATCTCTAGAATTTGTCTACTTTTCCCATCTCTGATTCTGCTTTCCTAGTTAAGGCCACAATTTCATCTTGCTTAAAACAATTGTAATGATTTCCTGCTTTACATCTCCCACCTTGTCCTGTCATCTATACATTCTCTATACTGAAGGTAGAATGTGCTTTCCAAAAAGCACATCTTATTATGTCACTCTCTCACCTGATAAACAGTGACTGACAACATAAACACCATCTCTGCCTTCAGGGAGCTTTGGGTATAGTGAAGGATACAGACAAGGAGGTGACCAAGTACAATTCAGAGTGTGATATAGCAAGTGTACATAGGAGAGGCAGAGACTTAACCAAGACTCAAGATTTTAAGAGCATTTCAGGGGAAATGATGTCTAAGCTGAGATTTGCGGGAAGAGTAGGAATTATGCAGATGAAGAGAGGAATGGGAAAGAGTGTTCCAGGCTGAGAGTACACATAAGAAGGCCTAGAGAAAGCACTGGATTCCAGGAAATGAAAGAAGTTCTGTGTGTTGGCAAATTTTCTTAAGGAAGTAGTATGAGTTAAGCCTGAAGAAGTAAGCTGAGACTGTGTCACACAGGCTCCTGTATGTCATGTTAAGGGATCACTTTAATTTCAGTGCTTTTGGGAGCCACTGAAGTGGTTTTTGTTGGGAAGAAATATGATCAGATTTGCATATTAGAAAGAATATTCTGGCTAGAGTATGGAGAAAGCTTTGAGAGTATGGAGATAAGATGGCTTAGTTGGAGTCAGGTTGACCAGTTAGGAAACTCCTGCAGTAATCCAGGCAAGAGATGATAGTGGTGTGGACTAGGATTGTGATATTTGGAATAGAGAAAACTGATGGATTTGAGAAGTGTTTTAGAAATAGAATGGACTTGTCAATGTTGAATGTGGAGACTGAGGGAGAGGGAGAGGGAGAAGCTAAACAAAATTGTTTGCATTATTTAGTTAATAAAGCTATCTATTTCAATAGCTATTTAGAACATAAAGCTATTATATGTTTTCAAGTGTGTACATATATTACTGACAAGAAAGTAGTGTTTTGTAGTTTTCTTTGAAAAATTATGCCTGATGTAAGTCTAATAACTTAAGCTCCACTAAGTAGAGTTTACTGTTCATTTGGCAAAAGCTATACAGCCAATGACTGAGTCAACTTATTTATTTCTGTGAGCCTAGCCTTGTATTTCCTATTGAGATTCAGTGATTAAACTGGTCAACTTTATAGTCAACTTTTTCTTTTCTGTTATAAGCATAAAGCTACATGAAATTGTTGCTGTTAGTTTTCCCAGGCTACACAAAGATGTTTCTACTCTGGACTTTTCACAATAAAGCAACCAATAGAACATTTTTGCAATTTTCTATTTGTAGTATAGTGGAATATCTGACTAAAGTCCTGCTGATTTTAGGTTCGGTTTGACTTGGTCACTTTTTAATAAGACAAGTTTATGTCTACATGACTTTTGTTATCTCGTTAAAAAGTGTGCTTTGAAACAACATTCTTTGAATTTGAAGGCCTGTGTAAAAGTATATAATTTTATCACTAATACATGAAAAGAGAGTCACTTATAATTTTTTTTTTTTTTTTTTGAGACAGAGTCTCACTGTCGCCCAGGCTGGAGTGCAATGGCGCGATCTCGGCTCACTGCAGGCTCCGCCCCCCGGGGTTCACGCCATTCTCCTGCCTCAGCCTCCCGAGTAGCTGGGACTACAGGCTCCCGCCACCTCGCCTGGCTAATTTTTTGTATTTTTAGTAGAGACGGGGTTTCACTATGTTAGCCAGGATGGTCTCGATCTCCTGACCTCGTGATCCGCCCGCCTCGGCCTCCCAAAGTGCTGGGATTATAGGCGTGAGCCACCATGCCTGGCCGTCACTTATAATTTTTGCAGAAGAGGTCTGGAAACTCATATTTTTAGACTTTATATTCTTCTGCATGGACTTTTTGGAAATCATAAACTTATAACCTCTACTTCCCAAATTATTCTGGTATTTGTTAAATGGATATGTGGTTGGATACAGTATTGTTCAACAAAAGTAGCTTTCAGTTTAATTTTAATCAGAATCATCAATGTATTTTTATTTTAGGAAATAAAGGAAAACAATATTATTTTTTCAAATGTTGCAGAAGACATTTTTAATCTTCATTTTTAAAGGGACATGGTGATTTCCTTTTAGAAGAGAAAAATCCCTTGGCTCCAAAAGAGAAATCCTCTCTCTTCTCAGTTGCCTTTAAAAATCTTGAACCTGTCAGTGAAATTGTATAATCTACTAATAACATGCCTAAGGCTTATTGCCTTTTCTTGGGCAACAGAATCACCAATTGATGTGCTCTATCGATTTTAATCACACTGTTTTTATAGTTCCATTGCAAGGTTTCAAAAACTCACCAAATAAATAAATCTGTGGATACAGATGCCTCCTTTCTCTGAAAACCTAATCATATATATACTCTTCCTTCTCAATCAGTTGTTAAGGTATAATATAGACAAGTAATTTTTATTTGATAGACTTTGGTCTTGGCTAAATTAAAATGTTCTCTTTGCTATTCAGCATTTATATATTTAAATTATACAATTCTTATAAATGCGGTATCTGGGTGCCTTGTAGCATTCAGAATTTAGCATGACAAGTTTCTCGTAGGCTATTCCATCAAGCCATTCCCTCTACAACTCAGCTGCAAACATCTAGAGAAAGCTCCCATAGGGTTGTATTTTAAGCTAACTATGAGCTAATTATATGGCAATTTGTATCTTAGAATCCATGTAGAACAATATTTGGAGCATTAGGTTGAGAGATTATGACTGCTAAAATAATTTTCTGATGCTGTCATGCATCGGGTTTTGACAATTGCACAGCAGTAATAAAGCCTCCATTTATTAGGAGCTTAAAACATATCAGGACTTTACATACATGATACCTTATCCCTAAAACAAATCTGCCATTCAGATATATACACACCATCTATATACGTTGCATATGTGGGGGCTGAGACAAGATAGGTTACTAGGGAGGAATTTGAGTGTTGGTCTGACAATAAAGCTTAGGTTCTTTCTGCTTTAGCATGGGTACAAACATTTCATTTTAAGTTTGTGTACATGAAAAATAGATGTAAAACTGTGTCAGAAGACTTTTGAGATTTTAATGTTCAGTAACTGTTTAGAAACTTGGGGTCTTTAGACTCTCAAATGGTAGAACATTCATGTTCTATTTCTTAAAATTGATGTAGCTTTTTGACAATAGTACTGAATTTGGAGTAGGGGCATTTGTGTGTATATATGTATAAAATAAAGAACTTAATATTTCATTGTGGAAGTTATAGTGAGAAGCATCCTTTGGTATTTTTTGTAATTTTGGCACTCATTAGAAATAAGCCATTTATTCTGTCACATTGAAACACTGACTATAGTGAGTTTGTCACTAAATTCTAATATGTTCGTACGGCAGTAGATTTTGATTGATTGTACTGGCTGGAGCCTATTCTTGATAACTTTTTAGCTTTACAGTTTATATTTTCAGCAGACATTGATGCCCTGTGCCCCCTCCATTGCAGAGTTTCAATTGCTTGCTGAAGAGTTAGTGTTGAATTTGGTGGTCACTCTCTGTTCACTAAAACCTGTGGCTGATTAGGGTCAGTTTTGGAAGTGCCCACCTAAGACTATTCCATTACAGTAGCCTTTTTTTTTTTTGCAGCTCTTCAGTACAAGAGCCTCACGTCCCACTCCACCCCATCCATCTTTTGTGCCTATTCTTCAGTGAAAATACTCTTATTTAACCCGAATCTTTTCTGAAAGTGCTTCTTCCCACTTCTCATCCCAGGAGAGAGACTTGACTTTCTCTCTCCTATTGTTCTTGCCTTCAGATGGAAACCACCTCCTTCCATTCATCTGGAACCACAGGTTCTGGGCCCTTGCATGTGCTGGTGTCTCTACTTGGAGAACCTTTCCTTGACTTGTTCACAGCTGAACTCTGACTCATTCCTTATGGCTTAGTTTGGGTATTACCTGCCCCATGAAACTTTCCCTCAGCAGGTGAGTAATAATGATTTTTAAAGCAATAATATGTGTCAGACAAAGTACTAGAAACTTTACAAGTGTTATCTAGTTAGTCCTCACAACAATTACATAAGATAGTTGCTGCTGGCCGGGTGCATTGGCTCACGCCTATAATCCCAGCACTTTGGGTGGCCAAGGCAGGCGTATCACGAGGTCAGGAGATCGAGACCATCCTGGCTAACATGGTGAAATCCCCGTCTCTACTAAAAATACAAAAAAATTAGTTGGGCGTGGTGGTGGGCACCTATAGTCCCAGCTACTCAGGAGCCTGAGGCAGGAGAATGGCATGAACCCGGGAGGCAGAGCTTGCAGTGAGCCGAGATCACGCCACTGCACTCCAGCCTGGGTGACAGATCAAGACTCTGTCTCAAAAAAAAAATAAAATTAAAAAGAAAAATAGAAAAGATAGTTACTGCTGTTACCTTTGCTTTACATATAGGGGAACTGAGCTAATAAGCGATAGGAGTGGAATTCAAACCCTGGTATCTCTCATTCTAAAAATTCTATGTGTCCAACTGGATCATGTTACTGCCTGGGCCACTCCATCTTTTGTATCACTTTTATACTTTGTTCATATTTATTATCATTATCATAATCATTATGAGTGAAGCCTATGCCTTCATAATCTCTTTATCTGTAATTCAGTCCTTAGTATATCACAGGTATTAAAGTGTGTGCTGGATATATACATAAACTATTAGATGGCTAGATTCTCATTTGGCCTGTTCTCTTGGACCTCTGATGCTCTTTGCTGGACTCCTAACTGCCCTCTAGATGCTCTTACTGGTCAGACTTATAGAAAACTTGCCATTAAGTGCCTTTTCTTATTGGGTAGTTCTGCTGCCAGATTCACTCTTCTCTTCTTTCCTGTTTTGCTGAATTTAACAGCCATGGCACATTTATTCCTCAGCTATGACATTCTACATGCTTTTGTTCTGGCTATGAGTCTAGGATTTGTGTGCTGTGGATAAGTGGCTCATCACTGGGATCGAAGGAAACAGGCTCTCCCAGAAAACAAGCATTCTTAACTTGAAATTATGTGGCTGGGGAGCCTGGAAAGTTATCTTATGTCTCTCATGAATCTTTTTGGTCTTAGCTATGATTTACACGTTTTATTATGAAAGAAAAACAAACCAGTTATTGTTAGTTACTCTGTCTGCAAAAATATTGATCTTTTGTTGAATATGAAGATATTAATAATAAGGTTTATTATGACCAATGCCTATAGATGTTGGGGAGTAGGTAGGGCCAGCAGAAGCCCTTTGGGTTTGACAATATGGTCCATCGCCAAAATAAATACTTACGTGTTTATATCTTTCTAGACTCCTGAAAACCAAAAATGTTGTCTAGAACATAAGATGGGGGTGCACTTATAGCATCTTGTCTGATAGGAAGCCTTTCAGAATCTGGTGGAAATTTAGCCTGATTGGAGTCAGGCTAGGTGTAGGGGTTTTAACGTTTTGCTCCAAAAGGAAAGCTACTAGATGGAGTGAGGGCTGCATTGTGGTGGAGGTGCAGTTTTTGGCCTTGGAGACTTCACAGATACATTCAGTCTTCTTTTACATGTCGAGTCATTGTCTGCCTTACACTGGGTACTTGCCTTGTATATTATATTTGTAAGCTCCAAAACACTGTTTCCATCAATCAGTTAATGACTTTCAATCAATAATCCTTGCTTAATGGATGCCTTTTGCTGGACATAAATGGCAGTGTAAATAGGACATGGTTCCTGCCCTGGAGGGGCTCACAGTTCAGAGTAATTTTTGTTGTTGTTTCTGTTTTATTAAATTAATATTATTTCTGCTAAAACTTGAAGACGGGGATTTTGAAATCTGTTGTTGGTGTTTTGTTGTAGACTGTTTGGAGTTGTCAAGTTTGCAGAGGTCTGGCTATAAGGGGAAAGTTGCCTGGACCCTTCAATTGTGCTTTCAACCCTTGAACGTGATCTTGAGGATCAGAGTTCCTTTCCTCATGTGGAATGAAACATCCAAGTCAGAGCATTACATCACACATTTCCTCAGCTAACTACGTAGTTTCCTGGAAAGTTGCTGGCTTTTGGACAGCTCCTCTCTCTCGGTACTCTTGAGAATGTTTGATATAGAGGACAGGCACTCTGACTATGGAATTTTACATTAATATATTTATTAGTGAAAAAGTTTTAATTGGTGCTTGATAGTCAAAGCTAGCAGACTTCCCAGATTTTACTATCGAATTCCTGATCTTACTGATCTTTTGCTTATTGGATTAAGATTCCTGAGTATGAGGAGACTATTTTCTTTTCAGCTTCCTGGATGGAGCACAGCAGAGCCTTCCTGTTTGGATCCTTAGAGGGGTTTTACTTCTTCAAGAATCTATTGGCAACACTGAGTTTTTTGACTGCCTTAGCTACATGCGGGCCCCCTTGCTCACTCTTAGACCTATTCTCTGATTTCATGAAGGGGAAGGAGGGATTATTTCCTTTTTCTTACAATATTTTTTCTTCTATTTTTTATCTTCTTCTTTTCTAGGCAGGGCCACTACTTCTCAGCACATCCAGCCTTCTGGCTCATCTCCTCCCTGCATCTCACTACGCCCCTCCCCACCCCAGGGTAAATTCCAATAATGCTGCTCTGTTCCAGGTGGAGTTCATGTTGACTGAGGTGAATTTTAGGGCTGTAACTGGTTTGGTCTGATCTGGATCCCCATTATGATATTGAAATCTCCACAGTGGAGGTGAGGAACACTGCCACTTCTGTTCCTTTAAATGTCTGCTACATATCAGATGATCGTTGGGAGTGATTCATCTTCATATAATTTTAGGGCTAGAAGGAACCTCAATATGTCCTAGTCTGTTCTTAAATTCCCCCATTGCTTACCTTCTTCCAACTGATGCTCCAGCCTCTACTCAAACACTTGTAGTCACTGAGATAGTCTTTCCTTTTATCTTTGACAGCTGTAAATGTCAGGAAGCCCTTTATATTAGATGGAAATTGGCACCCACTGTCTCTTCAAATCACACAGAAGTCTAATCCCATATGCCTAATCCTCTTCAGAAATGTGAAGAGAGCTCTCACATTCCGTTTGAGATATCTCTTCTCCATATGATCCCCTCATTTCTTTGACGACTTTTCCAATATTCCTGCCTGTTTTTCTAACTAAATGATTTGTGATTCTGGCTCTTTTCCACAAAATCAACACTCAGAAATTTTCATTGAGTGCCTATTATGTACAAGGAAGGGCCTGTGCTGAAGAAAGGTCCTTGGCTTCTGGTTGCTTATTTTTTTATTCGTTATTTTTTTTGAAACAGAGTCTCACTCTGTCACCCAGGCTAGAGTGCAGTGGTGCAATCTCAGCTCACTGCAACCTCTGCCTCCTGGGTTCAAACGATTTTCCAACCTCAGCCTCCTGAGTAGCTGGGACTACAGGAGCACACCACCATGACTGGCTAATTTTTGTATTTTTTGTAGAGACGGGGTTTCACCATGTTGGCCAGGCTGATCTCGAACTCCTGACCGCAAGTGATTGGCCTGCCTCCACCTCCCAAAGTGTTGGGGTTATAGGCGTGAACCACTGTGCCTGGCTAGCTTCTGGTTGCTTATAATGGAGAGGGAGAAAAGACTGATATCAACAGGGAAGAATCAGAGAGAGGGTTTCCTGGTTTATCCACTGTCTCTGAACTGCAATTTCTGTTCTCGCTTTTTTTTTTTTTTTTTTTTTTTTTTTTGAGACGGAGTCTAGCTCTGTTGCCAGGCTGGAGTGCAGTGGCATGATCTTGGCTCACTGCAATCTCCGCCTTCTGGGTTTAAGCGATTCTCCTGCTTCAACCTCCCTAGTAGCTGGGATTACAGGCGCATGCCACCACACCCAGCTAATTTTTGTATTTTTAGTAGAGATGGGGTTTCTCTGCTAAAACCCCAGGTTGGTCAGGATGTTGGCCAGGATGGTCTCGATATGACCTCGTGATCCACCCGCCTCGGCCTCCCAGAGTGCTGGGATTACAGGCGTGAGCCACCTCACCCGGCCTCTGTTCTCGCTTTTAACTGTCAGTATAGGGGCCACATTTAAGACTGTCCTTCCGTATTACAGCTTAATCAGTGAGGAACATCATGCAAATTAAAATAGAAAGGAAAAGTTAATAGCACACATCAATCAAACATTTTTAAAAATTATGAAATAATGTGAATTTTAAATATACTGTAAATCCTTTTATAAGGCAATACAGACTCATTTTCTTAATCATGCCCTTAATGAAAATAATAAACAAGTGCTAGTCTTCGTTAAAATATAGCAATATCATCTAGAAAACTCATTGGGCCCTTCTTTAGGCTTTGTAAACATGTTACTAAAGCAGTCAGTCATTTGGCTTGGTCTACAGAATGTCAGACAATTCATAAGTTTTTTTTTTCCCTTTACTTGAATGAAACACATTTTTGACTGAACTGACTATTTAGGTTTCTTGTTTTGTTTTTTGTTGTTGTTTTGTTTTTGTTTTTTGAGACGGAGTCTTGCTCTGTCACCCAGGCTGGAGTGCAGTGGCATGATCTGGGCTCACTGCAAGCTCCGCCTCCCGGGTTCACGCTATTCTCCTGCTTCAGCCTCTCCGTGTAGCTGGGACTACAGGCGCCCGCCACCACCCCCGGCTAATTTTTTTTTTTGTATTTTTAGTAGATACGTGGTTTCACTGTGGTCTCGATCTCCTGACCTCGTGATCCGCCCGCCTCAGCCTCCCAAAGTGCTGGGATTACAAGCGTGAGCCACCGCTCCGGGCCGACTATTTAGGTTTCTTGTAGACACAGTCTTAGCAAAGAAAACTAAAAAAATTGCTTTTGGAGAAGAAAATTATAGCTAGTTATATGTTATAAAACCATTCTTGTGTTCATTTTCTTGAGGAAATTGCTGTAAGTGTATCTTCTAGGGTCAATATGTAAGAGACCTTTTTATGATTAAATAAAAGCCCAGAGATTTTCATTATCAGAATTGTTTTATTGACTTGCCTTAGTTCTAAAAATAAAATGAAAACCTTTAGCCAAAGGAAGGCTCATTTGTTAGTTAGATACTGACATAATTTGAACTTATTTTATTTGCTTATATTATGTCCAGTACCTATGTATGTCCAATCTTTGGAGACACAAAGAAACATTATTGTATTAGATGACTCTTTGGTTTTGTAATACATATTTTTATATCTAAAGTCCTGTTTAAACATAATTCCATGATTCTATAGAAAAAGAGCTATTAATCTTTGTGTTTACATAAGTTTGCAATACTTGATTAATTTTAAGCCTCTAAAATATGAGTGACATCATTTGTCCTGTGAAATAGTAGACTTGTTTTAGTAACATATCTTTCAGATCAATTCATAAATGAGAAAGAAATAAATATGAGTAAACATTTGTTCTATCTTGGTTTTTGTTTAAGCTAAAATAATTAGAATTCAGCCAGCCAAAAAGAAGTTAAATTTGAAATCTAATTCTTGTCAAGAAATTTTGCATGCAGCTATTCAACCTGTTGTTTTAGAATTGCTGTGGTAAGAAAGTAGAACATTATTTTGGCAAATATAGGGCTTGGTAGACTGGAGAGCAAAAATGAAACTTCTCAGTGAGTAATAGAAAGAATTCCTATGCTTTATGCGTATAGCTACCAAGTACTTCTAAGGCAACTGATAAATTAGAAGACTGGAGCGAGAAAGTACTCAGAAGTCTATGACAATGTCAGTGATATGATAATGACTTATTGAAACATTGATGAAAATTAAAGGAAATGCTATCTGAACAAAGCTAAGAAAAGAATAGCTGTTTTTAGATCCCCCAAAAGCTATCTTAAAATGAAAATTTTAATATTTAAAGATTCCGTTGAAAATTTGTGAATATATATATTTGTAAACCTTGAAGGATATGGTAAGTATGCTTTTAGGAGTACTGTTTATCATGAAGGAACTCAGCTGCAGTTAAATAAACCTGTACGTTACAAACACTTCTTACAATTTCTTATAAAAAGTACCATAAAATCAGTATTCTTAATGTATGCAAAAAATGATGTTTTACACATCTGACATGGGACTTCTCTACACCCTCAGAGAGAAAGCGCTATTTTTGCCAAACAGAAAGCCTATTATTTGCAGATCTACTCCACTGCTCTGAGTCATTGATGGTTATAGGTTTTATATTTAACCTGAAATGCAAAACATTTTCTTCTAGGCCTGAAGTTAAATCATTTTGGAAAGTGATACAGGTACATTCTGAATTTTCTTTGTCTTGCTACATATTCTTGAAAAACCAGGTTAAGTGTTTATAAGAAATGTGTGTATGTGTGTGTGTGTGTGTGTATTTTGAGTGGCATCAGTTGCATTCTTTTCTTCCTCTGCCCGTCTGGAGGGCACTTTTAATGTGCCTGTCCCCATACTCTCCATTATGAGTTTTAATCACAGTAGAATTTTTTTTTATTATTGTACTTTAAGTTTTAGGGTACATGTGCACAATGTGCAGGTTTGTTACATATGTATCCATGTGCCATGTTGGTGTGCTGCACCCATTAACTCGTCATTTAGCATTAGGTGTATCTCCTAATGCTATGCCTCTCCCCTCCCCCCAGAAATTTTTTTCCCACCACTTTGATGAAAGGTCATATTTATTGGACAGACTTATCTATTCTATTTAATAATCTTATACTATATACATTACCTGGGGTAAATGTGAGTACAGCATTTGGGATTTTAAAATCTATTTACAAATGAGATTGACCTGTAAGTCCCCCTTTTGGGGAATACTACTATGGTCAGATTTTGGTTATTTTAAGTGAATAAAATGAACTGGATGGCTTTGCGTGCTCCGAAACCATTTATATGAGAATCATCTGTTCAATAAAAGTAGGAGAGGACTCTGCTATGAAACTTCCTGAGTGAAATGATAAGTGGCATGAAGAAAAATAAAGCAAGGTAAGGGGGGAGAGGGCATGGGCTTGTTGTTTTAGATGAGGTGGTTAGGAAAGCCTTTCAAATGAGCAGAAGCCATAGTGAAGCGCAGCAGCAGACCGTGTGAATGTTTGAGGGAAGAGCATCCCAGGCAGAGGAAGCAGAGGGCAAAGCCTTGAGAAGGGAGTATACTTGGCATATTAGAGGAGCAGCAAGAGGCTACTGTATCTGAGAGACAGGAGATACGAAAGCTGAGAGGTAGTGAAGAGTACATTTGGAACCTTATAGGCAAAATTCAACAAAATTTCCTTGTCATTTCTGTTTCTTAATCTTGCTCTTTAATTATGTTTTACTATCTTTTAGATTTGACTGCACACTTAGTATATTTTTATCCTTTCTCCTCTGATTTTAATAAAGGTTTAAGAGTATAAATTTTCTTTTAAGTGCAGCTTTGCCTGCATTCTATTAAGCTTAATGGCCATAAGTCACATGGCTACCCCTAATCTGAAAGAGAAGCCTGGAAATGTAGGATGTTAGTGAGCACTTGCTGCCCCAAAGAAGATCAGGATTCTGTTAGTAAGAAAGAAGAGAGGACAACTTTTAGGTGAACTACTAGCAATATCTTTTATAAAATCCTATGAGCCTGGCAGATTTTCCTGCCAATCACAATAGATAAGGATTTGATAAAAGTCAGCACAGCTTTCTGACTAGAAAACCAGGTATTTCTTTAATGAAATAAATATATTTAATTTCCTATTCTAGTCAAGTTTATTCCAGTTCAAAGGATAACAGTATATTGCATATATCCCCAGCTTTATCAATCTATGACTACAAAATCTACTTTTAAAGACTATCTGAAATGGTATAGCATAAAACCATAATAATGTACTCCCAATTACTTCTGGAAGTTTCTCAAGGTACTCCTTTATATGTACTGCAGAGTGTATTTTTCTTCCTCCTCAACTGAGATCTTTCCAACTTGCCACCATGCAGCTGCCAATGGTCCTAGTTAAGTAAAATGCTGCCATACCTATTTTAGACTCAGGGAAAAATAGCACCCACTCATTTTTATTTTTGCTCAATATAAAAATGAGGATACTTATGAGGATACTTAAACTTTTAGGATTAACTAGTTTTCTAAAAATCGAATTATTCACTCCTTTGTAAAGTATGTAATAGGAATTTGCTCTAATAATAAATAGATTAAGGTTTAAAATTTGAAACCATAGTAATGTATGTTTAACACCAATATTTTAAGCCTTCTTAAAAACCACAACTCACATTAAGAAATACATTTCATACTGTGATCAAGTACACACGCACACACACACTATACATATATGTCTGTCCAATTAAAAGTTTCACAGAAATTTCCAAGGAGGTATGCTAAATATTATCTATTTGATTCTACTTTATTTTTAAAAAGTGATATCAACCCACAAAATGGATTTCATAACCCACTACTGCAGTTTGATAAGATGCTGTTTTAGACCATGCTTTTCACCAGTTTTATGGTCCTGTTTTGTCCTTTTCATGTCTATACAGGATGCTTCTAGTGCTAGTTGCTAGCCTTTCTTTGATTTCTGGGATGGTAATAGGATAAGAATTTCTCTAAATGGTTATTTCTTTTCTTTCTGCAGCTCTCACGTGTGAATATGTATCTAGTGCATCCTTAACCTAAGGACTTCACCAGTTCGAAATTAGTTTTCACCATCAACTACCTTATCCTTTTTGGTCTGGTTTTCTTCCTCAAACTGTGGAAACATTTTTAAAGTTGCTTTTGTTGCAGAGTTAAACAAATGGCTGATAGTGGCTTAGATAAAAAATCCACAAAATGCCCCGACTGTTCATCTGCTTCTCAGAAAGATGTACTTTGTATATGTTCCAGCAAAACAAGGGTTCCTCCAGTTTTGGTGGTGGAAATGTCACAGACGTCAAGCATCGGTAGTGCAGAATCTTTAATTTCACTGGAGAGAAAAAAAGAAAAAAATATCAACAGAGATATAACCTCTGGGAAAGATTTGGTAAATATCAAAGATTCCACATCTAAGCACAAGTTGACATCCCGTTCCCTAATGGCACTCCTAGCTTCATCCATATCCCGTGAGTTCTTGTTAGCTAATTCATTGCCTTCATAACTATTAAACATTTCTTTCTCACTGAAGAGGTGAGTAAATTTGGTTGGTAACTTGTTATATGATGTTTCAAACCACTGCCCAAATTAATTATTTCTCAGGACATGAAGTAATTAAACACATTATCCCAACTTCTTTTTTTAATGGTTTATACAGAAATGAATTGGTTTTCAAGTTGAATTAAATCTGAATTTTTGAGTATTTTCTTCAACTGTTGGAGAATTAGATTTATGGTTGTGGTTAAGTAAAGGGTGGTTATGGCTTTGTTATTTAAGTTTCGGTTGTCTAGGTGGACTATCAACTATGCTTTACAAATTATTGCATTAGTTACAAATAATCTATGGCTACCCAATTGTACTGATTTCGATGTATTCATCATTTTTTTTTTTTGAGATGGAGTTTTGCTCTTGTTGCCCAGGCTGGAGTACAATGGCACGATCTCAGCTCACCGCAACCTCTGCCTCCTAGGTTCAAGTGATTTTCCTAGCTCAGCCTCCTGAGTAGCTGAGATTACAGGCATGTGCCACCATGCCCAGCTAATTTTTTGTATTTTTAGTAGAGAGGGGGTTTCTCCATGTTGGTCAGGCTGGTCTTGAACTCCTGACCTGAGGTGATCCACCCACCTTGGCCTCCCAAAGTGCTGGGATTACAGGCGTGAGCTACCGTGCCCAGCCATATTCATCTTTATATAGAATAGGCAGAGTGTGAGATTGTGGTTGATACAGCACAACTTTGGAGACAGAGCAATAAGCCCAAGAAAAGTCAGGTTCCCATTCCTCAAAATTTTACCTTCTTCATATGTTCTCCCTTGACTGTTATTTCTGATTTGTATTATCGTATCGTTACTGCCACATGGATGTCTCTGAGTGAGTTGTTACTATGTCATTTTCACTCAGAGCATATTTTTGAGTGGCCAATAATTTATGTATAAGCTGTTTGATATGGTTGTTAAATTGTGAAAGGAGAGTGATTGAGAAAGCTATAAAGTTGCTTTCTGTGATTTCAGAGAATCACTAGATAAGCTTTGATGAATCTGCTATGCTGGTTATCATGTAGACTTTCCTGGATTCAGGGGATTGGATTGAATATCTTCTTAAGGTCTCCCTTAGCCTAATGAGCCAGTGAATTGCATAGGGCTTAGAATTTGAAAAAGACAGTAAACAATCTTGTGCATAGTAAACATGGCACACGTTAAAGTGTTATCAGATTATCTAAATTAGGATTATTTGTCAACCAAGAATATTGCATCTTAAAGTTTGTGTTTTTTTTTTTAATTTTTTTTTTTGGTCCCAGCCCTCAAGAACCTCAAATGTAGAGAGAAAAGCATCTCAACAACAATGGGGTCGGGGCAACTTTACAGAAGGAAAAGTTCCTCACATAAGGATTGAGAGTGGAGCTGCTATTGAGGTATATAGAAAGCAAATTAAGCTACTGTCAACTTTCAGGTTTCTTCTAAGTCAATGGTTAATGGAAAAAATGATTTAAAAATAAATCTCTAAGGAAAGGAAGTAAAGAAAAGAGGAAACGTATCATTTTCAAGTATGTTAACATTTTTACTAAAGAAAATACAGATTAATTATTTTCTGTTTATGGAGGACCAAGTGGATTTTAATTAAAGTGGAGAACATTTTCATTAGATAAAATGAGGATAGTTTCATCTTCAGGTCTTGGCCGTTGCTGAAAGCAATAGTGGAGTCTTTGTTTAGACCTTTTCATGATGCAGAGATGGACCAGATGATTTTAGTTTGGCTGTTCACTTCCTTGATAGTGAGGCCAGAATCTCCCTCATGAGCTCCTCCATCTTTTCCATCCTGCGATTGGATAAATACCAATATTATCTTTCCAGGATTCAAATTATTATATAAAATATGAATTAAATATTAGAACAATAAAAAAATTAAAATATGTGTTTTTAACATTAAAGAAACTGCAATAAGAACAACCACAACAAGAAGAAAATTGTGTTAATGTTACCATTTAAATTGCTTTGGGGCATCACAAATTACACCCATATAAGATGGTATACTTAATAAATGTAGATATTCTGATTGCTCAGCTGACTGACCACTCTTCATCTCTCTCCCTCTCCTTGGGCCTCCCTAGTCCCTGATACACAAAAATATTGAAATTAGGCCAATTAATAATCCTACAATGGTTCAAGTGAAAGGGAGAGTTGCATGTCTTTCACTTTAAATCAAAAGCTAGAAATGATCAAGCCTGATGTCAAAACTTGTTTTAAAAGATATTTGACAACTTACTTGAAGTGATTAGAAAAGCTGCCTGGCCTGAAAAACTCTGACACACACACACAAATTTACTAAGTTTTAAATTTAGTCTTGGGCCAGGCATGATGGCTCATGCCTGTAATCCCAGCATTTTGAAAGGCTGAGGAAGGAGGATCACTTAAGGCCAAGAGTTTGAGACCAGACTGGGCAACATAGCAAAACTCCTTCTCTACAAATTTTTTTTTAAAAATTAGCAGGGTATAGAGGCATGCGGCTGTAGTCCTGGCTACTGTGGGGATGCTGAGATGTGAGTATCACTTGAGCCAGAAGTTTGAGGCTGCAGTGAGCTATGATCATACCACTGCATTCTAGCCTGGGTGACAGAGTGAGACCTTGTCTCCAAAAACAATAAAATAAATAAATAATAAATTTAGTCTTAAGAGCTTTTATAAAAGCAAAATGTGTTCATTGTGAAAAATTAGGCAAATATAAGTGTGGAGAAAATAAAAATTATCAACCAGATATAACCAATTTAAAAATTATTACCTTCACTTTTTCTATGCATGTACTAGTTTTATTTTATTTTTCTTTAACATTTTTCCTGTTTTAAATTAGGGGATATTTCAAATATATATACATATTTTAAAGAAGTAACTTTAACTTGGTATAGTTGAAGTTGAAGCTTCTATTCCCCCATAAAATACGCTCATTTTAAATATTTTAAACATTTCAGAAGAGTATAAAGAAGGAAATTACAAGCATCCACAATTCTGTTACCCTTATATAACTACTTTTAATATTTAGATGAACATTTTCACAGATATCCATGTAAGCACCTCCTCATACACACATTATCATAATGAAATCTTATCTTTTTTTTCATATTTTTAAATTTTATTTAATAAATGCTTATAAATCACTTAGTATGTACTAGACACTTTTCTTTTTTTTTTTTGAGACAGAGTCTTGCTCTGTCACCCAAGCTGGAGTGCAGTGGTATGATCTTGGCTCACTATAAGCTCTGCCTCCCGGGTTCTCACCATTCTCCTGCCTCAGCCTCCCGTACTAGACACTATTCTAACATTACAAATACTATTATTTAATCCACACATACATTAAAATATGATTTTTAAAGCTCAAAAATAGGCAAAAGTAGGGATACAGACAAATGTCGGGGAAAAAATAAGGGAATGATCTTAAAGTTCAAGGTAATGGTTACTTCTGGACAGGAAGCAAGGAGATGAAGTAGAGAAGGAACATACAGATAGATGCAACAGTATTGATGATGTCATAGTTCTTTTTTAAAGTAGTTTACCCCAACATATTAAAATATTAACATGTAACCAATAAAAAAGTTAATAGATATTCTACGTTAATTTTTCATGTTAACTCTTCAAAATCTTGTCTGTTTTATATTCAAATACATCTCAATTCAGAATAGACCCACGAAACAGTAGTCTCATGTGGCAAGTGGTTATCATATTGGACAGCACAGTATAGCAAGTGACTATGGGTGAGTTGTCATCAGAGTTTAATAAGATGGAAGAATGGCAAGAACTGGCACATTAGTACCCTGCTCAAATCCCACTTCTTCCTTGAAGCTTTCTCTGATCCCATCAGCAAGGAATGACTTTTTTTGCACAGAATTCTTATGGAACTCCTGTTTAAGCTTTTCTGTGCTACTTTTTTGTGTCTTTTATTGCTGTTATTGATGTACATACTCCAACATCCCCGTGCCATTTCCTTGAGGAATCTTTTAGCTCTCTTTAGGGATGTTGTAGTCATAAATTGACTGGTCTTTCACAAGTGTTTATTATATTGTTTGATAACAACAAGTGTCACATATGTTGATAATTTTTTCTTTTTTTTTTTATTATACTTTAGGTTTTAGGGTACATGTGCACAATGTGCAGGTTTGTTACATATGTATCCATGTGCTATGTTGATTTCCTGCACCCATTAACTCGTCATTTAGCATTAGGTATATCTCCTAATGCTGTCCCTCCCCCCTCCCCCACCCCACAACAGTCCCCGGAATGTGATGTTCCCCTTCCTGTGTCCATGTGTTCTCATTGTTCAATTCCCACCTATGAGTGAGAACATGCGGTGTTTGGTTTTTTGTCCTTGCGATAGTTTACTGAGAATGATGTTTTCCAGTTTCATCCATGTCCCTACAAAGGACACGAACTCATCATTTTTTATGGCTGCATAGTATTCCATGGTGTATATGTGCCACATTTTCTTAATCCAGTCTATCGTTGTTGGACATTTGGGTTGGTTCCAAGTCTTTGCTATTGTGAATAGTGCCGCAATAAACATACATGTGCATGTGTCTTTATAGCAGCATGATTTATAGTCCTTTGGGTATATACCCAGTAATGGGATGGCTGGGTCAAATGGTATTTCTAGTTCTAGATCCCTGAGGAATCACCACGCTGACTTCCACAATGGTTGAACTAGTTTACAGTCCCACCAACAGTGTAAAAGTGTTCCTATTTCTCCACATCCTCTCCAGCACCTGTTGTTTCCTGCTTTTTTAATGATGGCCATTCTAACTGGTGTGAGATGGTATCTCACTGTGGTTTTGATTTGCATTTCTCTGATGGCCAGTGATGATGAGCATTTCTTCATGTGTTTTTTGGCTGCATAAATGTCTTCTTTTGAGAAGTGTCTGTTCATGTCCTTTGCCCACCTTTTGATGGGGTTGTTTGTTTTTTTCTTGTAAATTTGTTTGAGTTCATTGTAGATTCTGGATATTAGCCCTTTGTCAGATGAGTAGGTTGCAAAAATTTTCTCCCATTCTGTAGGTTGTCTGTTCACTCTGATGGTAGTTTCTTTTGCTGTGCAGAAGCTCTTTAGTTTAATTAGATCCCATTTGTCAATTTTGGCTTTTGTTGCCATTGCTTTTGGTGTTTTAGACATGAAGTCCTTGCCCACGCCTATGTCCTGAATGGTATTGCCTAGATTTTCTTGTAGGATTTTAATGGTTTTAGGTCTAAAATTTAAGTCTTTAATCCATCTTGAATTAATTTTTGTATAAGGTGTAAGGAAGGGATCCAGTTTCAGCTTTCTACATATGGCTAGCCAGTTTTCCCAGCACCATTTATTAAATAGGGAATCCTTTCCCCATTTCTTGTTTTTGTCAGGTTTGTCAAAGATCAGATAGTTGTAGATCTTATCTTGTATGCTTTTCACACTGTACACTATGTTATGGACTTCTTCTGTGTCAGTGAAAATAGATCTACATTATCATTTTAATAACATCCTTACACAATTATTAGAAATAAGAAACTGTTTTCCTTCATCACCATGTGTTAATATCAAAGCAGTTAGTTGAAGAAAGTGATTAGTTTATAAAAAACTAGTTGGCCGTTTCTCATTTTAGAATTCCTATTTAAACAGTATTGAATACTGTCTTCAAATTGTGGTTCTATTTAGAGAGAAAATGAAAGTTTAACTTTTAAAGAACAAGAAAAATTGGGGAAATGGTTATGAAGAGATTATTTTGTAAATGAGAAAAGGGTAAATTACCATTTTAGTTGAGATTTAACTCACTTTACAAAATATAGGCATACTTCATCATATCATGCTTTAATTTATTGCACTCTGAAGATCTTGCATTTTTTCCAAATTTGAAGTTTTGGCAACTGTGTCAAGCAAGTCTGTTGGTGCCATTTTTCCAACAGCATGTGCTCATTTTGTGCCTTTGTGTCACATTTTGGTAATTCTCACAGTATTTCAAACTTTTTCTTCATTATTATATCTGTTGTGATCTGTGATCAGTGATTTTTGATGTTACTATTGTACTTGTTTGGGGGTGTCACAAATTGCACCCATATAAGATGGCAATAAGTGTTGTGTGCGTTCTGATTGCTCCAGTGACTGACCATTCTTCCATCTCTCTCCCTCTCCTTGGCCCTTCCTAGTCCCTGGGAGACAATATTAAAATTAGGACAATTAATAACTCTGCAGTGTTTTAAGTGAAAGGAAGAGTCACATGTCTTTCACTTTAAATCAAAAGCCAGAAACGATTAAGCCCAATGAGGAGGGCATGTTGAAAGCCAAGATAGGCTGAAAGCTAGGCCTCTTGCACCATTTAACCAAGTTTTTAATGCAAAAGAAAAGTTGTTGAATGAAATTAAAAGTGCTATTCCAGTGAACACATGAATGATAAGCAAAACAGCCTTACTGCTGATATGGAGAAAGTTTGATTTTAGAAAAGATCAAACCAAGCACAACATTCCTTAAGCCAAAGCCTAATCCAGAGCAAGGCCCTGTTTTCAGTGTTGTGAAGGGGAGAGAAGTGAGGACGTTGTAGGAGCCCCTCCCAGTATCCAGAGTACTAGGAGGAAAAAGTGGTTTCGTGGGCCGGGCCCAGGATTCTCATGCTGTGTGCAGTCTAGAGACGGTGCCCTGCATCCTAGCCACGCCAGCCATGGCTGAAAGGGCCCAACATAGAGCTCGGGCCGTGGCCTCAGAGGGTGCAAGCCTCAAGCCTTGGCTGCTTTCATGTGGTGTTGAGTCTGTGAGTGCACAGAAGTGAAGAATTAGGGTTTGGGAACCTCTGCCTAGATTTCAGAAGATATATGGAAACGCCTGGATGCGCAGGCAGTAGTTTGCTGCAGGGGCAGGATCGTCAGGGAGAACCTCTTCTAGGGCAGTGCAGAAGGGAAATATGGGGTGGGAGCCCCCACACAGAGTCCCTACTGGGGCACTGCCTAGTGGAACTGTGAGAAGAGGGCCACCATTCTCCAGACCCTAGAATAGTAGATCCACCGACAGCTTGCACCATGCACCTGGAAAGGCCACAGACACTCAATGTCAGTCTGTGAAAGCAGCCAGGAGGGAGGCTGTACCTTGCAAAGCTACAGGGGCAGAGCTGCCCAAGACTATGGGAACCTACCTCTTGAATCAGCGTGACCTGGATGTGAGACATGGAGTCAAAGTAGATCATTTTGGAGCTTTAAGATTTGACTGCCCCACTGGATTTTGGACTTGCATTTGGCCTGTAGCCTTTTTGTTTTGGCCAATTTCTCCCATTTGTAATGGCTATATTTACCCAATGCCTATATCCCCATTGTATCTAGGAAGTAACTAACTTCCTTTTGATTTTACAGGCTCATAGGCAGAAGGGACTTACCTTGTCTCAGATGTGGACTTTTGAGTTAATGCTGAAATGAGTTGAGACTTTGGGGGACTGTTGGGAAGGCATGATTGGTTTTGAAATGTGAACATAGGAGATTTGGGAAGGGCCAGAGTTGGAATGATATGGTTTGGCTCTATGTCCCCACCCAAATTTCATCTTGTAGCTCCCATAATTCCCACGTGTCATGGGAAGGAACCAGTGGGAGATGATTGAATCACGGCAGTGGGTCTTTTCCATGTTGTTCTCATGATAGTGAATGGGTCTCACGAGATCTGATGGTTTTAAAAATGGGAGTTTCTGTGTACAAGCCCTCTCTTTGCCTGCTTCCATCCATGTAAGATGTGACGTGCTCCCCCTTGCCTTCTGCCATGATTGTGAAGCTTCCCCAGTCATGTGGAACTGTAAGTCCAATAAACCTCTTTCGTTTGTAAATTGCCCAGTCTCAGGTATGTGTTTATCAGCAGCATGAAAATGGACTAATACACATGGTGAATGTGAAAGTGATCACACAGAGAGAGAGAGAGAGTGGCATTTTGAGAGTGGCATTTCTATGGAAGGCTTTGACTAGCTGACCCAACCAGGGCATTACCTAGTGGCATTAGTTCAGCTGCCCTCCCATGTTCTGGTTCCTATGCACGATGGGTCCAGAAACTCTTGTTAATTCCCTGGAGTTGATTTGGATCAGGGAGACTGACTCCTGCAAAACCAAATTTACAAGAAATGAAAGTGTAAATGAGTTAGCTGTTTATTATTTACAATGCAAACCACAATGATGATGTTGGCAAAACCAATGTATTCTTTCTTTGTAAGCAGAAGTTAGATGATAAGAGGATGGATTCTTGGTTTGGATGATGGTTTTATGGATAGTGGTTATTTTTTTCTCAGTGCTGATCTGTGTTGAAATTTTTGTCACATATTGCTTTTTTTTTTAAAGCAAAAGGAATAAAACAAAAGTGATTTTTAATAAGATAAAGGAAAAGCATTAGTTGTTAAATAAGGAAACATTTGTTCAGTAGTTATTATGTGTTGATTTTGTAGTATAGCTCTCAGAAATTTGGGATGTTTTGGAGTGAGTATATTTTATATCTAAGTGTGTGTATATATATATATAAATAAATACTCCATTTCTCCTTTTTCTTATGAAGATATTTCATTACTATGTTATAGTTTGAAAGATATTCATTTTTATACTTTTTAGTTTTTCCACATTTCAACATTAAGATTTTTATGGTTTTCCTCCAAAGGACACTTAATAAAACTCATCAATGCTTATTTTTGGTTAATTAAGATGTGTTTATTAATATTGAAGCAAATATGTAGTGTCTTCTATTTGATTTTAACTTGGAGCAGAATCTCTTTTCCCTTGGGTGAGTATCTGTCAGTATTATATGTTCATTTTTAATAGCTGATGAATGGCATAGAGAGACAAAGAACTCTTTTTTTTTTCTCCAGGAAATCTATACCTTTGGAAGAATATTGGGAAAAGGGAGCTTTGGAATGGTCATTGAAGCGACAGACAAGGAGACAGAAATGAAGTGGGCAATTAAAAAAGTGAACAAAGAAAAGGTAAGGCTCATTAGCAGCATCCTACTGAGGGCACAGTGTTAGTGCAGGGTGGGTGTGGACAGTACAGCTTTTCACACTAACACAAGCTGCCTCTCACCCCGAGGTCCCAGGCCTGGGCTGATCTGCTGGAGAAGCATGGCATTTCTCTAGCCTCCTGGAAAGGGACTAGTTTCTGAACTCAGGTGGGCAAGTGCTGCCTGGAAAAAACAAATGGAAGGAATAACATAACCAACATAACAAAAATAGGTAAATTTTACCAGAGTATGCTGAAGATAAGGGCTGGTTCTCAGTGTTCTGTAGGCATAGGGCTGTGGGCTAGCGATATCTTAGCTAGAAGTGCAGATACTCTCTCCTGATGTTGTTTTGATATACTTTTCTCCTATCCTCTCCTTTCATTTCCTCACTGTTCGCTAATTCTGTTTATTCATCCTGCCTGCTCTTTCACGTTGAACCACTTTTTGCTTCAACTATCTACTGCTATACTCTTTTATCTGCTGCACTCCTCACTAGTTTTCCTCTTGAACTGGGGAACGACTGAGCTTCTCTTGATGATAAAATCTAAAACCTCAGACTTTACATCTGATCATTTCATCAACCTTTTTCATTTCTGTGCCTGGGAAAAACCAAACAACATTATGGTGTTTTCCCCTAGGATTTGTGATGATAAATATCACATTTAAAAAACAAAATGGTAGGTTTTATGTATTATTTAAAACAAACTGTAGCAAATTACATACCATTTGTCCCTAATGTTTAGTAAGGTAACATATCAATCTTAATAAAGGGATTAAGAGCCTTTCTAGAAATCTTTAGAATTCTTTAGAACTATAGGTAGCATCCTAAGTGCTACCTAAGATGTTATTTCCTTTGCTCCTTTCGTGTTAGGTAGGGTTAGGGGTTCAGTTTTTGGGTTATATAACTACCATACCTACTTGCAACTTTAGGAATTAATAATCTTTCATATTTATATTGATGTTGAGAGTGTTTAAGACCATAAAATAGTAAGATAAAACTATATAGTCAGTATATGAAGTGAATAGTGTAATATTGTGTTATATTCAGGCCAAGCCATTTGGGAAGGGGTGAGAAACAGCATTGAGATGGATATTAGGAGAAATTGGGGTAACTTTCCATATTTAGTCTAGACAAAAATTCACTCCTCACAGTCACTATTTCTCTTGATCCTTTAGGTCAAGGGTCCCCAACCCCCAGGTCTTGGACTGGTACCTGTCCATGGCCTGTTAGGAACCAGGCTGCACACCAGGAGATGAGCAGCAGGCGAGTGAGCATCACCACCTGATCTCTGCCTCCTGTCAGATCAGCAGCGGCATTAGATTCTCATAGGAGCGCAAACTCTACTGTGAACTGTATATGCGAGGGATCTGTGCTGCATGCTCCTTATGAGAATCCAACTAATGCCTGATGATCTGAGGTAGAACAGTTTCACTCTGAAACCATGTCCTCTCCCGCAACCCTGGTTCGTCGAAAAATTGTTTTCCATTACGTCGGTCCATGGTACAAAAAGGTCGGGGACTGCTGCTCTAGGTTAACCTTTAAATGTGACTTAATCCTTGGGTGGAGCATAGTATGATGGGCAGTGTCCCACCCACTCCTGAGATGCTAAAGGTTGAGGAGCAAAGGTAATTGGAAGCTGGAATGACACTAGGTAAAATTTTAATTAGGCAAAACTTGCCTTATAACTAATTCATTTCCACTCCCTTAAGAACCATTATGTACTCTCCCAAATCAGGTGGATGGGAGATGGAGGAATAGGACCTTTTTTATCCCTTGCAGGGAGATTTTTTATTAGAAATAAAACCCATAAATGAGGACAATGCGTATCCTCAAATAATGACAATTTCAAGATCAATAGGGGTGATGATTTGGCAGGGCAGTGATGGTGAGGGTGGAGAAAGCCCTTCTAGAATTTCTGAGATAGAGGACATTGTAGATTATCAATTACCTACACTCGAATGAAGTCCTTGTGCTCCTTGGAGTGTTACTGACTTTACCTTTTGCTATCTGCATGCTGAGTGTTAGATGTTAGGAGACATCTGACATCTGAAGGCAAGATCTCTCTCTCTCTCTGTCTCTGTCTCTCTTTGTCTGTCTTTCTCTTTCTCTCTTTCCATCTCTCTCTCTGTTTCTCCCTCAGTTAACCAGGCAGGCCAGGAAATAACACAGTGCAGAGCCGAGTGTAGAATCTCATTGCCTATTATTTTTTCATATATATAAAATCAAATCAAAACAAGGCAACAGCAAAACAAAGAAAAACTTTTTGTTTTTTTCTTCCCCAATTTATGTCCTTGGAAGTAGATTTTGTTTTTATTATGCTAACATCAAGGGATCAACATATTTTTAAAGGAAATACCAAAAAGCATATTAAAAGTTGGAGTAATTTTAGTAGTTTTGTGAGGGGACAGATACCATGTTGTAGCTAAGTTATAGAAACAATTCAAGAAACAGATGTGGCTTGAGGCCAAATTATATGTAACTTAAAATTGGACAAAGGAAAGAAGGGGCATAATTTAATCTGATCACGGGAATAAATGGCATGATATCATTTGAAAAAGAAACATCTCAAAAAATCTATGAATTCACTTCAAATATTAAGTTATAGGAAAAAAAGTAGGAAAACATAAAATAACTTTTCTATCGAGGAATGTAGGAGTGATTTTCATTATGTGAAATCTGTGTTTCTTCATTGATTAAGGCTGGAAGCTCTGCTGTGAAGTTACTTGAACGAGAGGTGAACATTCTGAAAAGTGTAAAACATGAACACATCATACATCTGGAACAAGTATTTGAAACACCAAAGGTAAACCTCTATTAGGTGCTGCATTTTGAAAGTTGTTATTATTACAAAATGAATATCATTCCATTCTGAAGTAATCCCTTTGGGGCACAGTTGCTCATGTCCTTGGCATGAGTCCGTCACTGGAGATTGATGAGAACATTCTGGAGGACTTTTATTATTGATTGTATAATTAGATGTCTGATGATTAGATTGATGTCTTCAGTAATATGTTCTGGGTGGCATGTTGAAAACAAATGTTTAAAATTATAGCAACTTCATACACAACCAAGTGGTGATTAGAACTTTCTTAGAGGTGCCTTTCCTTTTGCTTTGGTCCTGTTTCTCTATTAAAGTTTATTGGAATATTTTCATAATTTTGCAAAGTTAACTACATAATCAAATTGGTATAGGTATATTTTTCACTGGAGTTTGTAGAAGATATTTTTTCATCTGTGTCTTACTGATGTGTTTTATCTTTATATTTCCCTAGATGCTATCATTCTTCTCTTTACCTGTAATTTTTATTTAGAGTTGTTCAGAAGCCTGGATTATTTGCCATTCTGCCTCCAGATTGTTTAATGCTTGTGGGCTTGGGTGTTTTCTCTTAGAAGAGTAATAATGTACAGATTAGGCATATGGACTGTGGAATCATATTGCCTGTGCATTTGAATCCTGGCTCCACCACTTCTTAGTTATCCATGAGACCATGGACAAGTTATTCAGCTTACCCATATCGCAGTTTCCTTATCTGTAAAATGGGCTTGATAACAGTGTTGACCTCACTTGGTTGCTGTTGAAGGATTAAATGAGACAATTGGTATAAAGCATCTGTCTCATTAAATGGTAGCTATTGTTCTTTGTCTCCTAGGCCAGTCTCTAAGGTAGTAATAGTCAATTTGGGTTGTGCCTTATGCTTGATTCATTGGGGGTGCTTGATAACAATTAAAGACCACAGTTATCCTTTATGAGAGCAGTATATGGCTATGATGCCCAAAGTCTCTGCCCTTTTCAGTCTTAGACTTGTGATTTCTTTTATCCCCAAATCTTCTTAGAATAGTTTTGTTCATTATCATCAGCTTTAAGCCCTTTGATTATAATGTGCCTTGATAGCATTTTCTTCATGGTTTTTTCTGTGTTCGGGGTTCATGGACCTGTGAGTTTATGGTTTTCATCAAATTTAGGAAATTGGGGGCTATTATTTCCTCACATTTGTATTTGCCTTCCCCTCACCCCACTTTGTGGTCTCCAAGTTAGATTGCTTGATATTGTCCACAGTTCACTGATGCTCTGTTCATTTTTTAAATCATTTTTTTATCTCCTTGTTTCATTTTGTATAGTTTCTGTTGTTGTCTTCAAATTCAGTAATCTGTCTGTGTAGTATTGTATGTGTTGTTAATCTCTTCCAGTGGAAATTTGATTTGGTTTTAAAAATATATATATATATATTTTTTTTTCCGTGTGTCAACTTAACATGCTCAGTCTTCTTGAATAGAGTTATAACTGTTTTAATGTCCTTTTCTACTAATTTTATCATGGGTGTCATTTCTAAGTCAGTTTCAGTTTATTGTTTTTTCCCGCCTTCATTATGGGCTCTATTTTCCTGCTGCTTTATATGCCTATTAATTTTTGGCCGGATGCCAGATGTTGTGAATGTTACCTTGTTGGATGCTAGATATTTTAATATTCTAATGATTATTCTTAAGCTTTATTCTAGGATATAGGTAAGTCACTTGGAAACAGTATGATACTTTTTGAAGCTTGCTTTAAGCTTCTTTAGGTGGCACCAAAGCAATTTTCAGGACTAATTTTTTCCTGTTACTGAGGGGCTCTCCCCAGTGCTCCATGAATTACGAGGTTTACCTCCGGCTCATGGGAACACAACTGTTCCTGGCTGTGTGTAAGCTCCAGTGATTGTTCCCTGTGCCCCTTTTGCATATTTTCCCCCCAGCTTTGGGTAGTTTCCTCATACACATGTGTTGATTCATACTCTCCTGAAGAATTGAGGGGTCCTCTGCAAATCTCTGGAGATTTCTCTCTCTACAGCATTCTCCTCTTTGATGCTCCGTCCTGTGTACTTTCGTTGTCTTGGCCTTCCTGGGCTTCCAGCTCCATACCCTCTACTCATGGCGACTGCTAGGCTCTGCTTGGATTCCCTCTCCCTCTTCTGTGGTCTGGAAACTCCCTAGACAGCAAGCTAGAATAATCGTGGGGACTGCCTCATGTATTTCCTCTCTCTCAGGAATAACTACCCTATGCTGGCTGATGTTTAATGTCTAAAAATTATTGTTTTATATATTTTGTCCAGTTCTTAAGTTGTTTTCAGGTGGGAAGATAAGTCTGGTCTTTGTTACTCCATTATGGGCACAAGCAGGAGTCTAAATCTAGAGTAAGTTTGAAGGCAGAGGAAACCATCATCTGTGATTTTTCCAATATATTGCTTTCCCTTAATTCATGTAGGTCAGGTCTGACCCCCTCTGCCTCATAAATACCCACAAGCATGTAGACTTTCTATTGAAGCTATCTTAAGTATTAATAGAAATTGCCACCTGATTGGTTGTGCCGTGGTACTGATCATCCAGTCTGACTATGCTATGGTTTCTTGTGAGTCTAAATGTTCTTCAGGTCTACACAATTGTTTCTAATAATTATAAAACAGTTATAACTTATATAACTTTGACCAACTTATATATTTAAAATTGACCAATTTATATTTCAAGTACTGCTAATCTAACCTTTCCTTCCAAATAGTTCACTTATCATTTTATGTACCAGTGAACTGTACAGTCCTGTCAATGGAAAAAATATGATCCAGTTCAAAAGCTCATTTATGTGTTAGATTTTGCAGTTACTTTTGAAGTTCTAAAACTGCCTGAGATTCAGTGAATCTGAATTGTGCTATAGGAAGAAAGGATGTTAACCTGCGCTTCCTGTTTTCATACTTACTGATTGAACACAGAAGTTGCACTAACAGTGCTTATAAGAACAAAATCAGACCTCAAGATCTCAAAAACAACAAAAATCTAGCAGCATAGGTTATAATGGAGACATAATGGGTACCCTGTGTTTGAATAGAAATATGTATGAAAAAGACTTGCTTTTTAGTTGACTGTGAATCTTTTTTGACTCGATAGATGACTTGGCTGTTGGAATACCTAAAGTGATCTTAATATGCCCCTACATGAACAGCAAATATGGAAGAGGCATTTCACCTATGACTTCTTACCACTCACACCCAATTAGTCACTAAGTCCCACTGTTTCTTTCTTGTTGGTATTTTTAAATCTTTTCATTTCTTCCTTCTTGTCTCGATTCTATGCCTCACATCTACCCTCTGTAAACAAAAGTCAGCATACTACAATTTGAGAGCCACATTGGGCCTGCTGCCTGTTTTGTTTTTTTTTAATGGCCCATAAGCTAAGTTTCTACATTTCCAAATGGTTGCAAAAATGTAAAAGAGTAATATTTCATGTCATGTAAAAATTCTATAAACCTGAAATTTTCAAGTCTAGAAGTAAAGCTTTGTTGTGTTGTTTATGGCTGCTTTCTCCTGCTACAGCAACAACACTGAGTAGTTGTGAAAGAGACTCCATGGCCTGCAAAGCCAATAATATTTGCTATTGGGTCTGGTCTCTATAGCAAAGGTTTGTTGAGCCCTGTTCTACACTGCTAGAGTGTTCATTTAGAAATGCACAGTTGGTAATATCATACACGTGCACCCCGCAACCCTGGCACTAGCTTAAAAATCTTCAGTGGCTCCTTATTGCATATGGGAAAAATAATCCATACTCCTTATCATGATATCCAGAACTCTTTACAACCCGGCCCCAACCTGTTCTTTCTAGCCTCACTCCTCACTACTTCATTCTTCTCTACCCTACCAAGTTCTCCATGTTGTTAACACTGAGATTATTCTTTTAATAGACAGTGCTGTTTCAAGCTTTGGAGTCTTTGTAAATACGATGTGCTCTGCCTATTCTTTCCCACATTCTCTATCTATAAATCCCTATTCAGACATCCAGAACTGGCCTTAATATTTCTTCTCAAGAGGCATTCTTTAGACAGAGGCTGCCCCTCTTCTGTAACTCCATGGCATTTGGGGCCATTAGCACTTATCACATGATACTGTAATGATAACTATTTGTGAGCTTCTTGGGGATAAAGACTATGTCTTTACCTTTTTGTTTCTCTAGTATCCAGTATGGTATCTTGTACATAATAGATAATACTTTTGAATGAATAAATTAATGATTATGACTGTGATTGTATATGTGATATATAACATTTTAAAGACCCCCAGATATATAATTTGTTCTCTCTCTTTTATATATATAATGTCAGAAAATGTACCTTGTGATGGAGCTTTGTGAGGATGGAGAACTCAAAGAAATTCTGGATAGGAAAGGGCATTTCTCAGAGAATGAGACAAGGTGGATCATTCAAAGTCTCGCATCAGCTATAGCATATCTTCACAATAATGGTAAGAAGAGGGTTATCCAGCTCATTGACCCCATGAATACTGATGTCACTTTTGTTTAAGGGTAATTGTATTCCAGATTCATAGTCATATAAATAACACCTGCTAATGTAGAAGATTTAATTTTTAGTTAAAAATGTTTCCTTTTTAACTTTCTTTGTAGATATGTTTTAATTAGAAATATGAACGAAGATGAAATTATGAACATTTTTTATTCAACGGTTTCAAGAGAAGCTAATGTTATAAAATCAAAAGTAGACAAATCAATGGTAAAGGTGAAGTTCCCCAAAACATCTATTAATCATAACATTAGAATCTGTATGTTCTAGGCATTTTTTGTCTTTTTAGACTTTATTTTAAAGCAGTTTTAGATTCACAGCAAAACTGAGCAGAAGGTAGAGAGATTTTCTATATACTGCCCTGCTCCCACATATGCACAACCTGCCCCACTATCAAAATTCCCCACTAGATTGATATATTGCATTGACATATCATTGTCACCCAAAATCCATAGCTTATATTAGGATTCACTCTTGGGGTTTTGACAGATGCATAATGTCATTTATCCACCATTATAGTATCATACAGAGTGGTTTCACAGTACTTTAAAAACTACATTTAAAAATTATTCGAATTGCCTTACTATTCTTAGGTGTTACTGCTGCTGCTCCTCCCCCCTTTTTTTTCTTCAAGTTTAGTTTGGCTTACATGTGACTTTAGAACCTTCTCATTTTACAGATGAACAAAAACTTTGTTCCAGAGAGGTGCAGTGGTACTGGAACCCAGTGGTTCATCCAGCAGATAGTTCCCGAGCACCTACTGCATTGAGATTGGTCCTAGATTACAAAGATTAAAAGACAAGTCCCCTGCCCTCCAAGGAACTTGGGCTGGTGGGAGATTGATTATTGAAAACAAATTGTAATTCAACATGATAATCTCCCCAATGGAAAGCCATATAAAGCACAAGGATTACAGCAGTTTAAGTACCTCATTTGGCTTGGAAAGTCAGGAAAGAATTCACTGAAGGAGCAATATTTGATCTGAGGAATACAAACTCAGAAAAAATTAAAAAGGCAGGCTTTCTAGGCAGAGGGAAACGATTTTTTCAAGGGCTTAATATTATGCTATTGTCAGTCCTTCCCTATTAAGCTATAAATTCAGTATAATTCCAAACAAAATCTTAGCAACATTTTTCATGGAACTTGATAAGATTATTCTCAAATGGGTAAAAATAGCCAACAATGAAAAAGAAGAACAATGGAGGCAGCAGGGAGATCTGCCCTGGCAAGGATAAAAGCATAATGATATGTTTGTTAAAGCTGTGTGGTATTTATGTAAAAAGAGACAAGAAGAGCAATGGAAACAAAAATTCCAAAAACAAAGCCTGGGGATTGTGTAAGGGAGCTATAAATGATTAGGTATAATTGCCAGTTCAGGACTCATTCAATACATTCCTCTAGCAATTATGTGTATAACTTTTTTTTTTTTTTTTTTTTTTTTTTTTTTGTTGCCCAGGCTGGAGTGCAGGGACATGATCTCGGCTCACTGCAAGCTCCGCCTCCCAGTCTCACACCATTCTCCTGCCTCAGCCTCCAGAGTAGCTGGGACTACAGGCACCTGCCACCATGCCCGGCTAATTTTTTTTTGTATTTTTAGTAGAGATGGGGTTTCACCGTGTTAGCCAGGATGGTCTTGATCTCCTGACCTCATGATCCGCCTGCCTCAGTCTCCCAAAATGCTGGGATTATAGGCGTGAGCCACCGCGCCCAGCTGTGTATAACTTTTTAAGTCTAGGGAAATGTTTGCAATGGATATGAACTGAATTAATTATTTGTAAAGGAAGTGTTTAGTACATGGTTATTTGTATGTACATAAAAATTGTACCTGAGCTCTGACATGTTCAACTGGAGATTTTGTGTCTCAAGGGTTTTTGTTTGTTTTTTATTTTACTACATAAAGAGTAAGGAAAATGTGTGTTCATGTTGTAGAAAAATATACTGAAATAAGTATAGTTTGTATATATGTAGCCAAGTTACAGGATGTTAAAATGTTTATGCTGACAGTAACATATGCATAGAAGTAAAGAAGTAATCCTGTATTTGAAGACCTAAGGATATGGGAAACCTGGCTGGGTTTGTGACTAAGATGATCTCTCTCCTCCTGGGAATACCTAAGCATGGGTACGATCCTCCTTCACACTCCTCAGGCCACTCATCATGAGGAGCAGCCAGTTGGGGCCACAGGGAAATGGGTAGAGATGAGGGAGTCAAGGAAAATGGCTCATTAAGGTTAGAAATGTGGAAGAAGGGTTTATAAATAAGAGAATAGAACAAGACAGACTATGCTTGGCCCTCAAATTTTTCAACAGCGGGTATTAATTTGTCAAATATATTTATTCTATATGTGTCTCTCCTATTTTTCCATTATTCATTTCATTTGATTTGTTGTTTATTTTCTTGGTAGATATTGTACATAGAGATCTGAAACTGGAAAATATAATGGTTAAAAGCAGCCTTATTGATGATAACAATGAAATAAACTTAAACATAAAGGTAAGATTAGCAATAGTGGTAAATATTTGCCTATAAACAGTTTGATAGCAAAGTGGCAAAGTACATCCTCTTTTTAGACGCATGTTGCTAGCTTTTGAGCAGCCAGAAAATAAGCGGCTTGTGCTAAAAAATAAAAATTTCACAAGAGGTTGTAACTGACAAGAATAATTTTGCAAGTCAAGTGGAGCTATTGAATGTGTTTTTAAAGTACATATTCATTTGAATAATTCTAAATCATTAGTTAATAGCAAGCAAACAGATGCTCTGAATTCTAATTAATTTCAAAATTATGTCTGGTAATTTGATGTAAATGTGTTACAGATTTAGAGAAAAGCACACCTTGCCTGTGCTTTTGATACTAAATTAATTCTAAAGTCTGTATTTCTTATTGAAAATTTTCCTGTGTATTAATATTTATGTCCTAAGTACAATTAATGTGCCAAGTGTTTATTCTTGAAGATTTTATTCAAATTAAGTGTTCCCTAATGTCAAATAAATGCTACGATACATTATTTAGCACCATTATAGTGGCTGCTTTCAAAATATATAAATATGTTAATTTAGAAATAAAATGTTGTCTGTAACTCACTCTGTTGCAGAAGCTAAGTCCTATGTAATAGAAATTGGTTTAACAGCATTGTTGGTTTACCCAAGTAAATGTTCTGGAACAGTTCCATTGTAAACTCTATGAAGGCACGAATTGTGCATGTCTTATTCACTTAGTACCTGAAGTAGTGCCTGGAGCATAGTATGTGTTCACTTAACATTTGATAAATGAAGGAATAGATGCTCTCCAAAGAACTAAGTTGGATTGTGAAACTTTTTGTATATTTCATGTGTCTGGATGGATTTTCCGTAGAGAAAGATAGGTATCATATGCTCCAAGTGAGATATTTATGAAAACTAATGGAGAAATCGATTCATCTATTTAGAAAAATGGTGATATCACATGTAAATAGGAGGATTTTCTTACTCCATAAGGCACTGGAAACTTTGCATTCATTGTCTCTGGACAAAGAGTGTATATTTGGTTACTTAATCAATAAAGGTGTCTGTTTTTCTGCTTTCAGTCTAAGGGTGTTCCAATTTGGGAGATAATTCCAAAGGCACATACTGAATATTTAATAACTAAATGTTTAATGACCAAGGTTTAGAACTGAGCAGAAGGCCTACAGTTGCAGCACTAGGCCACCAGTGTATTTATAGTTAATACTTGTTGTTGTGGTTTTTTTCCTGTTAATATGCTTGTTGTAGTTTTTCATAGTGTAGTAATTGTTTTAATTAGTATACTCTAGAAACACAAAGGAAATAATAGTAAAGAAAAGATACTGTTTACCAATTATAAATAATTATAAAAAAGGAGAGTTTCAGTGAGTGCTGACAGGGATAATTATTTGCATTTATAACAGTGCTTTAAACTGGAATATAACTTGATTATCAGAAGCATAGATAATATGTTAAAGCCAGAATATGTTTTACAATGAAAGAACTTTTTAAAAAAAAAAAAACACCTTTTTTGTATGAAAAAATTAAATGCCTCAAAATACAACTTCCCATGTTAGACTGGTGAATTTAATCAGACGGCAAGAACGGTTAAATCATGGTATTCTCTCAAGATTTGAGAACGCAAGCTTCTCTTTACCCAGTTTCTCCCCTATACAGAGAGGTGGGTGGGGAAGGAAATGCAAAATTTTTATTAATGATTCAATTAAAGTCCTCCCACCCTCAAGAACCCCAGAATTCAATGCAAGTTCAATGTGAAGTCTTATCTTCAGAATGAGTGAGCTCTAGGACAGGAAAACAGGTGACTGTGCTTGAATTTCTTCTCCTAGGTGACTGATTTTGGCTTAGCGGTGAAGAAGCAAAGTAGGAGTGAAGCCATGCTGCAGGCCACATGTGGGACTCCTATCTATATGGGTAAGTTAGTAGACTTAACATTAATTTTTGTTTTGAAACAGGAACATGCACTGTTGCTCAGGCTGGAGTGCAGTGGCATGATCTTGGCTCACTACAGCCTTGACCTTCTGGGCTCAAGCCATCCCTCCACCTCAGCCTCTCAAGTAGCTAGGACCACAGGTGTATGCCACCACACCTGGCTAATTAATTTTTTTTGTTTTTAAGAGATAGCAGTCTCACTGTGTTGCCCAGGATGGTCTCAAACTCCTGGGCTCACACGACCCCTCCAGCCTCTGCTGGAGTGTTGGGATTACAGGCTTGAGACACTGCACCAGACTTGATTCTTTTACGTGTAAAAAAGTAGAACAACCAGTATGGCTTACAGCTTGAACAATTTGATTTTGCCATCATGACATAATGACCCATGATTTGGGCTTTTCTTAGGTCAAGCAATTTCACTTGTTTCAGTATTTTACTTACAGTTCTACCTTTAAAGATTTAAAAAAAATTTGTTATTTCTCTGGGCTCTTCTTAAAGTTGTTTATATCTCTTAGGTAATCATACCCCAAACTTAATTATTGCTTTTGTTAACTCATGTTAAAATCATGTGCATGTTTTGCTTCTTTGCTTTTTTTTCCGAAAAGGAGTCTTGCTCTGTTGCCCAGGCTGGAGTGCAGTGGTGCAGTCTGGGCTCACTGCAACCTCCACCTCCTGGGTTGAAGCAATTCTCGTGCCTCAGCCTCCAGAGTAGCTGGGATTACAGGCACCTGCCACCACACCTGGCTAATTTTTGTATTTTTAGTAGAGGCAGGTTTTTGCCATATTGGCCAGGCTGATCTCAAACTCCTGACCTCAAGTGATCTGCCTGCCTCGGCCTCCCAGTGTTGAGATTACAGGCATGAGCCACCATGCCCAGCCCTCTTTGCATTTTTTTATGCAGTTTCATCGCCATCAAACAGTTTTTCCATGGAGTACTGATTAGATATATTTTGTAAAGAAAGCAGCAGTTTCCTATTTTTCTAAATGTGAGTCTTAACAGCTTTATTGAAGTTTAATTTAAATACCATAAAAGATATTTGTGCATCCTTTACAATGTAAGATATATTTTTGTTTTACAATAAAAATACAATGATTTTTCATACATCCACAGAGTTGTGCAACCATCACCACAATCCAGTTTCAAAACAAATCTACTCCAAAAAGTTCCCTCAGCCCGTTTATACTCAATCTTATTCCTATCCTAGCCCCAGATAGCCACTAATCTCTCTAGATTTGCCTTTTTGTCTCTCTAAATGCGCCTCTTTTTTTTTTTTTTTCTTTTCTGGACATTTCATATAAATGGAATCATAAAACATGTAGTCTTTTACATTTGGCTTGCTTTCACTTAGAATAATGTTTTTGAGGTACATTTATGTTGTAGCATGTATCTGTAGTCTGCTCTTATATATTGTTGAATAGTTGTCCATTGCGTGGATATACCACATTTTGTTTATCTACTTACCCTGATGCACATGTGAATTTTTACCAGTTTGTGGCTATTATGAATAATGCTGCTATGAATATTCATGTACAGGTCTTTGTGAGGGTATGTGGTTTCATTTAGAAGTATTTTTAGAATTAGTTACTAAGAGTGAAATTGTTGGATCATATGTTAAGTTTATGTTTAATTTTTTATGAAATTGCCAAACTCTTTTACAAAATGACCATTACCTTCCCCCCAGCAATTTGTGAGGGTTCCAGTTTCTCCATATCTTCAACAACTCTTGATATTACCTATCTTTTAAATTATACAATTCTAGTCCATAGGACTAGTATCTTAGGAAATGGTATCTTATTGTAGGAAGTGGTATCTTATTGTGATTTTTAGTTTGCATTTTCCTAATGATTAATGATGTTGAGTATCTTTCATGTGCTTACTAGGCATTCATATATCATTTCTGGTGAAGTGTCTATTTAAATCTGTACCTATTGAGATAATCATATTTTTCTCTTTAAATTTACTAATGAAGTAATTACATAATCAATTTTAGAATGTTGAACCATCCTTGCACATTTAAATTCATCCTCACATGGTTTAATGTACTGTAGTATTCAATTTGTCAGCACTTTTATTTAGGAGCTTTGACTGTAGCTTTTCTTCTTTTGTGCTTCCTTTGTCTTTTCTGATGTTAGGGTTATGCTGGCCTCATTTAAAAAATAATTTTTTTAACTTCTTATATGATCGTGAACTTTTTTATTACTATATTTTAAGTTCTGGGATACATGTACAGAACGTGTAGGTTTGTTACATGGGTATACATGTGCCATGGTGGTTTGCTGCACCCATCAACCCATCATCTACATTAGGTATTTCTCCTAATGCTATCCCTGCCCTCGCCCCCAACCCCCCAACAGGCCCCGGTGTGTGATGTTCTCCTCCCTGTGTCCATGTGTTCTCATTGTTCAACTCCCACTTATGAGTGAGAACATGGAGCATTTGGTTTTATGTTCCTATGTTACTTTGGTGAGAATGATGGTTTTCAGCTTCATCCATGTCCCTGCAAAGGACATGAACTCATCCTTTTTTTATGGCAGCATAGTATTCCATGGTGTATATATGTGCCACATTTTCTTTATCCAGTCTATCATTGATGGGCATTTGGCTTGGTTCCAAGTCTTTGCTATTGTGAACAGTGCCGCAATAAACGTAAGTGTGCATGTGTCTTTATAGTAGAATAATTTATAATCCTTTGGGTATATATATACCCAGTAATGGGATTGCTGGGTCAAATGGTATTTCTAGTTCTAGATCCTTGAGGAGTCACCATACTGTATTCCACAATGGTTGAACTAATTTGCATTCCCACCAACAGTGTAAAAGCATTCCTATTTCTCCACATCCTCTCCAGCATCTGTTGTTTCCTGACTTTTTTAATGATCACCATTCTTACTGACGTGAAATGGTATCTCATTATGGTTATGATTTGCATTTCTCTTTTTTTTTTTTTTTTTGAGACAGAGTCTCGCTCTGTCACCCAGGCTGGAGTGCAGTGGCGCAATCTCGGCTCACTGCAAGCTCCGCCTCCCGGGTTCACGCCATTCTCCTGCCTCAGCCTCTCCGAGTAGCTGGGACTGCAGGCGCCCGCCACCACGCCTGGCTAATTTTTTGTATTTTTAGTAGAGATGGGGTTTCACCGTGGTCTCAATCTCCTGATCTCGTGATCCACCCACCTCGGCCTCCCAAAGTGCTGGGATTATAAGCATGAGCCATGCCCAGCCTGATTTGCATTTCTCTAAAGACCAGTGATGATGAGCTTCTTTTTCTTTTTTTTTAATCATACTTTAAGTTTTAGGGTACATGTACGCAACGTGCAGGTTAGTTACATATGTATACATGTGCCATGTTGGTGTGCTGCACCCATTAACTCGTCATTTAACATTAGGTATATCTCCTAATGCTGTCCCTCCCCACTCCCCCCACCCCTCAACAGGCCCTGGTGTGTGAGAACATGTGTTCTCATTGTTCAATTCCCACCTATGAGTGAGAACATGTGGTGTTTGTCCTTGCGATAGTTTGCTGAGAATGGTTTCCAGCTTTATCCATGTCCCTACAAAGGACATGAACTCATCATTTTTTATGACTGCGTAGTATTCCATGGTGTATATGTGCCACATTTTCTTAATCCAGTCTATCATTGTTGGACATTTGGGTTGGTTCCAAGTCTTTGCTGTTGTGAATAGTGCCACAATAAACATACGTGTGCATGTGTCTTTATAGCAGCATGATTTATAATCCTTTGGGTATATACCCAATAATGGGATGGCTGGGTCAAATGGTATTTCTAGTTCTATATCCCTGAGGAATTGCCACATTGACTTCCACAGTGGTTGAACTAGTTTACAGTCCCACCAACAGTGTAAAAGTGTTCCTATTTCTCCACATCCTCTCCAGCACTTGTTTCCTGACTTTTTAATGATGGCCATTCTAACTGGTGTGAGATGGTATCTCATTGTGGTTTTGATTTGCATTTCTCTGATGGCCAGTGATGATGAACATTTTCTCATGTGTCTTTTGGCTGCATAAATGTCTTCTTTTGAGAAGTGTCTGTTCATATCCTTTGCCCACTTTTTGATGGGGTTGTTTGCTTTTTTCTTGTAAATTTGTTTGAGTTCATTGTAGATTCTGCATATTAGCCCTTTGTCAGATGAGTAGATTGCAAAAATTTTCTCCCATTCTGTAGGTTGCCTGTTCACTCTGATGGTAGTTTCTTTTGCTGTGCAGAAGCTCTTTAGTTTAATGAGATCCCATTTGTCAATTTTGGCTTTTGTTGCCATTGCTTTTGGTGTTTTAGACATGTAATCCTTGCCCATGCCTATGTCCTGAATGGTATTGCCTAGATTTTCTTCTAGGGTTTTTATGGTTTTAGGTCTAACATTTAAGTCTTTACTCCATCTTGAATTAATTTTTATATAAGGTGTAAGGAAGGAATCTAGTTTCAGCTTTCTACATATGGCTAGCCAGTTTTCCCAGCACTATTTATTAAACAGGGAATCCTTTCCCCATTTCTTGTTTATGTAAGGTTTGTCAATGATCAGATAGTTGTAGCTATGTGGCATTATTTCTGAGGGCTCTGTTCTGTTCCATTGGTCTAGATCTCTGTTTTGGTACCAGTACCATGCTGTTTTGGTTACTGTAGCCTTGTAGTATAGTTTGAAGTCAGGTAGCGTGATGCCTCCAACTTTGTTCTTTTGGCTTAGGATTGACTTGGCAATGCTGGCTCTTTTTTGGCTCCGTATGAACTTTGAAGTAGTTTTTTCCAATTCTGTGAAGAAAGTCATTGGTAGCTTGATGGGGATGGCATTGAATCTATAAATTACTTTGGGCAGTATGGCCGTTTTCACAATATTGATTGTTGCTATCCATGAGCATGGAATGTTCTTCCATTTGTTTGTATCCTCTTTTATTTCATTGAGCAGTGGTTTGTAGTTCTCCTTGAAGAGGTCCTTCACATCCCTTGTAAGTTGAATTCCTAGATATTTTATTCTCTTTGAAGCAATTCTGAATGGTAGTTTACTCATGATTTGGCTCTCTGTTTGTCTGTTATTGGTGTATAAGAATGCTTGTGATTTTTGCACATTGATTTTGTATCCTGAGACTTTGCTGAAGTTGCCTATCAGCTTAAGGAGATTTTGGGCTGAGACAATGGGGTTTTCTAGATATACAATCATGTCATCTGCAAACAGGGACAATCTGACTTCCTCTTTTCCTAATTGAATACCCTTTATTTCCTTCTCCTGCCTGATTGCCCTGGCCATAACTTCCAACACTATGTTGAATAGGAGTGGTGAGAGAGGACATCCCTGTCTTGTGCCAGTTTTCAAAGGGAATGCTTCCAGTTTTTGCCCATTCAGTATGATATTGGCTGTGGGCTTGTCATAGATAGCTCTTATTATTTTGAGATATGTCCCATCAATACCTAATTTATTGAGAGTTTTTAGCATGAAGCATTGTTGAATTTTGTCAAAGGCCTTTTCTGCGTCTATTGAGATAATCATATGGTTTTTGTCGTTGGTTCTGTTTATATGATGGATTACGTTTATTGATTTGTGTAAGTTGAACCAGCCTTGCATCCCAGGGATGAAGCCCACTTTATCATGGTGGATAAACGTTTTGATGTGCTGCTGGATTCGGTTTGCCAGTATTTTATTGAGGATTTCTGCATCGATGTTCCTGAGGGATATTGGTCTAAAATTCTCTTTTTTGGTTGCATCTCTGCCAGGCTTTGATATCAGGATGATGCTGACCTCATAAAATGAGTTAGGGAGGATTCCCTCTTTTTCTATTGATTGGAATAGTTTCAGAAGGAATGGTACCAGCTTCTCCTTGTACCTCTGGTATGTTGGCTGCATAAATGTAATCTTTTGAAAAGTGTCTGTTCATATCCTTTGCACACTTTTGATGGGGTTGTTCTTTTTTCTTCTAAGTTTAAGTTCCTTGTAGATTCTGGATATTAGCCCTTTGTTAGATGGATAGATTGCAAAAATTCTCTCCCATTCTCTAGGTTGCCTGTTTACTCTGATGATAGTTTCTTTTGCTGTGCAGAAGCTCTTAAGTTTAATTAGATCCCATTTGTCAATTTTTGATTTTGTTGACATTGCTTTTGGTGTTTTAGTCATGAAGTCTTTGCCCAGGCCTATATCCTGAATGGTATTGCCTAGGTTTTCTTCTAGGTTTTCTATGGTTTTAGGTCTTACATTTAAGTCTTTAATCCATCTTGAGTTAATTTTTGTATGAGGTGTAAGGAAGGAGTCCAATTTCAGTTTTCTGCATATGGCTAGCCAGTTTTCCCAACATCATTTATTAAATAGGGAATCCTTTCCCCTTTGCTTGTTTCTATCAGATTTGTGAAAGATCAGATTGTTGTAGATATGTGGTGTTATTTCTGAGGCCTCTGTTCTGTTCCATTGGTCTATACATCTGTTTTGGTACCAGTACCAGGCTGTTTTGGTTACTGTGGCCTTGTAGTATAGTTTGAAGTCAGGTAGTGTGATGCCTCCAGCTTTGTTCTTTTTGCTTAAGATTGTCTTGGCTATAGGAGAAAGTGGGGAAGATCTAAAATCGACACCCTAACATCACAATTAAAAGAACTAGAGAAGCAAGAGCAAACATTCAAAAGCTAGCAGAAGACAAGAAATAACTAAGTTCAGAGCAGAACCCAAGGAGATAGGGACACGAAAAACCCTTCAAACAATCAATGAATCCAGGAGCTGGTTTTTCTGAAAACATTAACAAAATAGATAGACTGCTAGCCAGACTAATAAAGAAAAAAGAGAAGAATCAAATAGACACAATAAAAAATGATAAAGGGGATATCAGCACTGATCCCACAGAAATACAAACTACCATCAGAGAATACTATAAACACCTCTACACAAATAAAGTAGAAAATCTAGAAGAAATGGATAAATTTCTGGACACATACACCCTCCCAAGACTAAACCAGGAAGGAGTCGAATCCCTGAATACACCAATAACAAATTCTGAAATTGAGGCAGTAATTAATAGCCTACCAACCAAAAAAAGTCCAGGACCAGACGGATTCACAGCCGAATTCTACCAGAGGTACAAGGAGGAGCTGGTACCATTCCTTCTGAAACTATTCCAAACAATAGAAAGAGGGACTCCTCCCCAACTCATTTTATGAGGCCAGCAGCATCCTGATACCAAAACCTGGCAGAGACACAACAAAAAAAGAAAATTTCAGACCAATATCCCTGATGAACAGTGATGCAAAAATCCTCAATAAAATACTGGCAAACTGAATCCAGCAGCACATCAAAAAGCTTATCCACCACAATCAAGTCAGCTTTGTCTCTGGGATGCAAGGCTGGTTCAACATATGCAAATCAGTAAACGTAATCCACCACATAAACAGAACCAAAGACAAAAACCACATGATTATCTCAATAGATGCAGAAAAGGCCTTTGATAAAATTCAACAACTCTTCATGCTAAAAACTCTGAATAAACTAGATATTGATGGAACGTATCTCAAAATAATAAGAGCTATCTATGACAAACCCACAGCCAATATCATACAGAATGGGCAAAAGCTGGAAGCATTCCCTTTGAAAACTGGCACAAGACAAGGATGCCCTCTCTCACCACTTCTATTCAACATAGTATTGGAAGTTCCGGTCAGGGCAGGCAGGGAAGAGAAAGAAATAAAGGGTATTCAAATAGGAAGAGAGGAAGTCAAATTGTCTCTGTTTGCAGATGACATGATTGTATATCTAGAAAACCCCATTGTCTCAGTCCCAAATCTCCTTAAGCTGATAAGCAACTTCAGCAAAGTCTCAGGATACAAAATCAATGTTCAAAATTCACAAGCATTCCTATACACCAATAACAGACAGAGAGCCAAATCGAGGGAACTCCCATTCACAATTGCTACAAAGAGAATAAAATACCTAGGAATCCAACTTACAAGGGATGTGAAGGACCTCTTCAAGGAGAACTACAAACCACTGCTCAAGGAAATAAGAGAGGACACAAATGGAAAAACATTCCATGCTCATGGATAGGAAGAATCAATATCGTGAAAATCGCCATAGTGTCCAAAGTAATTTATAGATTTCGTGCTATCCCCATCAAGCTACCACTGGCTTTCTTCACAGAATTGGAAAAAAATACTTTAAAGTTCATATGGAACCAAAAAATGAACCTTTTAGATAATAAAAATTATCTAATAATAGTTTGAAATTTCCTCTTAAATTTTTTGGTTCTGTTACTTTTTCGGGGATAAAGTTTCTATTATTTTTTCAATTTATACTAAATTATCCAAGTTTTCTGCATTTTCTTGAATCATTTTGATGGTTTATGTTTTTCTAGAAAATTGTTTCTTTTATTGAGATTTAAGTTTCATTGACATAAATATGCATATTATGTTTACTTATTGTTTTCATATTCTCCTGTGTACCTGCAGTTATATCCCCCTATAAATTCAATATGCACTTACTATCTGCTCTTATCACAGTTTCTGGATATATAATAGGAATTATGTCACTCATCTCTAAAAAATATTTTGAGGACCTACTTAGTGTCAGACATTGTTCTAGGTATTAAAAATACAACAGTGAACAAAACATAAAAATGTTTTGCCTTCATGGAACTTAACATTCTTGTGGCACAAACATTAAACAAGATTTTTATAAATCTGATGTTTTAGAGCAAAGTGCTGAGTACAAAAAAAAAGGAGGGGTGATAGGAAGTGTTTAGAAGACAATAGTTTTTTTTTATCAGATTGACATGAGAATTAAATGAGAAAAAATGTATAAAGTGCTTAGCAGTGTCTAGCACTTAGGCCTGAATTTTAGCTCTTTGTAATACTAATAATTTTATCTAGATCAAATTTGTTAGTTGTTAGGACAGTTAATAAATAATAAATAAAGCTCCCAATGGGCTTTTCAAGAACCAGCTCATATCTAATTGTTATTTGGTTTGCTTTTTCATTAATTTCTGCTTTTATTTTTCTGAATTCCTTCTTTGTGCTTTATTTTGGTTGGCTTGTTTATTTCATTTAATTTTTTTGTGACAGGGCCTCCCTCTGTTGCTTAGGCTGGGGTGCAGTAGTGCAGTCACGGCTTACTGCAGCCTCAGCCTCCTAGGCTCAAGCGTTCCTCCCACCTCAGCCTCCCCAGGAGCCAGGAGCACAGGCATGTGCCACCATTCCCGGATAACTTTTTTCTTTTTAATTTTTAGTAGAAATGAGGTCTCATGCCCCAGCTGATCTCAAACTCCTGGGTTCAAGCGATCCTCCTGTGTTGGCCTCCCAAAGTGCTGGGATTATAGGCATGAGCCACTGTGGCTAGTGGTTTGTTTTTTATTATAACTTCCTAAGTTGAATACGTATTTATTATCAGGCTTATTTTCTATGAAATGCATTGGAGGCTGTATATTTTCCTCTGAGTACCTTGACTTTTTTTTTTTTTTTTTTTTTTTTGCCATACGGTGTTCTCATTGTGATTAATCTCTTGATATATTATAATTTTAATTTTAGTTTTCTTTAATTGAAAAATTTTTTATAAGTGTTTTTAGAATTTTTCCAGGTAGTTGAAATGTGTTTGAAACGCATGCAATGCATGTTAGTTGTCCTAGCCTTTTGGTTTATCTGTCTGGTTTTCTTTATTGTGGTAGGTGCTTGCGTCTTAAAGGTTTTCAACTTTTAGGAATTTTCTTTGTGACTGAACACATGATCAGCTTTTGCAAATGATGCATTGGATATTTTAAAAATATGTATGTATACCTGGTTTGTTGAGCATAAAAATTTCTGTGTGTGCTTATTAAATGAAATGTGATATTTTTGTGATTCAGATCTTCCATATTGTTAGTGTATTTTTGCTTGCCACTTCTGTTGATCTCTAAGAGAGTCATTCACCAAGATAGGTCTTTGACACATTGTTTTTGTACTTTTAGTAGATTTTTAAAAATCAGCTTTTTAGGAATATAGTTTACTTGTAATAGGATGCACAAATTTTAAGTTTTGACAAATGCATACACTTGTATAATCACTACCCCATTATGTTCAAGTCATAGAACATTTCTGTCACCCCAGAAAGTTCATTTGTGTCCCTTTCAGTCAATCCCCCACCCATAACCACTGGTGGTTTCTATCACCACAGCTCAGTTTTGCGTATCTAGAAGTTTATATAAATTGAATCACAGAGTACATACTCTTTTGTGTCTGTCTTCTTCTTTTGTCTTACATCATGATTTTGAGACTTATCCATGTTGTTGTATCAGTAGTTTATTCATTTTTATTGCTGAAGAGTATACCTAATTCACTGCTTTTTTGTTTGCTAGATGCATAAAGTTTTGAAATTGTTTTATCTTATTTGGGAAAATGCTACTTTAGATTCTGTTCATATCCCCCTGTTGGCAAAAGACATCTGGTCTGTAGTTACATGGGGAAAATATATTCAAGCACCCTGAGTTTTATGCCTCCTTATTAGTTGTCTACACTGATAACAAGTGAGAGAACAAGAGAGAAGACAGATGGTTTGTGGAGCTTTGCTGACTTCCTAAATGGCTTCTTGGCAGTTACTCTGGCCTCTGCATCCCTATGAGGGCTGGGATGACAGTGCAAATCGAAATGCCCCTGATAATTAAGATGACTCTGAAAGAGCAAGGACCAGGAATTCCTGTCCCCTGCTGTGTGCTGCACCAGTGTGGAAATCGTTCACTGAATCCAGTCACAGAATTTGCCCTTGTCATAGACATGTGGCCATAGAGCACCTGGAACTTTAAAAATTCCATATTTAAAGATTTTAAGTAGAGTTAACGAATACAAATAATGGCTTAAAGGAAAATATTAGTTAATTTTCAATCATTTGGAGACAGATTGCTCAGTGTTAGTAATCTGTACATTCTTTCTTCTGTTTAATCTTTTGACCCCTTTTTGTTGCCTTTCATTTCTTTAACACTAGGCAGAGGAAAAAGGAAGAAATGAAATTCCATTTGCTTTTAGTAGTTATAAAAGTGTGTGTGTGTGTGTGTGTGTGTGTGTGTGTGTAGGTGTGTAGGTGTAGGTATGTGTAGGTGGGAGAGATTGAAACTTTTCTAAAGTAAACATGCACCTTTTGCATAGGAGGCACTCTGCAGCTGTGTAACATTAGGCAAGTCACTTAATATATCTGAAACTTAGTTTCCTCATTAGCAAAGGGAGTCAAATGCTTACATACCTATCTCACAGAATTCTTAACATTCTTTATACAAGTAAGAATTTATGCAAAAGTACTTTATAAATTTTAAAGTTCTATTGATATATATACATATATTTTATTTTTCTGCTTATAACTATTTTCTTTTTATTTTTTCTTAAATATATCTGATTCATAGCTGTCGAGGTACAATAGACATGTTCCTGTAATGTCATTTGTGACTTTTTTAAAAGGCAGCCAGCTGAGTGTGGTGTCTCACGCCACTAATTCCAGCTATTCAGGAGGCTGAGGTGGGAGGATCACTTGAGGCCAGGAGTTTGAGGCCAACCTGAGCAACACAGCAAGACCCCATCTCTAAAATAATTTTTAAAAAACAATTAGCCAGGCATGATGGTATGCACCTGTAGTCCTAGCTACTCAGGAGGCTGCGGCAGGATGATACCTTGAACCTAGTAGTTTGAGGCTGCAGTGAACTATGATCATGCCACTGCACTCCAGCCTGGACAATAGAGTGAGACCCTGTCTCAAAAAAATACACACACATACACACACACACACATATTTAGTATAGTCTATGTCCTGTGGCTAGTTGGCTTTTTGATCCAGTTTTATAGGAGCACTCTCTTTGTCTTGGCTTTCTTATTTAAAAATGCAGAAAATAGTTCATATTCTGTTATAGGAGTGATGCTATTATTATTTTACTGAAGTGATTTATAACCACGTACCTTAGTTTTTCTGTGAATCCAGATTTCCACATATTGGGCTTGCATTATGTTACATCTACTTAAGGCATATATTTAATTCTATTTTGTGGAAAGGGCTGGGATATTGTTGTCTTCTACTATAACTACAGAATCTTTGCAAAATCATTTCTAAAGAATTTAAAGAAATAAAGGGTAGTGCATTTAGTTATACAGTTTACACCATTGTTCCATTAGAAGCTAAATGATAGGAATGAGGATACAGTGACATCAATTGTTAAGGCCTGTGCATTATTCATTTAACATCTGCTGTTGGTTCTCTTTTCCCTATGGGGGAATAAATTACAGCACATCAGCACATTTTTCATGCTTTGTGTTTAAGCATTTAAAAGACATTTATTGTATTATTAATATTATTTTATATCTGCTTGTTTGGCAGCCCCTGAAGTTATCAATGCCCACGACTATAGCCAGCAGTGTGACATTTGGAGCATAGGCGTCATAATGTACATGTTGTAAGTAGCCTGCTAAATGTACACTTTAAGATGAGTGGATAGTTTCTAACAGTAGAATGATATAGACTTTAAATTAAAACTAATATATATTTTTAAAAAGTGATTTAAAAACCAATTGGGAGATCATTCTAAAAGCTTTCTTATTAGTTGTCAGGTATACATCCCTGAGGTATTTTTTAATACTGTAAATTTATAACTTTCAGCTTTGGTTTTCATTGATCTATAAATGCAACAATATGATCTGAGCAAAATGAAAAATCTTAACACCTTCTGTATCCTTTGCTACAAACCAAAAGCTTCTTTGTGTTTTCTCATGAGGTTCACTTATAGCTTATCAGGTGTAGGGAGGTACTGTGGCCTGGCACTTGTTCCACCCATACAGGCAGAGCATAGGTGGGAGTGGGCACTAACTAGGCAGAGGGCCATTCAGGATCTAGGGAGCATTCTACAGTTCCCAGTTCCCTTAATGCTGCTGGAGCTTTCAGTCATTCTTGTTCTTCCTGCTCTCTCATTCTCAAGATTCAGTCAAACTCCATGTCCTGCTCATTTTTCCTTTGAAATATCCTTACCTATTCTTTGATTTTTCTTCACCTGTATCTTTTCTCCTCATGATTCCTTTTCTAGGCTATTGCAGGGTCTTTCTGACTGTTCTCCCTACTTCTGGTCACCCTCCCCAGTTTGTCCTTCACGTTGCTGCCAGGGGTGTCTTTTCAAATCACAAATCTGATCATACTGCTTTCCTGATTAAAAGCCTCTGATATATATATATAAAAGCCTCTGAGATATATATATATATATATGTATTTGTATACAGAGAAGTATCAGAGCATCTTGGCATGGCATGGCATGGCATGGCATGGCATAGCAGAGCAGGTCTTTCATGACCTGATTCCAGCATGCCTTTCCAGTTTGGGGCTGGATATATATTCCTGTGCACCTACACTGTGCTGTGATGATTCCAGGTCACATTTCAATACTCAGACACACCCTGTGTCATATGCCTCTAGGGTGCGTATGAGTATGTGTGTATTCTTTTTCTCTATAAGATTCTCTCCTGGGTGGACCCAGCTCAAACATTAAGGCCTTCTATTTCTCTACTCCTACTTTACCCCACCATAGCAGAGTTCCTACATTTATTAAGTATATACTCTCTCATGCTCCACAAAAGATTTTAAGGTATCATGCAAAACAGTAATGTTGAAAGAAAAAATAATAAAATAGGAACATTTAACCAGGAAGGTTTGCACATGTGTAAATCCGGTAGAATTCATTGTTCCCTTTTATGTATTCTTATAAAGCTTTTAAAAACTATATTATAATATTATATATATTGTATCTGTTTTCCTTGTTCTAAATTCCATGGAGGACAGAGACCTTAGATTATTCATCTTTGCATTCCTGGTATCTGGTATAATAGACATACATTCAGTGCTCAATATGTTTGTTAAATTGAATTAAAGTGAATTTTCTAAGAGGTGTTCTAAAAAGTTAGTGACCATTGTTCTGCCTCTTGCTGAACATTTTTATGTTGATGCAACATTAGTTTTATGGTCATATTGAAGATTTCACTATGCACTGCCTCTTCCAGATCATTTCTAAATATTGACATCACAGTAGTTAACTTTTCACAGTTCTGTGAAATGGAATACACAGGCAGTAGAAATTGGATGATGTGATTGCAGCTGTAACTCAGCTGGTCAACATACATCGTTGCTTAGATTACATAAAGTGTAAAAGTATTCAAAAAGTTTTTGATCATCGTTTTGTGCTGATTAAAATCATAGTGCAAAAATTCTGAGCCTTAGTCTTTAATTAAAATATAACTTTTAAATTAGTCTTTTATACTCTCAAGACTTTCTAGAAAGCATAAGTCAAACATCCTATATATAATCTAATATTATGCAATTCATGTAGTGTTTGCTGCCTTCTTAGTTTGAACTTGGTGTTAAGGAAAGTGAATGTATTATATCTTAAATATCTTTCTCTTTCTTAGAAATATAATTTTAATTTTTCTGCTTCAGAGTGTGACTGCATATCATCATAATGACGTTGTCTTATCTTTACAGTAGGCTCTTACTTAGCTAATCAGTGCCTATTCATTTATCTGTCTGAGCCCAGTGGTATTATAATTTCCTTAATCAAGAGCACAAACATATTACATATTACCTTCTCCAGGGGGTTTATTTTCTTGTTTATCAGTTACCTCTGATTCATTTCTATTTAATCAGATGGTGATAACATACTTTCTCAAGGTGAAATTAGCATAAGTAAATATTCTTTGTAGTTATTGTCCTCTGCTGTTTTGATTTCTATGAATGCCACAAAATAGTAGGAAGACTTGAAGAGACATTTTTCATGTCTTGGATTCCCTTTTCTGATGTGCAGGAAATTGCTGTCATAAAATTTTGTATGCTGCTGATTGACCAACCATTAGATACATTTTTATGTAAGTAAAATTGCAAAGAACAGAAAAAAAGTGAATTTTTTAAGATGTAGCCCTTAAGCTATAGTTGCATGCTAGTCAGGCAATGCAGAGGCAGCTAAGAAATTGGTGGATGTGCGTATCACTGGTTGATAACAGGCTCAGTGAACTAGGCCTTTGCTGGCCTGCACTGTTTTAATAGATAGTAATTGTCCAGAAGGCCATTTTTCTGGCTGTTTTGTTTTCGATAGCTTTTTAAATTGCATTTTAAAACTGAACAATAGCAAGGCGAATAGGATGAGACAGAGGAAATCAGAATGAGCTAGAGAGATAAAAAGTATTAAAATAAGAGTTTGCAGAACAATATGATACTGATAAATACTTAGTAAGAACCTATTGGTAAATGAAAAAGCTCTATTGTCTGTTCTAGTTTGATAAACCACTAGGATGAAAGCAACTTTTCCCCCCACAAAAGTCATCATAATCATCATCATTACTATGAAAAAATCAAGTTTTGACTTACTCAGAAAATGTTCATGAGTTAGATTTTTAAATAATTAAAGAAAAATATATAGAAAATTAGTAAAAATGTAACTGTTAAAAGACATAGAGATTATTATACTTATGTACAGTGTAGACCAGCAGTTTGGGAAGTATAATGAAATTATGCCATTTTATTCTTTCATCAATGAAGTATAAAAATATATTCCTGAGAGTTGAAGAATAGACACAGAGTTGCCCCTGTGATGAATCTAATTTCATCTGTCTGGTTGTCACTGGACAAATCTGGTTGTTATCTATAGGACTGCCCTCAGATGTTGGAGTTGACAGTAATGAGGATGGCTGACATTTGTTGATACTGTGTTATGAAGAATTGAACTCAGCTTTTAAGCTTGTTCTTGTAGTTTTGACCTAGATCACTTATTGAAGTAATAGCTTTATAGGCTTGCCATGTTCTGTTAAGAGTCTAAAGGTACATTGTTTCTGTATTACAGAATGTGAAAACAAGCCCATGTTTACTTTATACACACTGCTCATGGTTTTACTGATGTTGGTCATTATGTATACTTAGCTTTCACCCTTTCAGGCCGAAGGGTCAAATTATTGTCTGATTTTTCCACATTCAGACCCTTTTCGTTACATATACAATTTTTGAAGAGTTGTGTCCATTTTAATGGCTTTTTGGCATTGACTTAGATCCTATAGAAACTCCGAGGGTTAGGGCTGGGCGCGTTGACGCGTGCCTGTAATCCCAGCACTTTGGGAGGCCAAGGCAGGTGGATGACTTGAGGTCAGAAGTTTGAGGCCAGCCTGGCCAACATGGTGAAACCCTGTCTCTACTAAAAATACAAAAATGAGCCGGGCGAGATGGCGCATGCCTGTAATCCCTGCTACTCGGGAGGCTGAGGCAGGAAAATGGCTTGAATCCAGGAGGTGGAAGTTGCAGTGAGCCGAGATTGCACCACTGCATTCCAGCCTGGGAGACGGAGTGAGACCCCATCTCAAAAAATAAAAAGAAGAAATTCCCAGGGTTAGTCTTGGTTTATTTTTGTTATTACTAACATTTGTATAGTATTTTACTATGGATAAAAGCCTTACGTGGTTATCAGACTTTGGTAACTAGTTAGACCCTGATAATTCATTGTATTTTTCAGTTGAGTCAATTCGTATTATGTTCCTTAAGGTATTACCTTCCTGTTGCTCACTCCAAAGTGTATCTCCTTTATTAACTACCACTATTATTGTACACTTGCACTCACCTTCCCGTATTTTAACCACATTTAAGCTTAGTGTTTCCCCACCTGCAAGAGCTTTGGGTCATTTGCTGATCTGGAGGTTTCAGTGTATACTTGCTTACTTCCTCTACCAGATCCTTCCTCTCAATGTTGAAATAAGAGCCTAGCACTGATCTTGGAAAACCCTGTTGTTTCCATTTTTACTTCCAGGGAAGTACCCATCTCTTCCCATCCTTTCCTTAAATATGAAGCAACACTACTTCCAAGTCCTATGGAAACTTAATTTTAATAGCCTTATTTTTATTATTTAAAAAAATGTAAACAAAGTGACTGCCTTTGTTGCAGATTATGTGGAGAACCACCCTTTTTGGCAAGCTCAGAAGAGAAGCTTTTTGAGTTAATAAGAAAAGGAGAACTACATTTTGAAAATCCAGTCTGGAATTCCACAAGTGACTGTGGTAAGTATAGATGCATTATTATTTACTAAAGCTAATATAAGTAACATAAGAAAGTTGGCTAGTGGTTAAAATGTTTTAAATCTCTGTTTAGTCATTAAATTTACTTGTGGAAATGACCACTATTTACTTGTGGAAATAGCGATATCTTCACTGTGATTGTTAATCATCAAAACTTTCAAAAGCGGAAAATACATAGTAAAAGTTAAAGAGGAAATTTGCTGATCATCTAGCTAATGTTTACTATAGACCATTAAACTAGGTAATCCAGGCAATAAACCTTCACTTTAGGCTTTAAACTATATTTATTAGGCATTTATACTGATGATTTTTATGGTATACTTGGCATCTTTCTTTCCTGTTATACTGACCTAATCCTAAAAAATTGTAAAATGTATGCTATTAATTGTAGTTAAAGTAAATAAGATTTTTCAGGATTTTTTTCTTATTTTTAGCTAAAAGTGTTTTGAAACAACTCATGAAAGTAGACCCTGCTCACAGAATCACAGCTAAGGAACTACTAGATAACCAGTGGTTAACAGTAAGTTACAATATTACTTTTTTCTTTCTGACATGCTACCATTGCTCATTTCTTTTTATTTTGTCTTGGAGTTTTCTGTATAGTCTTAAAACAGTCAATTAGTTTGATTTTCTGTCAAATTAAAAAACGTTGAGTCTTGACAAATTTCTGAAAATGGGCATTTTCAAACTATTAGAACTGTTGTCACAGTTGTTTATATATATTTATAGAGGTTTAAATGATCTTTGCTCAGTGTCATGAAAGTATCATGTCCAATAGAACAGAGCTGAAAAATGTCCAATATTATAGCTGTGGAAAATTGAAACAGTCTATATAGTTCAGTGATGTAAAACACTGGAACCCCTCTCCTCTCTTTCAGCTCTTGGGGTGTAGAAAATCTTTGGGGACTCAGAAAAGCCATGATCTCCCATCAGTGGCAGTCTTCTGGTTCGGAATTTTATTTATTTACATATTGTTTTCTGCCATTAGACTAATGCTTCAAGCACAGACCTTGTGTCTTACTGATCTTTGTATCCCTGCACCCGAACATTACCTGGTCACAACAGGAACTTGGGAAAAAGCTACTGCTTATCCTTCAATATTTATTCTTCTTCTTCTATAATAATGACGATCCTGACTTTTAGTTGGAAACATTGCTGTCCAGTTAAAAGGCTCTTCCCCAGTGTTCTTTGCTAGTTATCGTGATGGTCAGTGAGATGCAAGTCGAAGTGGGTACAATTTCTGGGAAGTGTCCTTAAATGGAGCTGATATGGCATTTCTCATTTCCTTCCTCTTTCCTGGTAGATGCAGATGTGAGTTTGAGTAGCCATGTTAGATTATAAAGTGGAATCTGGAAATGGCAGAGCAACAAGATGCAAGAAACCATAATAGTAGCTCACAGAGCTGCCATGTCAATCCTTCACTGCCTACCTCCAGAATTTTTTATATGGACGGGAAACAGACTTCTGTCATCTTTAAGATATAGTGTGCAGCTGGACCTAATTTCAATTAATACAATACCCGAACAATTGCTGAATGAGTGAATGATTCAGTAAGTGGATAGGTCTTTAGGTATCTCAGAAATTTTTCTGAGAACTGAGATTAGAAATTATTAGAGATATATGGGAATATTACTAGAGAGTATTCATCTATTAAAAATTGTAGATCTATTATTTGCTAGACACTTTGTTAGGTATTGGGGATACATGATATAATTACATTTAAAATGTAAATTAGCATATGATAATCTTTTTTTTTTTTGAGACGGAGTCTCGCTCTGTCGCCAGGCTGGAGTGCAGTGGCACAATCTCATCTCACTGCAACCTCTGCCTCCTGGGTTCAAGCGATTCTCCTGCCTCAGACTCCTGAGTAGCTGGGACTAAAGGCATGCACCACCATGCCCAGCAAATTTTTGTATTTTTAGTAGACACAGGATTTCACCATGTTGGCCAGGATGGTCTTGATCTCTTGGCCTCTTGATCTGCCCAGCTCGGCCTCCCAAAGTGCTGGGATTACAGGTGTGAACCACAATACCCGGCCGATGATATTCTTAAAAGATCACTCTGATTATTGGGGTAGGGAGTGGCTTGGAAATAGGGAATTAGATAGATGTTGAAGTACTACTATTGAGAGATAATAGTGACTTGGATAGGGTGGTAGCAATAGAGATGAAGAGAAAAATGTGAGATATATTTTAGAGGTATAATTGATAGGATTTGATGATGGATTAGATGAAGAATGAGGATAAGAGAGGAAATAAGGATGACATCTAGATTTTATTCTAACAACTGGTTGGATGTTGGTGCCATTTACTGAGATATGGAAGACTGTAGGAGAAATAGATTTATTTCTGGGACACGGATGGTGAATCAAGAGTTCTATATTAGATAGGATCAGTTTGCAATGCTTATGTAGCATCCAAGTGGCGATATCAAACAGATAATTGAATATATAAGTTTGAAACTGGAAAGATTTAAGATGAAGATATAAATTTGAGAATCATGAGTATACAAACACCACATAAAGCCCTTGGGCTGAAGAGATAAATAAGGAAGAAAATACAGATAGAGGAGGCCCCAGCAACATGTCTTTAGGCACTAAAACATTAAGAACCTCAGATAAATTTAGATACATAAATATATAGTGATATCACTCTCCTTTTAAATTATCTAATTTTCCTTTGGAAATTTCTAATCATTTCTTTGAATAACATTTTTTTTCTTTAAGGGCTAAAAATAGTCTTCACCCAAGAATGAATTATATTTGCCCTCTTCCATGAATGTGTTGCTCTCTCAAAGGATTCTGTGCAATAATTATTTCTGGCCTAAAGTAATTGTGCAAATGAGTTAGCAGCTAGATCACTGCAGAACTATATTGAGTAGGTTTGTAGTACAGCAAAATAAACTGTAAAACAGATGGTGTGCCTTAGAAATTTATCTCTTTTCAGCATCACACAACATTCGGGTTGGGCCATTTAATTATTCGTTTTCTAATTAGCACAACTTTATTTCTGGCTTTGGTCATTTTTCTAGTAGTCTCCATTTTTGAGCCTCTGTAACATTTTGTCTCTATGAAGTCTTTGCCAAATGGATAGAGAAGCGACAGATATTGTGTACTATATCGGATTGTCCTAAGGAATTCAGTGGATGAAATTTAGAATACTGGCATTTTACAAACTTCTGAAAGGCAAAACTCTTCTTAACCACTTGAAGTCTTACTTTCTATGATTCATATCCCGTTTGAAGTAATCCAAAGAAAATATGTAGTTCTCTCAGTGCCCTGCTGCTTTACAACCAGAGCTTACCTTTTGTAATACCTAACACATGGTAACATTTTTCTATAAGAAGTTTCTATGGTTTAGCCTTTGTACTGTGCATTTTGAAATGTGGTAAATATCTGAAAAGTATTCTAAGAAAAATAAGTATTTCTCTTCTACATTTAAGGGAATGGAATTTCAAATAAACACATACATATTGTCATCCTGATTTAAAAAATCAGAGGTTAGATGTAAGGAAAAATACCCAATAAATGACTTTTTTACAAAGGAAGAGTTTGACTCTAGTGGCCGGTAGTATGCCGGTTCTTTTCTTTCATTCATTTCTTCCTTGTTTCCTTTTACTGCCAACTGTGGTTCAGGAGTTAATTGCTTCTTATTAGGTAGTTGCCTTGATATTCCTTCAAGTCTCCTGGTGACAAATAACACAAAGAATTTACATTTTTAACAAGTTTCCCAGGTATTTCTTCTGCCCACTTATATTTAAAAGCCACTGCTATAAATTAAGGAAGTCAGTTTTTCTTTTATGTCTTGCCGTAATGTAGTTTGAGCTTTAATGGTATTCAAACATTAATTCCTTCAACACATTGTGTGTGCACGCACGTGTGCCCCTACCAGGTACTAGGTGCTAGGTACAAAATATAGTTAAAGCCACATAAGACATGGTCTCTGACATAAGGAACTTACAATTTAGTAAGGAAAACAACCTATGTATAAGATTCAATGCAAGGAAGAAAATGATAAATGACTTAAGAAATTACAAAATGACCAGAGGTATGGAGGCAAGCAAGTATGAGGTCAGAAAGTTTAATTTGACTGGCAGATAAGAAGCTTGAAGGAAAGAAATGAGAAATGAGACCAGAAAAGGAAAGAAAATTGTGAGGCTAAGAAAAAAAAGAAAATCGTGAGTGGACTTGAACCAGGGTTACAATTTTAACTTCATCCCATAGGTAGTAAAGAATAGTTGTATGCTCTTAAAGAAATTATTAATATTGCTAAAGTACATCAGTCTTGCCAGATGGCTTATTTTAAATAGGACATCAATCACTCAAATGTCTATACTGATTGTAGCAAGTATCATTTTATTTAATCCATCAGGTACTAGAGGGGTACAAAGATGAATAAAACAGTTCCTCTCCTTGAGTAATTAATTTACCACAAGTAAGTCTGTACTTTGCTTTACAGTCACAACCTTGCAAAAGCACTTTGTAATCAAGGTGTAGGGACTAATTTCAGAACAGTCTTTCCTAATGTATGAACAGGGCCTTTGTTCATTAATTTATGTATTGTTATTCGGGTTTTGATCACTGGCTTTTGACCTTTAGCTTTAACATACATACTCTATATAAGAGGATGGAAATTTTCTGATACCTAACTGTTGGCTGTTATTTTTTCCTTCTGTATATTTTCATCCTAAATATGTTAACTCTTACCTTTATTTTACTATATGTAGTTATTCATACATTCTGAATTATCTTATGTATATGAATATATTTTTGAGTCTCTAATGAAGCTTTCTGTAAAAATTATGTTAAGGAGGCCGGGCATGGTGGGTCACGCTTGTAATCCCAACACTTTGGCAGGCTGAGGCAGGCGGATCACAAGGTCAGGAGTTTGCGATCAGCCTGGCCAATATGGTAAAACCCCATCTCTACTAAAAATACAAAAATTAGCCAGGCATGGTGGTGGGTGCCGGTAGTCCCAGCTACTTGGGAGGCTGAGGCAGGAAAATCGCTTGAACCCAGGAGGCGGAGGTTGCAGTGAGCCAAGATTGCACCACTGCACTCCAGCCTGGGCAATAGAGCAAGACTCCATCTCAAAAAAAAAAAAAATTATGTTAAGGAAAAGCTCATGAGCCAGGACACTTGGGGATTTACTCAGTATTCAATTATTGGTATATACTCAATAATTCAACAAATATTTATTGGATAACTACTATGTGCTTTGGAGGACACAAGGATCAGTCTGGCATGGTCCCTGCCCACAGGTTGCCCACAGCCTAGTAGAGGGTTTAAAACAAAAACACGGGTAGAGAATGATAGATCAACAAGGATGTAAATGTACTACAACAACTACTACTAAATTTCCAAGAAGAGAGCTCTTAGTTTTAAGCAAGCTTGTCCAACTTACAGCCCAGCACAAACTCGTAAACTTTCTTAAAACTTTATGAGATTTATTATTATTATTTTTCTTTTTTTTGCTCTTCAGCTGTCGTTAGTGTTAGTGTATTTTATGTGTGGCCTAAGACAATTCTTCTTCCGGTGTGGCCCAGGGAAGCCAAAAGATTGGACACCCCTGCTTTAGGGGATTATGAAAATTACTTAAGGGTGGAGGTAATATGTGATCTGGCTTTTAAAAAAGTGGGTAAAAATAGAAATTCATGTGGGAGTCAGGGTAAGGAAGGTAAGAGAATTCTAGATAGAAATAACTTTTCAAAGGCATAAAGATAGAAAAAATATGAAGTATATTCAGAGAATAATTTGTAGTTCCTTTTTTTCTATAACCATAGAAGGCATATAGGAGAGTAGTGGGAAATTACGTTGAAAAGGAAGGTTAGAGCTATTTTGCTCTAGACCGTAAGAGTTTACATTTGATTCATTTGGCAATGACTTACTACTGAAAGGCACTCAAGTGCCATGATTGCTGCTGTGCTTGTGTGAGTTTTCTCTTTTGTCCCTCTCACCCTTGGAGCATTATGTGAGCGGACTTGGATGAGGTCTGTGGGCCAGAGATGGTGACTAGATTCTGAGGGAAGAACTCGAATAGAGTATCTTGCCTGAGATAGTCTGAATCTCAGATAGTTGAATCTAGGAAGAGCCCTAGGAATAAATTGGAGTCGAAGGTCTTGAGGGAGCCCATATACACAGGTGGTGGCTAAAGGGTGGAAGCAGGGTCTTAACAAGGAGGTGAACCAAGAGTCAGGAGTTAAATAGAAACAAGATGAGTATTGGAACAGGTTGGGAACAAGTAGCCAAGTGTTTGAGACTCTATCAGTTAGTGGGTTGGTGGATGCATTGTTGGCCAGGACAGACAGAACTTCAGTAAGAGTTATCTGGCAACAGTGTGTGATATGGTTGTCATGGTGGCAAGCAGAAACCGGAGAACTGAAGTAGGACTGGGGTGAGATAATGAAGACTGGAACTAGGGCAGTGAGTGGGAACAGAGAAGAGGGGAGAAAGAAGACCTGAGAAAGAAAACATAATTTTGTAACTAAGTAGAAGTGTTAGGTAAGAGAGTAAGAGCAATCAAAACTGCTTCTTAGGTGACTAGGAAAATGGTATGAGACAAAATTAAAGTCTAGAAGTGCTGGTTTTGTAGATTGGAACAAGAATGCAGTGTTTTTGGAACAATCTGTTCAAACTTTTATGCTTGAATTATAACAAAAAAGAATTTTCAAAAATGACGAGTCTTCTCAGATATTTTTAGGTTGAACTTTAAAAATTTTCACCATAAATGTAATTAATTGCAAGGGATATAATTTCTCACATAAACATTTGTAATTAAAAATAAAGCTAATATCAGTTTTTTACCCATATGGGATATCCATTTCATTCATTTTTAGATATTTATGAACAAGTTCTTCTTTAACAGAAACTAGGTTATTCATTCTTCTCTTTGAATTTGTGTTTCTATTTTTCTATTCTACTTCTTCCACAGAATTTTATCCTAATATAATAATATTTTTGCTTGAATGGATTTTATTAATCACCTGTAATTTGTCTCATTTTACAAAAAAAATTCAAATTTATATTTAAATTTTTTTTTATTTCCTGGGACTCTAAGGCTCTATAATTTCTAAAAATTATTTAAGAATGACTTTTCATTATGATTATTATCAGTAATATATAATCGATCAAGAGAACATGATTATAATTTTTTAGAATTCCTAAACATAACAATATTATATTGGAAATGCTTTAGTGGATGGCTAGGGCTGCTTTCCCTCCCAGTTAGTTCATTCATACATGATTGAATATTTCTATTGTTAGAATGAGACGATGTTCAGCAATATTGTGTTGTTTTTAGTTTTTATAGACACTGGAACCTTATATAAATAAGTGGATAGGAACGGAAGGAGTTCTGACATAGTAGTGTCATGCAGTTCATCACAGCTGTTTGAGTTACATTTCAAGACCACTCAGTTAAGGGCCTGCTGGAGGATACTCTGGTTCCTGCCAAGATACTGTGTCTTCTCTGAAGATTAAACCTGAAGTAACTTTAGAGAGAAACCTCATGATACCAGGATTCAGAGAAGAGTGAGAAATCCCTGGCAAAATAAAGGGATAGCTTGAGCTGGTGTGGATAGTGGGTGAGGCTGCAGCCAAGGCAGGAAATTAAAATAGAAACACAAAATATCCCAGTTTCCCCTTTTTCCTCTTGTCGTTTGCTTTGGGACACCAATGCTTACTTATCCCCTCACAAGGGTCTGAAGTAATAAAATCGGAACAGCACTGAAGCCCTGCCTGAATGAGAAGCCAAGGAAAATGTGTGGGAATTAACTCGTTGTAGGCATTGACTTCTTACCTCTTGGCCTCCAAACTCTAGGACTGCTGGGTGATACTTTTGGTGTACTTCAGGAGTGCCTCCTCATCAGATTATTTCTCCTGGCGGGAGGAGGTGGGTAAGTGTGAAACCCTGAACTGAGGAGTTGCTTAGTGGGGCAGGTTTTTGGTGTCTAAGGTTCTTCCCCATACTCCTCCTTGATCTCCCAAGGCTAAGGGCCGGGACTGGCTCTAGATCCATGCCTTGTCTTCTGGGGTGCCAATGCTTCCTGGGAAACAGGAGCTTAGAGGCCAAGTTTCAAACACCATTAGAAGAGAATTTAGAATACACAGCCCTAGAATATAAAAATTAACAAAGTGAACATACTAAGAGAGATAAGGGAAGATGCTGATAATATGAAGCAAGAATAAGAAATAAAAACAGAACCAAGTAGGTATGAAAAATATAATAGTTGAAATATAGAATGCAGTGATGTAGGATACATAGTAGATACAACTAAAGAATGAATTTTAAAACTAGATGATCAGATTGTAGAACTTTATACAGAAGGAAGCAGGAGAGGATAAATAAGTTGAAAATATAAAAGAAAAGATATATGGAGTTAAAAGTAAAAGTGCCCAAATCCATCTAATAAGAGTCTCAGGTTAAGAAAATAAAACGGGGGAGGAGGAAATCTTTTAAGAAATAATGGGGATAAATTCATCAGAATTAAAGAAAGGCCTTAGCTTTAAAGAGATGATAGACTACCCAATAAGAGAGAAGAAAAATACTGACAAATAGACATGAAATTTTAAAACATCAAAAAGAAAAATTCTAAAAGCTCCCAGAGAGAATGAGCAGATCGTATAAAAAAGAACAAGAATCACATTGACATGCTACTTTTCAGCAGCAACGTTGGATGCAAGAATAGCCGGAGTAATATGTTAAATGTATTAAGGGAAAAAGAACTTTAAAGTTAAAATTTTATGTCCATTCAAATTGTTATTCATATTAAAGGGAATGATTAAGATATTTTCAAATATACAAGAGCTCAGAGGATTTGCCACAAGAGTTAAAACACATAGTAGAAGTACTTACAGAGGAGGAAAAACAAATCCAGGAGATGCCACAGGAGCCATGTGCAGCAATTGTCTTTAAATATCTTGGTAGAGTTTGCTGATATCAAAAAATACAAAAACAAAACACAAAACCAAAGAAGAAGAGAAAACATAATCATAATAACCCAGAATTAAAATTCATGATAATATCCACATGACGAGTACTGGGAAGAGGGCAAGGGCATGGGAGCAGCACATGAAAGTGTGCTGAAGGAAAATATGGAGGCATCAGATTTTTAAAGTAGGAAGGAATGAAAAACATATAAAGAGTGGGAGAAACTGAAATAACAATGATATGGAAGGGGGCAGGGACTGAAAATTAATAGTATCTAACTTAACATTCCAGAATTTTAACAGAGTAAACCCAAATAAAGTAGTAAGAAAGATGAAACTAAGAGTGAAATCAACTAAATAGAACACAAAGGTAAAATAGAAAAGATCAACAAGGTCAGTATTTGGTTCTTTGAAAAAACCAACAAAATAAATACATCTTTGGAAACATTAAGACAGAAATAGAGAAAACAGGCTGGGCATGGTGGCTCACGCCTATAATCCCAGCACCTTGGGAGGCCAAGGTAGGTAGAGGATGGCATAGTCCCTGGCTAGGGCTCCACCCCTGGGCATGTGCCCACAGACCCAGGTGAGGACAGGCATTTCTGTTTTCCTGCCTAAATGTTGCATTTTCCAAGACCACCCCAGCCTGCCATGCCCCCATCCTGGGCCTATAAAAACCCCGAGACGCTAGCAGGCAGATGCACAAGCAGCTGGACATCGAGAGTCACTCCGCGGCATAAAGCCAGCAGGCCTGCAAGCCATCCACCAGCAGAACAACACGGAGTTTGGCCAGGGCAGTTGGAGGAGAGCCCAGGCTGCTGAGCTGCCTGACTTAAGGGGAAAACCACCTTCCCACTCCATCTCCCTTCTGGCTCCCCATCCATCTGCTGAGAACCTCCACTCAATAAAACCTTGCACTCATTCTCCAAGCCCACGTGTGATCAGATTCTTCCAGTACACCAAGGCGAGAAACCCTGGGATACAGAAAGCCCTGTGTCCTTGTGATAAGGCAGGGGGTCTAATTGAGCTGACTAACACAAGCCACCTATAGACAGCTAAACTAAAAGAACACCCTGTAACACACACCCACTGGGGCTTCAGGAGCTGTAACATTCACCTCTAGATGCTGCCTTGGGGTTGGAACCCCACATCTGCCCATCTGCATGCTCCCTCTAGAGGTTTGAGCGGCGGGACACAGAAGAAGCAAGCCACACCCCCCACTGCATGCCCTGCGAAGGGGATGAGGGAACTTTTCCCTTTTCAATACCAGGCTTTGATAGGAGAAACAAGTCCAAATACAGAAATAATTACAAGTACATTGGTTTAAAATACCTGTTTAAAGGTATATTGCCTAATTGAATTTTTAAAAAATCTAGCTCTCTGCTATTTATAAGAAGCATATTTGAAGCATAAAGCCATGGAAATATTGAAACACAAAGAATGGAAAAGGACATATCAGGCAAACACTAACAAAGAAAACCTGTATAATGGAATTAATACCAATTAAATATATCTTAACACCTACCAATGACTTTCTTCACAGAATTGGAAAAAACTACTTTAAAGTTCATATGGAACCAAAAAAGAGCCCGCATTGCCAAGACAATCCTAAGCCAAAAGAACAAAGTTGGAGGCATCACGCTACCTGACTTCAAACTGTACTATAAGGCTACAGTAACCAAAACAGCATGGTACTGGTACCAAAACAGAGATATAGACCAATGGAACAGAACAGAGCCCTCAGAAATAATGCTGCTTACCTACAACTATCTGATCTTTGACAAACCTGACAACAACAAGAAATGGGGAAAGGATTCCCTATTTAATAAATGGTGCTGGGAAAACTGGCTAGCCATATGTAGAAAGCTGAAACTGGATCCCTTCCTTACACCTTATATAAAAATTAATTCAAGATGGATTAAAGACTTAAATGTTAGACCTAAAACCATAAAAACCCTAGAAGAAAACCTAGGCAATACCATTCAGGACATAGGCATGGGCAAGGACTTCATGTCTAAAACACCAAAAGCAATGTCAACAAAAGCCAAAATTGACAAATGGGATCTAATTAAACTAAAGAGCTTCTGCACAGCAAAAGAAACTACCATCAGAGTGAACAGGCAACCTACAGAATGGGAGAAAATTTTTGCAATCTACTCATCTGACAAAGGGCTAATATCCAGAATCTACAATGAATTCAAACAAATTTACAAGAAAAAAACAACCTCATCAAAAAGTGGGCAAAGGATATGAACAGACACTTCTCAAAAGAAGACATTTATTCAGCCAAAAGACACATGAGAAAATGTTCATCATCACTGGCCATCAGAGAAATGCAAATCAAAACCACAATGAGATACCATCTCACACCAGTTAGAATGGCGATCATTAAAAAGTCAGGAAACAACAGGTGCTGGAGAGGATGTGGAGAAATAGGAACACTTTTACACTATTGGTGGGACTGTAAACTAGTTCAACCATTGTGGAAGTCAGTGTGGTGATTCCTCAGGGATCTAGAATTAGAATTACCATTTGACCCAGCCATCCCATTATTGGGTATATACCCAAAGGATTATAAATCATGCTGCTATAAAGACACATGCACACGTATGTTTATTGTGGCACTATTCACAATAGCAAAGACTTGGAACCAACCCAAATGTCCAACAATGATAGACTGGATTAAGAAAATGTGGCACATATACACCATGGAATACTATGCAGTCATAAAAAATGATGAGTTCGTGTCCTTTGTAGGGACATGGATAAAGTTGGAAGCCATCATTCTCAGCAAACTATTGCAAGATCAAAAAACCAAATACCAAATGTTCTCACTCATAGGTGGGAATTGAACAATGAGAACACATGGACACAGGAAGGGGAACATCACACACTGGGGCCTGTTGTGGGGTGGGGGGATGGGGGAGGGATAGCATTAGAAGATACGCCTAATGTTAAATGACGAGTTAATGGGTGCAGCACACCAACATGGCACATGTATACATATGTAACAAACCTGCACGTTGTGCACATGTACCCTAAAACTTAAAGTATAATAAAAAAAATATATACCTTAACACAAACAAATCATCATTAAGTGATAAAGAAGGTCACTTTATAAGGATCAAAGATTCAACTCAAAAAGATTATATAGTAATTTTAATGATGTATGCAACTAATAAAATAACCTTAACTATGTATCAAAAATTGACAACATTGCATGGAGAAATTGGCAAATCCATTATAGTAGGAGATTGTAATGCACTTCTCTCAACTACCGATATATGAAACAAAGAAACAAAAATATATGGATGATTTTAATAATACAACAAGCTTATTCTAGTAGACACATACACAGTTCTCTAATTAGAGAATGTACATGTTCTCAAGCACATGTGGAATATTTACCAAAATTGGTCTTGTCCTAGGCTGTGAAGCAAGGAAGCCTTAATAAAGTTAACACAGATCATGTTCTCTAATAATACGCAGTTAAAAGCCGGTAAACAACAAGATTAAATATCTGCATATACCTGGAAAAGAAATCACATGCTTCTAAACAACTCATAAGTTAAAGAATAAACCCTAATAAGAAAGAATTTAAATTCCTAGAACTGAATGATAATGAAAATACAACATACCAAAACTTGGAGGATACAGCAAACATGTACTTCAGTAGAAGTTTACTATTTATATTAGAAAAGGAGAAATACAGAAAATTAATGATATCTAAAAATTTCAGAATTTTAACAGTAAAACCAAATAAAGTAGTAGGAAAGATCAGACTAAGAGTGAAAATCAACTAAATAGAACACAAAGGTAGAATAGAAAAGATCAACAAGGTCAATATTTGGTTCTTTGAAAAAAAAAACAGAATAAATAAATCTTTGGTAAAATTAAGAAAGAAACAGAAAACAGGCTGGGCATGGTGGCTCATGCCTATAATCCCAGCACTTTGGGAGGCCAAGGCGGGTGGATTGCGTGAGTCCAGGAGTTTGAGACAAGCCTGGACAACATAGTGAGACCCTGTCCCTACAAAAAATTTAAAAAATCAGCTGGGCATGGTGGTCCGTGCCCGGCTGATTTTTATTAGTAGTCTCAGCTACTTGAAAGGCTGAGGTGGGAGGATTACCTGAGTCTAGGAGAGTGGAGGCTGCAGTGACTCATGATTGCATTATTGTACTCCAGCCTGGGTGACAATGTAAGACCCTGTCTCAAAAAAAAAAAAAGAAAGAGAGAAAAAAAATCTTACATATGGAAAAGGGAATATAGCCATAGATAAAGGAGAGATTAGAAAGAGAAGAGAATACTACTAGGTAATACTACTAGGTGTATGCAAATACTTCTGCAACTCAGTCAAAATGAAAACCATTCTTTTCCTAGAAAAATATAGTTATACAAGACAGTCTTAATAAATAGAAAACTTGAATTGTCTTGTAATAATTAAATAAATTGAAGCAATAGTTCAAAATCTTCTACAAGCAAAACACCAGGCCCAAATGATTTTAGAGTTCTACCATACTTTCATCTTAAACTTATAACTCTTCTTCTACCCCTCAAAAGAGAAAAATTTTCCTAATTTATCCGAAGACTATACCTTCTAAACTGCAGGATACAAAACTAGACCAAGACATTATGACAAAGGAAAACTATCCATTTCACTTACTAATATATATATAAAACCTTAGACATACTATTAGCAAGTTGGATGCAGCTGTTTATATTAACAGATAATATATCTTGGCCAACCTGGGTATCCCCAACAATACAATGATGAATTAATTTCAGAATCTGTAAGTATAAATCCCCACATTAATATATTAAAGGAAAAAATCATATGATAATTTCAGAGAAATCATTTGTAATAAGACTCAACATATATTCATGATTAAAAAGAAAAGAAAACTTCCTTAGCCTGATAAAATGTTGCAGGAAATATCATTCTGAATAGGAAATGCGAGAAGGATTTTCTTTAAAATAGAGAATAGTCGAGAAAGTCAGCTTTTTTTTCCTCCAACATTGCTGATCTTAGTCAACTGAAGAGACTAAGGTGAGACTTGAAAAACAAATAATATTTATTATTTATAGTAATCTACAAATAAGTTATTAGAAATAGTAGGAGAGCTGAGAAAGGTAGCTGGATTTAAGATTAATATACAAAAGTCCATTGCACTTCTATTCATTAGCAACTAACAATAGAAAATGTAATAAAAATGAAGACATCATGTAAAATAGTAGCAAAGAATATAAAATATCTAGTAATAAATATGACATAAGATTTATAAGACCTCCTTGGGGAAAGTTAGAATATTTTATTGAAAAACATTGAAGAATACATAAATATAAAGATATATCACAATCGTATCAGGAGACTTAATATCAAAAATTAATTTTTCTCATATTGATATACATATTCAGTGCAAATACAATCAAAATTTCACAAACTTTCCTGGCTATAAAATTTATATGGCAGACTAAAGGATCAAAAATAGCCAAGAAATTTCTGAATGTCTTGCTCTACCAGACATTAAGACTTATAAAGCTATGTTAATTAGGGCAGTATGATTATTGACAAACAGAATAAAACAGAGTACAGAAACATATCCAGGTGTATCTGGAACTTTTTCTGACAGTGGTCGTATGGAAGATGAGAGGGGAGAAAGGAGGGACTATTCAATAAATGGAGCTGGAATCAAGAGTTCTCCATATGGAAAAAGTAAAGTTGAATTTCTATTTCACACCACAGACAAAAATCAACTCAAAGGAATCAGGGACTTATAGTAAAAACCAAAATGTTGAAACTCTAAGTGGAAATATAGGTGAATATATTCTGCATCTTGGGGTGTGTAGGAAAGGATTTCATAAGCAACATAACCAAAGGCACTAACATAAAAGAAATGATGGATTAGCTTGTCTATGTTAAGAACCCTTGTTAATGAAACAACACCAGAGGAAAGTTGATAAGTTATAAACTGGGAAAAGGCTTTTGTACTGCAAATAAGCAAAAAAGGAATAATATTATGAAAGTTAAAACAACTAAAACAAAAAATATTCCCCCTCCCCCTTTTTTTTTAGACAGGGCCTTGCTCTGTTACCCAGGCTGGCATGCCCACTTCAGCCTCTAACTCCTGGGCTCAAGTGATCCTTCTAAGCCTCCTGGGTAGCTGAGACTACCGGCATGCACCACCATGTCCAGCTAATTAAAAAAACTATTTTTGTAAAGTAGGGGTATCCCTATGTTGCCCAGGCTGGTCTCGAACTCCTGAGCTCAAGTGATCCTCTGGCCTCATCCTTCCAAAGTGCTGGGATTACAAGCTTGAACCACCTCACCTGGTCAATATTCCTTTTTGAATATACATGGTTGTGATAAAAAATATACATAAAACGAAAGCAAGGGAATGTTAATCACAAGATTCTGGATAGCAGTCACCTCAGGTGATAGAAGGCAGGAAGACAAGATGGAGGAAAACTAGGTGTATGGATGCAAGTTATTGTTTGTTTTCTAGTTTTCTTGTTTTGTAGTTGCATGGTTTAGAATACACTAAGTAGAAGGCTCAGCTATACCTCTCACTAGAAATTCTTGGCAGGCAATTGGAAATGCACTTCTGCAATAAGGGTAAATTCATTAATTTCTCAAACCATTTTCTCCTGAAGAATAGGAATATTAATACCAAAGCCTTATCTACTCACATAGTTACTATACTTCTGGAAAAAAATCACTGAGGTGATTTTGTTAGGAAAAACATGAAAGTGGCACACAGTTGACTACTTTACTTATTATCTTGATATTCTGCTGCCTTGGACTCTGAAACACTTCAGGACATGTTTGGTGATTTTTTTTGGGTGCTTTCAGTCCTCTTTGGGTATCTAAAACTTACATCATATCTTTTCTTACTATAATTTACATTGATTATTAGTCATGTAAAGGTAAAAGTTAGTAGTTGAGGCTGGGCACGGTGGCTCACACCTGTAATCTCAGCACTTTGGGAGGCTGAGGCAGGAGGATCACTTGAATCTAGGAGTTCAACACCAGCTTAGGCAACATAGTGAGACTCCTCTACAACAATAAAAATAATAATAAAATAAATCAAGGTAATAATTGAGATTATCCATGGTTAAGTGAGTAAACAAAACGGGAAAAATAACTTGCTTTCTCCTCCCATTCTCTCATTCCGTCTCACTAAAGATAACCATCATTAAGTCTTTTATGTATGCTTTCAAAAACATTCCATACATTTTTATGTAGATACTTTACACAAATGGGTTAATATTACGCAACTATTTTCACTTAATATATAGGGAAGATTTTATTATAAAAAATGGAAAAACATTACATGCCCATGGATTGGAAGAATCAATATCATTAAAATGACCATACTGTCCAAAGCCATTTACAGATTCATGGCTATTCCTATCAAATTACCAATGACATTCTTTGCAGAACTAGAAAAATCTATTTTAAAATTCATATGGAACCAAAAGAGAGTCCAAATAGCCAAAGCAATCCAAAGCAAAAAGAACAAAGCGGGAGGCATCATGCTACCCAACTTCAAACTGTACTACAGGGCTACAGTAACCGAAACATCATGGTATGGGTACAAGAACAGACGCATAGACCAATGGAACAGAATAGAGAGCCCAGAAATAAGGCCTCACATCTGTGACCATCTGAATTTCAACAAAGCTGACAAAACCAAGCAATGGGGAAAGGACTTTCTATTCAATAAATGGTGCTGGAATAACTGGCTAGCCATATGCAGAAGATTGAAACTGGACCCTTTTCTTACACCATATACAAAAATGAGGTCAAGATGGATTAAATACTTAAATGTAAAACACAAAACTATAAAAACTCTGGAAGAGAATCTAGGCAATACCATTCTGGACATAGGTACTGGCAAAGATTTTATGAGGAAGACGCCAAAAGCAATCACAACAAAAGCAAAAAATGACAAGTGGGATGTAATTAAACTAAAGAGCTTCTGTACAGTTCAAGAAACTATCAACAGAGGAAACAGCCCCCAGAATGGGAGAAAATATTTGCAAACTATGCATCTGACAAAGGTCTAATATCTAGTGTCTAAAAGGAAATTAAATTCACAAGAAAAAAAACAACCTCATTAAAAAGTGGGCAAAGGACATGAACAGATGACACTTTTCAAGATGGGACATATGTGCAGCCAACAAGCATATGAAAAAAGCCCAATATCACTGATCATTAGAGAAATTCAAATCAAGACCACAGTGAGATACCATCTCACACCAGTCAGAATGGCTATTACTAAAAAGTAAAAAAATAACATATGCTGGTGAGGTTGTGGAGAAAAGCGAACACTTATACACTGTTGCATGGAGTATAAATTATTAATAGTTCAACCATTGTGGGAAGCAGTGTGGCGATTCCTCAAAGAGCTAAAAACAGAACTACCATTTATCTCAGCAATCCCATTACTGGGTATATACCCAGAGGAATATAAATCAGTCTGCCATAAACACATATGCACGTGAATGTTCACTGCAGCACTATTCACAAGAGCAAAGTGATGGAATCAGTCTAAATGCCTATAAATGACAGGTTGGATAAAGAAAATGTGGTACATATACACCATGGAATTCTATGCAGCCATAAAAAAGAATAAGATCATGTCTTTTGCGGGAACATGGCTGGAACTAGAGGCTGTTATCTTTAGCAAACTAACGTGGGAACAGAAAACCAAATAGCACATGTTCTCACTTACAAGGGGAGCTAAATGATGAAAACTCATGGACACAAAGAGGGTAACAACAGACACTGGGACTAGTTGAGGGTGGGAGGAGGGAGAGGACCAGAAAAAAATAACTATTGGATAGTAGGCTTAGCAACTAGGTGACAAAATAATCTGTCCAACAAACCCCTGTGACACGAGTTTACCTATATAAGAAACCTGCTCATGTACCCCTGAACCTAAAAAAGGTAAAAATTAAAAAAAATTTTAAAACCAACATTGTGTCCCAAACTATAAACTATTTTGTAAATAGTCCCTGTGAATATTTAAATTGTTTCAGATCTTTTCTATTACATCAGTAGTACAACAGATGTTCTTGTAAATACGTGTTTGCATACTGTGCCAGTTTATATAAGATAAATTTTAACAGTGGAATTACTGGTCAGAGAGAATGTGCATTTTACATTTTGATCAAGTATTGCTAATTTACCTTCTCATAAAAAGCAAGTAAGTGAGAGTGCTTGTTCCTCCACACCCTCACCAACACAGGGAATATCAAACTTAAATTTTTGTCTATCTATTAGGTGAAAATTGGCACCACATTGTTTTGACTTGGATTTTATTTTGTGAAGTTGGCCATTCTTTTATATGTTTTTTAATAAAGTGTTCCATTTTTTCTATTGAAAAAATTTACTCCTAGGAACTTTACAAAATAAAGTCTTCTAGCTCTTTGCAAAAACAGAGAATGGTGACTGCATGCTAAAGATCCAGAATGTTTCGTTTAGCTTTGCTGATTTGGACTCATACCATCTCACCCCAGTTCATACATGTCATTCATTCAATTATTTTAAAGTACGTATTAAGTACTTACTGTTTACAAAGCACTGATAGGCACTGTCTCTTAAAAGGCAGGATTTTTTAGATGAGGAAATGTGATTGGGTCTCCATTATGGGGCCTGTCTACTAAGGGATTAAATTCAAATCTTAGTATTTAAGCAGTTCTTCTCTTCCATGAGTTTCATTTTTCTAGTTGTTCAATATTAAATTAATAGTCTCAACTATCTGTTGGTTAAGCAAGTGGAAATTTATTTATCCAAAAGGCTGGTCTCTACCTGTGATAGCTTTAGATGATCAAACTATTGCTACTGCTTTCTTGTCATTTGTTATTTTGTAATTGATGAGTTCAGTATTTGATCACCTAGATGCAGCCAGTAAAAGGAGTTCAGAGGTTAGTGTTCTGATGGTGAGGTGGCATGTACATCTACAGTGTCTGCCCTAACAGTTCTGCCCCAGTTTTGTTTGGTTGCTTCATTTGTAATTTCTGTTGAACTAGAAGGCTCATGATACATTGTTGTGGACCACTTTTTATTGGTTAGTCCAAGTATCTAATACAATTTATCCTTCAACTGCTAGCAAGCAAGAAGTAGGTGGTATAGTAAGTTACCAGATGGACTTTAGACAACAGGCAAAGCCTGGACTCTATACCATCTAGTCCAGGCCTGATATCACAAGTGAGTATAGGAGGCAAAGAGCTAAAAATTTCCACATAGGAAATAGGATAATACTCTTATTCTGGATCCTTTGCTTTTCTCCACAGTCTCTACAGAATGAGAAGTAGGGTCATTTCTTCAAGTACTAAGGCACTCTCCATTAGACATGTAGAATATCAGCTACCAAGCTCTTGGGCGTATGTGTATGTGAACCAGGCATTTGAAAGATTGCTAGAGATGCAGATTCAAAATAATGTAGGCAATCCTTGCTTTGTACAGTAGTGCAGGACAGTAAAATGGCAGAGCAGGTTGAAACTGTGAAAAAATGATCTCAATAATCAATGTGAAAAGTTATGATTGTTTTATGCCCTTTACATTTTTGTCAAAATATTAATAACTCTCTGTTGGTTATAAATATGTAGGGAAATGAGACAAAAGTAAAGCTGATGTTTTTAGTACACTGTAATTTAGAATGTTAGAAATACTGAGAATTAAAGTGTCTTTTTAAATAAAATACTTAAGATTCATTTAAATAGTGCTTACCTTCTTCTTACCATATAACTTATAAGACAGAGGGAGCATCTTTTTTATGCCTTGGTGAATACTCTGTTGAACGGTGGTAGTGTCAGCATTCCCAGTCAGCAGTTTCTTCTGTTACTCCATTCGTATTTTATTCAGTTTTCACTTTCAGCATTATCGCTTTTATTTTCTTTGCTGCACTTTCATCTTTGTTGGCTAATTCCCTGGGAGAAAAGGAGGCAACACAAATACACACTTTGCTGTCTATGTGTGAACTGAATAGCAGATGCCCAATGTCTGATCACCAACAGCCTTTGAGAGAAGTGACAAAATTGGTCACTGATCATGATATGCGTTTGTTTGCTTTGTGGACTGAAGAGCTAGCAGTGCAGTTTGAACTTTATGCAGTTATAGTTCATATACCGTGTTAACTGAAATTTAAACTCTGCTCTTGGGGGACTAATGCTGTTTAAGTAAATTATAACTGAAATTCAGGCATATCAGGACTGCAGCGCAAGAACTGCCTAAATAAATGAGCTGTCACATCATATTGGTTGCATATGAATTCTGTAGTAATTATAATTTTGTTGGACATGATGGTTTTACAATAAAGTCACTCTTTTTAAGGCTTCTTAGAAGTGATTTACAGAATGTAAATGTTTGCTTTGGTATCTATATCAAGGTAAGCTAGATTATGCTGTGATAAAAAATGGCACCCAAATCTCAGTGCTCTTAGTACCTTCCATGGCCAATTGGCTGGGAGGAGAGAAGGAGGTTCTGTTTCGCTTTGTCCTTACTCAGGAACCCAGGCTGAGGGAGACTCTATCTCTATGCTTCTGTAATTACCAGTTCAGGAAGTGGAAACATGATGAATTACATACTATCTCTTAAAGTTTTCACCCAGAAGTGATACATACCATTTCCAATCATGAATCACTGGCCAAAGTAAGGCACATGGTCGTGTCCCAAAGTGGATAGAGAAGTGATACTCTACCATGAGCCTAGAAGGAAGAAATGCTGGGCGAGTAGCATTAGTGACCACCACAATTTCCAAAGACTTAACCTGGGGAGGGCTTGTCAGGGACGAGCCCCTGAGAACTGGTATTGCAGACTTAGATGTGTCAGATTGTCACTTTCTGCTAGTGAAAGAATCAAGTTGAGGCAAAGTTGTATGTACTTGCATTCCAGGACCCTGGTCACTGATTTTATGAAAATTAAGTTAGAGGTCAGGATGAAGCCAAGAAGTTGTAAGAGAGGAGAGATGGATCACAGGGACCAAGCAGAGCCCTGGAGAGCAGAACCCATTCAGATGAGTGCTCTGAGACTATCTACCATTCTACTTGATTTCAGCTCTTCAATGGTTACTGTCGCTGAGCCACTGTCTGTTTTCACTTGAGGTGACTACATAGTTGGGAGTTCTGGGATATCTGACAGAAATGAATCTTAAATTGAACCTTCAAGGAAATGTAGGCTCTTGCTATGGACTGGCAGGAAGAAATGACGAGGGCATTCTAGGAGTAAGTAGGTAAGGGACAAACAAGTGCAAAACCAGTGTAAGGTGTAATGGGATGTTATGAACATGGTAGGAGTACTGAGCTTCTTAAAACAAGGGGACAGAGAAGAATCACAGAGAATTAATTGCATAGTGATCCTCATTTGGTTATTAGCATTCCATATTTAGTGTTTGTCTATGTCTTTAGCCACAAATACATTAAACTCAACAAGTCCTCAACAATGTATTCAGATGGGTACCCTTAAAGTACCCTGTCTCATAGTTTTCTGTGTCACTGATGCTAAACATTTCAATACATCCAGGGTAATTTAGAATCACTTCATAGCCATGCCCACACCTGAACTTCTCATTTTAATCTAAATATGATCCATTTTTTTGTCTAAATTTTTTCTAACAGTATGAGGTAAGAACAAAAATATTTAAGACACACCTAATCAAGCAGGAGCTATTTGAGCTTGCATTCATATATTTCTTGGCACGTTACATGGGGTATTATATTTGAGAAAATACAGTTAATATAAAATGGTCAATTTTGGTATGGTATAGTCATATGCTGGATAAAAACACTGTACCAAGTCAGTTATAATCAAATGACCACATTATATTTAAATCTTCCAGACAGGTAAGGGATTTCAAATTAAATATCTATATTCTTAGACATAGTGCTTGACTAATTGACTGAATTTAGATTTTTTTTTTTTTTGCCTAGATATTTGGATGTTGTATAGACTTATCCTTAGCACTGGACCCACTGGTGTTTGGGCAACTTCTTCAGTTCTTTCAACCTCCCTCTCAATTTTCTAAGAACAGCGCTATAGGGGTATTTGGGTTCCAGGAAATTGTCCTGTGTAGTGTTCTTTGCACAAGCGTGCTGCATTGTTCTTTCAAGCCTGAATATTTCCCCTGTTAACTTGGACATATTACACGTGATATCATGCAAGGGATGTGAGCCATGTCAGTATAGGGAGTGTACTCCAGTGGTCATCAGAAGTTTTCATATTTATTCAGCATTATAATCTTTTCCATGTGACTATTACTGAATTTGGGAGACTGTCTCGCTAAATGATGTAGGTATCATCTCAATTATCTAAGTTGTTTGTAACACCAAAAATTGATTGTTAATATTAGGGCAATAAACTTTCTTCGGTGAGACCAACCAATGTATTAGAGATGATGAAGGAATGGAAAAATAACCCAGAAAGTGATGAGGAAAACACAACAGAAGAGAAGAATAATCCGTCCACTGAAGAAAAGTTGAAAAGTTACCAACCCTGGGGAAATGTCCGTGATGCCAGTTACACTTCAGATGAAGAGGGGGAAAAACAGGTAGGAAGAATCATTGCTGCATTTCTCCCAAGTGTAAAATACCCTCACCACACCTGGAACATTTTTTTGCAAATCTGTCTTTTTGTTGTTAGTTTGTAACAAAGGCCGAGCATTATATAGCAAGTAAAGTTCTTTCTGCCTTATAAGGCTAGCATGATTTAGCGATGTGGCCTACATGTTTATTTTAAGGTTGGTGATTATGCAGGGCAGGTGTCTGCAAACTTTTTCTGTAAGGGAACAAACAGTAAATATTTTAGGCTTTGTGGGCCTAAATGTGTGTAGTCTTTGTCACAACTACTCATCTCTGACGTTGTAGCATGAAAACAGCCATAGACAACAAATGAATGAGTGTGGCCATGTTCCAACTCAACTATTTTTTTCCCCCAAAACAGATGGCATACCAAATTTGGCCCAAGCATCAAAATTAATAATTTTTGTACTCTACCAGACTATAGAATTTGGAATGGGTCTAGGTATTACTTAGAAAATGATAGTTATTCAGTTATTTTTGTCTGAATTTATGGTAACAAAAGCTTTTTATATAGGTTTATTATTTTACCTTATTAGTTCTGAATTCAGTTTTATTCTTTTTAAGGAATAGAATAACATTTTGATTAGTTCTAGATTGTGATCTGTTAACTGGATATCCTGACAAAGTTTACCCAAAGCTCCCCTTCCCTGCTTCCTTTTTTGTTTCTGAATTTGCAGAAAATTTCTCTCTATGTGTTTGTTCTCCTTCTTGTCTTGAAATCTAATTAACATATCTGAACTATTATTTAATAATTGAGCATCCTGAGAGCAGGGACTGTGTTCACCTCAGGGTAGCCAGACTTCTCGTGAGGAGTCACTGGTTTCTGATTCTTTGATGCCTAGAATTAGGCAGAGTGCAGAGAGGGACTGCCAGGGTAAATCCTGGACCAGACTCAGGGAGGTGCAGCATTGCTGGCCTATACCCCTCCATGCCAAGAATCCTCTCAGTAACTTACAGAAAGGGACATGGTAACATGATCTATTCATTGATTTTGATTTAGTGGTTGAGAACTTCTTCATTACTTTATAGCAAATGTTTAGATAATAAGCATAACATAATGATTTAGATATTTTGAGATTATAATATTTTTACCATAATGTAGACATAAGCTCATTGAATTCTTTTTCCTCTAGTGTGTTAACAACTCCTACAATGCTCAGCTCTTGAGTGTATTTTATATTCTCCTTAAAAATAATATCATAAAACTCATGTTTGCATTTCTTATTGAACATAGTTTGAAGATTTTTGTTGGCTGACTTGGCATTTTATACACATATACATACTTATGCACATACATACATATATACATGTATACACATACACTCACATATTCTTACACATACATACATACATCTACATATACTCACATATGTACAATTATACACACGTTTTGTGGCCTTGAGTTGTGATTCTCAGCTACATCAACTAGGGAACAGAAGAATTGGAATTTGAATTGTTTGTGGATGCTAGAACTATACCAGTGGGTTGACATTTCAAGAATATAGAAATGGTAAGAATATTGGTTGATATTTTAGGAATGTAGGTTTCATCGACAGGAAAAATTTTTCCATAGTCAGAGTTCACCAGCAACGGAAAAAGCCTGGGCCATGGGTAACAAACCTTCCACCTCCCCATCATTGGAAGTATTCAAGCAGACTCTGGAAGGCTGCTTGTTATAAATGCCATAACAGTAATTCTTGCAAGGTGGGTAGGAGCTTGTCCTCCCTCGATGTCCTCTAAGGAACTTTCTCATGCTTAGGTTTGGGAATTGCTCAAAAGCCAGGGTAATCACACCTTTCGAAACAATGGCAGAGCTCTTGGAAAACGAGCAGAGAGGGTAAGTGAGGATGTGTTAAAAACAAAAGCAAAAGCACTTGAACTCAGCACTTTCCTCCTTCCCTAAATAATGGTCCCTTAGTTCCAAATGCCTCGGACATTATGGGAAAATGCAGTCTGCATCTCCTCATTCATATTTGGACTAAGATGTCACACTACACTTGGTTCAGATTTGTTTTCAAATAGTTGGCACTTGGCAATGTCCTTTTGTTCATTTCCACCTTTGGTTATGGTATTCTGAGGACAGTAATGTTCTCTCATGTATATCTTGTTTCTCACATGCCGAGGACATCTAGATAATGTTTTGTGCTGCCGGTAATCCTCTGAATTCTCTGAGACAAAGTCTTTATCAGCTTTACTGGATAGACTCAACTTTCACTTCTGCAATAGCATTTGCTCATCTTCCGATGAGACACTTGGCAGACCACTGCTTATTGCAGTAGTGTGCGTTTTAACATTAGGTCCTTAATGATTCCTGATAAATGGTATATGTTTTCATTATTCATAAGCTCAGAAAACAATTGGAGAGAAATCAATGTCCGTAATTAAAGTGTACCTCCCCATAACCATGGAGGAAGGGACTAGAATCTCTAGATGCAATACAAGTATATTTGCATTATGGAATTCTTGCTTTGTAATGGAGAAACCTCCTAGTTATAAAATTGTTTATTTAACACAGTCTTGAATGAATTTGTTTAATGAAAATAGAAGATTTTCAGGCCAGGCATGGTGGCTCACGCCTGTAATCCCAGCACTTTGGGAGGCCCAGATGAGTGGATCACCTGAGGTCAGGAGTTCGAGACCAGCCTGGACAACATGGCGAAACCCTGACTCTACTAAAAATACAAAAATTAGCTGGGCATGGTGGCACTCACCTATAATCCCGACTACTTGGGAGGCTGGGGCAGGAGAATCGCTTGAACCCAGGAGGCGGAGGTTGCAGTTAGCCGAGATCACGCCACTGCACTCCAGCCTGGGCAACGGAATGAGAGACTCTGTCTCAAAAAAAAGAAAAGAAAAGAAAATAGGTTTTTGTCATTATTTTCTTTTGTGATAATTTTTCCTTGACTGAAAACCTAGTTGTTATAGTATTGTAGGAGATAGTACATGTAGCAGTTGCTTTATCTAGGCTAGAAAGTAGAAAGGCATGGTGGTTTAGAAACTTTGAAAAATTATTTTGATAAATGATATGTGTTCATAAAACATTTTTTCAAAGTCAAGAAATGTTGACATTTAAATAACATTGAAATTTAATACTTTGATATGTTGATAATGTTTCTGTGAGGAAAAACTTAAATTTTCATGATATTGTAGTGAGTGGGATAAAAATTTTCTTTTCCTGAAAATTACATTTTAGCTTTCTGAGTCCATGGGAACTGACTATCATACGAAAATGTGACGGTACTTGCATAATTGTGGCACACTTTCATATCCCAGTATTGAAGCATTGCAATATGGCATATGTACCCAAGCACAGCCCTTAAAATATCATAATAGTTAAAAGTATAACTTCGGATCTAGGCTGCCTGGATTCAGATTCTGGCTTCACCACTTACAAGCTTTATCATGTTCGGCAAGTCTCTAGGCCTCCATTTTCTCATCTGTAAAATAGGAATAATAATCTCACCAACTAAGGGCTAGGTGAAATCATGCATGTAACACTCTTGGCACGTGGTAGGTACTTATTAATGTTAGCCATTAATGCTTTCATTATTATATTACTAAAAATGTATATAGAATATTACTAAAATTGCATATATTTCCCTGGCTGTATCAAGGCTCCTTTGGGTATAAGTGTGGGAATAAACTAGTAAACAAACCAAGAAATTGCATTTTCAAAAGTGATAATGTGCTGCTTCTAACCTCGTTTGCCCTCTGAGTTTGGTGAGTTTCCTAGGGTACTGTGGAAGATTGGATTCTTGTTTCCAATTAATTATTCCTTTCCTGTAAATAATTTGTACATGCATATCCTTTGCCATGTGACTTTGCAGTTCTCCCTAGTAGAACTGTTGAAGGCTATTTTCTCACCCTACTAATGTTGGTCTTGGCTGTTATTCTGGCTGATGGAACGTTGAAAGGGTGTAATGTAAGCAGAGACCTTAAAAGTGTTTGCATGATTTAGCTTGCTCTCTTCTATTTCTGTCGCCTGCCATGAGAAGAGCATGCCTGCAGAAAGCCACAGGTTCCAGAATTGTGGAGATTTGTGGAACAGATCTGAATCCAGTCTAATACTTGAAGTTTCGTCTAGCATAACCAAACTGAAATTAATTGAGAAAAAGAAATACTTGCTGTTACAAGATACTGAGATTTTTGCAGTTATTTGTTGTATAGTTGTGCAGAAAAGAGTTAACATAGGTGGCCTAAACTGCTATCCTTCAAAAGACCTATTTATTTGCAAGGTTGACCCTTGGCTCATTTCTGGGAACATAGCTAATTTTGTCTAAACCGTTTGTGCAAACAATATGGTTTATGCTGAATACCTACTTTCCTTCTGGAAGTCTGGGATTTTGGTAGGTGCTAGGCAGAGGCTGCCTATGTGACCATGGATGCTGAGTCTCCAATGGGCTTCCATGGTTGGCAACATTTCACACATGCCGTCACAACTAATTGCAGGAGGAATTAAGCACATCCTCTGCAGCTCCCCTGGGAGAGGACACTTGGAAGCTTGCTCATGGTTTCTCTTGGATTTAGCCTGAAGTGCCTTTTCCTTTTGCTGATTGTGCTTTGCATCCTTGCACTGTAATAAGTCATAGCCATGAGTACAAATATAAATGTTAAGTCCTGTGAGTCCTCCCAGTGACTCGTTGAACCTGGGGGTGATTGTGGGGACCTCTCAAACATAGTTGAATAACTACTGCAATAGCAGACTAATACAGGTACAAATAACTGACTGTGCTAACATGAATCTTGACCTGTTATTTGATCTAATGCTGCTTGCAATGCGAGTCGCTGGCCTGGATTCATAGGCTCCCATAAACAAGGCTTTTGTTCTAAAGGGATATTTTGTCCCTACTTCTACTCCCACACAAGAGCTTTTTGTATAAGGCTTAGGTTTTACCACAGGCTTAACCAGATTCCCATTGTTGCAAAGATGTATTAGTGAATCCTTTAAATCACTTCCCTCTCTTCCCAAGCCTGACTTTTGCTCAGCTCCCTTTAGGGCCTATAGCTGTCTGGCCATGCTATGCATATCTTTTCTCTATAGAGAACCAACCCATTGTGTTGGGTTATAACAAGTATTGCCGCAATTCCAAATGTATTAATTTGGGTCCATTTATCTCTTACACTACCTTAATGCTATAACTGTTACATGTATTACATCTACATAATTATAAACCCCACGAACTAATGATATAATTTTTGCTTTAAATTGCCGTGTATGTTTTCAAGAAATTAAGAGGAAAAATTTCTTATATTTATCCAAATAGTTATCATTTCTGATACTCTTCTTTCCTTTTTTCTTAACTTTTGATCATTTTTTTCTGATGAAGTATCTGTGGAAATTTGAAATGTTCTTCGCTTATATGTATTGTGTCACTTTTCTCTGGATGCTTTCAAGGTCATCTCTTTATCTTTGATTTTCAGCAGTTTAACAATGCTATTGCTAAGCGTGTTCTTCTTCACTTTTATCCTGCTTGGGGTTTGCTGAGCTCCATGAATCTGTAAATTTGTACCTTTAGCCATGTTTTGGAAGTTTTGTCATTGCCTTTTCCTTTTTTTTCTGAAATTCCAATTACTCATATATTAGTGTGATATCGTTCTATAGGTTCTTGAGGCACTATCCATTTTTTAATCTTTTTTTTCTATTCTTTACATTGGATACTTTCTATTGATCTATCTTCAGGCTTACTGGCTCTTAATGCCTTAATGCCAATACATTGAGAAATTTATATGAAATGGTCAAATTTCTTTTAAAAGTACAAAAACAGTTACACAAAAATAGAAAATCTGAATTGTTCTGTATTTATTTTTAAAATCATATCTGTAATAAAGAACTTTACTAAAAAGAAAACTTTATTCTCAAATGATTTCACTGTCTAATTCTTCTAAATATTTAAAGAAGAAGTAAGAGAAAACTTACCCACAAACTCTTGAGAATATTTCCCAACTCGTTTATAAGGGATGTTTGCCTTATAAATAACAACAATACCTAAACATGACAAGGATGTTACAAGAAAATTATTAGCCAATATCTCTCATAAATTATAGACATAAAAATTTCAAATGATATTAGCAAACTGAATCCAGAAATGTATAAAAGAATAGCATATCATAATTAAGTGTTTGCAGTGTATTCCAGGAATGCAGGTTTGGATTAACATCCAAAAATCAACCAACATAATTCACTCTATATAGATAAAGGAGAGAGCTATATAATTATCTCAATGATTTTGGGAAAAGCATTTGATAAAATTCAACACTCAAACATGAGAAAATCCTCAGCAGACTAGGAATAAAAGGGAACTTCTTTCACATAATAAGAGATTTCACAAAAAAAAAAGAATCCAAAACTACAGTTAGTATCATTCTTAATGGCAAAATATTGAGTGTTTTCATGCTAAAGATAGGAGAAAGGCAAGGATGTTCTCTCTCACTAATTCTCTTTAACATTGTACAAAAGGTTCTAGCTGATGTAACAAGGCAATTAAAAGAAATAAAATTATATATATTGTAAAGGAAGAATAAAACTGTCTTTACTTGCAGATGACATGTTTGTATACATAGAAGACCCCAAGGAATCTACAAAAAGTGAATTAAAGAGGTTGCCGGATTCAAAATCTATATATAAAAATTGTATTGTTATATATTAGCAATGAATAATTAGGAAATAAAATTTTAAAATACTAATTGCCACAAAACATAAAACACTTAGTGAAAAATCTAACAAAATATATGCAAAATATTTATATCAAAACCATGGAATGTTGTTGAGCAAAATTGAAAAAGACTGAAATAGATGGAGAGATACACCATGTTTATGGTTTAGAATATTTGGTACTATTAAGATGTCAGTTCTCCCCAAATTAACTTACATGTTTAAACCAATCCCAGTTGAAATCTAGAACACTTGCTTTTTTATTATAAATTGACAAGATGATTCTAAAATTTATTTGGAGATACATAAAACCTGGAACAGACAAAATAACCTAAAAGGAACAAAGTTGCAAGACTTATATGACTTGATTTCAACATTTACTACATAGATACAGTAATTAATACAATGTGGTATTGATGTAAGGATAAACAAATAGATCAGTAGAACAAACTTGGGAGTCTAGAAATAGACCCATGTTTATACAGTCAGTTGATTTTTGACAGAGATTTCAAACCAATTCGAAGGGTAAATGATAGTCTTTTTAATAAATAATGCTAGAACAATAGTAGATATAAATGAGAGAAAATGAAATTTGACCCCCTAAGTAAAACTGTACACAAAAATTAGTTTGAGAAGGGTAGAACTAAATCTAAAAGCGAAACTATAAAGCTCCTAGGAGAAAATATAAGAGACTATCTTCCATCCAGCAGATAGTCAAAGATTCTTAGAACATAGACACAGAAAGCACTTTTAAAAACTGGTAAAATGGTTCCTAAAAATAAAACACATTTGCTCATCAAAAGCGTGTTAAAAAATAAGCAAGCCACAGACAGGGAGAAAATATTTGCAATAAATATATATGACAGAAGACTTGCATGCAGAATATATAAACAACTCCTACAGTGCAATAAGGCAATCCATGTTTTAAAATAGTCAGTAGACTTGAACAGACACTTCACATAGGAAGATATACAAGTAGTCAATAAGCATATGAAAAGATGCTAAACATCATTAGTCATCTGGAAAATGGAAATTGAGTCCACCACAGGATATCACTACATACTTTCTAGAATGGCCAAAATTAAAAACTAACAAGTCCAAATATTGGTAAGGATATGAAACAACTGGAATTTTCCCACCTTGCTGATGGAAATGCAAAATGGTACTATTCTTTCAGAATATAGTTTGGCATTTATTTTTTTTGTATGTGTGTGATGGAGTCTTGCTCTGTCACCCAGGCTGGAGTGCAGTGGCACAATCTCAGCTCACTGCAACCTCCGCCTCCTGGGTTCAAGCAATTCTCCTCACTCAGCCTCCCAGGTAGCTGGGACTACAGGCGTGCCACCACACCCAGCTAATTTTTTGTATTTTTAATAGAGATGGGGTTTCACTGTGTTAGTCAGAATGGTTTCGAACTCCTGACCTCGCGATCCGCCCACCTCGGCCTCCCAAAGTGCTGGGATTATAGGCGTGAGCCACCACGCCTGGCTGGCATTTACTTTTAAGGTTAAGCATTCATTTACCATTTATCCAGCAATCCCAAATTCACAAAAAGATTTGTAGTATATGTTTGTAGCAGTTTTATGTGTAAGCAGCCCGAAACTGGAAAAAGCTCAAATATTCATTAACAGAAGAAAGAGTAAACAAATTGTGGTATATCCATACAATGGAGCATTAATTGGCAAGAAAAAAGAAATGAGTTACTATTACATAGATGAGTCTCAAAAACCTATGTTTCAATAGCATGAGAATCTACGAATATCTGAATAAAAATTCAATTAAAAATGCGAAGCAGAATAACTCAGATACAAAAGAGTACATAATGCATTCTTTTTCACATATATGAAGTTAAGAAAAGGCAAAACTAATTTATGTTGGAAAAATCAGAATAGTTGTGGCCCCCAGGAGAAGAGGGTTGACTGGGTTGTGGCAAGAGAGAACTCTCTTGGTAATTGTTCTATTTCTTGACTGTGGTGTTGGTTATACAGGCCTATGTGTTTGTCAAAACTCATCAAACTGTACACTTCAGATATGTGTATTCTGTATATAGATTATACCTCAGTTACAAAGAAAGATATTTATATTTTTCTCTAATTTGCAAGTTAGATTTCATTTCTGTTGACTCCACACAAGACCCAGATCTTTATGCAAGTAACCTTAGAAGTCTATATATTTGGAAGTCAATTTTTCTTCTTCCCTTAGCTTTTCTTTCCCTTCCTTCTTCTGAAAACCATAGGGATGTGGGAGAAGGTGGGTAGCCATTACACACAAAACTATAGCAGAAAACTTATATCAGAATTTTGCCATTTGGACCTTGTGCAGGCCTATAATTTGAATGTGTGACTCTAGAAATTGTTGCTATGGTGATAAACCACTTTACTTAAATAGCATGTATTTTACTCAAAATTCAGAGAAATGCTAACAGTTTCTAGTAATCATGCACTGGTATTAACTGGCAGGGATATGCCTAGAGCTTACAGGTTTTGCATCCATTATCACCAGACAAGTTCATCAGGTTAAAGCTATGCCAGTGAATAATGAAATATGTATAGTTAGTCCAATTTTCCTGTTACATATCTCCCCTTGCACACATGGAGCCCCCTTTTCAAGATTAATAATATGAGCTAGAGAAATTAGGCCAAGGGTACTGAATTACAAAAAGGTGAAACTGGAGGAAAGCTTGTAAGGTCATCTTTTTCATCATTCTGCCTCCAATAGAACTGACTATTCTTCAACTGTCCCAAATGGTAAGAATTTGCCAGAGATGAAGAACAATTGAAATGCTGCTTGAGGCAGCCCTTGATGTAACCGTCCTGACTGACTGCAGCACTCAGAGATGCTGTCCACCTCCACAGTGCTGAAATATGCCTCCTTCTTCATTTTACAGATTTTGATTATATACAACCTCTTATTCTTTATCTTTTAGATTGAAGAGCTCTCTTAAAAAGAAACCTTCATCCCTTAATCATATTAGTAGCCTGTCTGTAAACATTCTCTGGTCCCTTTATATCTGTTCAAGCTGGTTGCAGTGTTTCAGTTACGAATTCATCATGATTTTATATAAGGATAGAAATTTTTTTCTTTGATTTCTAAAATGGTTTCTGATGATAGCTAGGTTCTTCTGACCAGTGTGCAATGGTACATTAGACTAGTATCTTCAAAGAACAGCCTACAGTGATTTTTAGGTCTTCTCTTGGATTGGTAAATATATGCCCAACAGTCTCATAATGATCATTTAGAATCTTTCCCCTTAGAACTAAGTATTGAAATTCCTCTGTTATCTTTCTCCCGCTTTGTACACTCTTATGGGAGCTCATCACCTTCTATTTGCTTTTCCTGACCTGGAAGATCTTATAGCCTTGGCAATTTCATTTTTCATTTCTCTGTTCTATTACTTACAAAACTATAAAATTGCATCAGTGACAGCGCAGATCCCTGAGGAATCCCACCAGCTATGAGAGAAGAAAAGGAGAAACGCAAAACTTAGATAATCTATAACCTAACAAAATAAATCCCTGAAAAATTAAGATTTGTTCATGTTTCTAGATAAAGCTTGGAAGCTGGAATTTGCCTTGCCCACTCCAGGAACTAAGAGGCTTGGCTCTTTGTGAAGAAAACTATGGCCTGGCCTGGAGGGCACCATGGTGGCCATTCTGCATCCATGTCCTGTTAGCATCAGAGGAGTGGTTTCAATGAAGGGTATTTGAGGGGAGTCTCAGATTCTTTTTTTTATTATTATACTTTAAGTTTTAGGGTACATGTGCACAACATGCAGGTTAGTTACATATGTATACATGTGCCATGTTGGTGTGCTGCACCCATTAACTCGTCATTTAGCATTAGGTGTATCACCTAATGCTATCCCTCCCCACTCCCCCCACCCCACAACAGGCCCTGGTGTGTGATGTTCCCCTTCCTGTGTCCATGTGTTCTCATTGTTCAATTCCCACCTATGAGTGAGAACATGCGGTGTTTAGTATTTTGTCCTTGCAATAGTTTGCTGAGAATGATGGTTTCCAGTTTCATCCATGTCCCTACAAAGGACATGAACTCATCATATTTTATGGCTGCATAGTATTCCATGGTGTATATGTGCCACATTTTCTTAATCCAGTCTATCATTGTTGGACATTTGGGTTGGTTCCAAGTCTTTGCTATTGTGAATAGTGCTGCAATAAACGTACGTGTACATGTGTCTTTATAGCAGCATGATTTATAATCCTTTGGGTATATACCCAGTAATGGGATGGCTGGGTCAAATGGTATTTCTAGTTCTAGATCCCTGAGGAATCACTACACCGACTTCCACAATGGTTGAACAGTCCCACCAACAGTGTAAAAGTGTTCCTATTTCTCCACATCCTCTCCAGCACCTGTTGTTTCCTGACTTTTTAATGATCACCATTCTAACTGGTGTGAGATGGTATCTCATTGTGGTTTTGATTTGCATTTCTCTGATGGCCAGTGATGATGAGCATTTTTTCATGTGTCTGTGGCTGCATACATGTCTTCCTTTGAGAAGTGTCTGTTCATAATCCTTTGCCCACTTTTTGATGGGGTTCTTTGTTTTTTTTTTTTTTTAGATTTGTTTGAGTTCATTGTAGATTCTGGATATTAGCCCTTTGTCAGATGAGTAGGTTGCAAAAATTTTCTCCCATTCTGTGTAGGTTGCCTGTTCACTCTGATGGTAGTTTCTTTTGCCATGCAGAAGCTCTTTAGTTTAATTAGATCCCATTTGTCAATTTTGGCTTTTGTTGCCATTGCTTTTGGTGTTTTAGACATGTAATCCTTGCCCATGCCTATGTCCTGAATGGTATTGCCTAGATTTTCTTCTAGGGTTTTTATGGTTTTAGGTCTAACATGTAAGTCTTTACTCCATCTTGAATTAATTTTTATATAAGGTGTAAGGAAGGGATCTAGTTTCAGCTTTCTACATATGGCTAGCCAGTTTTCCCAGCACCATTTATTAAATAGGGAATCCTTTCCCCATTTCTTGTTTTTGTCAGGTTTGTCAAAGATCAGATAGTTGTAGATACGTGGCATTATTTCTGAGGGCTCTGTTCTGTTCCATTGGTCTAGATCTCTGTTTTGGTACCAGTACCATGCTGTTTTGGTTACTGTAGCCTTGTAGTATAGTTTGAAGTCAGGTAGCATGATGCCTCCAGCTTTGTTCTTTTGGCTTAGGATTGACTTGGCGATGCGGGCTCTTTTTTGGTTCCATATGAACTTTAAAGTAGTTTTTTCCAATTCTGTGAAGAAAGTCATTGGTAGCTTGATGGGGATGGCATTGAATCTATAAATTACCTTGGGCAGTATGGCCATTTTCATGATATTGATTCTTGCTCTTCATGAGCATGGAATGTTCTTCCATTTGTTTGTATCCTCTTTTATTTCATTGAGCAGTGGTTTGTAGTTCTCCTTGAAGAGGTCCTTCACATCCCTTGTAAGTTGGATTCCTAGGTATTTTATTCTCTTTCAAGCAATTGTGAATGGAAGTTCACTCATGATTTGGCTCTCTGTTTGTCTGTTATTGGTGTATAAGAATGCTTGTGACTTTTGCACATTGATTTTGTATCCTGAGACTTTGCTGAAGTTGCCTATCAGCTTAAGGAGATTTTGGGCTGAGACAATGGGGTTTTCTAGATATACAATCATGTCATCTGCAGACAGGGACAATTTGACTTCCTCTTTTCCTAATTGAATACCCTTTATTTTCTTCTCCTACCTGATTGCCCTGGCCAGAACTTCCAACACTATGTTAAATAGGAGTGGTGAGAGAGGGCATCCCTGTCTTGTGCCAGTTTTCAAAGGGAATGCTTCCAGTTTTTGCCCATTCAGTATGATATTGGCTGTGGGTTTGTCATAGATAGCTCTTATTATTTTGAGATAAGTCCTATCAATACCTAATTTATTGAGAGTTTTTAGCATGAAGGGTTGTTGAATTTTGTCAAAGGCCTTTTCTGCATCTATTGAGATAATCATGTGGTTTTTGTCTTCAGTTCTGTTTATATGCTGGATTACATTTATTGATTTGCGTATGTTGAACCAGCCTTGCATCCCAGGGATGAAGCCCACTTGATCATAGTGGATAAGCTTTTTGATGTGCTGCTGGATTTGGTTTGCCAGTATTTTACTGAGGATTTTTGCATCGATGTTCATCAGGGATATTGGTCTGAAATTCTCTTTTTTGTTTGTGTCTCTGCCAGGCTTTGGTATCGGGATGATGCTGGCCTCATAAAATGAGTTAGGGAGGATTCCCTCTTTTTCTGTTGATTGGAATAGTTTCAGAAGGAATGGTACCAGCTCCTCCTTGTACCTCTGGTAGAATTTGGCTGTGAATCCATCTGGTCCTGGACTTTTTTTGGTTGGTAAGCTATTATTGCCTCAATTTCAGAGCCTGTTATTGGTCTATTCAGAGATTCAACTTCTTCCTGGTTTAGTCTTGGGAGGGTGTATGTGTCGAGGAATTTATCCATTTCTTCTAGATTTTCTAGTTTATTTGTGTAGAGGTGTTTATAGTATTCTCTGATGGTAGTTTGTATTTCTGTGGGATCGGTGGTGATATCCCCTTTATCATTTTTTATTGCATCTATTTGATTCTTCTCTCTTTTCTTCTTTATTAGTCTTGCTAGTAGTCTATCAATTTTGTTGATCTTTTCAAAAAACCAGCTCCTGTGTTCATTGATTTTTTGAAGGGTTTTTTGTGTCTCTATCTCCTTCAGTTCTGCTCTCATTTTAGTTATTTCTTGCCTTCTGCTAGCTTTTGAATGTGTTTGCTCTTGCTTCTCTAATTCTTTTCATTGTGATGTTAGGGTATCAATTTTAGATCTTTCCTGCTTTCTCTTGTGGGCATTTAGTGCTTTAAGTTTCCCTCTACACACTGCTTTGAATGTGTCCCAGAGATTCTGGTATGTTGTGTCTTTGTTCTTGTTGGTTTCAAAGAACATCTTTATTTCTGCCTTCGTTTCGTTATGTACCCAGTAATCATTCAGGAGCAGGTTGTTCAGTTTCCATGTAGTCGAGCAGTTTTGAGTGAGTTTCTTAATCCTGAGTTCTAGTTTGATTGCACTGTGGTCTGAGAGACAGTTTGTTATAATTTCTGTTCTTTTACATTTGCTGAGGAGTGCTTTGCTTCCAACTATGTGGTCAATTTTGGAATAGGTGTGGTGTGGTGCTGAGAAGAATGTATATTCTGTTGATTTGGGGTGGAGAGTTCTGTAGATGTCTATTAGGTCCACTTGGTGCAGAGCTGAGTTCAATTCCTGGATATCCTTGTTAACTTTCTGTCTCGTTGATCTGTCTAATGTTAACAGTGGGGTGTTAAAGTCTCCCATTATTATTGTGTGGGAGTCTAAGTCTCTTTGTAGGTCTCTAAGGACTTGCTTTATGAATCTGGGTGCTCCTGTATTGGGCGCATATATATTTAGGATAGTTAGCTCTTCTTGTTGAATTGATCCCTTTACCATTATGTAATGGCCTTCTTTGTCTCTTGATCTTTGTGGGTTTAAAGTCTGTTTTATCAGAGACTAGGATTGCAACCCCTGCCTTTTTTTGTTTTCCATTTGTTGGTAGATCTCCTCCATCCCTTTATTTTGAGCCTATGTGTGTCTGCACGTGAGATGGGTTTCCTGAATACAGCACACTGATGGATCTTGACTCTTTATCCAATTTGCCAGTCTGTGTCTTTTAATTGGAGCATTTAGCCCATTTACATTTAAGGTTAATATTGTTACGTGTGAATCTGATCCTGTCATTATGATGTTAGCTGGTTATTTTGCTCGTTAGTTGTTGCAGTTCCTTCCTAGCCTCAATGGTCTTTACAATTTGGCATGTTTTTGCAATGGCTGGAACCGGTTGTTCCTTTCCATGTTTAGTGCTTCCTTCAGGAGCTCTTTTAGGGCAGGCCCGGTGGTGACAAAATCTCTCGGCATTTGCTTGTCTGTGAAGGATTTTGTTTCTCCTTCACTTATGAAGCTTAGTTTGGCTGGATATGAAATTCTGGGTTGAAAATTATTTTCTTTAAGAATGTTGAATATTGGCCCCCACTCTCTTCTGGCTTGTAGAGTTTCTGCTGAGAGATCAGCTGCTAGTCTGATGGGCTTTGCCTTGCAGGTGTAACCCGACCCTTCTCTCTGGCTGCCCTTAACATTTTTTCCTTCATTTCAACTTTGGTGAATCTGACAATTATGTGTCTTGGAGTTGCTCTTCTTGAGGAGTATCTTTGTGGCATTCTCTGTATTTCCTGAATTTGAATGTTGGCCTGCCTTGCTAGATTGGGGAAGTTCTCCTGGATAATATCCTGCAGAGTGTTTTCCAACTTGGTTCCATTCTCTCCATCACTTTCAGGTGCACCAATCAGACATAGATTTGGTCTTTTCACATAGTCCCATATTTCTTGGAGGCTTTGTTCGTTTCTTTTTATTCTTTTTTCTCTAAACTTCTCTTCTTGCTTCATTTCATTCATTTGATCTCCATCACTGATACCCTTTCTTCCAGTTGATTGAATCGGCTACTGAGGCTTGTGCATTTGTCACATAGCTCTCGTGCTGTGGTTTTCAGCTCCATCAGGTCCTTTAAGGACTTCTCTGCATTGGTTATTCTAGTTACCCATTCGTCTAATTTTTTTTCAAAGGTTTTGACTTCTTTGCCATGCGTTCAAACTTCCTCCTTTAGCTCGGAGTAGTTTGATCATCTGAAGCCTTCTTCTCTCAACTCGTCAAAGTCATTCTCCGTCCAGCTTTTTTCTGTTGCTGGTGAGGAGCTGCGTTCCTTTGGAGGAGGAGAGGTGCTCTGCTTTGTAGAGTTTCCAGTTTTTCTGCTCTGGTTTTTCCCCATCTTTGTGGTTTTATCTACCTTTGGTCTTTGATGATGGTGATGTACAGATGGGTTTTTGGTGTGGATGTCCTTTCTGTTTGTTAGTTTTCCTTCTAACAGTCAGGACCCTCAGCTGCAGGTCTGTTGGAGTTTGCTAGAGGTCCACTCCAGACCCTGTTTGCATGTGTGTCAGCAGCGGAGGCTGCAGAACAGCAGACACTGGTGAACAGCAAATGTTGCTGCCTGATCGTTCCTCTGGAAGTTTTGTCTCAGTGGAGTACTCCACCGTGTGAGGTGTCAGTCTGCCCCTACTGGGGGGTGCCTTCCAGTTAGGCTACTCGGGGGTCAGGGACCCACTTGAGGAGACAGTCTGTCCATTCTCAGATGTCCAGCTGCATGCTGGGAGAACCACTACTCTCTTCAAGGCTGTCAGACAGGGACATTTAAGTCTGCAGAGGATTCTGCTGCCTTTTGTTTGGCTGTGTCCTGCCCCCAGAGGTGGAGTCTACAGAGGCAGGCAGGCCTCCTTGAGCTGTGGTGGGCTCCACCCAGTTTGAGCTTCCTAGCGGCTCTGTTTACCTACTCCATCCTCAGCAATGGCGGGCGCCCCTTCCCCAGCCTTGCTGCTGCCTTGCAGTTTGATCTCAGACTGCTGTGCTAGCAATGAGCGAGGCTCCGTGGGTGTAGGACCCTCTGAGCCAGGCGTGGGATATAATCTCCTGGTGTGCCGTTTGCTAAGACCATTGGAAAAGCGCAGTGTTAGTGTAGGAGTGACCTGATTTTCCAGGTGCCGTCTGTCACCCCTTTCTTTGACTAGGAAGGGGAATTCCCTGACCCCTTGTGCTTCCCAGGTGAGGCGATGCCTCACCCTGCTTTGGCTCACCCTCGGTGCGCTGCACCCACTGCCCAACACTCCCCAGTGAGATGAACCCAGTACCTCAGTTGGAAATGCAGAAATCACCTGTCTTCTGCGTTGCTCACGCTGGGAGCTGTAGACTGGAGCTGTTCCTATTTGGCCATCTTGGCTCCACCGAGTCTCAGATTCTTTTAGAAAAACTGTTAGGATTCTGCTTCCTAAACAATGGCATCCTAAACTTCATGCAACTGGAATTTAGTAAAGGGAAATGGTAAGGTGCACATACACATACAGTATTTTACAAGACAAATTCATATACACAGAAGCATAAACATTTGCATATTGAGATCATCCTGGCCAACATGGTGAAACCCTGCTTCTACTAAAAATACAAAAATTAGCTGGGTGTGGTGGTGTGTGCCTGCAATCCCAGCTACTTGGGAGGCTGAGGTAGGAGAATCACTTGAACTCGGGAGGCGGAGGTTGCAGTGAGCCAAGATTGTGTCATTGCACTCCAGCTTGGGTGACAAGAGCTAAACTCCATCTCAAAAAATATATATATATTTGCATAAAGATAAGTATATTTGAATTGATGTTACCAGGGAGTGAAGGAGCAAATACTGTGATTTGTTTTGGTGCAGCCAGCGTTAGGCTGATTTTGGAGCTCAATTAAAATATGGATGACTGTATTAGTTTTAACAGGTATTAAAACCAAATTGAAAAATAAGAAAACAGGCACTCTGATATGCTACTGGTAAGATTATACATCAGTACAATTGCAGTGGAAGGCAACACGATGATATCTTTCAAAATTACAAATCCATATACCATTTATCCCAAGAATTTCTCTTCTAAAATATATATCCTGTAGAAAAACTTACGAATGTGCAAAATGTCATGTGCAAAATGTGCTTGCAGAAGATTGGAAACAAACCTGAGTGTTCATTGTGAAGGAACTGGTTAAATAAATTATGGTACTTCTAAACAAGAGAATATTGCATAGCCAGAAAAAAGAATGAGGATTTTTTCTTTCTATGAATTGACATGGAGTGATCTTCAAGATAATCATTAGTTGAAAAAAGTCAAGGTGTAAAAGAGTGTTTATAGTTGGCTACTATTTGTATAAAAGGCAGGAAGAAAGCATGTCAATAGATGAATGTATTTGTCTGTTTTCACACTGCTAATAAAGGCATAGTGGGTAATTTATAAAGAAAAAGAGGTTTAATGGACTCACAGTTCCACATGGCTGGGGAGGTCTCACAATCATGGTGGAAGGCAAAGGAGGAGCAAAGATACGCCTTAGGTGGCAGCAGGCAAGAGAATGTGTGCAGGGGAACTGCCCTTTATAAAACCATCAGATTTCGTGAGACTTATTCATTATCATGAGAACAGCACAGGAAAAACCTGCCCTTGTGCTTCCATTACCTCCCACTGGGTCCGTCCCACAACGTGGGATTATGGGAGCTACAATTCAAGATAAGACTTGGGTGGGGACACAGCCAAACCATATCAATGAATTAGATTGGACCATAGGAAATTGCCATTATTAGACAGTTTTTGACCTGCAACCAATGGAAATGACAGTGGAATGACCACCACATCCATTTGGTTCCACCTAATATTTGCTTGAAGATGCATAAAATCTCTCTGAAAGTGTACACTATAAATTGACAATATTGGTTGTCTTTGGGGGCAGAGCTCAGTTAACTAGGGGGCAAGGAGGAGATTTTGGACATTGTGAATATTAAATCATGGGGACGTACTATCTATTTAAGAAATTAACTAAAATTACAAAAAAAATGTGGCTGAGGAAAATCATTTTCTTATCTTACTACAAAATAAAACAGAAATATCATATTTCTACACCAAAGCAACTAAACATTGTTTAGTTTTCTTTTTCCTTCCACTTTGCCGGAAGACTTTAATAATGATCTTAAGATATTGTATCCAAGAAGAAAATACCAGCATCTATAGAGTTTTTGGGAAAAAGAAAAAAATTCTACATCAATAATTCTGTTCACAGAGACTGTTTCTGAGTATTTCTTCCTGAAGCTACTGTAATGACTCAACTACATTAACAAATGGAGCAGTGAAGAAGAATGGAACCTTTAAGCCAGATATGAATATAAGCACATTAAAGGAAAATGAATCTTTATTCCTGCTCGATAGAATATTAGTTGTAGTGGACATGTTGAAAACTACTTCCTCAACAACTTGGATGATAACTCAAAATCCAAGTAGAAATGTCAAAAGACAGAAGGTTAGACTTAGATTCACCTTTTAATAGCATTTGTATGTAAAGGTAATTAATTTTATGAACTGAAATTTTCAAGATAGGGTGTATATCTTAGAGCCCAGCACTGTACTAAACAAAGCAACTTGTTCTCAGCCAGATGCTCTAACATCAGGGATGTTGTATCCTCACCTTATCACTGAACATAAGGAGTTTTCGATAAAAATACAACCTATGTGAAGGAATGCTAAAGAATTTTAAATATTTTCTACCTCTTAAAAGAACACACAGAAATAACCCAGAAGTTTTCTTAGGGGGGAAAAAGAACTAGAGAAAATGACCTTTTTACATTTCAAATTTTATAGAAATTAAAATTTTAAGGTACGAAATGATTTTTAAGTGTTACCTGCTCAAGAATTAGCATATACTGGTTATAAAATCAGACACGAGTGATGTTCTGAAGAGGCACACTTTAAGGGCTTTCTTCAGCAAGCAAACATCAGGTAGATTTTCTTTGTTGAAATATAGGTGCCAAAAGTCTTACAGGACCCAGAGTTTTACTGCAGCCCCGGAAAGTCATGGATTCACTAGGCAAACATATATTAAGTGCTACTACTGGATATAAAACGTGGTCATTACATCACAAGAACCTGAATGATCAAAGAAACACTGCATTTATTTTGTGTTACACGCCATCTTATCACACCTTTGAAAATTGTTAACCTGATTTTTAACCCAAGTGTGCTGTGACTTAAACTTGTGAGCTCTTTCCTCGATCATTCTATGTAAACCAGAGCTTCCCTATCTCTACCCCAGTGGCTTGGCCCCTCTGCTGCTTTGTGGGTCTCCTGAGACAATCTCTACTCTTTTAGAACTCTATGCTCCAGCTTCACTTAATTAAAAGTGATCACTTTAAAAATGGGCCTAACGTCAAAACGGATTCTGCTTCCCTCATGACAGCAGGATTCAAAACCACTTCTTCCTTTACTGTGGAATGAGGCGACGTGAGGAAATACAATTGCCTGTTAAAACTCCGTCTGCTTGTTTTCTGCTTTAAAGCTCACATAGTACTTTCATGGCCACCCTTTCTCTTCATTCTCATGGTTACCTCTTGTGGCAAATGTGCAAATATTATTTGCCTCCGCTTAAGGGCAAAGAATAGAAGCTCAAAGAGGTCTACAGGCCTGCCCAAGTAGTGTGACTGGGATTAGAAGCCAGTCTCTGGAATTAATGCAGGAAGATAGTGGGGATGTGAGTGTGGGCCTTATGTAGCACTTTATACACAGGTGAGAAAGAATAATTACATTGTACTTGTCAGGGTATCCATACAAAGGTCAGAGCTTGTGTAGAAATCTGTAAAGATGAAGTGAGTACAATTATGTCTAAGTGGACTTCCCTGCACAAATGTTACCAGACATTTACTTACATTTTGGATGGCAGAGGTTTTGAAATTGAGCCTGTAGAGTTTGCTCCACACCAAACACTAAACAATTCAGTTGTCTTAAAGGTGCAAAAGGATCTTTTGGCATTTAATAAAAATTTTTCAATATGACTAGTTTGTACCCTATATCTAGAGAGTACTCTAACTTGCAAATCCTGGACAACTTTGTAGTTCCTTGCATCTTTGAATTGATGTGCATTGCTTTGTGTCTGAAAATTAATCAAGACCTTTTATTTGCAGTCTACTGCTTATGAAAAGCAATTTCCTGCAACCAGTAAGGACAACTTTGACATGTGCAGTTCAAGTTTCACATCTAGCAAACTCCTTCCAGCTGAAATCAAGGGAGAAATGGAGAAAACCCCTGTGACTCCAAGCCAAGGAAAAACAACCAAGTACCCTGCTAAATCCAGGGTCCTGTCCAGAACCAAAAAGAAACTCTAAGGTTCCCTCCAGTGCTGGACTGTACAAAAACAAAGCTGCTCTTGTTAGCACTTTGATGAGGGGGTAGGAGGGAAGAGGACAGCCCTATGCTGAGCTTGTAGCCTTTTAGCTCCGCAGAGCCCCGCCATGTGTTTGCACCAGCTTAAAATTGGAGCTACTTATCTCCAAAGCAGCATAAGCTGCACGTGGCATTAAAGGACAGCCACTAGTAGGCTTGGCAGTGGGCTGCAGCGGAAATCAACTCAAGATGTACACGAAGGTTTTTTACGGGGGCAGGTACCCGCAATTCAAGACAGTGGGCACACTTGCTCATTTTTACTTCAAATTCTTATGTTTAGGCACAGCTATTTATAGGGGAAAACAAGAGGCCAAATATGGTAATGGAGGTTCCAAATAATTATGTGCACTTTGCACTGGAAGACTTTGTTAGAAAATTACTAATAAACTTGCCATAGGTATTACAGCAGAAGTGCTTCAGTCATTCACATGTGTTCGTGAGATTTTAGGTTGCTATAGATTGTTTAAGACAGCTTATTTTAAACGTAGAAAAATAGGAGATTTTGTAACTGCTTGCCATTAACTTGCTGCTAAATTCCCAATGTATTGATTAAATCAATAAAAAACAGATGTTACTTAGCACATTAATTTTTATGTTAACAAGAGGTGAATATAATAAGGTCCTCTAAGCCTTTATGCAAATTATAAGTTTGGTCTGCTGCTGCAATGGTAGGCACACATCTTTGGGGAAGATCATGAAGCAAGAAACACGACCATACCTCATTTCTCTTAGCATTATAGACATCTCCTTTCCACCTGCATAACTAATTTTGCCAGTTGAAGTCAAACTGGGTGAATAGCTGCGTTCCTTTGCTTCCAAGGCAAATTCTAAAGAAAGAATTTGCAATTGCTTTTACCTTCATATGGTCATAACCTAGTTCCATTCCAACCCCCCATGGAATTGTCAGGTCTCCAAAATGGCCCGCTTCTGGCCAGCTGAGCATGTACTAGTTGCATTTAAATCCACTTGGTAAGTAAAAATAGTACGTGTGCTTCTTGCAATTAGTTTAGAAGACACTATTGTGATTCTGAATGAGTCAAAGATACCACTGGCCCGTGTTGCCCCACGTGGTTCTGCCAGTATTTTCTTAGTACCTTCAGTGTGCTTCCCTTGGGGGAACCTGCTGGCCAAGGCATATCTAGTGGAAATTGTCTGTATTTTATTTTAAACTGGCATTAACATAGCTGCTTCAAGATCTTTCTCCCTTCTTGATGTCTAGTTCCAGTCATATCAGAAGCCCATAAACCATAGCCTGAGCTTTAAGCTTTCTCTCAGGGTTTAGTGAGCCAGTCTTTAAAGGGCGTGTTCTGTTCACCAGATGAGAACTCTGGCCTCATTAGCTAAGTGGAGCCTTCCCTTCCCTAGTAGTAGCCTCAAAGGCAGATGTGTGCACTGCAGTTCTGTCACCTCCGGTGGGGAGAAGCAGGGACCTAGTGCACAGTGGCTGCTTGTCTCCTTGCAGAAAAGCCTAACCAAGATGGTGGCTTTGATTCTGCCTATTCCCTGGGCTGAAAATGAAATATTCTCCATATTCAAAATTCTCTTACTTTCACAGTGATATTCTTTTGGGATTAGAAGATCCTATTGTTGGATAGAGTACTATCTCTTGGCCCTAAAAATTAGTGATTCTGCTCAGTAAGCTTGAGCAAAGGTCCAGAACTAACCACTAACTAAAAGATGAAGTCATTTTATAACATGTTAGTGTGTCTTCACCTTTTCCCATCTCACACCAGGCAAGGCCAACCACCCTGCCTATCATACGATGCATTCTATTAACGCCCCTCCATCGAGGCGTTCCTTTGATTTGTCGGAGTCATTTTAATAGAAATTTAGCTCACTCTTTCTAGAGAGAATTTCCACATCATTTTTATGTTACTTAGTTGTATTTTTGTTACTTCGTTGTGTAGAACACACTTGGACCAGGCCGTGTCTGAGCTTTGTTTTCCAACAGATGTGCCTCTTTAAGGTCTGGGGATATATGACCTGCCTTCCTCCATTTGCTTTCACAGCTGTGAAAAAAGGGCGCTGTTCCATTTCAGATTGACTTTCAATGACTGATAGGCCAACTCGAAGGCAGCAATAACAAACACTGTGACACCTCCTGTGCTCCATAGCATGGGGAGCTGGGTTTTGCTGTGATCCAGCAGGACATAATCTGTCTAGGACAGCACAGAGCAGGTGTTATTTTCAAGAAATGCAAGTAGTGATCCGCATTCCAACTTGAGTGACAGATAAGGCGGCCAAAATATGATAAAAAGAGAGAAATGCAGGCAAGCTGGGGACAAATTCATTTGAGGAGAATAGAGGATGATAACAGAGAAGGCCTTACATCAGAGAAGGAAGGAAAATGGGGATATGTGGGGCAAAATGAAAATAAATTATAATTAATAAAGAAGACAGGATGACAACACATGGTTCTGTCAAAGCCGGAAGCCGGAGCGAGAGGAGGGAAGCGCTGCTCATAGAATATTTGGTTGTTCCAGGCCAGTCTGAGGTAAAGTTAGCCCCCTCCCAGGGCCCATACACAGGCAAACCTAGAAAAAGGCATAGGCTGAGGAAACGAAGACCCAGGGAAACAGAAGCTGAGATTTTAAGAGTCGGCCACAAAATTGTCCTTTCATTTTGAGTAGGAATGTTGTGTGCTGCTGCGGGGTTGGGTGGGGGGCAGCCAAAAAAAATCAAAACATCTTGTGCTTATCACTGAAATGCTTTGTTTAAATAATTCTATTTGACTCCAAAATGTAAGTTCCAGGTTAGACAGATCAAAAGCAACCAGTCTTGAAAATGAAGCTTTTTAAATTCCAGCCCCGCTGTTGGAACAGAGAATAAAGGCTTTGTTTAAACATGCATTCCCAGCAGCAAGCAGAGCTTTGAAATTGGCCAGGGAAGTTGAGTCCTATAATGGCTGCGCTTGGCTAGAGACCAAGGAGCTGTGGCCTCTGGGAAATGACCCTGGGCTGGATATTTTCTATCTGCCCCTCCAGAACCACTCTGCCTGCTCTGCCCTCTCTGCCCAGAGAGGCTCATCTTCAGGGACTGCATTAACACACTCCCTGGGCTTCTGGATTCATTGGCATTCTGTCAATGAAGGCACCAAGGGGAGATGAGAGAAGGGGAGAGCCAGGTCCAGACGCTGACCCCCCAAGTGCCTCCCTGCTCTGGGCCAGGCTGCTGGGCATTTGCTGCCTTCTTTGGTGGGCGCGGCTCCTGCCAGGCAGCCCTCTTACAGCTGTGTCCCCTGCCCTTGCAGGCCAAGACCAGCCTGTTGCCCTGACTACAGTGTCTTCCTTTGTGGGTTTTCCTAAACCCTCTCAGTGTCTTTATGAACAGTCTCTGTTAAACCCTCAGCTTCCGCATTTGAGTTTACCATCTGTCTTCGGATGCAACCGAAGTGGTGGAGACCCTTTCCTTATCAGTGCTGCATTGTTCCTGACCCAGGGTAGTTTTGTCTCCGGCTGCCTGTCTCCTACCAAAGTATAGTAAAGGGCAAAAAAGATAAACGAGCTCTTCCTGACAAAAAGAGATGCACCTGGGTGGTCACTAAGGGTTGGAGAGGGGCTGGTGGGGAGATGTTCCTGAGGTTGGGACCCAGGTAGAGCAGGATACCTGGAGCGTTGCCGGACACCAAACCCGAAATCTGAAATTGTCTGGGCTCAAGGTTTGGGAGCCTAAAGAATGCAGCACTTCACTGTGACAGCCAAGAGGACCTGGGAGGAGGCCACCCCACACTGGCTGCTGGCTGCCAATGAGGGACCAGGGAAGGGGCTTCCAGGGGACCCCGTGGAGCCCAGGAAGCACAGGAGACCTGAAGACAAGACGTCTCCTGGGCTTCGTGTTCGCTTCATCTCTACAAGCACTGAAATCACTTTACAAAAGCATTTTAAGGTAAAAATTTTTACTATTCAAAGGTCTCACATCATTCAGTTGTACTCTTCAGGATCCTGCATTTTTCTGAGTGAGCTGGCTGAGAACTGATTTTGATTTCTGTTCAGTACATTGTTATCACTTAATTCTCATTGGTGAGCCAATTTTCTTTGCCTTTGTTCTTCAAAGCAAGGCCGCATCCGCAGCTGTCTTGCATTTTTGCGGCTGCCTTCTTCAGTCCCTACTATAATCAGCTCAACTCTGTGCTTGCTGGGTCAGTTCTCCATATTTCCCTGAATAATCTGGGTCAGCCCTCAGAGGAGTGGTGGGGGTTCCCACCACTGGCCCATTGGGAAGATTAATAGGACCTTTGCAGTGTCACCATGGCCCTCTCAGGGACCTCCCCATCCCTGTTGCCCAGTGCCATCCCAGGTACCTTAGCCAGATCCTGGACCTCCTCCTTCAAACATGCATCAGGTCCTGTCCTGGCCCAGAGAATGGGACTAGAGACGCCATGCAGACCCTGCCTCCGTCCAGGCTTCTGCTGGTTCCTCTCCTAACTAGATCCTGCAGCATCTTCACACCATAACCAGGGCATTGATACAGGGGCCATAGAAGTCTCCCTGCCCTTTGGGGACCAAAACCTCCCTGTAGGCAAAATCCTGAAGCCAGGCTATTCTTTAGGAAAGCTCAGTCAGCACAAAAAGTTGTCTCCATCCCCAGGGGCAATTGCAAGGCTGGAGGAGTCAGCATTCCCGTGTGACTGAAGGGTGGGGCAGGTGGGGTGGAAGATGGAAAGCAACTGACCCCCTCACTGGACCCTGAGGAAGACGCCCTTGCAGGGAGGTGGCAGCTGATATTTCCTGGTCCAAACACTAGCTTCCACTTAGTTACTAGAATCAAAGTCTTTTTGGAAGCTGGACTTTGAGCTATAGTAGTGGATGGGATCCATTTTAACTAAAACCCCCTTTCAGAGTCATGATGTAACAGCAGCAACATTTACAGAGCACTTACCACATGCCAGACACCATTCTAAGCCCTTTACATGTATCAGTTCTTTCCATTCTTACCACAGCCTGTGAAGTTGATACCATTATTATCTCTACAGATAAATGAATTAAGGCACAGAGAGATTAAGAACCATGTCCAAGGTCACACAGCTAAGAAGTAGCAGAACGAAAACTGGAACCCGGACAGTGGGCTCAAGTATCACTGTTGTACTGTATGCCTCTCAAGGTGCTCGTATTTTTGCTCCCCTACTCTTTAGGCCTAAGCTACCATGAAGTTTGATCCCAGAGTTTCAAAAGGCTGAGCAACTCACAAACACCTCTGTCTCCAGCAGGAGCCTAGAGTGATAATTTTGACAAGTTTGGGCTTGAGGTTTCAGAAGGGAGTGGAATTATTTTGCATGTTGACAAATTTGGTTGAGACTCAAGCACTATATCAGGGAAAGCTGCATTCTGAAGGACTTTGCGTGATAAAAGTAAGTTCTCAAGGCTTTAACTGGTCCTTTTGTCTGGAGCAGTCTTTAGAAGCCTTTGAATATGTTTTTAACTGAAGAGAGAAAAAGAGGCTCCGTTCCTTCTTCAGGAATTCACAGGGACCGTCCTTTCTGTGCAGACATGACGGATCGATGCTTACCAGGAGCAAAGTGTGATTCCCATCTCAGGGCAGCTGGGGGTTAGAATCACTATCATGTTTCGATTTCCCACATCCCTTCATCAGGTGGTGTGAGCAGCTGTGCTGCTGAGCAGGTGGAGTTCAGATGTGGAGTCCACCTCCCCATCCTGCATTCCTCTAGCTTTTGCCATTGCTCACTTCTTTAGAGGACTGTTAGGTGCAGTAACATTTTGTCCCTTCCACATTGACACCGTCGTGGTTCAGGGGGCAGCCGTGTTCCCATAGGCTCAGTGGATTCTGTGGTGCAGGACAGGGGAGATGTCTGCTCTGGGCCTAAGCCAGCAGCTGGGGATGGTGCCACCTCCCCCTGGCTGCCCACCTCCCAGGCCACTGCCTGCCACTTGGTCCCAGGAGAAGAGAGGCAGTTCTTATTCAGGATCCTCATTCCTGTTTTGGAACTTTGGAAAAAAAAGGCTTCTAGCTACCCCAAACCATGCAAATGGATAAATTTTTACAAGAGTTATTTTTCTTCCAGAAGCAGTTACCTGGTTGTAGCTTCAGTCCTTTGCCCCCATCAGCACAGAAATTAGTCATGAGACTGTAGTCATTTAGCCACTTAAGTTTCATATCAACTTTCTGCTCACCAACTTTTTTATACCAGTCCCTGACCAGGCTTCATTGTTGTGTAGCCCAGCCTGTGTGAAATCTTGGCAGAAATGTCTTACCTGCAGTGATTCTGATTGCTTGGAGGGCAAGTCTGACCACCGCCAAAATCTTTTTCTTTTCCTGTAAGATGACCAGCCTCAGACCCCGTGGCACCAGCATGGACAGAGTTGTACAAAAGATGTTCATTAAGAACTGGATTGGCCGGGCATGGTGGCTCACGCCTGTAATCCCAGCACTTTGAGAGGCCAAGGTGGGCGGATCATGAGGTCAGAGATCGAGACCATCCTGGCTGACATGGTGAAACCCCGTCTCTACTAAAAATACAAAAAATTATCTGGGCACGGTGGCGGGCGCCTGTAGTCCCAGCTACTCTGGAGGCTGAGGCAGGAGAATGGCGTGAACCCCAGAGGCGGAGCTTGCAGTGAGCAGAGATAGCGCCGCTGCACTCCAGCCTGGGCGAAAGAGCAAGACTCCATCTCAAAAAAAAAAAGAACTGGATTGAGAGACTCAGTCATTCATTCAAGAAATAGTTATTGGCCACCTACCATGTGCCAGGCACTGATAGGCGCTGGATATCAAACAATGTGAAAGGCAGTCAAAACCATTGCCTAACATAGGGAGCTTGTAGCCATGGGGGCACAGAGACAGATGATGGCCTTCTATACAAATGCATAAAATAATTATATATTGTGATTAGAGATAAGGAATTTCTATATAGAGTGCTATCATAGAGGATTATAGGATAGGAACCCTCTGGAAAGCCTCTCTAAGGAAGCCAACCTTGGGAAGAGCCGGGGAGGGATGTTTTAGGCAGAGGGAACAGGGGAACAGCTTGATGGAGTCCAGGACTTGTCCTAAAGGCCAGGATGATCAGGGAAGGGGAGAGGCAGGGGCCAGGTCCTGCAGGATTTAGGGGGCCACAGGAAGAAACCCTTTTATTCTAAATGCACTGGGAAGCCATTGAGGGCTTGACATCTGATTATATGTTTAAAGGATCCGTTTGTCTTCTGTGTAAATGAATTATGCAAAGTGGAACAAAAGTGGAAGCAGGGAGATTAGTTAGAGGACATTGAACAAGATGGTGGCAGAGAAGATGGAGAGAAATGGGTTGATATGAAATATGTTTTGGAAATCAAATTGATAGGATTCAGTGATGGATTAGAGGTGATGGTTGAAGAAGAATGGGTGAGGAGGCCAAGGATGACTTTGGCTTCAGTAACCAGATTGATGGTGGTTTCGCTTCCTGGGGAAGGCCAGGCCTGGGCTGGCAGTGGAATGAAGAGTTCTAGTGTAGGGTCCTGCCCTACAGGGCCTAGTGGGTGTTCTCTTCATGTGTGGAAATTAGAGATTGTAGAAAAATAAGAGACAAGACTAAGAGAGAGTATGAAAGACAGCTGGGCCCAGGGGACCACTACCACGAATGCGCGGAGTCCGGTAGTGGCCCCGAATGGCTGGACGCACTGCTATTTATTGTATACAAGGCAAGGTGGCAGGGTAAGGAGAGTGAGTCATCTCAAGTGATTGATAAGGTCAAGCAAGTCACGTGTTTACAGGACAAGGGGCCCATCCCTTTGTGGTAGCCGAAGCAGAGAAGGAGGACAACATACGTCAGCGTTTTTTCTATGCACTTATCAGAGAGATCAAAGACTTTAATACTTTCACTATTTCTGCTACTGTTATCTTCTAGGAAGTTAAAAGGAGGACCAGGCGTACAGGCGGAACATGAAAGTGAACAAGGAGCATGACCACTGAAGCACAGCACCACAGGGAGTCGTTTAAGCCTCCAGATGTCTGTGGGCAGGTCTGGCTAATGTCCGACCTCCCGCAAGAGGCTGGTGGAGCAGAGTGTTCTCTAACTCCTCCAAAGAAAGGGAGTTTCCCTTTCACGGTCTGCTAAGTAACGGGCGCCTTCCCAGGCACTGGCATTACCGCAAGACCACGGTGCCCTCAAGCGGCCCTTATCCGGGTGTGACAGAGGGCTCACACTCTTGTCTTCTGGTCACTTCTCACAATGTTCCTTCAGCTCCTGACTCTGCACTGGCTGGTTATTCCTTGGTTATAATAATAAAACAGAGATTAATACTAAAAACTAATTATTATTATTATCCATATATGATCATCTCTATATCCTATTTCTAGTATAACTTTTCTTATTCTAACTACTTTCTTTATTATATTGGAACAGCTTGTGCCTTCACTCTCTTGCCTCGGCACCTGGGTAACTTTCTGCCCACATCTAGCTGGTCATATGAAGTTTGAGATCTCTATCAGACCTCAGAGTGGAGATGACTACTTGAGATGGATTTAAAGGTTGGAGCAGATCAAGGTGGATAGAGAGAAAAGAGCCGTAAGGTGGAGAAGGATGTGAAGAGAGACCCAGAGTTAATAGTGAAATTGTGTACAGAGGCTTCTGGGTGCCTGACAGGGCTCACAGAATCCAGGGAGACCTGGTATCAAGGCACCATCTTGGTCCACACAGCAAGTGTGTCTCCCTCACTCAAGGACTAGGCAGTAACTGTACGTTGGCAAGAAGAAGGATGAGAATGGAGTGGAATGACATGAAATGCCATTCAGAGAAATATCCCTGGGAGGTGTGGCCAAATCTCCTTATTGCTTGATTAATTGAATCTGAATAGTGACAATTTACAAGCCCTCAGTAGCTAAATCATAATTCCATAGCCTTCCATTAGCAATAAATCAGAAAATGGTGGGCCAGGTACTTTGCTGAAACCCATATTTGCAGGATCCTGGACTGTCTGAACTGTTCCTTCAGCCCAACTCTTCCTTAGTGCAGAAGCTGCACCCACAGCCTCCTCCAGTGAGCTCCCACCTCTGATGACACGTTCCTGGGGTTGGGGGCTCCCTACCTCCCAAGGCAGATGAATTCCACTCTGGAAACACCTAAGCGTGAGAAAATTCTTCCTATCATCTGACACCTGCTGTTCACTGGCCCTTCTGGAACTCTTTAAAGGCCTCTCCAGCTGCCACATCCAGCCCGTTGGGTTTGAAGGTGATTCCCACAGCCCTGTGTGCCTTCTCCAGGCTAAACATCCCCATGTCTCTTGGACTCCTCCTCAGTGACATGTTTCTAGGCCCTTCATTCTAGTTCATCTGGGTCTTTTTCCAAAATTGAAGTCAGGCCTCCAAGTGTGGCCCATCACCCCCAGTCCTCGGAACACTGTGCATCTGTCACTGCAGTCCATTGTGTTCCTGTTAACAGGGATTCGTGGACAATCTAGTTTGAGTTTACCAGGACAGGCTTTAATGACAATGTGTCCCTGAAGCACGGTTATTTTCCTATCAGTGTCCTTGTGGTGGACTCTCAGTGACCACTAAATAGCCTTTTTGCAGTGTGTTGCCTGCGGGGAGCAACAGAGAGTGTGTTGAGTCAACGCTCTGGGGTTGGGTCTGAGTCACAGAGCCCTGAGATTATCCAGGAAGACACACTCATTTTCCTTAAGTATAGGTCTTGCTAATTATCCACTGAGATATATGGGGAGGGAAGAAGGCACAAACCAAATTACAGGCCTGCTTGCCAGAGGATGCATTAGTGGTTTAGCTCCTGCTGGGGTGGTGGTGGGAAACAGGAGAGGTTTGGCAACCTCAGACAGGACCTGTCCCGGACCCTCCAAACAGGGTGAGCACAGGTGTGATCTGTGTCTGTGTAAGCTGCACGTCCCCACACCTCCTGCACACAGGCACTGGGGCACATTAACTTCTGTGCCTAAATGGAATGGCTCTGAGCCCTCTCTCCCCATGCTACTATCAGGAATCTGAGTCTTTTGCAGGGAAGACTCTGAGCGCCCTCCCGCGAACATTTCTGAGAATTCTCAGGAGTGTTCACACATGTCCTTGTCCACTTGCGGCTCTTTGCCTGAGGCAGAGGCTCAGATGTGTCACTTCTGATGTCCTTGCCTCTCACTTTCATTTCCAGGGCTTCTGCCTCTCCAGCTACCATCAGTGACTGTGCAGCCTCTGGTCAGCCAGGGGCTGTGGCGGCAGCTGCCCAACAAGATGCCATATGTCCAGTGTGGTGAGCACCAGGCCCAAATCCCAAGTGTCACCCCAACGTAGCATGACACAGCAGCTGGGCCCTGCGGTCCTCCCATGTTCCTCACTGCAGGGTATCCCTTCATGTGGACTGACCTCTTGGAGTGGAGTGGATGTGGGTGGTAAGTGTGTGCTGGTACATAAGCCATAGGATGTAGGGGTGGGGGTGAGGCAGGAGTTGGGAAGAGGTGTCGTGTGGGAGAGGCACGGTGCATACTGTGGTTACAGAGGGATATGGGTGGGAAGGAGGTCCCAGCAGAGATTGCTCTGGCCCTTCCCTACTGGGTCTCAGAAGCTCCCCAGGTAATCCTGACATGCAACGTGTCTGTTTCCTATCTGGGCCCCAAACTAAAGGGATTTGTAGGCTATTTCCAAATTGCAAGGAACATAATGGAAAAAGCATATCTGCCTATGGTGAAATGGCTCAGACCACACTCACCTAAAGTTTTTGGGTAATAAAATATTTCAAAACACAGAGCTCACAAAAGAAATAATGACAGGCATCATTGGAGGTGCAAAGGGTGAGAGGTAGTCCAGCCCCTCACTGTACAGCAAGGCCCAGGGACAGGGTGTTCCATCTGCTCGGTGCTCACTAGACCAGAAGCCAGGTGGGGTGTCGGCTACAAGTGGGGTGCTGGGTGCTAGGTGACTCTCATATTTCCGCATTCAGGATGTTCGCTGTGGGATAAACCTTCCCCCTGTGCGATCCTTATACGGGGATCAGGGCAGGCACAGGCTCCTGTGGCTTAGTCACTCACAGCCCCAGCAGCTGTCCCTGCTTTCATTCTCCCTGGGTCAACAGCAGGAGCTCTAACCCTTAGCCCCAATGGAGTGGGGAAGGGGCAGCCAGGAGACTCTCGGCTGACAGATTACTTGGAATACCCCTTACCAATTATGTAGCAGTCCCCACCACTGCCTTTGCAAGTTAGATTTAAAATGAGGTGTATTTTCTTAATTTTTTTTTATTTTAATAGCTTGTGGGGTACAAGTGGTTTTTGGTTACATGGATGAATTGTACAGTGATGAAATCTGAGATTTTAGTGCACCCGTCACCCGAGTAGTGTACATTTTACCCAATATGTAGGTTTTTTATCCTTCGCCACCCAACACTCCTCCTTCTGAATCTCCATAGTCCATTATACCACTCTGTATGCCTTTGCATACCCATATCTTAGCTCCCACCTATAAGTGAGGACATAGGGTATTTGATTTTCCATTCCTGAGTTACTTTACTTGGAATAGTGGCCTCCAGCTCCATCCAAATTGCTGCAAAAGACACTATTTCATTCTTTTTTATGGCTGAGTAGTATGCCATGGTGTATATATACCACATTTTTAAAATCCACTCATTGGTTGATGGGCACTTAGGTTGGTTCTGTATCTTTGCAATTGTGAATTGTCCTGCAATAAACATACATGTACAGGTGTCTTTTTGATATAATGACTTATTTTCCTTTGGGTAGATACCCAGTATTGAATTGAATAGTAGATCTACTTTTAGTTCTTTGTGAAATCTCCATACTGTTTTAAATAGGGGCTGTACTAATTTACATTCCAACCAGCAGTGTATAATTGTTCCCTTTTCACCACATGCCCACCAACATGTATTATTTTTTGACTTTTTAATAACGGCCATTCTTTTTTTTTGAGACGGAGTTTCACTCATGTCATCCAGGCTGGAGTGCAATGGCATGATCTCGGCTCACTGCAACCTCTGCCTCCTGGTTTCAAGTGATTCTCCTGCCTCAGCCTCCTGAGTAGCTGGGATTACAGGTGCCCATGACCATGCCAAGCTATTTTTTGTATTTTTAGTAGAGACGAGGTTTCACCATGTTGGCCAGGCTGGTCTTGAAGTCCTGACCTCAAGCGATCCACCCATCTCAGCCTCCCAAAGTGCGCGTGAACCACTGCGCCTGGCCAATTGTGGCCATTCTTAAGGCTCATATACTGTTGGTGGGAGTATAAATTAGTTCAACCATTGTGGAAAACAGTGTGGTGATTCCTCAAAGACCCAAAAACACAAATACCATTCAACCCAGCAATCCCATTACTGGGTATATACCCAAAGGAATATAAATTGTTCTATCATAAAGACACATGCACGTATATGTTCATTGCAGGATTATTCACAATAGAAAAGACATGGAATCAACCTAAATGCCCATCATTGGTAGACTGGATAAAGAAAATGTGGTATATATACACCATGGAATACTATGGAGCCGTAAAAATAAATGAGGTCACGTCCTTTGCAGGAATATAGATGGAGCTGGAGGCCATTATCCTTGGCAAACTAACACAGGAACAGAAAACCAAATACCACATGTTCTCACTTATAAGTGGGAGCTAAATGATGAGGACTCATGGATAGCACAAAGAGGGGAACAACAGACACTGGGGTCTATCAGAGGGTGAAGGGTGGGTGGAGGGAGAGGATCAGAAAAAATAACTAATGGGTACGAGGCTTAATATTGAAGTGACAAAATAATCTGTACAACAAAGCGCCCATGACACAAGTTTACCTATATCACAAACCTGCACATGTAACCCTGAACTTAAAAGTTAATTTAAAAAAAAAAAAGGGCATTCTTCAAGAGTAATGTGGTACCTCATTGTGGTTCTAATTTGCATTTCCCTGATGATTAATGATGTTGAGCATTTTTTCATATGTTTGTTGGCCATTTGTATATCTTCCTTTGAGAAATGTCTATTCATGTCTTTTCCTACTTTTTGATAAGATTATTTGTTTTTTTCTTGCTAATCTGTTTGAGTTATTTGTAGATTCTAGATATTGGTTCTTTGTTTGATGCATAGTTTGCTAATATTTTCTCCCCTTCTGTGGGTTGTCTGTTTACTCATGATTATTTCTTCTGCTGTGCAGAAGCCTTTTAGTTTAATTAGGTCCCATTTATTTATTTTTGTTTTTGTTGCATTTACTTTGGGTTCTTAGTTATGAATTATTTGCCTAGGCCAATGTGCAGGAGAGTTTTTCCTAGGTTATCTTCTTGAGTTTTTATGGTTTCAGGTCTTTTGATCTGTCTTGAGTTGATTTTTGTATAAGGTGAGAGATAGGGATCCAGTTTCATTGTTCTACATATGGCTAGCCAGTTTTCCCAGCACGATTTATTAGATAGGGTCTCCTTTCCCCAATTTATGTTTTTGTGTGTTTTGTTGAAGACCAGCTGGTTTTAAGTATTTAGCTTCATGTCTGTGTTCTCTTTTCTGTTCCATTGGTCTATGTGTCTACTTTTATACTGGTACCACGCTGTTTTACGGTAACCATAGCCTTGTAGTGTAATTCGAAGTCTGGTAATGTGATGCCTCCAGATTTGTTCTTTTTGCTTAGGATTGCTTTGGGTATTTGGGCCTTTTTTGGTTCCATGTGAATTTTAGGATTTTTTTTTCTAATTCTGTGAAAAAAGATGTTGGTTTTAGGATAGGAATTGTACTGAATCTGTAGCTTACTTTCAGCAGTGATATAGTTTGGCTGTGTCCCCACCCAAATCTCATCTTGAATTGTAGTTCCCATAATCCCCACATGTCGCGGGAGGGACCCAGTGGGAGGTAATTGAATCATGAGGGCATTTATTCTCATGCTGTTCTCGTGATGGTGAGTGAGTTCTCATGAGATCTGATGGTCGTTTTTGTTTGTTTGTTTTGTTTTTGGAGATGGAGTTTTGCTCTTGTTTCCCAGGCTGGAGTGCAATGGTGTGATTTTGGCTCACTGCAACCTCCACCTCCCAGGTTCAAGCAATTCTCCTGCCTCAGCCTCCCGAGTAGATGGGATTACAGGCATGCACCATCATGCCTGGCTAATTTTGTGTTTTTATTAGAGACGAGGTTTCTCCATGTTGGTCAGGCTGGTCTCAAACTTCCAACCTCAGGTGATCCACCCGCCTCGGCCTCCCGAAGTGCTGGGATTACAGGCTTGAAGAGATCTGATGGTTTTATAAGGAGCTTTCCCCGCACTTCGCTCTGAACTTCTCCCTGCTGCTGCCATGTGAAGAAGGATGCATTTGCTTCTCCTTCCATCATGATTGTAAGTTTCCTGAGGCCTCCCCAGCCCTGCAGAACTGTGAGTCAATTAAACCTCTTTCCTTTATAAATTACCCAGTCTTGAGTATTTCTTCATAGCAGCCCGAGAATGGACTAATAACAGGCAGTATGGTCATTTTCATGATATTGACTCTTCCAGTTCATGAGCTTGGGATGTGTTTCTAGTTGTTTGTGTCATCTATGGTTTCTTTCAGCAGTTTTTGTAGTTCTCTTTGTAGGGATCTTTCACCTCCTTGGTTAAGTATATTTCTAGATATTTTACTTTTTGCAGCTGTTGTAAAAGGGCTTAAGTTCTTGATTTGATTCTCAACTTGGTCATTGTTGGTATAAAGCAGTGCTACTGATTTGTGTACATTGATTTTATAACTTGAGATTTTACTGAATTTATTTATCAAATCTTGGAATCTTTTGGAGGAGTCTTCAGGGTTTTCTAGGTATATGATCATATAATTGGTGAACAGCTATAGTTTGACCTCCTCTTTTCCAATTTGCCCTTTCTTTCTCTTGCCTGATTGCTGTGGCTAGGACTTCCAGTACTATATTGAATAGAAGTGGTGAAAGTGGGCATCTTTGTCCTGTACCCGTTCTCAGGGGGAATGTTTCAACTTTTCCCCATTCAGTATGATGTTGGCTGTGGGTCTGTCATACATGGCTTTTATTATTTGGGGGTAAGTCCCTTCAATGGCTAGTTTGTTGAGAGTTTTTATCATAAAGGATGCTGTATTTTATTGAATACTTTTTCTGCATCTATTGAGATGATCATATGATTTTTACTTTTAATTATGTTTATATGATATATCCCACTTTGAAGTGTGTTTTAATTGGCCAGGTTTTAGGGGGGATTTATTTTAGACAAAGGTGAAGATTAAGGGGTCTGCAATGGCCCTGCCTAGGCAATGGATCCAGCAGCATCAACCCCACAACTATAGCGGTATCTACTGGTCACTCTCAATTAATGAGGACATCATCTCTAGCTTCTAGTTTTTGCTTTGGCTGTGTCTTGGTTGAAGGAAAATGGAGGATTGTACAAGGTGCAAAGGGGCACAGTCGAGTTAGTGGTTTTGATAAGTGGACCAACATGGACAGGATATAGGACACTGGGGAAGAGAGAAGTGATACTAGGAAAACAGCTTCAGATTATGCTTCTGAAGCTGGGCGGTTAGGGAAGCTTCTACAGTGGAGCCTTTCCTGCCCAGTCAGACTGTTGAGGACTTCAGGTTTCAGACTGTACTAGGGATGGTTGGAGCCAAAGTGTGGCAGCTGGAAGATGTGATCTCACTTAAAAGAAATGCAGAATCGGCCGGGCGCGGTGGCTCATGCCTGTAATCCCAGCACTTTGAGAGGCCGATGTGGGTGGATCACAAGATCAGGAGATTGAGACCATCCTGGCCAACGTGGTGAAACCTGTCTCTACTAAAAATACAAAAAACTAGCCAGACATGGTGGCGGGTGCCTGTAGTCCCAGCTACTCAGGAGGCTGAGGCAGGGGAATCACTTGAACCTGGGAGGCAGAAGTTGCAGTGAGCTGAGATCATGCCACTGCACTCCAGCCTGGTGACAGAGTGAGACTCCATCTAAAAAAAAAAAAGAAAAGAGTCAAAGCCTGACAGGACAAGACTTTATTGCAAATGCCTCTCCACGTGCAGAGATCAGACCTGATGAAGAAAGTGCACAGGCGAGAAGGGGGGAAGGAGAGCTCAGAGAACCAAATTCTGTCTTAAGCCATCTGCCTTCTCCTGGCTTTGGCTAATGGTATTAAATACCCTCCACCCAGCCCCACCCAACATGCACATGTGAACACACGTGTGTGCAGCTTCTGTCCCTCACTGCTGCAGGGGACAGATTTGAGCTTACCCTCATGACATGCTTAGACACACATAAAGTCATAGTCACTTCTGCCCCCTCCTGCCCAGGACCCAGTTTCCCAAGGATCAACCAAGATCCCTGTTTCCCAGAGCCTTGCCCTGGTGGCTGTCACTCAGTGATGCTTGGGCTGGCTGGAATCACAGCTCTGACCCTGCTCATTCCCCTGGAGCCTCTTTGGAATATTCCCTGGGTGGCTGGCTCTGGAAGGAAGCAAAGGAATGCATTTGCTGTGTTGTAAGTCTGGAAATCTAAGTAGCCTGAGTGCCTGGAGATTAGCCTGTATTCTCCAAGCTGAGTTTCCCAACTCTCCTGGCTAGGACCCCTTGTATTAGTCCGTTTTCACACTACTATAAAAACTCCCAGAGACTCTTTTCCAATTTGCCCTTTCCTTTATGAAGGAAAGAGGCTTAATTGACTCACAGTTCCACATGGCTGTAGAGGCCTCAGGAAACTTACAATCATGGCAGAAGGCAAAGGAGAAGCAAGGCACCTTCTTTACACGGTGGCAGGAAGGAGAAGTGCCAAGTGAAGGGGTAAGAGCCCTCTATAAAACCATCAGATCTCATGAGAACTCACTATCATGAAAGCAGCATGGGGGAAACCGCCCCCATGGCTCACTGATCTGCCTCCATTTTCTAGGGAAAAAGAATTTGCAAATAAGGAAGTTGCAGACAACTCACTGCTGGCACCGTGTGTGAACTGCCTACATTCTATTAAGGAATATAAGCTTAAACACATCCTAAAGCAATTATCTGTGAATTTGAAAATCATTGAGTAGTTCTATTATTTTTACCTTGACCATATATGGCCAGTTACTTAAATAACACAAGTTCCAGGAGTACATCACCAATAATAAGTTTCTTTCTGTCAAGCAATGGGGGGAGGAAGTGGTGAGGAATTCCTGCCTCTGAGGTAGCCATGGGATAGAAATGTTTCCCATTTGAACCCATATGGATGCCTGCCTTAAATGCTAGTTGTTAGAAAGATGTATATTGGAAACTCTATTGCACATAAATGTCACTGCAAGTTGTAGGGTTAACCAACAAGCAACTAAATTGATAATGATGAAGCTAAATTAATAGTAGTCTGTAGTTAAAAGGCAAGAGTAACGTTAATTAAAACCACAGTCACTCAGGATGGCATCTCTTCAAACCTTGCAAGTGTGCATTTCTGTGGGAGCATTAGTGCTGCCAGACTCTGTAGGAGGGCTTGGCATCAGAATCCTCTGGAAACACATTAATAAATTTAGTCTGTGCTGCAAGATGGAGGAAATGTTATCTGTTAAAATTCCTCATAGGAAGGGAACTATACTTCCCTGCTAAATACCCCTTGGTGGGTCCTTGGGCTAGGAGATGAGGTGGCTGCCAGACCAGAATCTGGAGAGAGCTTTGAGGGAGAGGTGGGCTGGCGGAAGGGTGGGTTGGGGAATATGTGTCCACTGCTCTGGGTGAACAGGGAGAAAAGAACAGCGAGGTAATTGAAACCCTCTGTCTGCAATGTGACTTCTCTGCGTGAACATCACTGTTACAGGCTAAATGTTTGTGTCCCCGCCTCCAAATTATTGTGTAGAGCTCCAACCCTACCCCCAGTGTGACTGTATCTGGAGGTAGGGATTTTGTAGAGGTATATTATGGTTAAATGTGGTCACAAGTTTGGGGCCCAGAGCCAATAGTATTAGTGTCCTTATAAAAAGAGACACTGGAGACCTCCAGTATGATCTATCCTTCTCTCTCTCTGTCTGTCTGTCTCTCTCTCTCTGCCAGTCTCTCTCTCTCTCTCTGCCAGTGAGAAGGTGGCCATCTGCAAGGCAGGAAGAGAGCCCTCACTAGAAAATGAACCTGCAAGGACCTTGATCTTGGACTTTCCAGCATCCAGAACTGTGAGAAAATAAATTTCTCTCATTTGAGCCACACGGTTTGTGGTATTTTATTATGGCAGCTCAAGCAGATGAAAATAACCTCCTACCTCTACCAACGCCCCCAACCTGCCAGCTCACAGAGTACAAGAGTGTTGGCAGTAGGGGCTAGGGAGGGGCCTGAGCCCTGTGCTCTAATTGGCCCTTGAGTGAGCTCCTGTGGACCCTGGGGCAGGTGAGAGGTAGTGGGAGCCCAGTGGCACAGAGAGAAGCATCAGAAAGTCAGCTCTGGCAGCTTGGAGACATCAGCCAGAGCTCTGGACTTCCACAGGCTGTCTAACTGGATTTGGAGGCAGCAAGGGCCTCAGCTGAGAGCTGGGAAGACACATATAAGCATTGCGTTAATAACTTTGGTGCTTACATAATTGGGTATCAGTAAGGAGGCCTGAGATGAAAGAAAACAGGGAAGACCAGGAATTGCATGTTGTCGTGGCTAAGAGCCCAGGAAGGCACCTGAACACTTGGACTGCTGATGAGAGGCAGGAGGGGCCTCTGGGCCCCCTGCGGCTGCAGCCACAGCCCCCTGTTTGAGAACCACTAGTCAAAGGCACGGGTTCCAGGGAGGCCCCCAGAAGGCCACCCACTTGCATTTTTCCAGCTCACATTCAACCATGTTCTTCCAGGAACTCCATGCCCCACAACCTGCAGCCTGGGCCTCAATCACTGGGATGATCCCCCTGTGAAGAGGGTCTGCTTATAACTGGGTCCATCATGGTGGCAGTGGAGCCAGCGTCACCTGGTGATGCCGCTGAGGACCAGTAGAGCCATCTGGGCCTGAAACCACCCTGAGCCCCCTGTGTGGAGGCCCCTCCTGTCCATTTTCTACTTTTCTGCTGTCATATTCTTCCCAGCCATGCCTGGGCCCAGCCTGGTCCTCATACCAGCACCCCCACCCTCTTCCTCGCAGCTCCCGGCAACCTACTATGTCCTGCCCCTGCCTTTAACCCATGGCTCCTGGTAGGGGTAGAGGCTGACGTGTCCTATCAAAATCATCTGGGCAGCGTTCTCTCTCCACGAGGGTTCCACACCCCCAGCAGTGCGACTTTGTAGCCCCATCATCGAGAGCTGGAGTCTGTTCCCCAACCCCTTGAGTCTGGGCTGGCCTTGTGACTCGCTTTGGCCGATGAAATGTCATGCCCAGAAACATGCGGATTCTGAGCTTAAGGCTTCAGAGGCCTTGTGTCATTCTGCTCTCTGTCTTGCTTCCCAACCTTTGCTGTGAGAACAAGCTGAGACCAGCCTCCTGGAGGATGAGAGACCATATGGCACAGAGCCCAGTCATCCCAGCCAAGGTCCAGACATGGGAGACGGCCCACCCGAGGTCAGCAGCTCCCCAGATTTGGGTCTGCCCTAAGGGGAACAGTGGACTCTACAACTGCCCAAAGCGCTAAATGCAGAAGCCCTCCCTGCTGCATGGGGTCTTTTCCCAAGCTGACCTTTAGGGTCTTGACGAGCCCTGCCTGGCTACCTCCATGACAGTCCTCACCTTCCAAGCAGGTCTTCTCAGAGAGGCTGGTCAGTGGCAGGGTCCCAGAGCCCCTGGAAGAGGCCGCCATGCCCTCAGCCTTGCAAGCCAGAGCAAGATATGAACTCAGTCTGCAGAAAGACATGCTCTTGACCCTTGGATGCTGTCTTAAGGGCTGCAGTGGGCAACCCCACAGATTGAGGCGGTCAGGGAGGCAGTACGCCTGTCCCAGTCAGCCTTGGGAAGAAGATGTGGCTGTGAACTCAGGACTAGCCACCCTTCAACCAGCCTACGCGGTGGGATGCATGAAGAGCAGGCCTCAAATCCAAAGTCTAAGTGCCAAAGGTTCACTGTCCCCACATTTCTCTCATGAGTGTCTGCCTTTCCACTAGTTTCTAACTGGGAAGCCGAGGTTGTGAGAGTTTTCCTGAAAGACTGGGGTGTCTGGTGTTCATGTTGGACCCCAGGTAGGGTGAGGCTTTCAAGTATGAGCAGTTTCCCTACCCCCTCTCCCACCCACCCCTTCTCCAGGCCTGAGCCAGCCAGGTAGAAACATGGGATCTTGGTCTAAGGACGCCGTGGATCACTGAAAGCCCCCTGCTTTGCAGAGTGAGACCTTACAAGGCCTTACAAAGGCCTGATTGGTGTTCATAGAACTTGGCCTGAGCCTTGCAGCAACACCAAGCTCATGGCTTATAGGGCAGTTTGCTCTGGAATAGTGTGATTCCAGCTACTAGAAAAGACCTCTTGGCCGAGCATGGTGGCTCACACCTGTAATCCCAGCACTTTGGGAGGCTGAGGTGGGAGGATCTCTTGAGCCTAGGAGTTAGGATCAGCCTGAGCAACAAAGTGAGCCCCATCTCTACAAAAAATCAAAATATTAGCTAGGTGTGGGTCCAGCAACTCGGGAGGCTGAGGCAGGAGGATTGCTTGAGCCCAAGAGGTCAAGGCTACAATGAGCTATGATTGTGCCACTGCACTCCAGCCTGGGCAAGAGAGTGAGACCCAGTCTCAAAAAAATAAAAATAAAGGAAAAATAAAGAGAAGGAGGGAGGGAGGGAAGGAAGGAGGAAGAAAGGGTGGGAGGGAAGGAGGAACAGAGAGAGAGAGGGAGCGGGAGAAAGGAAGGAAGGGATGGAGGGAAAGAGGAAGGGAGGGAGAGAGGGAGGGAGGGAGGGAGAGGAGGGAGGAAGGGACGGAGAGAGGGAGGGAGGGAGAGAAGGAGGGAGGGAGGAAGGAAGGGAGGGAAATAATGAAAGGAAGAAAGGGGAAAGAAAGAGGGAGAGAGAGAAAGAAAAGAAAGAAAAGAAAAGAAAGAAAAGAAAGGAAGAAAGAAGAAGGAAGGAAGGAAAAGAAAGAGAAAGAAAGAAAGAGAGAGATAGAGACAGGAAAAGTCCTCTTGCTTAACTGAACCCTTCCTCCCATGCTTTCTCCCTATATCAGTTTCCTAAGGCTGTGTAACAAATTACCACATTCTGTGGCTTAAAACAACAGAAATGCATTTCCTCATAGTTCAGGAGGCCAGAAGTCCAAATCAAGGTATTTGCAGAGCTATGCTTTCTCTGAAGCTTCGTGGGCAGGATCCGTCCTTGCCTCTCCCAGTTCCTGGTGGCTCCTGGCATTCCTCGGCTCATGGCAGCATCCAGTCTCTGCCTCCATCTTCACACGGCCTTCCTTGCTGTCTCTCTGGGTGGCCCCTCCTCTCCTCTTCCTCTAAGGACACCAGTCATTGGATTTGGGGCGCACCCTAAATCTAGGATGATTTCATCTTGTGATCCTTAACTAGTTACATCTTGCAAAGAGCGTTTTTACCAAACAAGGTCATTTTCTGAGGCTCCGAATGGACATGAATTTGGGGGAGGACACCCTTTAGCCCACTACACTCCTTCATGGTTCGTCCTCTGCCCCAGGCCCCCACTGAGCACTTGTGCTTCCTCAGCCCCCAACAGCCCTCCAGGATCAGACATTAGCCATGCTCCCCAGCTTCGGTCCAGGGCAAACAGCCCTGCTCCTTCCATAGCTCTCTCCAGCCCTAGTCTCACTTCATGATCTCCAAACTCATCACTATCCTGTTCATCCCCTTCTGGACCACCAGTTTGTCAAAGTCCCTCTTAAAACATGGCTCTTTACATGGAGCCCAGGAACCAAACTCCCAGCCACTTCTCGTGCTGGGCGCAGTCCTCCTGACAAGACAGCCTAGGTTGACACTGCCTTGGGTGGCTGAGGGTGCGACACTCTTGCCCAGGGCCTCTCCAGCCCCCTGTTTCTCACAGGAGCTACCTTGTCTCCTCCAGCTGCAACTTCAGCAGTTGATTTTTTGACCCTAAATTCAGGATGTTGCATTTGCCCCACTGAGGTCCCTGGTTGGAGGTCTGGGCCCCGTATCTCTAGCCTCAGGAATGGAGTGTTTTTGGGCCCAGTGCTGCCCTCTGCTTCTCCCTTCCAGCCCTAAGTGGAGAAAGCACCAGGGAGTTGGAGAAAATCTCAGCTTTGGGGCCTGGCAGGGTGGATCATGCCTGTAATCTCAGCATTTTGGGAGGCAAGGCAAGATGATCACTTGAGGCCAGGAGTTTGAGACCAGCCTGGGCAACACAGTGAGACCCCATCTCTACAAAAAATTAAGAAATAAGCTGGGTGTGGTGGCATGCTCCTGTAGTCCCAGCTATTTAGGAGGCTGAGGCGGGAGGATTGCTTGAGCCCAGGAGATGGAGGCTGCAGTGAGCTATGATCGTGCCACTACACTCCAGCCTGGGTGGCAGAGTGAGACACCATTTCTTTAAAAAAAAAGAAAGCCTCATCTTTTGAGGCCCAGGTTTGAATCAGCCTTTTTTCCCTGTTCCCCCTTAGCTCTACCGCAATCCTCCCAAAGCAGCTCCAAGCCAGCCCTGGCCCTCAGGAGGGCAGGTGGCCCCTCAGACGGGGTCTCCTCCTGCCTTCATTGGTGTAGCTGGAGCACCAGAACGGGGCTGTTCTTAACGCAGAAGGGCCTGAGACAGAGACTCAGAGCAGACAACTGCCTCTCTCTGGCATCCCCCGTCCAGGGCCCTGAATTCTCACTCAGAAACACTCACTGACTGAGCCTTTGGTGTGCAGGTTGGCCACAGTGTTCCTCGGGCTGGCCCCTTAGGCTAAAGCCCCAGCATCTCAAACCTCAAAGACTAGCCCTCAGCCCCAACCCTTAGCTGTGCAGAGAGTATGCGCAGCAACCTAGGTCCTGGGGCCTTGCTGGGGCTCAGGCTTTCAGGAATTTGCAAGCAGTGAGAGTTCAGAATTCTACAAATAAAGAAACTGGGGTCAGCAGGAAGAGAGACCAGGCTTGCTAAGCCCCGGCATCAGAGCTTTCCTTCCCCACTTGGGCCAGCTGCACCCTCACACTGGCTGCAGAGGCAGAGGAGGAGAGGAGGTGGGAGAACTGAGGCTAGGCGCTGCCCCGCCGTCCCTCCCCAAGCCCCACCGCCCCCACCTGCAAGGAAGCTTTCCACACAAATGACAAAGCAGCTTCATCAGGCAAGACTCCTTTAGCCTCTTCACCCTCTGGAGGCTCCCTCTGTCTCCACTCTTAGGTCTGAAGATCCCATCAGCCCCTCCCGCTGCCCCTGGGGCTTCCTAGAGCCACCTGTGCCATCATATAGCACACCTTGGCTGGATTTTCTGATTATACACACACACACACACACACACACACACACACACACACGAAGAGTAAAAACTCAAACACCACAGAAAACTGTAAAAATAGAAGGTAAAAAAGAAACCTGACTTCACTACCCAGAGATGATAAGTGTTCATATTTTCCCAACTTCAAAACACCTGCCTCTTGAGCCTTCTTTCTCTCTCTCAATGAATACGATTTTATGTAAATGTCATATTATAAACACACTTTAGTAACCTGCAGTTTTGCCAAAACAGTGCATAAAGGACATGTCCCCATGGCAGTGAACCAAGATGTGTATCGTGGCCCTTCCGTGGCTGCCCAGTAGCTCTCTCTGTCCCCTAACAGGCATTCCATACAGACGGACACAGACGCTGATGGCTTCTGCGGTGGTAACAGCTGTGTAATGGGGCTACTTCAGCACACTGCTCGTTTGTATGATCGGCTCCTTTCTATAAATTCCCAGATGTGGATTTGAAGGTGAAAGGGCATGTTTATTTCATGTCTTGATCTGATCACCCAATGTCTTAGGGTGGTTGGGGCCCTCCCCGGGGGGAAATGTGGTAAGTTATTTTGGATCCTGAGATTAATGGGAAGTCACTTTGAAGCAGGGAAACAAGGCTAACCAGACTAGGGCTCCTTGAGGGCAAGGGCCAGGCTCCCATCCAAGGGGAGGCAAGAACCTGCCACTCGGGCAGGGCTTCAGAACTGGAGGGGTTAATTAGAGATGGATCCAGAAATCTATAAACACCCGAAAATGACTGACATGTGCTAATTTCTTCTTTAGTATTCACAATGGCTTTCTATTAATTAAGAAGAGACAGAGCCCAGGGGAGAGGCGACAGGCCAGGCATTCTGGCGCTGTTGGGCTGGGCAGGCTGCCCATCCTGGGTCTGCTGAGGATGAGGGGGTAGCCAGGGCACAGTTCGACCTTGAGGGCACAGGCCAAGGACAGCGTCGCCCTCAGGGACCCTCCTTGGGCAAGAGGCAACATTGTGCATGGGACAGGCAGCAGCTTTCAGGTATCTTGTTTTTGAAGCTCAGTGACTGCTGGCTGTTGAGGAAACTGGGGACACAGGAGGCCCGGGTGGGGGATTAGGGTCTCCCATTTCCCAGGGAGTCCTTTCTGTAGCCATGCAGGGACAGGGGGGACAGCATCCTTCCCCCGTAGCTGATGGAGGAAGTGAGACTACACTGAGGTTTTCAAAGTGGGTCCACTTCTTTGGGTGTCATGGGTAGGGAGGATCCCGCCCTCTGCTGCTTGGCTGCAGGGGTAGGATTAGAGGATGGAGACCACTCATCACATGCTCGCTGCCCTTCCCTCCCGCTCCACCACCCAATAGAAGCTAGGGCTGAGCCAGAGCTCTGGCCCAAGTCACTCTGGACAGATGGGAACACCTGGAGATAGCCTGGGTGTGGGCATGTGCACGTGTGTGCACGTGTGTGTGTGCGTGTGTGTGTGTGAGTGTGTCCACTGTCTTGTCTGCATGTTCATTGTGCATATCATTGTGTGTATGAGAATGTGTGAGTGTATGCTCGAATCCCGACTATACCATTTTCAAGCCTCGTGTGCCTTTGGGCAAGCTACCAAACTCTCTAGAACTCATTTTCCTCATCTGTAAAATAGGAATGGTGATAGTGCCCACTTCATAGGGTTGCTGTGAAGATTATATGAGTGTGTGTAGCACGCTTAGAACAATCATTGTGTTTGAAAAGCATCTTTAGTCGGGAACCCCTTTCCCTCCTCTACTACTCCATTTATTTGGTGAATTCCTACTCATTCTTCAAGACCCAGCTGAAGTTCAGGCAGCATCAGGTCCATGTCACAGTGCAGGAAGATCTACCCTTAGAGTCCTGGGCTCAGGGGCAAAACCTGAGTCCCTGAAAAAGCAGAGAGGAGCCTGTGGTCCCCATACCTCATAGTCAGAACATAAATGTACAATGACGTGAACGCACGTCAGCATGGGCTTGTACACATCTGTACAATGATGCATGTATATACACAATGTACACCCACACACTCACAATCTGCATGGATACAGGAGGTACAAATACTTTGTCCTCAGCATCTGCAGACGTAGGACTCACACGCATAACCTTGGCATGCATAGTGCACAGATATAAGCCCTCCATTGTCTACAAACATGATGTAGAAGCAGAACTTATATACACACACTTTGTACACATTTAGTACTTTGTTCACACATATATACAAAACATATACTTTGTACACATAAACTGTTACATAAACTCTTTGTATATGCACAATGCGGACATAGAATCCACACCTGTGTACACACATGGCATGGATGTATTCTTTATACACAAGAATAACGAATACGCATGCACACATGTGTGTGCTCACACACACATACACTGTACAGTCCCAAATGCAAGGCCTCAGACTCTCACAAGCCACACAAACCGGCCTGTAGCTGCCATCCCTGGGGAAAACTCACCCTGAGCCAGTCTCCTCCCTTTAACCTTCAGCGCTGAAGGCTGCATTGGACTCACAGATGGGGAATTAATTGGTGTCATTAACATGAGGCAATGATAATGACTTCTCATCGATCCCTGTGGCAGATGTATGGCCACCCCAAGGTGGAACTGGGAGCTCAGGATTGGGTTCTGGGCCTCTCTTGCAGAGCCTTGATCTTTGGTGGCCACACCGGATGCCCCTCTTCCTGCACACAGACTGTGTGTGGTCAGGCCCCACCTTGCTGGATTCCTCGCAGAGCACAGAGGGGAAATGGAACCAGGGGAGATAAGCCGCTTGCCCAAGGTCACTTGGCCTGCTAGGGGCTGGGGCCTCCTGGGCACTCAGGACTCAGCCCCTCACATGTGAGCCTCCCCCGACCCCCTCTGTGCTCTCCCGCCCCTTCTGTAGAAGTCGCTTTTGTCCCTCCTTTCCCCCCTGGCTCTGTCTCCTGTGGGGCTGGCCCTGTTCACAGTCTCTGTCCTGTGTCCTGGGGCCTTCAGTGAGACTGAGACCACGAAGTGGAAGGGCTTGGCTGTAGGAAGGAGAGGGCCTGGGCTGCAAAGAGGATGAAGGTGCAGAGGCTGGCCTGGGACAGACTGACAGACCAGCAAACTCCTGCTCCTCCAAGAGGCTGCCTTCTCCAGGAAGCCTCCCCTGACAGGCCCACTCCAGGCCTAGCTGGATCCCCTTCTGATGCTTCAGCAGCTTCTTCTCCATCCAGCCATTATCCCACAAGGTTATAGTGGTCTGTTTCCCCCTTTCCTTCCCCACTGTGCCATGAGAAAGTCTTCCTGTATGGACTTTGTCTAACGATCTCTGCAGCTCCTTCAGCCTTACCCCAGAACAGGCAAGTAGTAGGTACCTAATGGATGTTGAATAAATGGAAATAGACCGAGACAGACAGATAGACAGACAGGCGGAAAGGCTGAGACCAGAGCTGGAAGGACAAATGGAGAGGGGTGCTGAAGCCCAAGTTCCAAGACTCTGCGGAGTGGAAGGTGGGCACATGGGCCTTGGGGGCTTGGCCAGTTGCCCAGTAATGGCAGACAGTCTGTGTTCTCTGGGGCCCCCTAGAGGCTTCGGGTTCCCTTCCTGAGTTGGAGCCAGGCTACTTCCTCCTACCTGTCCTCTCAGGAGAGAAGCGTGGGGAAGGTAGCTGAAGGCCCTGCAGCCGGGAGCTGGGCTGGAAAGTGGCAGTGGGTAGGTGGAGGTGGAGGTGTGGTAACAGTAAATGGGATCCAAGGAATAGGATTCAGACTCTGTGGATTCAGACCTGGGCAGAGGCTGAACTCATTCCCAGCAGCCCCCTGGAAGCCCAACCTGGGTCAGGCCCCTGGGGACACCCCCAGACTGGCTGGCTGCACTGAATTTGTTACTGTCACTGCATTTCCAGGGCTTATAATGAGCTGCTAATGAGCTGTCAGCTAATTATGAGAATTAAATGGGGCAGCGGGGCTGAGCTGAGTGTTGCTGAAAGCTTCTAGGGTGTCCCGCGGGGAGGGAAGGTCCCCATCAGCTTCCTGGCCCCCTCATGAGGGTGAGGGTGGAGGAATTTGCTCTTGAAGAGAAAGAGGGAGAACTCCAGCAGCGCCAGAATAAGGCAACTCCAGCCCCACAGCTGGGGAGCAACTACACCTGAAGGCAGGGAAGTGAGGCCTGCGGAGGGCAGCTGAGCGGCCCCAGAGGTTTGACTGTCTGTGTGACCTCAGGCACGTCCCCCTGGGTCTAGAGTCTTTCCTTCTATCTGTAAAATGGGTCAGGAGGAGGAGAAGGGACTAACCAGCTGTTCCCTGCTGGCCCTTACTCCCATCTCAGCCCAATCACGACACTGTGACTCCTCCCTCTTCATAGATGTGGCTCAGAGGCCCCCAGCTTTGTGAGCATAGGGATTTGCTTGGGGGGGTCACATGAAATAATTGGTGAACCCAAGTGGAGAAATCTTTAACCAATAGAAATGAGTGCATATGTTGACAGGTACAAGAACATTCATAGCAACTATATGCATAAGAGAGCAAAACTGGAACAACCCCAATGTCCATCAACAGAAGAAGGGATAAATAAATTGTGGCATATTCATACAATGAAGTAGTACACAGCAACGACAAAGAACAAACTATGTACATAGACGGTCTTCATTTTATGTGATTCTGATATGCACAAATTCCGGTTACCATGGTTTAATTAAACAGTTGCAGTCTCTCAACAAGGTGGTTCAAATTTCAGCCACCATTTTACTGGCATATTTTAAACTGTGAGTAGTGGCCTAAGGGGTAAACTTCCCTGCTGGCTCTTCAGTTTGCAAGTTGCTCCATCAATAGCAGGTACATATCATGATCAATGACCAAACACATCACTCTTTCTAAGGCTGTTGGTGATTGGACACTGGGCATCTGCCAGGCAGTTCACACACAGCAAAGTGTGCAGTTGTGTTGTCTCTTTGTCTTCAATTTAGAAACCCACATGACACTTCAGAAAAATCTCCAACTGAAAGAAGGAATTAGTTAACAAAGAGGAAATTGCAACAAAGAAATGAAAATGATAATGCTAGAAGTAAAATTCGACTCAAATGTAAATGGAGTTGTAGAAGAAATAGCTGACTGGGAATGTCCACCGATGATGCTGCCACCATTTGGCTCCAGATGTGCAGCAGAGGAACTTAGTGAAGACGAACGTATTGACATAAACGAGGAATGAGGTTGTGATGAAATGGATGAACATGCCCCAGAGAAAGTGACGCTCACAAAAACACTTCACACCAAAGGAACTTCCAGGGATATTTCGCAACATTGAAAACACAAAGGAGGAAACGTTGGAAGCAGATCCAAACTCAGAACACGTCTGACAATTGACCAACACATAGAAAAGATGCTCGCCTGTATTATAAGTGACACGACCAGCGCTGTTCAATCTGCTCTTCATAAGCTTTTTACAAAGAAATGAAACACTTTAATTCTTAATGTTTCTGATGTCTAAAATTGCATCAGAATTAAAACTAAAATTAAAACTAATACTAAATGAGTATTAGTTAACAATAGTAATACTAAATGAGTATTAGTTTTACTATTGTTTTTATTTCCCAACTATATTTATAACTAACAGTAACCGTTTTTAATGTTTTGACAAAAAAACTTCTAAAGGTCACAGAACAATCATACTTGTCCCCCACTGATTAGGATCTCCCTGTGCGATTTCAACTCGCACGGTCGTTTGTGTGTCCCGCACGCACCGCTGTGCAAAGCGAGAGCTGCTGGTACATGCACCTGCACAGATGACTCTCACAGAGACAACGCTGGGAAGAAGCCAGATGCAAAAAACAAGTACATACTTTATGATTCCAGTCACATGAAGTTCAAAGGCAGGCAAGACTAATCTATGGGGGTAGAAGCCAGAAGAGTGGTTACCTGGGGTAGGTGGGGGTACTAACTGGGTCATGAGGAAGTCCACTGGGGTGTGGGATATATTCCAGATCTTGATTTGGGTGGTGATTTCAGGCATATATAAATTTATTTTAGAAATCATCCAGCTGTATACTGAAAATGTGTGTACTTTATGTAGAATATTCTTAAATAAATTTTTAAGTGGAGAAATCCTGTGAATTTTGTGCAGCTCCATCTTCGAGAATTTGACAGTATTCCGTGTGGCTGGCCTTTTTCCCCTTCTTCACTCTCTTCCCTTGCCTGCCCCCAGTAATCCGGCCCTCCTGGTTGCCCTTCCCTCTCTCTGGCTACTCCTCAGCCCATGCCTGACTTCTCAGCGCTGCTCTTCACTTTCTCCCACTTTGGTCCTAACCTGCTGCTCTGGTCCCACCCAAGGGGCACCTGCTCCACCCTGGAGCCCAAGCTCACCCAGAACCCTCCCCAGGCTCACTCCCTTCAGGTGTGCAGTGTGTGACCCTGTCACCCTTGTCTCCTCAGTCTCTCTCAGGAAGGAGGGAAAGAAAGAAAGGAGGGAGGGAGGAAAGGAGGGAGGAAGGAAGGGAGAGAGGGAGGAAGGAAGAGAGAGGGAGAGAGGAAGAGAGGGAGGGAGAGAGGCAGAAAGAGAGAGACGGAGGGAGGAAGGAAGGAGGGATGGCAAATGGATGGGAAAAAAAAGGAGAAGGAAGGTCGATCTGGCTGCTGCTGGGGAAGGGGCAGCTTCAGGGAGAGGCCGTGCAGGGCAGGAGCTGCTCAGGGAGGATTTGGGCCTGATCCCAGCTCTAGAGAAGCGACACCCCATTAATGCCTTCCCGGCCAGCGACGTGCCTCCCTAATGGAGTCTGGAACTCCACACTATTAGCCACAAATGGCATTTTGAAATGGCTTTTTTTTTTTGGGCGAACCCCAAAGACATTGCTAAGATTTACATTTTCAAATATATGCTGACCTTTTTTTCCTCTTTCTTTGAGTTCATTTGTCATCAGTGTATAATTGAATCAATATATTTCCCGATCAGCCCCAAGATTGAATAAGGTCACGGGGAGCCGTGTGTGGGCATTAGACATCATTATTTCACTCCGAATGAGCGGCCATGGCACGGAGCATTCCGGGCGCCAAATGAAATTCTATTAGATTCTATTACACTTTTACAATTATAGAGACGTTCCAATATTACAAGGGGAAATGAAGTCATAATAAAAAAGCCCAGAGGTGTATTACAGAGAAATGGGCACACTATTTTTCTAGTTAAAAACTTGATGGAAGGAGCTTGACTGGCTTTCAGTTGCCGAGATGTGACCTTGTTCTCAAAGCCCCTCAGTCGCTGGGCCCCAGCCCTCCCTTCCCAAGCCTCTGCTGCCCAGAGAACAGTCAGAGCCAGAGTTTGGAAGGCAGCTCACCCTCTCTAGTCAAACTGAGTCCAGCTCCCAGGCCCCATGGAGGCACAGACTTGTTCCAAACTGATGTCACATCCGGGGCAATGAGGCAGCCGAGATACTGAACCATCCTGGGGAGGTGTCTGACCATGTGAGAAAGAAGCAGAGTGGCCAAGCAGGCATGTGAGAGGGTGGCCATGGGCCCGTGTGAGCACAGGCTCCTGCCCGCTGACATACGGGGCAGGGGACCCAGCAGTGGTGGGGTGGGTGCCCACTTCCTGCTGTGGAACATCCCCTCCATGCCACTGTGCTGCTGTGGGCCAGGGATCCTGCCATCCTGTCCTGACCCTTGCAGAGGCGTTCCACCAGCTACACACACAGGTAAGACAGAGCCCAAGAGGGGCAGCTGATGGGGCTTCCTGAAGAAGGAGAGGAGACAAGCTAGGCCTTGAGGGATTGGGAAAGCCTGGATATAGAGATAAGAGAAGAAGAGCCGGATTGCTCGGAGGGGAGGAGAGACCAGTGCAACGAAAGGTCCAGAGGTTGGGGCGAGCCTGGCACATTGAGAGTCAGGGATTGGTGGGGGCAGTGGAGAGGGCAAATGCTGGAGAGTGAGCAGGTGGGTGGGGGCTGGGGTGAAGGGCGGGGCCTCAGCCTCTTGGGAGACCTGAGGGCAGGCAGGGGTCTGGTCAGGTGCGGGTTGGTGGCTGCCCAGGAAAGGCTCGCTGTGGGATGAGGTGCAGGCTGGACAACCACCCAAGGGAGGCAGGACAGGGGGCCAGGAGGGAGGCTCAGGTGGGTCTCTGGGACCTGGGTGGTTGTCCCAGACATTCTTGGGAAGAAGACAGTGACAGAGCCTCTTGGGAACAGGCATGGAGCCCTCCCCTTCCCTCTGGCCCTGCCCAGGTGCAGGGTTAGCTGGTGGATAAATGAATGAACTTCAGGCTTTCCAGGAACACTGTTAGATTGGATAATGGTTCATTAACCTTTTGCTCCCCTCTCTCTTGAGGTATACATTTTCCCACCCAAAAATGTTGGGCCTGGCCATATGTGGTAGGCAGAATTGTAAAGGTGACCCCCCAAGATTCCTGATCCCTATTTTTCAATGCAACACTAATTTAGGTACTGCTGTGGAGGGATTTTGCAGTTGTAATTCAAGTCCTAAGTCAGTTGACCTTATGATACAGAGATTATCCACATAGATCTAAACCAATCAGGTGAGACCCTTAAAAGCAGAGCATGTTCCCTGGTTAGCAACACAAAAGGAAGCCAAAGAATCAAAGCACAAGAAGGATTTGTTGCACTATTGCTAGTTTGATGATGGAGGGGCCACATGACAAGGAATGCAGGCGGCCTCTAGAAGCTGGGAGCAATGCTGGCTGCCAGCCAGCAAGGAAACAGGGACATCAGTACTCCGAGGGCATGGAAAAATCCTGCAGCCACAATAGCAGGAATGAGCCTGGAAGAGGAGCCCCAGCTCCAGATGAGAATGCAACAGCTGACACCTTGATTTCTGCCTGGGCAGAGAGCCCATTACACTATGCTGGACTTCTGATCTACAGACTGTGGACTCATAAATGGGCATTGCTTTAAGCCACCAATTTCATGGTAATTTGTAAAGCAGCAATAAAAGACTAATATATGCCATGGCTTGTATTGGACAATGGACAATGGAAGTGACAATGTGGACCTGGGGCTAGGCCTTGTGCGTTTCTGCTTAGCCTCTCATGCTCCTTTGATGGTTAGAGATGAGGAAGTGCAGGCCCGGGAGCTGTGCCTTCTGCTGGGCCAGAGGAACCGGCCTGAACCCAACAAGACCCTGCAGCCATGCCTTGCTGACCTGCATCCTGAAGTGGAGTCACCCAGCCAACCTGCAGACCTGGGAACAGGCAAATCAATGTTGCTCTAAACTGTGGAGTTGTAGGGTGTCATGCCACCATCATGTCACAGCAATAGTTGAATTTACAGATACCTGCATCTTAGCAGCAGCCAGGAACAGACTGGGACAAAGAGGCAGAGGTTGCTTTGAGGTCCTGGAGCAGCCCTCTTGTGCAGGGGTGAGCCCTGGAGGCCAAGGCTTGTGCTGAGCCAGCCTGGCCCACAGCACTGGAACATCAGCCAACTGTCCTTACCATCACCCTGGGTGTCCGCATGCCCTTTCTGTTGGGGTCACCTCTGGAAGTCACCATGCCTCACCAGGAAGTCTCCTTTCTTCTAAGAAAGCTGGAGCACTGTGGCCTTTCCCTTGCTGCTAAGGGGGATGCTTGCCTTTGCCCAGGCAAGTTCTGCTAGACCACCCCTGTGCCAGCTGCACAGGAAAGTGTTAGGCCCTTGCCCCCAAACTCGGGGGACACAGGCCACATCCCTTCAAGAACCCCTCTCTCTGATTGCAGGGCACTGCTGTCCCAGCCCTGGGGGAGAGGAGGTGAGAAGAGCAGCTCTACATGGTCTCTCCAGAGAAATCTTCACTCGTCTCACCCACCACCTGGAGGCAAGTGACTGAGGAGGTGCACAGGCCTATGAGGGTCTCCGCTCAGCAAGCCTTGCCCGGACCACCCAGCATCATGCTGTTAAGACATGGGGTCTGGGCTTCTGTTTTCCCCAGCATTGGACCTCAGTTTAGACCAGCACCTCTCCCTGCCCTTTTAAAATTTACTTTGAAATAACCTCAACTTTACAGAAAAGTAGCAAGTCTAGTACACATAACTTTTTTCCCTGAGCCATTTGAAAACACAGGGTGATGACATGGGGCCCATCAAGAAAACACTTCAGCATGCATTTCCCTCAACACCTTCTCCTTCAACACAGCAAAATCAGCAAATTAGCACTGACATATAACTAGCAGTCAGTCTTCTGCTCCACTCAAGATGCACCAAGCATCCCAACAATGTCCCTTAGAGCAAAAGGACCCAGTTTTGGGGGTCACGCATCTCACTCAGTTGTCATGTTCCTTAGTCTCCCTCAATCTGGGATAGTGCCTGGTCTTCCCTGACCTTATTGCCTTTGTGATGACAGGCTGGTACTGGGCAGGCTGTCCCTCAATCTGGGTTTATCTAACGTTTCTCAAGGTTCAACGCAGGCTGTGTGCGTTGAGTAGGCCTGTTACTGTGGGCTCATCCCCGCGCTTCTTGTCTTGAGGCGCAGGGTTTTGACTGTCCCATTGCTGATGCTCACTTTGATCACGTGAGGAAGGGGGTATCTGCCAGCCTTCTCTCCACTGTAAAATTATTCTTTTTCCCTTTGTAATTAATAACTATGTGGGAAGGTATTACGAGACTGTGTAAATATCCCATTCCTCATTAAATTTTCAATTTATTCATTTATGTCAGTATGGATTCATGGTTTCCTATTTCTTTCAATGGGTTATAAACTGCTACTATCATTATTTATTTTGATGTTCACATTGCCCCAGATTTGGCCAGTGGGAGCCCCTTCAGGCTGGTTTGTTGCAGCGCCCGCCCCCTCTCACTGTCCCAGCTGTTCCTGGCCATTTCTCTGGTGGAAGAGTACCTGGATGACCTCAACAACCATCTCTTCACCCTCCAGGCGCCCTGTAGCAGTGCCTTTAAGACTACTCTTTCAGACCGGCATCCTGAGCGCTCATTTCCCATCCTGATGGTTAGACCTTGACTGGAGGGCAGACGTCAGCCCCTCGCCTTGGCTGGCACAGATCTGGGCTGAGCACACGGGCACAAGGCGCCCCCACTCACCAATGCATTGGAGGCAGGACTGAGCTGTTGGCTCAAAGGGAGTCTATGCAGCTTCCTCAGGTGTGAGCAGGGTGGGGTCCCAGCTCATTTCTAGAGCTCAGACATGCCCCCCCACCCCAAGCTGGGACTCCCCCAGTCCTCAAACCCTGACGTCTTCCAGTGTGGTCTTCCCTGTTGTCCCAGGAGAGGGCAGGGCTCAGCCGGGCTCTGTGGCCACTTGTGGGCAGCCGGTGATTTGCAGGGGACGTGCAGGAGAAGGCCCAGTGGCAGCTGTGTCATAATAGAAGACATGTGGGCAGAGTCTGGAGAACCAAGAGAGGGCTGCTTTGAGCCCAAGCTAGGAAAAGAGGCTGAGCGACACCACCAGGAACCTGTATGGGGAGGCGGGGCCAGAGAGACTCTGGCCATACAGGCAAGCCCCTGTTAAACCAAACTTCAGAGTGGATAGTGGCCAAGCTGAGCTGAGTACTTGCAATTTTCTGGCTTCAGTTCTCATACCTCTTCAGACATTTCCTAATGTGGGGCTCTGGTGACACGCTGGGTGTGAGCTCATCTGAGCTAGTGGCCCCATGTAGAGCTTCCCCACTCCAGTTTTCAGGAGCAGTTTGCATGGCTCAAAGGTGACCCTAGGGTGCCCCTGAAGGCCGCAATTCCTGGGGGATTCCTGGAGGGGGATTGTGGGCCTCCTCTTCTTCCCCAGCCTTCTCCTAGTGGGGAGGGGTCTGAGGGCAGGAGGACCCTTGGGGAGTTCAGGGACTTCCCTGAAGCAGGCTCCTGCCCCCAACGGTTCCGAGCCCAGGTTCTGGCTGTGCAGAGGCCCGGAGCTCAAGGCTAATTGTGAATTAGGAGCCCAATTATGCCTGGCACAATTGGCTCTGCACTGCCTCCTCTTCCCGACAGACATGTATATTAATAGTTGGCACTTATTGAACCAAATATGAATATTCATCTTCATTTATATTGCAAGGCCTTTCCTCCTGGAGGCCCGTGGGGCTGTGACCAGCTCCAGCCCCATCACGGAGCTGACAGCTCGCACTCCTGGGCCCTGACTCCTGGCTCCGCGGGCTGCTGGGCGGCCTCCCAGCTGTCCACAAACACTCATTAGGGGGGCCGGACCTAGCGAGCTGCGGAGAATGTGTAATCGTGCCGCGCGCTGCTAATTAGGGAGCTGATGGGGCATTGAGGGCGAGAGGACGAATTCTTTAAACAGAGGACGGGAAACTTGAAGAGCTATAATTACTTGGAGCAGAGTTCATTTCAGAACTTGGGAGCCAATGAGTCTGATGACAGCCCTGCCGGGAGGAGGGAGGAGGGCAGGCTGGGAAGGAGGGAGACAGCTGGGGCTTGGGCACCCAGGACCTCAGGCTGCACGACTGCGGGGCAGCGCCTCCACCTTCATTTAATGCAGTCCAGCTGTGTGGGCCCCGCCCCACTTCAGGGACAGCTTCCTGTAGCTCAGGGCCAACTTGGGGTCAGGCTCCTGTCTCTCTTGCACAGTCAGCTCCAGAGTGCTCCCCTGGCATTGGGGGTCATGCGGAGTGCTCCCAGCTCCACCAAGGGCCTTGGACCTCCATAGACAGTTACCACCGCCGAGAGCCATGAGTCACAGTCCAGCTGTCTGACAGCTGGTGTCCCTGTTTCCCAAAGCCAGCAGAGAGGAGGGTCTTCCGGCTCCTCAGATGCCCCAACTGGAACTGGCAGGAATTGCTATGGACAGAGGGAAAGTTTAGAGGCTCTCCAGAGCCTCCCAGGTATGTCCCTGATACTGTTGATCCTTTATAGGAACTGCTTCCTCCTGGGTGCCCTCATGCTCCAAATCTGCCCCCGCTTAGCCCTAAGGTCCCCCCATACCCCCACCATTGGTCTTCTTTAAACCTCCCTGTCTGACATCCCACCCACCTCTCCCAGGAAAACCTCACCACTGTCCGCAGGAAAGGATGACAGCGGCGAGCCATCAGTCCTCCCTCCCAGGGCAGGGTCCCCTGTCAGCCAGTCACTTTGGAGGAGTTTGAGGCCCCCACTCCTTCTTCTCCCCCTCCACAGCCCTTTCTCCTAAGGCCACGTCTCACAGGACTGCTGTGGGCAGGAAGAGCTCCATGCTCACAGTCAAAGGTGGACGTGGATGCCCCTGGGTGGATTTCCCCGTCTCTGTTCCCAGTGGAGTGAGCTTCATGCCTGTAACTAATGGGCAGATTCCTGCACACCTCCCATAAGTCCCACCCAATTTTCAGCAACTGTTAGATCTGAATCTAAGTTAGCAAGGTGTAATCCTCCGCCCCCAGCTCCCCACCCCTGCCATCCCTGTTACGGGGTAGAACGGCGTTTAGTTTCTTCCCTGTCAGCCTTTACTCCCTGTTACTCAAGGAGAAGCTCCCGACTCAAACTCCATTTGTCAGGTCTGCAGCCTCACTGCAGAACAGACCTATCAGCACTCCTTCTCCATGTGGCTGCTGTTTGTTGCATGCCAACTGGTGATGATGATGGTGATGGTGATGGTGATGGTAATGGTGACAGCAACAAAAGCTACCATTTATGAAGCGCTTCCGACATGCCGAGCACTGGTCTAAGCGCCTCGTGTACTCGCTCGTTCAACCCTCGCAGTAACCCTCAGTGGATAGTATTAGTATTTATTATCCCCATTCTACAGATGAGGAAGTGGAGGTTCAGAAAAGCTTAGTGGCCTGTTGGTAAGTGGCAGAGCAAGATTTGAAAGCCAGTCCACCTGGCCCCAGAGGCTGTGCTGCTGGCCTCAATCCCTGACTGCACCTGGAAGGGTGGGCCTGGGGCTGCTGCTCAGGCTGGACAAGGAGAGGAAGGAACACCCTGTTTTTGTAGATGGAGAGGACAGGGTCAGAGGACAGCCAAGTCATTCCTCCAGGTCTCATCTAGCTGGGCACCAGTTGTGCGACCCAGTGGGAAATCTGGGCAGCATCTCCTCACTTCGACCTAGAGCCGTCCAGTACCGTAGCCACTAACTCCATGTGGCTATTGAAATAAACAAAATGACAGATTTGATTCCTCAGTCACACCAGCCACATTTCCATGCACAACAGTCATGTGTGCCATATTAACTTCTGCGGTTATCAGTCACCCCATACTCAGTGCATGTGGCCTGCCCAGCTTAGGGTAGAACTTTGAGGCTAAAACCTTTGGGAATCTTCTCCCTGGCACCCTCCAGGCCTCAGAGTACTGACTGCCTGGTGAGGGCAGTGTGGGAAGGGTCTCTATGGGAAAGTTGATGGGAAAAGCCCCACCCTCACACCTGCCTCTGCAGCCCTTGTTCAAGCCTCAGAAGCCACAATTAGCAGGCAGCAGCCGCTGCTTGAACCCGCCGTTCCCCTCCTCCCGGAAGCTGGAGGCCGGGCAGCTCCAGCAGCTTTGCTCTTTTTTTCTGCAAGAAGAGATCAGAAACAGAAGCATTCAGGCTGCGCCTGGCTGGCTTCTCTCTCGGCATGAAGTCTGTACCCAACCCTGCCAGGCTGGGCTTCCAATTACGGAAGCTCGGCTTCAGCCGCAGAGGGGCCGGCGTCCAGCCAGCAACCCACCTGGCCCCCTCCTCTAATCAGAGCCTAATTGATGAGGGCTTGCCTGCAAGTCTTGCAGCACTCCTCTTGCTTCCCCAGCCCCAGCTGCTGCTCCTCAGGGAGCTCAGCCCTTTGTCCCTGCAAGTTTGAAACCATCTGAACAGAAGGTGGCAGCTCTGTGTTCACAGCATTCTGGACTTTCTTCATGCCCCTGGGTGGAACCGTACCTGGATGGTTTCTGGGAGAGGATGTTCAAGTCACCTCCCTAGTTTCTTCCTAGACCTGTGCTTGAGCTGGGTGGGGCTGAGCATGATGTGGGGTGTCTGAGGGGTGCGTGTGTGTGTGAGGTTTTGCAGACATCTACTCTGAAGTGTTGATCTGCTAGGGAATTAGGCTTCTAGCTCTGAGTATGAGCACCTGCCTTCAACCTAGGACACCTGGATGCCCTTAGGACTGTACCTTAGGATAGGATATTTTATCTGGGGAAACAGGATGAGGAGGAATGAGGAAGGGAAATGAGGGTGAGAGCGGAGGTGGGGCAGGGGTGGGAGGATTCTGGGAGGCAGTTCTGGCCGGGCCTGGCAGGGATTTCTCCTAACTGATGCCACCTTGTCCCTGGAGCTGTTCCATGTGGAGAAAAGGCAAGGAGGAGAGGAGAAGACGCGGTGGGTGACACAGTGTTCTCATCTTGGCAGCTCACCTTGCAGTTTGCAAAGTGCTTCTTCTGGGTTTATCTCCATGGCTCTGCCAATCAAGCAGGGCAGGACACTCATGCCCAGTCTGCAAAAGGGGAAACTGATTTGATGAACGTCACACAGGGCCAGAGGTGGCACTGAAACCTGACCCTTGTCCCCAGGCTGTAACCACCCAGCTGTGGCCCATGGCTGCCAATAGAAATTCCAGACCTTCATCCCACCCTGGGAATGCCACTGCTAGAGTGGTTACATTTGGTTCCAAATGGCCTGGATTTGGGGCTGTGGCTGTTTTATTTGCAGTTTTAGGAAGAATGGCACAGATGAGAGACTTTGAGTTCACTCAAAACAACCTTGAAAATGACAGAAGAATTCCATCCAGGCTGCAAGGGTAAAAAGGCACCCCACACTCCCCCAGGCCTCCTCCAAGGAAGACCCCCTCTATTTGAGACAGCCGAAAAACAATAGGGAAGGGAGAATTTTGGACATGGACTGGTTGTAACTTAAGGTGGGGAAATAGGAGGGGATGGTGGCAAATTTTTGGCTTAAATGTCTAGGTGGCCTTGGAGTCCATTAATAATGTCCTGTTCTAACCGATTTCAGCAGGTTTGGGGGCTGCAGCTGCTCTAGTAGGTATCAGTGGAACTAGAAACGGAGCTGTGTGGATGGGCGGCTATGCTCCTGTGAGACAGATCAGAAAGTCAAGAGAGACAAAACCTGGTGACTAGAGACAAAAGGACGCTTTGACCACTGTTTTCCCAGCTTCCTTCAAAGGAGGGCTTTGCCAAGCTGCTTAGTCAGAACCCAAGCTATTGACTGGGTGTGGCCACAGCGTTAGCTGGCACCAACTCAGGTTCGTGGCTTCTTGCTGACCCAGGCAGGGTGTGAGCCCTGGGTCCTGAGGTCATCTCTCTTCTGCTCCTCTCCTCTCATCCCTTCTGGTTCCATGGCCTGGGAGGATACATGGGCTCAGAACCTCTTGTGGGGTTTCTCTCTGTCCTCCAGGCCCACCTGGATGTGCTGATGCCACAGGTAGATCTAGGGAGTGAAAGGCCCCGCTGAGGACCTCAAGCCGCTGCCGCTGGTCCATGTTCCTGTCAGCTAGCAGCACTTAGGGCCAGGGCCGTGGGCATTCACACAGCACGGGTGCTCATGAGCCTGGGCTCTGATTTCTGTTCTACTGTTGCTCCCTCTGGAACCCCACTGGAAGAGTGGTGGTATGGGGGGCAGGATGCAGGCATTCCTGGGTCCCTGGCAGAAATAATCTCTAACAGCACCAAAACCTCACCCTTAACCTAGAATGGTTATTAACATATTAATTAATATTTAAAAACTCATTACGCCTTGATGATGGCTTCCGTAATCTGCTTTTATATTCATTGCAGCCACCCAGGAGCTATAACCATACTTATGTGGCAAAATGGAGTCATTCTACTTAATTACTGAGGCGGTTTTACAGGCAGTCTTCAAAGCCCACAATCAGAGACTTGATGTGATGTCTTCTTTTTAGATTTTCTTTTACGCTGGATGCTGTGATGCTTGGAAATTTTTTCTTATATTGGACTAAAATGTTCTGATCGACACCCCTGCTGCCCTCTCCATTATAACACCCTGGAGCACCTGGTCTCCCCAGATGCTGGCCCCTCGGAGAGCCTGTCCTGAGGCTGTGGACCTTGGAGGGTGAGGAAGCTCTAACACTCACTGTGCCCCTTGGGGCTGCGACCCCCAGACGATACCACAGTCTGGGAAACCCTCTCCTTCTCCTTTTGGCAGGTTCTGCTTTTGAGTTCAGGGCTGAAACCCTAGAGCTGTGTCCATGGTAGCATCAGTCTTCAAGGCGCACTGTGCCTTCAATGTTTTCAGTTACCTGGGGGGTCATCCTGCTAGGCTCTGGCCACAGCATCCCTCCTCCCTGGCACCTGCTGGCTTATTTCTAAAGCGCTTTTCCCCCAAACGACTGCCCGGCTTTAAAATGGGTCACACAGCCATCACCCACCAGCTTTGCCCACTGCCCAGGGGATGCTTTGACGGCAGTAGAGGCAGCTCGTGCTCATTTGTTGGGACAGTTGCAATAGGGAAGGTGATGGGACAGAGGCCACGTCAGGCCCTGCTGGTATTTCTCCTGCCAGTATGGTAAGATCTCAGTCCTCCCACCGTGAGCGCCTCTGAGGATTTTAGGGTTTCTCTCATTTTCCAGTGGGGCTGAAGGCACAGCCCCTGGGCAGGGAGCCCTCATGGTATGTGCCTCACCTTCCTCCTTCAGCTCCAAGGGGATGGAGGAGCTCGTGGTGGTATCCAGGTCTCAGGTGAGCCAGGAGTGTGAGGCCAAGGCAGAATGGACCAGGCATGACATCTGTCTTTTAGGACAGCAGCAGAACATATAAGAGCTGAAGCGTGCGCCTGTCTGCCTCGGGACAACACTCCCACACCCAGCATCCCTGCTGGGGCCTGCCCCAAGAAAGCCTGCCAGAGCAGGGAACAGAGTCAAATGGCGTCGAGAGATGGAATCAGCCTCTTGTGCTTCAGAAATTATGGTGAAGTGACAGACAGGGAAATTGGTGACTCCCTCCTGTGGTGCTGATAACACCAGAGCTCATTCATCACCCGTGCAGGGATGGCCAGAACCATGCAGAGCCCCGGCTGCTCTAAGGGGTCCCCTGTGGCCCTCACGGCAGGGCGGGCAGAGGCTGATGGCCACCGGGTCCCAATGAATCCATAGCCCTGGACTCGTGTATGCCACTGTGGACTGGGGTCAGGACCCAGCTTGCAGGGTGGAGAGACATTAAAAGTAGAGGTAGGGGCAGGTAAGGTTTATAGTTTGGTTTGAGACCAGTCAGAGTGGGTTTTTGGGTAAGGCCAGATTCAGGTCAGGGGTCAAATGAGGCTTCCAGCTGGATTTAGTAGAGTTGTCAGGACTAGGGAATAGAATTGGCATTTGGTTTCAGGGGGGAGGTGTTTTGTTGGAGGTTATGGATGTGTCAGGGGGCTGGGGCTCTTCATTTAAGGGGTAGTTAGTTGTCCTATCTGGGGACCCCAGGAGAGGAGGACAGGACCAGGCAAGCCATCCCCAGGGCCAGCTCCTGCTCAGGGAACACCTGGGGTTTCCTCCCCTTGTTTCCAGCGTGGAGTTCTGAGCTTTCTTATCCCTGTCGTTGTTCCAGGGCCCTCTTCTATCCCAACTGTTTTCTGCAGCAAGGGATGCTGGGGGCTGGTGACTCTGCGGAAGGGCTTGAAACTGAAGGTCCCAGTCACTTCCATGGCTGTAGCATGGACAGCATGTGCCATTTCTAAAGGACAGTAATTCTTCAGCTCCCCTTGTCTCTTCCCCTCCCTGCCTACAGGCACATACCAGCCCACACCTGCCACTTAGCTGCAAACCCTGTCCCTCATTCTGGTGCAGGTTCCTCTGTGATGGGCTGACCACTCCTGTCCTTTCTTTCCCCTTCCTGACCCCCACCTTCCTGCCTATCCCTCTCTCTCTGAAGGCCAGAGCCATTCTCAGAGCCTTCTAGTGCAAGATGAGGGTGGCTGGCACCAGGAGAGTGGCATGGGGGAGACCAAAGTCCCTGCATGGGAAGGTGAGATGTGAACTGTCACCCCCGAGCTTCCCTGTTGTGTGCCCCAGAGGGTGTATGTCGGTGTGGGGCAGGGCGGGGGCATCCGATGCTTCTCAGCTGGCTTAGCTCAGCCCGTTCCCAGCCTCGTTTGTTGGCTGGGGTCTGCCTCTCCACCTCGGGTGCACTTTGAGCTCTTTCTGTGTTGCTCTCCCCACAATTTCTCCATAAAGGCTCTTGCTCTGCCCTTGCACTAACTGCCTGGCCTCCTGCTCTGGGAGTCTGGGCCCTGCTCCTGCCCCTGCATCCCAGTGTGGGGGTAGAAGGCACAGGCTGCAGAGTCCCACAGTCCTGGATCCAAATCCTCTCCCACCACAGAGCCACAGATGGCCCTCAGAAGTGAGTCACATGGCTGTTCTAAGCTTCAGTTTCCTTATCTATAAAATGGGGATACTCGTGTTCCAACCAGCAACGCCACTTTGAGGATTAAGTGAGATGAGCCATATGAAGTGCAACGCACACAACAGGCTCTCAAGAAACAGCTGATCCTCTTGGCCTAACCTGTGCATGATCGCAGCTCTGTGGGGCCTTGGTTGTCTCAGGGCAGGGCCCTCAGAAACAGATCCTGAGATGAGGATGCACATGATTTATGAAGGAGGGTTTCCCAGGAGAAATCTGTAAGGAGTGGGTGAAGGACAGAGAAGGGGAAGAAGCCAAGCTGGTGTGGGGTGGGAGGAGTGTGGTGGAGGGAGGACTCCAGACAGTTTCAGTCTCCTCGAGGGTAGTGTCAGTCTCATCCTGCATGGGGAGCTCTGGGACATGATCATGCTTCCTAGTTGTCCCGACTGGGGGCAAGGGAGCTGGGCTTTCACACTCCAGCCCTTGGTCATTGGCCAAGGCCACCCCAGGGATGTCAACTCCAGACAACTGGCTCAGCAGTTCCAGAGAAGTCATCCAGAGAATTGAATGTGAGGTGGTCAGAGGCACCTGCACCTCAAAGGTGGGGAGGAGCTCACAGAAATGGTAAAGGGGACATGAGGGGACTGGGGCAGAGGACTCCCAGAGCCCCTGTGATGATTCTGAGCGTGGGCCCTGCATGTGAGGCCTGGGATGACTGAGAGGCAGCCAGCCCGAGATGAAGCAGGAACTAACTAACTCTATACTAGGCAGGCCTCGGTACTGGGATAAAAGGCTTCAGGGCACAAAGGGTTCTCCAGGAAGGGAAAAAATGGAAAAATAACAATAATCATAGTAGCTAACACTTGCATGGCACTTATATGATATCAGACACTGCTTCAAGGGCTTTATTTAATTTAATACAACAGTCCTAAGAGAAACAGGCTATTACTGCCCCCAGTTTACAGGTGAAGAAATGGAGTCTTGGCAAAGTCAACCAACATGTCCAAGGTCACACAGCTAGAAGTGGAAATGGCCCGTGGGATCAGCCAGAGAACAGAGGGAGCTGGCGGTGGGAGGCAGCTCTGGAGAGCTCCTCTGCAGAGAAAGGGTGCTCCACAGCTGGGAAGGGAGCCAGCCTGGACTGAGGCTCCGTTAGTGGAAGCTCTAGATGCTGGGTTAGGTGACTTACTCAAGGTCAGACACCTGGTACAATGCAAACCAAAGTTGAAGAAATGATATTTTTAAAATAAAGTCATGTGATTTTTTTTTCCAGTTTCTTAAGTGCTCTCCCACGCTTTTCATTCAGCCAGAGGCACCACTGTTTCAGGGATGCTTGGGGTTATTGAAGCAGGAAGGCAAAGAGAGGCAGACTCAATGTGCAGACTTCCAAAACAGGGCTGTGTCCACAGTGGAACAGACACATCAAGAATCAGGCTTAGTGGAGACAGAGAAGGTTTTCTAAGTTCCTAAAGCTCCTTTTACACAACTGAGTCAAGCCTGGTGGACTTAAGAGTTTTACTCTAAGCCCCAGCATAAGGAGAATGGAGGATGATATGGTTTGGCTGTATCCCCACCCAATCTCATCTTGAATTGTAGTTCCCATAATCCCCACGTATCATGGGAGGTATCTGATGGGAGGTAATAAAATCATGGGGGCAGTTACCCTCATGCTGCTGTTCTCCTGATAGTGAGTGAGTTCTCACGAGATCATGATGGTTTTATAAGGGGCTTCCTCTTTTGCTTGGCTCTCATTCTTCTCTCTCCTGTCACCTTGTGAAGAAGGACATGTTTGCTTCCCCTTCCGCCATAATTGTAAGTTTCCTGAGATGTCCGCAGCCCTGCAGAACTGTGAGTCAATTAAGCCTCTTTCCTTTATAAATTACCTAGTCTCAGGTATGTCTTTATTAGCAGCGTGAGAATGGACTAATACAGAGGATACAACACAAGGGTAGTTCCCCCTGGCAGGAAGAGGAAGTGGAGGGATCTGAGCCACTAAAATGGCAGCAGGAAAAGAGGTGAGGGGTCAGCTGTTGCAGTTCTGGTTGCCCCCTGGTGTTCAAGCACAGGGGAAATAGAGTCAGTCACCCAGATGGGGTCGGGGCCTTCCCAGTGGGAGGCCTTGTCTCTTCTCTCAGGGACTAGACCGGGAACAAGACCAGCTCCTTAACAAAGCTCTGAGATCTACAGGTGTTAGGCAGGATGCACCATCCAGGCAGTGGTTTAGAAATGGCAGGGGAGGGTGGGTGAGCCAAGGGGCAGCCTTGCAGGCCCCCGCTCCCTCTGCCACAGTGGAGAGAAAGTACTTTAATGTTTCTAGACCCTTGAAGGGGTCCTGGGGAGAGAAGAGTGAGGGTGGATTCAGATAGGTCTGGGGTCAGGTCAGATATTAGAGGCTTGTGCTGTTTGTCAAGTATTGCAGTTTCACTCCCCTTCCTGGCTCGGGGCAAGACTGAGCTTCTGGCTCCATGGTGGGGCCACATGACTAGTTCTGGCCAGTGTGTTGTGATAAGAAATGGCTTGTGCCATTTCCAGGGCGGAACATTGAACCGCTGATGTGAAACCCTCCATAGCGCTCCTTTCTCTCGACTGTAGTCACCAGCAATGCCCCAGACAGTGGCTGCTTCATCAGCCCGGATCCTGGAGTGTTGGTAGGGAACAGAGCCCACCACTGACTTGTGATGACATGTAACACAAGCAAGAAATAAACCTTTGTTGCCCGTCACTGAGATTTGGGGAGCGTTTGTTATCAATCACAGCATCACCTAGTTTATGTGTGACTGATGCAGACTTCATGATCAGAGGCCAGAGCAGGGTTTCAAGGACTCAGCACCTAAGTGGGCACCGGGGGCTGGTCCAGCCACGCTGTCTGAGACTAGTGAAGCCCAAAGGACAGCAGTAGGCCGGATGTCCTTCCCTTTGCCACCATGAGCAGTGTGAGCTCCCTGCTGCATTCAGCTGCCATTTTAGGAAGAAGGAAGTTGAATGAAGATATATCAAAAGGGGAGAGAAACAGTCCCGATAGAGAGTTTGAATTTTGAAAGACTGAGTATTTATGCAAAAGATGTTGAGTTAACCTGAAAGAGACTGTTTTAAGCTGGAAAAGGCTGAGCTATCTTTAATTGGTAAGTTAAAGTATTTCCCCTACTCCCTTCCCGGTCATCTGTGGGAATATGAGCTCAAGAGCAAGATGAAATGAATTATAGAAAATAAAGGTCTATGATTTTGCACATCTTGAATATATAAAACTTTACAATTTCGTGCCTGCCAAACTCAATTCTCTCTGACTCCAGAGCTCGGGCCTTCCTGTACCTTACTGTCTCCAGATAGCTCATGTTCCCCAAAATGCTGCCCACATGGAGGAAGGGGCTACAAGGGGCCATGTGCCTGGCTGGAGTTATGGCAGCAAGAAAAATGAGAGTAGGAGTCGGGGTGGGGAGACACGAGGAGGCCGTCTCATGTAGCTGGTAAGTGCTTTGTCTTAGAAATAAAGAGACCAGGGCAAGATGAGGCCGTCGCCAGAATCACAGAGCCAGCCAGTGTCGTGCGGGAGCCTCAGGCGGAAGCAGGGCCTTTCCTCACAGATATCCTGCCCACCTTTTTCTTGGGCTGTATCTCAGAGCACCATGCCACCATCTGCCACCGGTGCCCATGCCAGAAACCCGGGACACCCTGACTCTTCCTCTTACCACCCTCACATTCAGCCCCCAAGCCCTCTGGCCTTGCCCATGTCCTGGGACCTCCAGGCTCCCCCCAAGCCCCACCCTGCCCTGTACCCCAGAAAGCTGACGCAGGGACTACCTTCACACCATTATTGCTGCTCTCCTCCCACCTCTCCCTCGCCGCAGGGTCACCTGGGGCTCACAGTGCCCCGTAACTAAAGGGCAACACCTCCTGTGTGGCACGACCTGGCTCCTCTCCCTGGATTCCAGTGGCTTCTCCCCTGCCACACACAACTCCTTTTTGGCCTCACAGTGGTAATGACTCCCCACTATTCCTAGCTCCAGGGCACGACAGCACTCTTGATAGTTCTTCTCAAGCCTGGTCATACCTGCGAGAATAGTCCATTGATAAAACTCTTCTCATGGCACTCAGTTTGAGGGTGCCATCTGTTTTCTGCCAGGATGTGGCTGATAGAACCTCCCTTGAAGGATTTCTGTAGGGACTAGAGATGACGCACATAAAGCAAAAAGACCAACCACCTAGTGCATGGTTGCCACTCAGTACGTGGAAGCTGTAATTGTTTCCTCCTAAATCTGACTTGAAGCAACATTTCTCCCCATCCCCACTGCTGCTTGAGAGAGGTCTCTACCATCTTTCTCTCATTCATTTTCATTGTCCTCCTTGGTCTCTGCCTCCAGCCTCACCCCTGTCCTCTTTGGTCAGAATGATCCCACTGAAGCCCATGGCTCACCATGCTACTCCCCTGTGGGGAGCCCTTCAGCATCTTGATGGAGTTCAGACTCCTCAGCCTGGCCCTCAAGGCTCTCCCTGACTCTCTCTGCCTGTCCCACACACAGGTAAAGAGCCTTGCTCAACCACTCCCAGGGAGGAGCCACGTTCCCCTACTCCCTGGCTTGCTGGCACACCCAAACCGCATGCTATGAATGGGTCTTCCTGCCTGTCTCCCTCATTACACCGTTAGCTCCGTGAAGATTCGTGTGCTGTCTTTCAGCATTTTCCCCAGCATCCTGCCTAGGCCTTGGCCCACAGCAAGTGCTTAATACGTATTTGTGGAAGGAAGGAAGGGAGATGAGGGTTTAATGGCATCTTCCCTGTGCCAGGCTCTAGGTACATTATCTTCTGTTTCCCTAAGAGAGCCTGGCCTTTAATAGTGCTAATATAGACACAGTGGTTTTACGACTAATATTAGCCAAGACTTTCTAAGTGATGTTAAGATTAGAAGTCTGGGGTTGTCAATAGTTGGACTGTGAACTCTAGCAGGACAGTAGATTTTAACTCGGACTCTGCGGGGCCTCTCAGGTGAAGCTCTGGAGATGCTTAGAGCCTTGGGGATCCAACTTCATTCTTCTCTGGGGCCAAGCATAGGGGGAAGGTGGGAGTGGGGAAGTGGAGAGATTTGGAAGGGGAAGAACCGTCCTGGGGTAAGTCACTGGACCAGCCTTTCTGCTGGGGACGTTGAGCTAATTTGGGAACTGTCATGTCCAACCTTGGGGTCTTTGCCAGGCAGGGGAGAGGCAGCTCTAGAGGCACATGGGAAGTGCCCTGAGAAGGCCAGGTGCTGGGAGGGAGGCAAGGAGGCTGGAGATGGTGCCTGGCAGGGTCTGCACCGCACAGGATGCTGAGGGAGGAAGCACAGCTCTGGGCTCCAGGAGCAGAGCCTCCCCACCTCCAGGGTCATCAGCCAACCGTGGGATTTGAGCCCATCTCAGGCAAAGGGGTGTGCAGTAATGTAGACATAGGCCCAAGTACTCCTTTCCACACCCTAGAAGGAAATATAGCCTCTAACTGACACCTAAACCTATGGATATAAAATAATGGTCATTTTATACCCATTGCAGGAGAAAATAACCTTGGAGCCAGGCTGTCTGCGTTTGAATATCAGCTCCACTCCTTGCTGGCTGTGTGAGCTTCAGCACATTACTTAACCTCTCTGTGCTCAGTCCTCTAAACTGTAAAACAAGGATGATATAGTAACTACCTCATACAATTGTAAGGATGAAAGGAGTTAATGGTAAAGCTCTTGGACTAATATTGGCACCTAGTATGTGCTTTAGAAGTGTTTGCTGTTATTTTTATTTTTATTTTTTTGGAGACAGGCTCATGCTGTGTCACCCAGGTTGGAGTGCAGTGGTGTAATCATAGCTCACTGCAGCCTCAAACTCCTGGGCTAAAGCGATCCTCCTGGCTCAGCCTCCTGAGTAGCTAGAACTACAGGTGTGCACCATGCCCAGCTAACTGGGGTGTGTGTGTGTGTGTGTGTGTGTGTGTGTGTGTGTGTGTGTGTGTGTTTTGTTTTAGAAATGGAGTTCTCCCTGTGTCGCCCAGGCTGGTCTTGAACTCCTGACCTCATTCGATTCTCTCACCTTGGCCTACCAGAGTGTTGGTATTCTAGGCGGGAGTCACTGCATCCAGCCCCTGTTATTTTTATATTATTTCCTGGGAGCTCAACAGAGCAAGAAAAAGGACCAGAGCGGACTGCTGGAAGAAAGAGCCGTGGACTGGGGCTCTGAAGGACTCACATGAGTTCCTGTGAAGGAGTGGAAGGGCAGTCAAAGCTAAGCTGGTGATTAGATTCCGTTGGGGGGAATGGGAGCTATGTGAGGTGAAGGAGACCAGGGAGGCTGGCAGGGGGTGAGGGGTGAGAGCTGAGGCCAGGATGAGGGGCTGGGGCACTGCCCTCAGGGGCTAAGGAGCCACCAGAGGCTGATACCAGGGTCAAGACATGGTGAGAACTGTGTTCTGGAACAATCAGTCTGGGGCAGTGGAGAGGAGTGGAGATTGGAGAGGGGGTGCTGGGGAAGGGGAGAGGGAGAGTCCAGCTATGAGACTCGCCCCAGCCTTGGTGAGGGCAGGAGCCCAGGAGTGAGGTGCAAGTGCATCTCTGCATTCGCTGCCATGGTGAGAGTGTCTAGCGGGCGCCCAGTCCCCACCCTCTCCCTGTTCTTTCTGCCCGAGTGTGTGGGGGATTTCCAGCAGTGCTTTATGTGGTTTGGTGCTCGCAGGGACAGCTGACTGAGCCACAGTCCTGCCAGGCTTTCACTGCCACGGCCACCACCACAGTCACCTCAGAACTCATCGTGCCAGGAATTTGCTGCTGTCCCCACTGCCAGTCGTATGGCAAGGGAAACCGTCCCCCACCATCTTTGGCCCTCCCTCACAAAGCGAGGGGTGCTCCTCTCCAGTTAGAGGACCCACCGTTGGGTGACAGGTTTCAAGGTGTATGTGTTTTGACTCAGTCTGTGATGGCTTCCTGCCCCAGGGCACAGCACACACTGCTGCCAGAGTGGCCAGACAGGCGCTGCCCCCTCACGCTCATTGGCCATGACCCACGCTCCCACTGGGGCTCTGTCCCGGCTGGGTTTGCCCTCTGGGCCGTGAGGAGAGTACTTCCATCTCTGTCCGGGCCCTGGAGCCCTATAGGAAATGATTGTATGTGGTTTAAGTTCAAGTCCTTCTCCCAGCGGACTTCGGACTTCGTAAGTCTTATGTAAATCAGTGGATGCAAATGCCTGCCTGGGGATGAGCCTCAGTGTCCCCACCAAAAGCATCAGAGCCAGCTCATGCCCCCACCTCCCTGGCTCATCGCACTTTCGCTGACACACACCTTTATTGCTTCTTTGATCCTGCAGTGTCCATGCTCCTTTTGCTCTTTGGTCTGGCACAAGGAAAGCCAGGTCTTAATAATAACCGTAATGATATTTATCAATTACAGTATGCCAGGCCTATTCTATCTATTAGAAGAAGGATGCTTACTAGCTGTGTGACCTTGGGCAAGTCACTGAACCTCTCTGTGTCTTATTTTCCTCATCAGTTAAACAAGGAAATAATACCTACCTCATAAGCATGTCATGCAGATTAAATGAATGAGTGGATATAAAGTGTTTAGAATAGTGGTTGATACATAGCAAGTGTGGGGCACCAGCCCTGAGGCGTGAAAATAAAGAAAAATCTTGAGTTCCTTCAAGGGGACCTAGCTAGCATTGAGAAGTCAATGAGCAACCTGCTAAGCAAGAAGCTAACAGTAGCTTAAAACAATCACCAAGGAAGACAGAGTCACAAAATGATGGTTCCTCTAGAAACTAAAGATGACATCTTACCATATGTCTCTGAGTTGTTTTTCAGAAACCCAGACCCCGACTAAATGAGAAAGGCCAACTGCTGGCACATAGACCTCACATAAGGAGGAATTGAGGGCTGAACTCTGAGCACCATTCTTTGTTCTAAAGTTCTTCCTGAAGGTCCTGGAGGAAGTCACACCCACAGGCCAGAGCTCAACATTCCTTTCTACTGACCCCCAGATTTTTAGCTGCCTAGCCAATCACAAATGAGAATATCTTTGAATCTACCTACCCTTCCTCCCCACCTTCAAGGTGTCCAGCCTTTTTAGGTCAAACCAATGAATCGCCTCCATGGACTGACTGATGACTTTGCCTGTAAAGTCATATACCTGCCTCCCCACCTTTAAAAGCCCTTTTCTGTGAGCCATCAGGTCTTAAACATGAGCTGCCCCATTCTCCTTTCTTGGCATCCTGCAATAAACACCTCACTTTCTCACGCTGCAAATCCTGATGTCAGTGTTTGGCTTTGCTGTGCCTGGCAGGTGGGCCCAAGTTTGGTTTGATAACAAGCGCTCAAGAAATGTAAGCTCTCATGATCACAACAACTTAGCAATTTACACTCTATTTATCATTCCATTTTCCAGGCAAGGAAACAATCTCTGAGAGGTGGTGTGTCTTTTGAAAGTCACTCAGTTGGTTAAAGGAAGGGGAGGGGTTACATTTGGGTCTGACTTCATGACATGCTCTCCTAACCCCCAGCTTCTAAACTGCTTCCCCACAAAGTCCTCCCAGGACATGGACTCCTTGGTTCTTGTATTCTCTGGGGCAGGCTAAATGCCCCCAGTTTTTCCAGCTGCTGCCCTAGGCTTGTTTCTAGGTAGGAGTAAAACTTTGAGGGCATATTGCCAACACATTTCCTTTCCTATTAAGCAAAGAAGCCACAGTCATTGAAATCCTGAAGGAAGCCAATGAGTGGGGAGGGTGATCTGGAAGCCCAGGGGCGGGAGCAAAGAAGAGGGTTTCAGGGAGTCAATGAGAGTGGTGTGGGGCTGGCTCCCTTAGGTTGTCCGGAAGCTGCTGGGATGGGGTGAGGGCAGTAGAAGGCCCAGGAATTAGAACCCAACAGAGGCAGGCTCCCTGCTTTGTGGGGTCGCTGTCCTCTGATAAAGCAGCCTTGTTAGATACAAGGGGCCCAAGCACTGCCACCCCCAAGAGGACCAAAGGCAGGGGTAGTTTGCCCGAACTCCTAGGCTGCATGTTGATGCCTAAGAGCAGGGAAACAGGCCCCTCGTGGCTGGGTGCAGTGGCTCATGCCTGTAATGCCAGCACTTTGAGAGGCCCGGGCAGGCAGATCACTTGAGGTCATGAGTTCGAGACCAGCCTGGCCAACATGGTGAAACCCCGTCTCTACTAAAAATACAGAAATTAGCTGGTGTGGTGGTGGGTACCTGTAGTCCCAGCTATTTGGGAGACTGAGGCAGGAGAATTGCTTGAACCCAGGAGGCGGAGGTTGCAGTGAGCCAACATCGTGCCACTACACTCCAGCCTGGGCTACAGAGCGAGACTCCGTCTCAAAAAACAAAACAAAAGATAGGCCCCTCAAAGTTTGACCTGGGGCAAGACCCAGCTCTGCGAGCCTGTTTCCTTGGCTGTAGAACAGGGGTGCATAGAGCTCCAGTGCCCTCCGGTGCTCTCTGTGGGCTCACTGCTGGGCCCTGCTGCATGTGTCATCACTCGGATGGGGATCAGGCTGGTGCTGGAAGGCAGCAGGGACTAGAGACATTGGGGCCCTGGAAGCTGGAGACCAGGTTCTGGGCCTGCTCCTACTTCTGGCCTGCATTATACCTGGGACAAGTTACTTAGTTTCTCAGAGCTTCCCCAGCTGGAAAAAAAGGGAAGAGGATAATCACAGTTCAAGAGTCCACCTCTAGTGTCTTGCTCAAGGTCTGAAGAAAGGCTGTGTGATGCAGTGGAGGAGGGGTTCTCCAGGAGTTCACTTATGTGAACAATATTTATTGAATATCATTTCATGGCAGGCACTGTTGTAGGAACTTGGACACATCGGTGAACAAAACCAAAGGTCCCTGCCTTGGGGACCTTAGGGCAAGGTCTCCCAAGGACCTTAGAGATCACCTAAGGCCAAGCCTCGATTTGGGGGCATTGAGTTGTACTAGACATAGAAGGAATAACCTTGCCTTTCAAGTTGGAATTTGTAAATCAAGGGAAGCCCCTTCATTCCTTTCCTGAAAAAAGACCCCAGAGTTTATAAATTGTGTTTGCTCAAATAGAAGCGATCAGAGACCAGCCTGTTTCCAGGCTGTTGGAGGTACTCATTTGCATATGGATATGCTGTTTATGAACGCACTCCTATTCATTAAAGCAGGTTCCCCAAGGCCCTCAGCTGCTCAACAAGGTGCTGGCTACACGGTGCGCTTTCTGCGCAAAAGACACTGTGCCCTCGGGTTCTGCACAAGCTCACCAGGGGCAGGGAGAAGGTAGGCGGGTCGGGTCAGGGCCAGGCAGAGCTGGAGAGAGAGGAGGTGAGGACTCAGCTGGCGGAGAGGCGTGGTGAGGCGTGGTTAGGGAGGAGATGGGAAAGGAGACCCGGGAAGAGGTTGGGCTTGGAGGCTGTATCCTGCCCCAGGCGGAGCCGGAGGTGGCTGCGGAAGCGTTAATCCTCTCTCCACGACGTGGCAACCATGGCCAGGTGACAACCTCCCGCCCACCCTTGCCCTAGCTCTTGCAGCCCCCGCTGTAGAGAACGTCTGGGCTGCTCCCTGTGGCTGTGCACGGGTCAGCCCAGGAGGCTTCGCCTGGTCTCCAGCCAGGCGCCTCTGCCGAGCGCAGGGCCATGCCTGGCCTCTGTGCGCCGCCCTGCACCCTCTAAGCACAGATCTTTCTAATGGGATTAGGCTTCACACGGGTCAGGGAACAATTTATTATTCTGCTGGCTAGAGCCAAGTTTCCCTTTGAAAAATGGTTACTCCCGGAGTCGGCAATTACTTCAAAATAAATTTACCAAAGACAAAATTGTGCCTCTTGGGTCAGTAAACGACTTGCCTGTTTGGGGCTGAGGAGACAAGGTGTTTATTAAGGACCGCCTTCGTTTCCTGTGCAGGTTTTTCAGTTTGAATAATTGTCCAATTAAATATAATTTGGAAGTCGGTGCTAACCCAGTGCCTGGATTGCAGGAGGAAGAATCACTCGGAGGCGTGCATTAATAAATCCCTCCGAGCCCCATCGCTCCCCAAACCCCTCCTTTGGTTTAATTTTGAGGAATTTTTTTTTGTCTTCCCACAGCCTATAGCCTCCCGTTTGGAAATGAGCTGTTTCCCCCAAAGAATTCCTGGGCCTCGCTTGCTTCCATCTGTCTGTCTGCTTCTCTCTAGCAAGCCGATGCATGGGGATTTTCAGCTGGGACCAGCACAGTGATGCTGGGGCCTAAGGTCCATTCCTTTATGGGCCTGCACACTTGCAGGTTCATTCATTCATTCAGTCAGTCAGTCAACAAACACCTACTAAGAACTTACTTGGAGTCTGGCCCTGGGCTGGATAAGGACAAAAATCAGAGATTGTCCTGGCCCTCAAAGATGATTCAGCCCATTGAGAGAGAGAGGGACACGTGAAAAAGCCATTGACTGTCAGACTGACAAAAGAAGGGGTCTTCTGGTTCTTTGGGTCACCTTTCCCACGTTGCAGATGGGGAAACTGAGGTGAGGAGATGGAAAAAGCCACCCAGGGAGTAACTGGGGAGTCAGGTATCCTTTGGCCAACCAGGGTGGTTTCTACAATAATTATTATACCCACCACCTGGCCTGGGGTATAGTAAGGGAGGTGCGTGGCAGCCCTGGGGTCCCCAAAGGTGGTTCCACCCTCTGGGAGTGGCTTGTAGGAGGCAACTGAGGGCCAGAGCATTGATGTGGCACCATTCTGGCTGGCTGGGTCTGGTGGGGTGAAACACTCTCACAAGGGGCCTATTCCTGATAACTGATGGGATCAGAGACATCGTCCTGGACATAGAAGTCATCTGTTCCGAGGTCAAAGCTAGGGCAGTCAGTGCCCAGGCCAAACCTCCGGCCCGGGGAAGGTCTGGATCCTTTTTCTGGGAGCCTGCAGTGATGTGGAGCAGAGATGATCCTCCCTGGAGGATCGGGGCTGGGCGTCCTGTGTGGCGCCCTCTGGAGGCTGGTGCCTGGATCACAGAAGCCGGGATGCTGGCCTTGGCCAGGCTCTCTGTATGGCCTGCGGTCACACATTGGACAATTTATTTGTTAATCACCCCTGTATACTGAGCACTATTCTAAGTACTGGTGCCACTATAGTGAACAAAAGGGGCAGAAGCCCCTGCTGACATGGAGATTTTAGTGAAGGGAGACAGACAACCAACACAAGCAAGGAAAAGAAACAGTATGTCAGTTACGATGAGTGAGGTGCAGAAAGATAAAGTGTGTGGCGGCGGGGGTGGCACGGAGTGCGGGGGATGGGCTGCAATTTTAAATGGGGTGGCTCAAGAAAGTTTCCCTGAGAAGCTGCATTTGAGTGGAGACTGGAAGGTGAGGGCATGAGCCTTGGGGATGTCTGGGGGAAGAGCTTTCTATGTGTGGGAAGACAAATGTGAAGTCCCTGAAATGGAAATGTATGTGGCATATTCAGCCAAGGGTCAGGGCTGGAGTGGGGTGAACAAAATGAGGACTGGGCGCAGGGGAGCCGCAGATGAGAAACGGTCGGAGGCACAGGAAGTGAGAGAGCAGGCTGAGGGCAAGGCCCCCCCACCGCCGGCCGTCGTCAGGCTCCCTCTGCCTGGCCCACGCTGCAGGCTGCCTCGTGGCTCTGTGGCTCTGCTGTCCCAAAGCCTCCCTGTAGGCCTGCAGTGGCCTCCTGGCTCCTCCGCAGAAAGTGCTGGCTCTCAGGCAGGGTTGCTGAGTCCAGTGGGAAGTGGGTGGTGAGGAGGGCGCAGAAGCCCCCCTAGGCCGGCCCTGTTGGCTGCCACTGGCGTCCTTCCTCAGCCCCACAGGGAAGGAAGGAGCGGGATTTGTCTGCCCATATTCACAGCCATGGAGGTGATCTAGGTTGAAAGAAAATCAATAAGATGTGTCCATTTATGTGGCACAAAGGAAGAAAGGTCTGCAGACAGAAATAGGCCGGGAATCACACGCAGGCGACTTAATAAGACTTTTCCCCAGTCTGAAGAGGACGGTAATTTAGATTTGCCTTTGAACATCTCCTTTCTTGTGCCTCAATAACTCTCAGAATCAGCCTGCTTAGGAAGCAAGGGAAAGGAGATTGGCCGCCTTCTTAGAAGACAAGCCCGTTTGGGAAGGCCGCTTGCTCAGAGAAGTTCAAACACCAGCCTTGAGAAAAGATGAAAGTGCCTCGTCAGCACATCCTCGGCCCATTGATCACGATTGAGGCCTGGGCCTGGTGCATTTGGGCTGGAGCAGGACAATGAGAACAAGGCCAGGCTGCCAGGAGGCCTCCTCTGAGCCACGGTGGTGCAGGAGATCCTCATTACCGGCCTCAGGGCTTAGTGGCCAGGTGTGGGCAAGAGGCAGCCTGGCCCTGCCTGCAGAGCACAGGCCTTGCAGCCCGTGGGCCCCACAGCCGCTGCCCAGCCTTGGCCCAGGAGGCAGACTGGCTCCCACCTCAGGTTGTGGCAGGCAGAACTCAGGCTGCACTCCTGCCCAAGCACAGATCCAGTTTATCCCCTTACACCTGGAATTTCTGCCAAAGAAGTCTGGAGTGCCTGCAGAAAAAGGGGGAGGGCTAGGTCTTGTTCTCCTGAGGCTCTGCAGAGAGGGTCGTAGCACCATTTGGCAGGGCTGGGCCACCCAGTATGTGCTGCCTGAGTGCACTTTCCTTACCTAGGCTGTTCACCTGACAGGAAAAACTAGGATCCTGGAGTTTTAGGAAGCTGGGTGAGTCAGAAAAAGGCCCCTGGGCAGATTTTCTGTCCCTCTCCACAGACCCAGCTCAAGTATCACCTTTCCCATCTCCCCGTGAATGGCAAATATCCTGTCCTCAGTGCCCCCACGGTGTCCTCTGATTCCTCACTCAAGGCGTTATTACTTGTGCTGCCATTGTCCCACCCACTGCAGGCTCCTCTGGGATGAGAACTCTGCCCCCAGCCCACAGCCCGGTGCCTGGCATGGAACAGGTGCTGTCGTTGTCTCCATTGGCCCTCCTTCCTCAGCTGGCAGGGCAAGAGGCCCGGGCCAGGTGGGGCCCCTGTGTCCAGTGGGGTCCCAAGGTCATACGAGGGCAGGTGAGCAGCAGGCCCAGCTCGGGATGCCAGCCTCTAGCACCAGCCCAGGGCTCTTCTACCTCAGTGCCCTGGGGCTACCTCAGGCTCCAGCAGGACAGCAGGAAGGCCGGGGAGCTGGAGTCAGGGGACTTCATCCCAGAGCCTGGTTTGCATTTGGCCATGAGCAAGTCCATTTTCCTCCTTCCCAGCATCCTCCTCTGTAGACCCAGCATGCTGGTCTCTGTGCTGTCCAGTATGATAGCCGCATGTAGCCATGAAGCAGCACCTGAAACTTGGCTCGTAGGAATTAAGCTGTGCTGTGAGTGTAAAATACACACTAGATTTCTGTGACTCATCACCAAAAAAGAATGTAAAATATCTCATTCATAATTTTTATGTTGATTACATGTTGAAATGATAATGTTTTGGGTTTTATAAACCCAGTAATAATATTGGGTTTAAAAAATGTATTATTAAAATTAATCCTTTTTAAATGTGACTCCTGGAAACTTTAAAATTACCTGTGTGGCTCAAATTGTATTTCTATAGGACAATGCTGGCCTATGCAGTCTCAGAGCATGAAAGTTTGAGGCGTCTATGTTATGAGAGAGTGGACATGAAGGTGCTTTGAACAGATCCATCTTCACAGGGAGGACACTGGCTGTCAGGAGAGACCAGACTTGCCTCAAGAAGGGTTAATGCCCAAAGCAGGACCTTCTGGAGGTCGTCAGCCTTTGCTAGTACCAGGAGCCAATGGCCATTGTCCTGCATGAGGTAATGCCTTCAAGGGGTCCCTCTCATTGGTGGCTGGGAGCGTCAGTGGTGAGCAGAGGTGGGAGCCCTCGGGAGTTTCCTTCTTTCCCTTTCTGAAGTTCATGTGCCATCCAATCCTGTTAACAGAACAGGTAGCCAGGACTACCTGGACTCCATAAAGGGCCTGGGGACCCTGGCTAGCGATCAGGAGGGGCCCAGAGTTGCCTGAGCTGAGGGTCTGGGTCCCCTTCAGCCCCAGGCACTTCTGGCCTCCCTGCGATTCGCAGGCTGCGGTCTCCACCCCAAAGGCCCTTTGTTCCTCCGCGCACCTGATGGCTCCCTCCTGAAGCTCTGAGACCCCACTTCCTGGCACCTCCTCAGGATCTGCCACAGCATGGAGTTCTCTGTTCCCTCTATCAGAGACCTGCAGCCTGTGCACTGCGATGGCCCAGCACTCCTGCTTGTGTCTCCCACTTGGCTGGAAGCAGACCAAGAGCAGGGTATGTGCTGGGATGCCCAACCCAGGGCCAGGCACAGAGCACACCCAGACATTGAAGGAGTGTGTGACTGCATAGACGGAACCTGGTTCCGGATCAGCCTTGGAGGTGGGGGGAGGGGTTGGTGGGGTCTGGGTAGATGAGAGGGATGGATAGAGCTTGGGGGTGATGCAGAAAAGCAGTGTGTATTGGGGGTGAGGGGCTACAGGGAAGACAGAGGGCACAGGGAACTTCCATGGCCCCTGTCCTGGCAGTCAGTCTCTAAGGTATGAGGTCCTCCTTGCCGTGCTGACACCAGAAACGGTTTGGGGCAGCCCGGCCATGGGATGCAGGAGGGAGCTTTGTGCCCACTGATGGGCGCTGCCACCTGGCTTCCTGGCAGCCCAAGCGGGAGCCAACAGACCAAGTAGGGGAGCTGGCCCAGGAGCCAAGGGGGCCCCAGGAACCCTGCAGGTACCTGAGCAGCTTCAGAAAGGAAGGTGCCAGAGGAACTGGGAGGAAGGAGCGTGTCTGGAGATGAGTGGCTCCTCCCAGCCTTGGAAGCCGGGGGCATCTGGAACAGCGGGGTCCCTCAAGAGAGGAAAATGCCAAGATGATACCAGTGAGGGAGGGCTAGAGAGGCCTCCTGGGGTGGGAAGGATGAGTTAAGGGGTGGGGTGGGGCTGGGGTGAAATCATCCAGCAAAGGGACAGGTCAGGCATGGGGGTGAGTGGAAGCTCATCAGGAGGGAAGTATCAGAAGCCCAGCCCTCCTGCAGTTCCCTGATGCTGCCGTAACATGGCAGAGGTGTTGGTCAGGCAGCTGGCTCCACACTCTACCACTTACCTGTCCTGGGATACATGCCAGTGCCTCCACCTCCTACAAGCACTGCCAGTAGAGAACACTACTGCAGCCTTCAGGCAGACTGACCGGCAACCCATCCTGCCATGCAGGCCCACCCCAGGTGCAGAGACCTGGTTTCAACTGCAGCTTAGTCACTGATGGCCAGGGTACCACGGCCCTCTCTAAGACCTGAATTCCTCATCTGCACAATCCTTTTGGGGCAGTGGCCACTTCCTGCCCACCCTGGGGGGGCAGGCTGCAGACCAGCCTTTGCCCCTTTATGGAGAGGGAGCTCCACATCGCAGCCAGCAGGGCAGATCCCCAGAGCTCCTGGGGTGGGCAGATGAAAGGAGCTCGCCCCCACCTCCTTCCCCCAGCCTCCGGGCCAGTCACTTCACCTCTCTTCCTCTCTTCTGCAGAACTGTAAGAATTATTATTTTTTAAATCCTCATTGGAATGCTAATTTTGATTTTGAGTGTCTGTCATGGACTCTTTGAAGTTTTTCAGACAAAATAAGTATCTCCTTAACAGAGGGGATTAGCGCCTACTTGTTTAGAATCCTCTGACTGAGAGTGACAACCAATTTCAGAATCTGTGGGGTTTAGGGAGGCTGCAGGAAGAGGGGCCGCCTCCCTCCCTGGTGGTCAGCTTTCCATAAATGGCTTAATGGGGTTAGAGTTTAACCCCTCAAACAGGGATCAGAGCCCCCAGCTTGAAAGCCAATGAGCAGCGAGGCAGATCTTGCTATTTAAATCCAGCAGGACTTGGTTAGAACTCTTTTATTCTCTTGAGTTTAAAGAAAACAAACCCATTTCCCTTGCAGAATTTAGGGCCCACACCAGCCAGCTGCCCCTAGCCTCCTCCCCAAAACGCAGGCCTTCGCTCCACAGGTAATTCATGGCCCAGACTCAGCCCAGGCTGAGATGCTTCTGGCTTTATGATTCAGTTCAATTCAGGAGTGCTAATGGGGCAATTTGTAAAGAAAGAAATATAATGAGTTATCACAAAGCCCAGCAAGGACTCGACAAACCAGGCACTTCCCATCCATCAAGCATCCTAGCGTGGTCGGAGACCAGCAGTGCTAGAAATCTTGTGAGGCCCCTGGGAACACGCTTTTCTGGGCCTGGACATGCACACATACGGCAGCCACTGCAGCTGCTTCCTTCTCCCTTTGCCCCCCCACCCCCCACACTCCCCACCCCCCGCACCCCACCAAATCATGGTCCCTAAGGGCCAGATGACCTGGGCCGATGGTGTGGGTGGGGTACAATAGAGGTAAAAGGAGGGATACTTAAGAATTTCTTTGCTGAAGCAAAATTATCATGCAGGCCATTTTTAAAAAGAGCATTAATACCATGTGAGGGCCCACAGGGTCCCAGATGTCACAGGTAGGCTGCAACATTTCCCCAGGACTCTCGTTGCCAGCCCATGGCAGTGTTGCTGAAGCTGGGGCTTGGTCTGGCATGAAGCCTAAGGTCATGGAGATGATACTGGGCAGCCACATCCATCCAGTATGTCCCATGAAGTCAAACTTCACCCAGCCTGGGCTTATGGGATACCCTCTGCAGAGAGCAGGTGCCATGCTGTGTCCACTCTGCTGAGACAGCAGGCCGCTCACTTGAGTTGGAGACCCATAGGCAGGCAGGCCCCTCCTGCGCTTCTTTCAGATGTGCACTGTGGGGTCCAGAATGGGGAAGTGAATTGCCAGAGGACTCGCATTAAGGAAGTGGCAGCTTGTCACAGTATGTACATGATAGTCTAGGACAGTGTGGCTGGGGCTGGGTGGCTAGCAAGGGGGAGTAGGAAGGGTGAGGCCTAGAGGGCAAGTCCAGAGGCCCAAAGACCAGGCACCTGGGCCCAGGACTGGCCCAACTTGCTCAGCCTCCGTGCTGGGGTCCCTAGACTGGCCCCCACCCTTCCCGTTCCAGCCACCACTGCCCTGTTCTAGCTCAGACCTGCAGGATAGAGATTTTGGTAAGTCTGGTAATGAGGGCTGGTCCACAGTGAGGTCTCTCTGGGCTGAGTCATCCCTGTGCTCTCTCCCTGTGCCCTCCAGCCTCTGCTGCCCTCCCAGCTGGCCTGGACCCTGGGGATCTGCCCCGCCAGGTACCTCAGGAGGCCCCTGGCCAGAGCTGCAGCATGGGAAGGCCCCATGGCCAGCAGATGGGACAGAGAGAGGTCTGGCTTTAGTAGGGACTGCTTGATCCCAAACACAGAGTGATGTGGTCCAGAAGGGTCCTCAGCATGTTCTAGGTGGTCCTGTCCCACCCACTCAGGTCCTGCCTCCTTTTCTTCTGTTTTCTGGAGATATCTCAAGCCCAGGGAAATCAATCTGCAACCTCAGAACAGGCAGGTCCCACAGAGAAGGACAGTCACCTCCCTCAGAAGGATAGCAAATAATGACAACAAGCACAGCTGGTGCTTCCTGTGTGTCAAGTGTGGTTCTGAATGCTGTACACTGGTGAACTCACGAATCCTCCTACCAGTACCATGATGAGGTACTCTTGTTATTATTCCCATTTTGCAGATTAGAAAATTGAGGCATGGAGAGGCTCAATAACTTGCTTAAGGTCACCCAGATAGTGAATGGCAGAGTAAGAGTTCAAACCCAGCCAGCCTGGCTCCAGAGTGTTCTGGTGGTCCAGCAGATGTCCTAGACCTAGATCTAGTGGCTACTGGTGCCTAGCATCCAACCTTGGTACCAGGTCCCACTCCCAATAAGGTCAGGCTGAGGGGCAGATTCCTAGACAGTGAGATTCTCCTGATAGGGGCCAGTCCTGGAGAACCTGTTGGGTCTTGAGGCCATACGCTGAAGTGTCCCCTGCTCTGTGAGAGATGGGGGAATGGAGGACAGAGAGAGGGCAGTGGACACAGGGCATTGACTCAGGTTTGGGGAAGACTCCAAAGAGCATGGGGCTGACCCAGTAAACACCTGCCATGTGCCAAGCACTGTGCCTGGCACTTCCCTCACGGTATTTCACAGAAGTCTCCCAGTAGCTCTGCAGGGTAGGAATTACTGTCTTCATTGAACTGAACTACGATGGAGACTGAGAAAGGTTAAGTAACTTGCCCAAGGTCACCCCGCTAATAAGGAGCACAGCCAGATTTCAAGTCAGCTCTATCTGGTTTTACAGGGTCCATGCTGCCATGGTGCCAGAGAGGGGCAGGTGGGGAGGAGGGTTGGAGGAAGAGTGGGAAGGAAGGTGAGAACTTAGATCACATACCCGGGAGAGCACCGATGGTGGCCCTTCTCCAGCTCAGCAGAGCAGGGCACGCCAGGAAGTCACACTCAGAGCTGGAGGTCACTGGGTCAGTCTGGCTCACGGCCAGATGGGGATTCTTAAAAAAGAAAAAAAAAAAGAATGCAAACTTTAGCAGCTGCTGATGGGGATTCTTAAGAGAAGTAGAGACCCATCCTGTGGGAGGTGGGAGGGTGGAGGCAGGGGGCTGCGGGGATTGACTTCCTCACTTCTAGGTTGCCACTCAATGCTTCCTCCGGGCAACGAGCCCTGCTGCTTCCCAGAAGGAAACTGCAGCCCACAGACCAGGGCAGAGGCCAAAGCCCCTGCTCCACATCTACATCCACATCACCCCAGGCTTCTAGCCCCCAGGGGCTTCATCAGTGCTTCCGCGCTCTCTCCCAACCCCCACTTCCCATGTCCCTAGTGATCCGAACTCCTAGGGCTCCATGTCCCACAGGTCACCACTTCCTGCGTCTCGGGTTCCCATGTCCTATGGCCCGTCCTGGTAGCGGAAGGGTTACGGCTTCTGCTGCTGAGTGGAGGCTGCTGTTCCCCAGCGTTAAGCAGCTTTAGTGTCTCCTACCCCAGCCCTGATTTAAAATTCATAAATGCTAATCCTTCATAATTTACGGTTTAAAAGCAGCCCCACTCACAGGCCCCGTGGCTACAGCTCTGTCAGAGTAATTATGCCGCCAAGCCGAAATTGGACTACTAACTGAGATATTAAACGGGGGGGGGGGGGGGGGAATCCTCGCGCTGGCAGCCGACCCAATTATTCCAAATAAGCAAACAGATTAGTGAGTAATTTTCCAGTTAAACTTGGTGATTGGTGCCAGAATTGTACGTTAAATATTCAGAAGTAAATAGATTAAAGATGAAATGTGCCCCCCTCCCTTTTTCCAGGCTTAATTTACTGTGTGTATTAAAACTTTTTCATGAGGAGAAAAAAAGTGAAAAATGATAATTAAAAAAATCCAAATAAACCCCTCTGGGCCTCCTGGTGTAGCATGGCAGAGGCCAGGCCCTCCAGCCTCCTTGACTTCCTAGTGCTCCAGGGCAGGGCCAGCTACCTCCCCTGGACCCAAACTCCAACCCTCCCCAGGGGAGAGGCAAAAAGGATGTAAGATTCTGGGAACCTGGGTGGGCTGGGGACCTCCCGGCCCCTGTGCGCTGGGGTTGTATTTCTTTACAAAGAGAAATCCCAAATCTATTAGTCCCAAAGTCAGACAGAGCTGAGAAAATGCAGGCAGGGGTGGAGGGGAGAGAGGCAGTTCTCGAGTGGGCGCTTGAGGCCTCCGGAGTGCTGGGCTCCTCCCGGCACAGAGTGCTGCCTGGTTCTCAGTGACCAAGTGCCCAGGGCTAGAACCCAGGCCACTGGGCACCAGCATGCCATCCTGGCCTGGCTGTAGCCGCTGGTCTGCTGTCCTGGGGTGGGGGTGCTGAACAGTGGCTGTCCCCAGCACACTCGCCTGGCCAGGCTTTGCCGCCGCTCACCCTCCTACAGTCCTTCCCACCTCCTGCTTAGGTTCTCTGCAGCGGCTCAGCTGCAGCGGTGCCTCTGACAGGCAGAGGCCAGTGAGTCACCTCCCCCGTAAGCAAGTGTACAAACGGAGGCCCGGAGAGGCCATTGGATTGTCCCAATTCAGGGACACAAATGAATCATCGGCCGCTCAGCCTGTGCTCTCTCTGCCGCCCCCTAGAGGACCTGGGCTTCTGGCACAGGCTCACCCTGGGCAGGTGGGCAGAGCCACACAGGAACAGGTGCAGAACAGGGAAGAAAGACTTGTGCCAGGCCAGGAGTGAGCAGAGAGGATGGGGAGGGGGTGGGGGGCACACCTAGGCCCAGCCTAGGAAGGAGATATGGGGAAAGGGGTCTGTGGGTGGTGAGGGGAAGGTGAGGCCGATAGGCTCTAGGAAGGGCCTGGCACCAACCTTGGGCACAGCCTCCTCCAGGGCAGCCCCTCATCCTCCCTTTGTCTCAGGGATCCCCTTCTTGTAGGTTCCAAATCACAAAGCACTGAGAATGTGGATGGAAGGGAAGATGAGAAATATGAGGAGTGACGTCACCCTCTCCAGGGACCCCCCTTCCCTGTCTTTCAGAGACATCTCTGTGGCCCCAGCCATGCTGAGAGGACTCCCTGCCGTCTTGGGGTTGCAGAGAGCTCTCCTCTAGCCTCTGAGTGGCATGCCTGAGGGACAGGGGACGGTTCCAACCACCCCTCCCCAGCATGGACATGCTGCACCTGTAATCCTAGGAAAGCCTCGCCCGGGCCACCAGGACGGCACCTCATGTAAACCCAGGACATGCAGGCAGGCCTCTGAGCCCACAGATCAGTCACAGGAGGATAGTGTGGGCAGACAGAAAGGGCATGTTTGTCCTGTCCTGGGGACCTGTCCAGCTCAGCCTTCTCTGAACCACTGGGCTACTGGTTCTCAAACAGGGCATATGAGAACCGCCTGAGACTCTTTCACAAAATACATACAACCCTTACCCCCTCACACACATGTGGAATCCCCTATGGGTTATTAACCAGCTTTCACAGTGCAGTGAGGATTGCCACTCCTAGACTAATGACTTGCAGGTTTTAAAAACTGGCCAAACCCTTTTTCGAAACAAATCTTTTGTATAAGCCCTTTATGCAAAGCAGATAACAGCTTGGGGTAAATGTCTTTATTTGCCACTCCCCTTCCCTTTCCCCACATTCTGAGTCATCTCAGGGGTTGGGGGAACCCCTAGAATTCTGCCAGAGAGCAGCTGCCCAACACTAGGAAGCCAAGCCTCCAGTTTGTGGTTCCTGGATTGGTTCCTCCCAAGTAGCCTCCTTTATCAGTGGCTCCAGCGAGCTGAATGTGCTGTCGTGTCCTGGGTTGGCAAGGGATTGGAGGCAGAGCCAAGCCCATCCAAGTGCCGCTGAGGACAGCTGCTAAGGCCAGGAGGGCTGGTCCAGCTGGTGGTCAGCTGTGGCCCCACTCTCTTTCTCAGAAAGTTTACAACCAACTTCTCCAAGAGTTCCCAAAAAGAGTGGCCAGTTAGGATTAGAGAGTGAATGGGCCTTAGCCTGAGAGCCCTACCCTTCTAGTCACCCTTTCTGCAAGTAGAAGCCTTCCCTGGCTTCTTTCCTTTGGGACCATAGCAACAAAGTCCTTCTCAGGCCTTCGGGAAGATGGGAAGGGGAAGAGGGGCCTGGGTCCTTGTCTTTACATCTTGGGCTCCGACCAGGATCCAGGGGACCCAAGGTATGCAGACATCTCAGGTTTTATTTTTTCTTTCTCTAGGAAAAAAGTTCCCAAATAATATTATAGAAAACATTTACTGAGCACCTGTTGCGTGTGGCCAGCATGGGGGACATGGCACTGTTACTTACTCATTGGCCCTCCCATTTGCGGATGCCCCCAGGTGTACCTGGTAACTTTTTTGACTGAGAGAAAAAGTTCCCACTTTGTTCCACAAGTGCCTGGCCCAGCTGAGTCCTGGCCTGTCCCCACCTGTCGTGGTGAACAGAGCCGCATAGAAACAGGCCCTCCATTTCTGCCTCCTCACTGATCTGTTCTGGATTCACTATGAACACCATCTGACTTGGAAAACGACAGATTATCCCTTCACTAACCTCCAGTAGTTGTTGTTGTTGCTGTTTTTAAACTGCTTTCTATTTAAGACTTTCCAAAAGGACCAAACTTTGTTTCCCATGAGGATTAAAACATCAAATAACAACCAAATGCGTCAGAACACAGCTGGTGAACAGAGTTAGCAAGCGGCTACTGGACCAGGTGCTGTGACTCTGGAGCCGCGATTGGATTTCTTTCCACAGAAGCCCCAGCCTTTTACTATACAATTACGGTGCGGGCCAAGGCCCCCGTGGATGGGTGAAGAAAGCCTGCGCCATCACAGGGCAGGCTATCTGTGCTGAGCTCCTTGCTAGACGTCTAGGGGACAATTCCCCTACAATGGGAAATTCTTGCCATAGAGAATCCACAGTGTCGGAACACACAGAGGGACACACAAATGCACATGCACTTCATGCATGCTCATGTATATACATAAACAGATCCATACAGGGACACCCACAAAAGCAAACACACACAGGCACATACACATGCGCGCGCGCGCGCGCACACACACACACACACACACACACACACACTCCCCTAGGCCTTTCCAAACACTTGGCCTATGGGAACGGGGCAGTGGTATGCTACTAAATCAGTTCTCCAGGTGGGGAAAAGGTCCTGGTTTACAGTGTTTGCCAATTTCCTTGATGTAAATACCGCCACAGTGGCAGATTTTAAACAACTAATAGTTTAATAACTGACTCGAAAAATTCCTGAATATTTTCCAATTGTCTCTTTTTGACTCCAACAAACTGTTGTCTTCAGGACCCCGTCCCAGGTCCGATTGCTGTAGGAGGGACCTGGTTGAGGTGGTCTGAGCAGATGGGAAAGCAAGGCGGGGTGTTGGCCTGGAACAGGCCAAACCTGGTTGTCAGGGAGGAGGGTCGTTGAGTGCCAGGTGGCATAAGGATTCCACAAGCCCTGGGAGGCTTCAAGGAGCCTGCTTAGACTCTGAAGGGCGGAGCTACAGTCAGGTGGATGGTATTGCTGGGCTGATGAATGACATTATCACAGCCACCCCAGGAGGCTGTAGGCTCCCTATCACTGGAGGTTGGAAGCGGGGCCAGAGGACCACTCAGCTGGGACCCCAGGGAAGAGTTCACACCTGCCTTCTCTTCCCCTCTCCCAGGAGCCTGCACGCAAGTCTTTTGCCCCTGAATCATACCACACAGTAATGAAGGGCTTGGGTTGTTCTTGGCCGACCTTCTGGAATTAGGAAACCCAGTTCCCACTGGTAAAGCCAGGCTGCCTGGCCTGGCCTCATGTGACACCAGGGACCACTTGCTACTTGCAATGGGCTTAGCTGAGAGCCAGGCACCCTCCTCTGTTTTCTGGCTTCTGCGCATACCCTTTGTTGGCCTGGTGGGAGGGGTGTGGGCATCCTCTGGCTGCAGCAGCCTGGCTCTGGCTATTCTCTGTCCTTACCAGGCACATGTTCCCCAGAAGTGACCTTTCTAACATGATCCCAGGCCCCTGAACTTCCATTGCCTCGGAAGGCAAGTTCTTGGCTGAGAGGCTTACAAATAGATATATGTATGTGATGATGAGTACAGGAGTGTGGGCATGTGTGTGAAAGAAAAATTATTTTTAAAAATAGAAAAATAAGCCAGGCATGGTGGCTCACTCCTGTAATCCCAGAACTCTGGGAGGCCGAAGCAGGAGGATTGCTTGAACCCAAGAGTTTGAGACCAGCTTAAGCACAAAGTGAGACCCCTGTCTCTACAAAAAGAATACACAAATTAGCTGGGCATGATGGTGTGCACCTGTAATCCCAGCTACTCAGGAGGCTGAGGTAGGAAGATTGCTTGAGCCCAGGAGTTTGAGACTGTGGTGAGCAAAGGTTGTGCCACTGCACTGTAGCCTGGGTGAGACTCTGTTTCAAAAACAAAAAAGAAAAGAAAAAGAAAAAAAAAAACAACTATCATCTTACTGAGCACTTATTTTAACAAACAAGGCAGAATAGTACAATGATTATGAGCACAGATCTTGAAGCCAGACTACCTGGGTAGCCTGCTTCCTCCATTCACCAGCTGTGTGATTTGGGGCAAGTTCTTCTTGTCTCAGAGCCTCAATTTCTCCATCTGTAAAATGGACATAAGAGTAGGACCTGTCTTATAGTGATGGGAACTAAACACACTGATATAGAAGGAAAGCACTGAGAATAGTACCTAGCACAAAGTAAGCACAATAAAAAGTGTTAGTTGCTTTTATTATTATCGTTATCCAATAGCTCTGCACTACAAATTTGGAGATTTATTTAATTTAATCCTCACAATGGTACCATGAAGTTGGTGCTATTACTGTCCTCCTTTTATAGACAAGGAGTCAGAAGTTCAGAGGTTAAATAACTTGCCCAATGTCTCACAAGGGTAAATGGCAGAGCCAAACCTCCAACCCTTTTTTTTTTTTAATGAAGGGAAAATTGTTCTTTTTTTTTAAATTTTATTATTATTATACTTTAAGTTCTAGGGTACATGTGCACAATGTGCAGGTTTGTTACATATGTATACATGTGCCATGTTGGTGTGCTGCACCCATTAACTCGTCATTTAGCATTAGGTATATCTCCTAATGCTGTCCCTCCCCCCTCCCCCCACCCCACAACAGGCCCTGGTGTGTGATGTTCCCCTTCCTGTGTCCATGAGTTCTCATTGTTCAATTCCCACCTATGAGTGAGAACATGCGGTGTTTGGTTTTTTGTCCTTGCGATAGTTTGCTGAGAATGGTGGTTTCCAGTTTCATCCATGTCCCTACAAAGGACATGAACTCATCAATTTTTATGGCTGTATAGTATTCCATAGTGCATATGTGCCACATTTTCTTAATCCAGTCTCGTTGTTGGACATTTGGGTTGGTTCCAAGTCTTTCCTATTGTGAATAGTGCCGCAATAAACATATGTGTGCATGTGTCTTTATAGCAGCATGATTTATAATCCTTTGGGTATATACCCAGTAATGGGATGGCTGGGTCAAATGGTATTTCTAGTTCTAGATCCCTGAGGAATCGCCACACTGACTTCCACAATGGTTGAACTAGTTTACAGTCCCACCAACAGTGTAAAAGTGTTCCTATTTCTCCACATCCTCTCCAGCAGCTATTGTTTCTTGACTTTTTAATGATCACCATTCTAACTGGTGTGAGATGGTATCTCATTGTGGTTTTGATTTGCATTTCTCTGATGGCCGGTGATGATGAGCATTTTTTCATGTGTTTTTTAGCTGCATAAATGTCTTCTTTTGAGAAGTGTCTGTTCATATCCTTTGCCCACTTTTTGATGGGGTTGTTTGTTTTTTTCTTGTAAATTTGTTTGAGTTCATTGTAGATTCTGGATATTAGCCCTTTGTCAGATGAGTAGGTTGCGAAAATTTTCTCCCATTCTGTAGGTTGCCTGTTCACTCTGATGGTAGTTTCTTTTGCTGTGCAGAAGCTCTTTAGTTTAATTAGATCCCATTTGTCAATTTTGGCTTTCGTTGCCATTGCTTTTGGTATTTTAGACATGAAGTCCTTGCCCACGCCTATGTCCTGAATGGTATTGCCTAGGTTTTCTTCTAGGGTTTTTATGGTTTTAGGTCTAACATTTAAGTCTTTAATCCATCTTGAATTAATTTTTGTGTAAGGTGTAAGGAAGGGATCCACTTTCAGCTTTCTACATATGGCTAGCCAGTTTTCCCAGCACCATTTATTTAATAGGGAATCCTTTCCCCATTTCTTGTTTTTGTCAGGTTTGTCAAAGATCAGATGGTTGTAGATATGCGGCATTATTTCTGAGGGCTCTGTTCTGTTCAATTGATCTGTATCTCTGTTTTGGTACCAGTACCATGCTGTTTTGGTTACTGTAGCCTTGTAGTATAGTTTGAAGTCAGGTAGCGTGATGCCTCCGGCTTTGTTCTTTTTTTTTGTTTTTCTTTTTTTTTTATTATTATACTTTAGGTTTTAGGGTACATGTGCACAATGTGCAGGTTTGTTACATATGTATCCATGTGCCATGTTGATTTCCTACACACATTAACTCGTCATTTAGCATTAGGTACATCTCCTAATGCTGTCCCTCCCCACTCCCCCCACCCCACAACAGTCCCCGGAGTGTGATGTTCCCCTTCCTGTGTCCATGAGTTCTCATTGTTCAATTCCCACCTATGAGTGAGAACATGCAGTGTTTGGTTTTTTGTCCTTACAATAGTTTACTTAGAATGATGTTTTCCAGTTTCATCCATGTCCCTACAAAGGACACGAACTCATCATTTTTTATGGCTGCATAGTATTCCATGGTGTATATGTGCCGCATTTTCTTAATCCAGTCTATCGTTGTTGGACATTTGGGTTGGTTCCAACTCTTTGCTATTGTGAATAGTGCCGCAATAAACATATGTATGCATGTGTCTTTATAGCAGCATGATTTATAGTCCTTTGGGTATATACCCAGTAATGGGATGGCTGGGTCAAATGGTATTTCTAGTTCTAGATCCCTGAGGAATCGCCACACTGACTTCCACAATGGTTGAACTAGTTTACAGTCCCACCAACAGTGTAAAAGTGTTCCTATTTCTCCACATCCTCTCCAGCAGCTATTGTTTCTTGACTTTTTAATGATCGCCATTCTAACTGATGTAAGATGGTATGTTATTGTGGTTTTGATTTGCATTTCTCTGATGGCCAGTGATGATGAGCATTTCTTCATGTGTTTTTTAGCTGCATAAATGTCTTCTTTTGAGAAGTGTCTGTTCATATCCTTTGCCCACTTTTTGATGGGGTTGTTTGTTCTTTTCTTGTAAATTTGTTTGAGTTCATTGTAGATTCTGGATATTAGCCCTTTGTCAGATGAGTAGGTTGCGAAAATTTTCTCCCATTCTGTAGGTTGCCTGTTCACTCTGATGGTAGTTTCTTTCGCTGTGCAGAAGCTCTTTAGTTTAATTAGATCCCATTTGTCAATTTTGGCTTTTGTTGCCATTGCTTTTGGTGTTTTAGACATGAAGTCCTTGCCCACGCCTATGTCCTGAATGGTATTGCCTAGGTTTTCTTGTAGGATTTTAATGGTTTTAGGTCTAACATTTAAGTCTTTAATCCATCTTGAATTAATTTTTGTATAAGATGTAAGGAAGGGATCCAGTTTCAGCTTTCTACATATGGCTAGCCAGTTTTCCCAGCACCATTTATTAAATAGGGAATCATTTCCCCATTTCTTGTTGTTGTCAGGTTTGTCAAAGATCAGATAGTTGTAGATATGCGGCATCATTTCTGAGGGCTCTGTTCTGTTCCATTGATCTATGTCTCTGTTGTGGTACCAGTACCATGCTGTTTTGGTTACTGTAGCCTTGTAGTATAGTTTGAAGTCAGGTAGCGTGATGCCTCCAGCTTTGTTCTTTTGGCTTAGGATTGACTTGGCAATGCGGGCTCTTTTTTCGTTCCATATGAACTTTAAAGTAGTTTTTTCCAATTCTGTGAAGAAAGTCATTGGTAGCTTGATGGGGATGGCATTGGATCTATAAATTACCTTGGGCAGTATGGCCATTTTCATGATACTGATTCTTCCTACCTGTGAGCATGGAATGTTCTTCCGTTTGTTTGTATCCTCTTTTATTTCATTGAGCAGTTGTTTGTAGTTCTCCTTGAAGAGGTCCTTCACATCCCTTGTAAGTTGGATTCCTAGATATTTTATTCTCTTTGAAGCAATTGTGAATGGGAGTTCACTCATGATTTAGCTCTCTGTTTGTCTGTTATTGGTATATAAGAATGCTTGTGATTTTTGCACATTGATTTTGTATCCTGAGACTTTGCTGAAGTTGCTAATCAGCTTAAGGAGATTTTGGGTTGAGACAATGGGGTTTTCTAGATATACAATCATGTCATCTGCAAACAGGGACAATTTGACTTCCTCTTTTCCTAATTGAATACCCTTTATTTCCTTCTCCTGCCTCATTGTCCTGGACAGAACTTCCAACACTATGTTGAATAGCAGTGGTGAGAGAGGGCATCCCTGTCTGGTGCCAGTTTTCAAAGGGAATGCTTCCAGTTTTTGCCCATTCAGTATGATATTGGCTGTGGGTTTGTCATAGATAGCTCTTATTATTTTGAGATACGTCCCATCAATACCTAATTTGTTGAGAGTTTTTAGCATGAAGGTTGTTGAATTTTGTCAAAGGCCTTTTCTGCATCTATTGAGATAATCATGTGGTTTTTGTCTTTGGTTCTGTTTATATGATGGATTACATTTATTGATTTGTGTATGTTGAACCAGCCTTGAATCTCAGGGATGAAGCCCACTTGATCATGGTGGATAAGCTTTTCAATGTGCTGCTGGATTCGGTTTGCCAGTATTTTATTGAAGATTTTTGCATCAATGTTCATCAAGGATATTGGTCTACAATTCTCTTTTTTGGTTGTGTCTCTGCCAGGCTTTGGTATCAGGATGATGCTGGCCTCATGAAATGAGTTAGGGAGGATTCCCTCTTTTTCTATTGATTGGAATCGTTTCAGAAGGAATGGTACCAGCTCCTCCTTATGCCTCTGGTAGAATTCGGCTGTGCAACCATCTAGTCCTGGACTTTTTTTGGTTGGTAAGCTATTGATTATTGCCACAATTTCAGAGCCTGTTATTGGTCTATTCAGAGATTCAACTTCTTCCTGGTTTAGTCTTGGGAGGGTGTATGTGTCGAGGAATTTAACCATTTCTTCTAGATTTTCTAGCTTATTTGAATAGAGGTGTTTGTAGTATTCTCTGATGGTAGTTTGTATTTCTGTGGGATCGGTGGTGATATCCCCTTTATCATTTTTTATTGTGTCTATTTGTTTCTTCTCTCTTTTCTTCTTTATTAGTCTTGCTAGCGGTCTATCAATTTTGTTGATCTTTTCAAAAAACTGGCTCCTGGATTCATTAATTTTTTGAAGGGTTTTTTTGTGTCTCTATTTCCTTCAGTTCTGCTCTGATTTTAGTTATTTCTTGCCTTCTGCTAGCTTTTGAATGTGTTTGCTCTTGCTTTTCTAGTTCTTTTAATGGTGATGTTAGAGTGTCAATTTTGGATCTTTCCTGCTTTCTCTTCTGGGCATTTAGTGCTATAAATTTCCCTGTACACACTGCTTTGAATGTGTCCCAGAGATTCTGGTATGTTGTGTCTTTGTTCTCATTGGTTTCAAAGAACATCTTTATTTCTGCCTTCATTTCGTTATGTACCCAGTAGTCATTCAGGAGCAGGTTGTTCAGTTTCCATGTAGTTGAGCGGTTTTGAGTGAGTTTCTTAATCCCGAGTTCTAGTTTGATTGCACTGTGGTCTGAGAGACAGTTTGTTATAATTTCTGTTCTTTTACATTTGCTGAGGAGTGCTTTACTTCCAACTATGTGGTCAATTTTGGAATAGGTGTGGTGTGGTGCTGAGAAGAATGTATATTCTATTGATTTGGGGTGGAGAGTTCTGTAGATGTCTATTAGGTCCACTTGGTGCAGAGCTGAGTTCAATTCCTGGGTATCCTTGTTAACTTTCTGTCTCGTTGTTCTGTCTAATGTTGACAGTGGGGTGTTAAAGTCTCCCATTATTATTGTGTGGGAATCTAAGTCTCTTTATAGGCCCTTAGTGAGCTACAGATTCATAAAGCAAGTCCTTAGTGAATCTGGGTGCTTTATGAATCTGGGTGCTCCTGTATTGGGTGCATATATATTTAGGATAGTTAGCTCTTCTTGTTGAATTGATCCCTTTACCATTATGTAATGGCCTTCTTTGTCTCTTTTGATCTTTGTTGGTTTAAAGTCTGTTTTATCCGAGACTAGGATTGCAACCCCTGCCTTTTTTTGTTTTCCATTTGCTTGGTAGATCTTCTCCATCCCTTTATTTTGAGCCTGTGTGTGTCTCTGCATGTGAGATGGGTTTCCTGAATACAGCGCACTGATGGGTCTTGACTCTTTATCCAATTTGCCAGTCTGTGTCTTTTAATTGGAGCATTTAGCCCACTTACATTTAAAGTTAATATTATGTGTGAATTTGGTCCTGTCATTATGATGTTAGCTGGTTATTTTGCTCGTTAGTTGATGCAGTTTCTTCCTAGCCTTGATGGTCGTTACATTTTGGCATGTTTTTGCAGTGGCTGGAACCAGTTGTTCCTTTCCATGTTTAGTGCTTCCTTCAGGAGCTCTTTTAGGGCAGGCCTGGTGGTGACAAAATCTCTCAGCATTTGCTTGTCTGTAAAGTATTTTATTCCTCCTTCGCTTATGAAGCTTAGTTTGGCTGGATATGAAATTCTGGGTTGAAAATTCTTTAAGAATGTTGAATGTTGGCCCCCACTCTCTTCTGGCTTGTAGAGTTTCTGCCGAGAGATCCACTGTTAGTCTGATGGGCTTCCCTTTGTGGGTAACCCGACCTTTCTCTCTAGCTGCCCGTAACGTTTTTTCCTTCATTTCAACTTTGGTGAATCTGACAATTATGTGTCTTGGAGTTGCTGTTCTCAAGGAGTATCTTTGTGGCATTCTCTGTATTTCCTGAGTCTGAATGTTGGCCTGCCTTGCTAGATTGAGGAAGTTCTCCTGGATAATATCCTGCAGAGTGTTTTCCAACTTGGTTCCATTCTCCCCGTCACTTTCAGGTACACCAATCAGACATAGATTTGGTCTTTTCACATAGTCCCATATTTCTCGGAGGCTTTGTTCGTTTCTTTTTACTCTTTTTTCTCTAAACTTCCCTTCTTACTTCATTTCATTCATTTTGTCTTCCATCACTGATACCCTTTCTTCCAGTTGATCACATTGGCTCCTGAGGCTTCTACATTCTTCACGTAGTTCTCGATACTTGGCTTTCAGCTCCATCAGCTCCTTTAAGGACTTCTCTGCATTGGTTATTCTAGTTACCCATTCGTCTAATTTTTTTTCAAAGTTTCTAACTTCTTTGCCATTGGTTTGAATTTCCTCCTGTAGCTCGGAGTAGTTTGATCATCTGAAGCCTTCTTCTCTCAACTCATCAAAGTCATTCTCCATCCAGCTTTGTTCCGTTGCTGGTGAGGAGCTGCATTCCTTTGGAGGAGGAGAGGCGCTCTGCTTTTTAGAGTTTCCAGTTTTTCTGCTCTGTTTTTTCCCCATCTTTGTGGTTTTATCTACTTTTGGTCTTTGATGATGGTGACGTACAGATGGGCTTTTGGTGTGGATGTCCTTTCTGTTTGTTAGTTTTCCTTCTGCCAGACAGGACCCTCAGCTGCAGGTCTGTTGGAGTTTGCTAGAGGTCCATTCCAGACCCTGTTTGCCTGGGTGTCAGCAGCAGTGGCTGCAGAACAGCGGTGGCTGTAGAACAGCGGATTTTGGTGACCGGCAAATGCTGCTGCCTGATCGTTCCTCTGGAAGTTTTGTCTCAGAGGAGCACCTGGCCGTGTGAGGTGTCAGTCTACCCCTACTGGGGGGTGCCTCCCAGTTAGGCTTCTTGGGGGGTCAGGTACCCACTTGAGGAGGCAGTCTGCCCGTTCTCAGATCTCCAGCTGCATGCTAGGAGAACCACTACTCTCTTCAAAGCTGTCAGACAGGGACATTTAAGTCTGCAGAGGTTACTGGTGTCTTTTTGTTTGTCTGTGCCTGCCCCCAGAGGTGGAGCCTACAGAGGCAGGCAGGCCTCCTTGAGCTGTGGTGGGCTCCACCCAGTTCGAGCTTCCCAGCTGCTTTGTTTACCTAATCAAGCCTGGGCAATGGCAGGCACCCCTCCCCCAGCCTCACTGCTGCCTTGCAGTTTGATCTCAGACTGCTGTGCTAGCAATCAGGGAGACTCCGTGGGTGTAGGACCCTCCGAGCCAGGTGCGGGATATAATCTCCTGGTGTGCCGTGTTTTAAGCCCTTTGGAAAAGTGCAGTATTAGGGTGGGAGTGACCCAATTTTCTAGGTGCCGTCTGTCACCCCTTTCTTTGACTAGGAAAGGGAACTCCCTGACCCCTTGCACTTCCCGAGTGAGGCAGTGCCTCGCCCTGCTTTCTCTCACGCATGGTGCGGTGCAGCCACTGTCCTGCACCCGCTGTCTGGCACTCCCTAGTGAGATGAAGCCTGTACCTCAGATGGAAATGCAGAAATCACTCGTCTTCTGCGTCGCTCATGCTGGGAGCTGTAGACTGGAGCTGTTCCTATTCGGCCATCTTGGCTCCCTCCCAAACCTCCAACTCTTAATTCCTGGAGTCACCTCACTGAAGGTCCTAACAGCAACTTAAGCCACTGGTAGGACACAATAGTCTTTTTCAATGGGCAAATCCATAAAAACGGAGCCCACAGAGATCCATCTACCCCTGAAATCTGCAATAAATAACAATGATAGAGCTTTCTCTTGTTTACTCGTTGGTGGCCACAGCAAAGGAGAAGCTAGAACAAATGGTGGAACAGCCATGAAAGGGCCTGCCTTGTTTTGCACCCCACGTGCCTCATCCGTCATCCTACACAGATAAAAAGGCCCTTTGCCACCTAGTACCCAGGCATGAGGATATTTGGGATGGGAACCTGTCTCTGCCAGCAGGGACTCCGTGTGGTTAAGACTGGGACATACGTAGCTGTCTCTGATCTTATTTCAAGATGTTTTTTCCTTTAGCCATTGGTCAAAAGTCAATCCTTGACCCCATTCTAGATGGGGGCACCTCCATCTGTGTGATGTTGCTGATTGGGTGGTGGTATTTGTCATGGGCATCCATACGAGTGATCTCCAAACTGTCTTACTTATTGTGCATGTGATTGCTAAAGTCTTCAGGGCACATGCACCCTGCATTAGAGAACACTGATCCAGTCAGGAACCACTACATAATTTTCTGAGACTGGTGCAAAATGAAAATGTGGCCCCAGGCCCAGATTTGGGAAGTCAGCCTCCCCTTTTCAGAGGCCCATCACTGCAACCCACAGCTGGTGGGTGACCCCCAGGGATTACGACCTCCATGTCAGGGCTTGCTCAGTACTTGATTCTGGGACGAGGGAGAGGCCCCCATGGAGCTGACTGTGGAACACACCTTAGTTTCTCAGACCAGGGTGGATGGCTACCATCTTGCCCCACCCTAGAAGCTGTGGGCACACACCTGGTCTTCCCTGTGTCTTTGCATGGAACCCTGCCAGGGCAGAAGGCGACCGTGGAATGGGAGCCTTTCCTTGCCACTCTGACGGACCCTGCCTGGTGTGGAGGGCGGTGGCAGGCACAGCCCTAGGACAAGGAGGCTGAGGAGGCCGGGGCACTAGGTGGGAGGAATTAAGCCACTGAGAAGTCCTCCCTTCCAGGGAGGTAGTGGGAAGCAGGACTGTGCTCCAAGCCCAGGCACAGCCTCCATGTCCCATTAGGCTTCGCCACAAAACACACATTCAAAGATAAAATGATAAGAATTTCAAGCTGGCAACTGCAGGGCATGAAACTCTAAGCACGGGGTCCTTCTAGGAATGGGCTGCCACATCCAGGGCATAGCTCTCTGTTCAACAACCAGGTCCCACAGACCTACACCCAAATGCCTCCCCTTTTCCAGGCCCCCTGAATCATCATCCCCCTGACCAGCTAGACGAGTCCCCCCTCACTTAAAGGATGAAGTCCTCACTCACTGCCCTCTGTGATGAGAGCTGGTTTCCTCCCCAGTCTCATCTGCCCCCTCCCACCCCACCCCTGTGCCCAGCCATGCCAAGAGATCTCATTGCACTATGCCGCTCCTTTCTGCCTCTCCTCCTTTGCCTGTGCTGTCATCTGCTGAATGTCCTTCCCCACTGGCACCTGCAATGCTCCTATTCAACCCCAAGAGTTTGTCTACTTTGCCACTAGCCTGGTGGAGTCTTTCCTGACCTCCAGGAAGAGGTGAAGATGGTTCCTTTTCTTTTGTCTCACTGCGCCTTATGCATGAACCTATTATAATACCTACTACGTTTGTCCACCTATTTATTCAATATAGATTTGTGGAGCATCTATTATATTCGGTGTCAGCCTGGCTGACACTCTGTGTTAGTCTGACTCTCTCTTGAGGGATAACCAGCCCCAGCGGTCACTGTCTGAGTTCTAGTCATCTTCATATCTTCAGAGCCTGGAGGCAAGTAATACATATTTGTTGAATTAAAGAATGAATGAATGAATGAATGAATATCTACTAGGGCCACCTCCCAGTCCCATATCTACTAGTATTTAGAGCCAACACATCGAACCAGCGTCTGGTTGCAAAGCCTTGCAGGCATGAAATAGGGGCCTACTGGGGTGGGGCGGGCATTGAGGAGTAGTGTGATTGGGACAAGGCTGCAGAGGTCGGGGAGGCAATAGAAGAAAAGACGGGCAGACGCCAGGGCAGGCAGGGTCTGGAATGCCCAGGTAAGGATTTTGCACCTGACTCTGGAGGCAATGGGGGCCACTGAAGGTTTCATTGAAGGACCTTTGGCTCCTGTCATAGGGTGGGTTAAGGCAGCAGTCCCCAACCTTTTTGGCACCAGGGACTGGTTTCATGGAAGACCATTTTTCCACAGATGGGGTAGGGGGTGGTGCAGGGTGGATGGTTTGGGGATGAAACTGTTTCACCTCAGATCATCAGGCATTAGATTCTCATAAGAAGCACTCAAACTAGATCCCTCGCATGCCCATTTCACAATAGGATTCACGCTCCTATGAGAATCTAAGCTGCTGCTGATCTGACAGGAGGTGGAGCTCAGGCGGTCATGCTTGCTCCCTGCTACTCACCTCCTGCTGTGCAACCCAGTTCCTAACAAGCCATAGACCAGTACTGGTCCACAGCCTGGGGGTTGGGGACCTTTGGATTAGGGGATGGGGAGACAGTTCATTCATGCAGATGCTGTTACAGGTGGAAGGGTAGTTTGGGCTCAGTAAGGTTCACTGCCAGGGCATGAGAGCAGCAGGGTGGGAAGCTGGAGAGAATATTCTGGACCTGAAGGGTCAGTTCTTTACCACCTGCCCCCTGTCACATTCCCACTGACTGAGAATATGTCCTTCCAAAGCCACCAAGGACCAAAGGTCATCTCTCTCCATATCACTTCCCAACTTCTTTGGCCTTGATAAATTATTAGAAAACATAGTAACACTTAGCAACCAGAGATAATGGGATGTTTGGTCATAGCTTTGAGGAGTGTTTATCTAATTTCTGATTATAATACTAGATTCATTCTCTGATTTTGGAGAAAAAGTGCATGCACATGCACACTCTACAAAATATGCACCCTGTATCACATCCACAAGGGAGCACATGCATGCAGTCTCAAAAGGACATGACACACACACACCACCCAGCTGTGTATACATGTACACAGAGGGGCTGGAGAAGGGACAGGGCAGCTGTTGTCACAGTTACCACTCAGAGTGACTGTTCCTGCCCACTCCTGCTGGGGTCCCACCCACCCTGACTCTCCCAACCACACTTACCTGTTTGGCACTTGACTCTAACCTCACCCTGTTCCCTTGGGAATGTCATGCACCCTGATCTCACTCCCTTGATACCCGGACCCTCTAATCTCACCCCACCCTGCCTTTGTCTGACCCCATCCTCACCTCCCCACTCCCAGCGACCCCACCCTGACTTCACACATCTTGACTCCTACCTTGACCTCATCCAACTCTGATTTTGTCCCCACTTTGATTACGGCCCAGCCTCATACACAGCACGTGCTCAGGGCCATTTTCTACGCAGGCCTTTGAGGCGGGCTGCCCTTCTGGTGATCGTGAAAGAAGTGAGCCTGGCCCCGCATCTGTGTTCTCTCCTCAGCTCTAAACATGATCACATTTTCTTCAGCTGCCTTCAATAATTTTGGAAAGAAAGTAGGACATAAATTAAATCAATAGGTAACTATATATACTCAAGTCTCCCCAATCATTACCAGAACCCACTTTTTTCATCTTTCTTTCCCCCGGCTCCCTCCCACACATATGAACCCCTTCCCTTCCTGTCAAGTCTCTGCAGGCTGCATGGCTGCCCTGGCTTCCCTTCGTTCCTTCCTGCTTGTGTTCCCTGACTCCCGCCCCACCCCACCCCTGCTGCCCCACCAACTTCTCCTCTCCTCCCTGCCTCGCTGGCTGCTCCTTCTCACGCTCCTCTTCCACCATTGGCATCTGAAATGTTGATGTTCCCGGGGGCTCTAATGCATGCCCCTTCCTTGCATCAGACATGGCCCTCCCAATCTAGCCCATCCCATGGCTCCTCGCACGGTTCAGCTGTGCACTGAAGCCCCCGCATCTCTGTCCCCAGCCCTGAGCTATCCCCTGGGCTCCACACCCTCGTAGCAACAGATTCCAGACATTTTCACTTGGAAGATCCACGTTCAAAATGCAACCCATCACTTTCCTCCCACCCCAACTCACTGTCCCTGGTCCAAACTGCCCTTCCTCCTATATTCAGCATCCTGCCAAATGGCAATCCCTTCGCACGGTTTCGTCTGGAAATTCTCCACAAGCTTGGCATCGTGCTAGGCCCTCCACGTCTCTCTTTTTCTCTTCACTCAAACTCAACAGTCATGAGGTCCTGATCGTTTCGCTTCCTTAAAGAGCCTGTTGGATCTGATTTCCCTTTTCCACTGCCTTTGTCACCCTGGCCCAGACACGCTTGGCTCATCCAGAAGACTAGCTGGAAGCATTTCCTGTCTGTTCTGTCTCTCCTCCACATTTCCCGTCTGTTCTGTCTCTCCTCCACCTTTCCCCAACCCAGAGCAACCTTTCTAAGACAGAAAGCAAGTCATGTCTTTGAACTGCGTGGAACCTTCAATGTATTCCCATTGCCTGCAGAAGAAAATGAAAGATCTTTACCATGCCCTTCCAGTCTCTTCGCAAAGTGGCTCCTGCCCACTAATTCTTCTTCCTGTGCCTTCCACCACCTCTGTAGCTCTGCCCCAGCCACCCTACTTCCCATCTCACCACACTCCCAACAGGCCACTGCTTCATGCCTTTGAGGATTTATCATTTTATGAGCCTGTTTTGTTCCAAGCACTGTGCTAGGAACTGGGGGTGCAGTGGTGAAAATCCAAGGGCTCTGCCCAAGGAGCTCACATTCCATGGGGGAGACAGACAGGAGGACAGGCAAAAACAGAATAAAGTTGGGAGGGGGGTGGTGCTACTGAAGACATTAACTCAAAATGTGAGGAATCCAGAGTTGCTTTAGACGTGGGTGTCAAATGCAATGGAGAGGGAGGAGTGGATTTGGGGAGGCCAGTCTAGAGCTACTGCAGTGACCCAGGAGAGAAATCATGGTGCCTGGGCGGGAGAGGAGGCAATAGGAACGGAAGGATCTTCAGAAAGTGGAACAGGCAAGACCAGATGACTAGTTCACTGTTGGGGGAGAGAGAGGAGTCTAGGACCATCCCAGTGTTTCCACCTCAGGCAATTGAGGTGATGGCAGTCCCGTTCACGAAGGGAAAGTCGAGGGGGTGGGAACAGAGGTGGGCCTCAGCTCTGCCCTATGTCCTTGGTTTCTGTTGCTGTTGTTTTAGCTAACAGTCATAGGTACATACTAGAGTCAAGCCGGGGCTAGGTGTTTTGCCTGCCTTATCTGATGGAACCCTCACAATACAACGAATATCTCCATTTTATAGATGGGACTGCTGAGGCTCTAGAAAGTTAACTAATCTGCCTAGGTTCACATAGCTGGGCAATGAAAGATTGAGGATGACAGCCCAGGCCTGGCTGACTCTGAAGACCCCCCTCTTACCAGTTGCATTATATCACCTCCGCAGATGGTAGCCCCTGCCTGCCGGTGTGAGGTTTCGTGGGGCTGCACTGGTCTTGCATCCAGGGCTACTCATTGGAGTTTTCACCTCCATTCACTGCTCCCAGCTCCTAGCTGGAGCTTGCTCTTCTCCCACATGGCTCTGGATTCGTGCAGAGACAGGCTTAAATGCTGGGGGCTCAGCTCGGTGCCTGGTGGCAACTTGTGATGAAGGGCAGGAATCCAGAGTTGGGGCAGTGATCTGACTTCTGTTTACATGTCTCAGAGCCAAGAGCTGTGCCCACCCAGGACTCTCCTGTCCTACCGTCACCTCCCTTCCACTCTCTGGGCAGGGCCTGTGGCACGGAGGGTAAGGTGCTTTGCAGAACTTGCAGAGGCTGGGTTGGGAGAGCTGGCCCTGTGGAGTGGACACACAAGGCAGGCAGGGGGCGCCACAGACCCTGTGGGCCCTCCAGGGCAAATGGACCACGCCTGTAAGGCTGCACCTGATGCGCTCCCCTGAGCATCAGGCACTGGAAAATCAATACCAATTTCCACTTTCAGTGCCCAGTGACACCCTTTCATCACATCTCACGCTTCCTCTGCATTGTTGGGACTGAGACAGTTCTCTGGCCACGGCCCCAACCCTAATCTCTGCGCTGGCTGATATGCACAGTTAACACATGGCCCTTGAACCTGTGGTCTGCTTCTCACTACCTTGGATCTTGGGGCCGCCCACATGCCTGTCATGTCACCCGTAGACATACCCATCCCTGCCTCTCCTTACACACATGCTTGACCCTCTGGGAATGAGTTTTTCAAATGACCCACATTTTCCAGATAGTGTAATGTGTGGCCATTGAAGCATCAACATTTATCATTTAACCCTTTGGATGAAAATCATCCCCAAAAGTTTTTAGATCTCCCTTTACATTAAAAAAAATCTATACCTTTATTTCTTTTTATTAAAATAATAAATATGCCTTATACAAAATTTGGCAACTGTAGGCCATTATGAGGAGAAACCATTTCATTCAGGAGTCATTAATGAAGAAGAAAAGGTACACAGGTGTGCATGCACATGGGGTCTGTAAGGATTTGCGTGTATCCACTAAGAGGGAGGTATATGTTTATTACAGCTCAAACACCACCTCCTTAGAGAAGGAAGGAGACCCCATGTCTCCAATCAATTTCTGTTTTGTACTCCATACTATTTTCTTCATAGCAGTTATCCCGCTCCAAAATTCTCTGACTTCTTTGTTATCTATCTCGCAGAGCTGTGACGTTGCACAGCTTCAGGGAATGCTGTTCAAATTACATTCTTCATGCAGGGTGCACTGCTCTCTCAGAGTCGTGCAGCGTGCAACTGTGTGACACAGCAGCCCTGCTGCCGTCTTTCATTAAAGTGTAAACTCCATGAGAACAGGAAACTGTGATCCACAGTGAAACCACCTTTGCAAAATTATGACTGAGGCAGCAAAAGAGATGTGATCTAACCGACTCCATCTTGGTTCTAACCTTTTAGCTGTCCTTGTTCCTTCCTGGGCATAAGCCAATCCAACTTTGGGAGGAAATTAGTTTACAGTTTATTGTTTAAAACAAAGATGATAACAGCTCTTTCCCAAAAATAAACCTCCTTCTTGCCTGGGACTAGACTGCCTTTGTAGGACTAACAAATTAGCCACAGGATTAGAAATTATGGTTTAGGAGTCATGAAACTGGAAGCTACAAGATTCTGACCCTCCCTAAATGGCTTCTAAGATCAGTGCTTGAGATATTTTGCAGACCTGCACTTGATGGATCAGCTGGCACCATCCAGATGGATAAACTTGTTTCCCCCACCCAGGAACTGAGTCAGTGCAAGAGGACAACTTCAGCTTCCCATGATTTCATCTCCTACGTAACCAATCAGCACTCCCGGCTCTTTGGCTTCCCCCCACCCACCAAGTTGTCCTTAAAAACTCTGATCCCCAAATGCTTGGGGAGACTGATTTGAGTAATAATAAAACTCTGGTCTCCCACACAGACAGCTCTGTGTGAATTACCCTTTCTCTATTGCAATTTCCCTGTCTTGATGAATCGGCTCTGGCTAGGTAGTAGGCAAGGTGAACCCCTTGGGTGGTTACAACAGTGCCTAGTATATAGTAGGTGCCTAACATACATAGTGTTTGTTGAGTGAATGAATGAACACACTTCTGCCTAAGGATATAGCTTCTTACAGCCTCTATCTGGTCCCTCTCCTAGCTCCAACTTAACTGAGAATCAGGCAGGAAGCAAAAGGCTCTGATCTTACTTTGCGGACAGTTCCCATGCTCTCAGAGCCTATTTCATCTTCTTTCTCAAAACATTTGTAACGTTTGGTTTTCTAGTCTTCATGCTCCAAAGTTGACTTCCTGGTCTCCAAGCTCCCTAACGATTAGGAATAGCATGAGGAAGTGAGGGTGCTGTGGACAGACTATAGCCTGACATTAAGACAAGGGACAGAGACACAGCACGCATCCAACCACAGAGCTCAGAAAACGCGGTGTTGGGGCATTCTGCAGCCACAATAGCCTCAAAGTGCATCAATATATTACACCTCCAAACACAACGGTGACCTTGGCCATCACAAGAAGATTAAATCCTGTCTAGAGTGCTCTCTTTAGGAAGCATGGGAGACATATGGTATTCATTTTTTATTCAGTTCTTTCAAGTGGCTCCTCACCCCAGCCATTCTGTACACTCTGGCCTATGGGCCCACATGAACCTATTTTGAAGACGAGAGGAACACAGCAGTGTTGTCTCCAGTGGTTTAGCTGATCTGGAAAGCAGAATCGTGGTTCTGCTCTCCCCTGTCCCCTGCACCCTCCACACCAGCTTTTCAGCTGTTTCTCACCGACCCTGGCTCCCCAGGGAGTGGATTCTGGTGCACCTAAAGCAGATCAGCCTTTGCAATGGTGATTAATTGACACCAGCAGTTTAAGGATGCTTATTTGCACACAGTTATGAAGTGCCACAATATGTCTCAAATGCAAGCGGCTTCTATTAGAAGCAGAATCGCAGAGCGGGAAGCGCCAGCAATATTTCCTTAAAAGTTCGTCGTAGGCAATGGGGTGGTGTGCGCAGCTAAACAAATCCGGGCAATAATGGAAATGTAGCATGAAATTACTTCTGTAAACAACAACCATTCATTATTTGAACATTTTTCATAAGCGAGCAGGCAGGGAGAGGGACAGGGGCAGCGGGTGGGAGGGAGGGGGCTGGTGGCAGGCAGGGCCCGTGCACCCACTGGAGTTTCTGGGCAGAGCTTTCTTGGGGCTCCCCATGCCCATCTGTCTTCAGAAAAATGCCGAGGCCAGGCTCCGTTCTGCCCAGCGCCTGCCGTCAGGTTCCCTTTCTTCATTAAGCTGGATTGGCGCAGGCAGAAGGAATGTATGATTTAAGGAGGAAAGAGAGACCCACTACTTAATGTTGATTTGGCGGAGTGTATAACCCCGGAGAGAAATGTAAATAGCAGCCTGCAATAACATGACAGCCCACTAATCATATTTACAAACGATATTAAATCTGTCCGCACGCAGGCCTGCCTGCGGATTGGCCCGGCCGTAATTGTCATTGTAACCAGTGCGGGCTTATGGGAGGATTTAACTGCAGTGATATAAGGTGAGTCGCGGGCTTATTATGACTTTATTATTACCCGGTTTATGTTTATTAAAACAATTTGTCATGCAGAGCAGGAATGGAGGGATGGGAGCATTAAATCGTGCCGTACTCAACCTGGAGAGATGACTCCAGGGATGGATGGCAGCAGGCCCCGAGCCTCTACTCGGTGGCTTCTGGAGCTGTGGACCTGTCAGCACTGGCCACCCGGAGCCGTGGCCTGGCTGAGGAAGGCCACTCTAGCAAAACCTCAGAGCTGGGCAACACACAGCTGAGAGGCGATTCTGTGGCCCTAACTGCCTTTCAAATAGGAGTTGACTCAGGACAGTGATGGGAAGGACGAGGCCCCGAGTTATTGCTGGTGTTTGCAGGGATGGCCGTGAGGGCCACACCTGGGGCTCCTCTAGATGGCTGGGAAAGGAGCCAAGCCTTGGAAGTCTCCGAGAGAGCCTGCAGAGGCTTAGCACAAAAGGTCTTGGAAGAAGTTTAATAAAAGCTGTTTTATTTTCTCTAGGGGTCCTTATTGGTTATTATCAAATTTATTTCATCCCCAATCTTTGTTCTTTGGCAAGGCAGAGAAAAGGAAAGGTGGTGGGGGTGGGGGGGGGGTGGTGCTGAGAGGAATAGATCCATACTACTAGTAAATAATACTCCCTTTCCCCAATCCAATTACCCAAGGCAGAGAGGCTCCAGGAGGTTGGAGGGCCGAAGTAGCAGCTCCAGATGCAACTGGGGCTGTAGCCTTGTGTGCAGACATCACAATCTCAGACACCTGCTCTTGCTGACAACCCTAGGGAAGGCCCCACATGTGAGGGATGGAGGGGCAGGAAGCCAACCAGAATTGGGTCTGTCACAAAAGCTTCAGAAATATGACCCTTGGTCAGAGTGCCTTAGAGAAGCTAGAGCCAAACAGTGGCAAGGCCAGTCTTCATGGCCAGGTGGCTGCCTCTTGGCTAAAAATGTCCTCCTCTCTTCCGGGCCTCCACTAGCCCTTACAGTGCCTCTGTATTACAGTACACACACACACACACACACACAGTTCCTCTGTGTATTACAGTATATCAAATACAGCAGCATTGTATGTAATATATTTACATCTATATTACACAGTAATATACATACAGTGCCTCTGTGTATGTTAGAAAAAGGTGTCCCTTCCTCCAGGCAGGGGCAGACCATGTGTGCCCAGGGACTGGTGAGCAGAACAAAGTCTGGATTCCATTCTTCATTTGTCCCCTTAGTCCTTGTGTAGTGCACAACCTACACAGCTGTACATGATGGCCCTACTCCCTGCCAGCAGCCTCATGGCCTGAAATGCGACTATTTCAGGAACTCACAAGCCACATAATGTTTCCAAAGCCATTAGTGTCCTGGGCAGCAAAGTAGAGGGTCTCTGGAGGGCACAGTGGGGAATGAGAAAGGATGTTCTCATCATCACCATCTGCCACAGTGTATTTCTCAGGTCTTGAGCCTCATGGTGGGTGAGTGAAGGATGGGACAGACAAACTGTGCAGCCAGCTTTCCGAGACTCTGAGCAGTGCTGCCTATGGGGTATGATTCTGGGTGGTCCCAGCAAGGCGTGCTATGGGACATGGTGCCACCTCTCCCCAGGGGTGTGGATACCTGGCTCCCAGTGGCTGCCTCAGTGGCAGGGTGTCTCTGTGGGGGTCACCACATTCCTGTGCTCTGCCTTCTCTCTGCCCAGCCAAGAGGGTCTGCTTGGGCTTCCTAAGTCTGGCCTTTTGGGCACTGGAAGTGACCTGCTCAGCTGGAGCCCCACCTTCCCTCTGGGTGCCCTCCCAGCTCACATGCTTCCTGTGGTGGGGAACTCTCTCCCTCCAGAGATGCCTCTCTGGCTGTTGGAAACCTTTCCCGGGACACCCCCACTGCACCCAGGAAGGACCCTGACCACAAGGCCCATCCCCGTGGCTCCTGCAGCTGCTCTTCTGTGTGGTGCTTCTGCAGGGGGCTCTGGGCCCCTCCCTGTGGGAGTCCTGTCTCCTGGTGCCCTGGGGTCCCCACTGGAGAGTATTTCCCTGCCGACAATGTCCCACGCTTGCGCCCTCCTGTGAGTACAGCTTAGACAGGGGCTGAGTTGGGCCCCCACCCCCACAGCCTGACCCTGGGGGACGTTAGCTAATTGCGGACCCCGCTCTCTGGGCCTGGGGACGCCTGTGGGCCCTGGGTTCCCTTTGTCTCACTTAAGAAAGGAGTCACGAGCAGCGGTTCAGAGAGGAACAATAAGCCTTTATTGCGGCTGCCCTTCTCCACAAACGCTCAACCTGCTGGCCAGCGGAGAGCCATGCTGGCAAATTAAAAGTCTCTAAACTTTCTTTATGTCTCCTTGGATGCTCCAGCAGCTTTAACGCTGAACTGGCTGGCCTGGCTCAGAGACAAAGAGGCCAAGCTGGGGTCAGGGCCACGGCCATAGGACAGGGAGGATCTCACTGAATGGTCCCCCACTGGGCCGTGGATGCAGTCGGGGTGGGGTGGGGTGGAGCAGGTGTGGGTCTTGGCTGTGGTGCTAGGGGTCTGGGGCCCATAGGCTTGGGAAGGCCTCTTGGGGCAGTTGGCTGGACAGGGGTATGGGGTGCTGCTTCCTAAGTCTCCATTGTCTATGGATGGCAGACATGGAGGCTCCTCTAGCTGCCTCTGAAGTCCTCTCTTAAGGAAAGCACAGCCTGAAGCCAGGGGCAAAGGAAGCCTGTTCTAGACCCCAGAGAACATTAGCTGCCTTACCGCCACTCTTCTGGCTGAGTCCTGAGACTGGGAGGCCACTAGAAGGGGCTGGAGGACCAGGTCTGTGCTACCACAGATGAGCACACCGCCCCTGCCACCTCCCACCAAAAACTTTGGCTCACCAGGGCCGGGTTGAGAAGGTGAGGCTGGGACAGCCCCTGTTAACCCTCGTGGTCCCGGCATTATTCACAGCACCTCTCTTCACCCTCCAGAGTGCCAGGGTTTCCTGTTGTGTGCCAGCTGGGTGCTGGGCCATGCCTTCTTTGCAGGACAGCTGAGTTACAGCATCAGCGGGGAGTCACCTGGGCCAAGAAATGTCACCCCTAACCCCACAGAAAACGTGCCAGGATTCTCAGAATAGAGAGGAACTCTGTGGGGGTGTATTGACTTGGAGGGGGCATAAAGGAGCCTTCTGGAATGCTTGAAGTCACCGAGACCTTGATCTGGCTGGTGATTCCATGGGTGGGCACATACATAACAAGCCATCGACTCGCATGCTCTGCTATATGTATATTGGACACTACTGTGATGAAAAGCAAATAGACATAGGCCCGCCCTGAAGTACGAATGAATCCCAGCTCTCCCACTTCCCAGCTGGATGACTTTGGGCATGTCATCCAACATCTCTGAGGCTCTGGTCTTCATCTCCAAATGGGGAGAACATCACCTACTTCTTTCCCACTAACCTGAGCCGTCCGTGAGAACAGAGACCGCACCTGACTCTCCGCTGTGTCCTCCTTGACCCCTGCAAAGGGGCTGGCTCAAGAAATTGCCGATATAATAAGAGCCTCCCCCAGGTCAGAGGGACCTCACAGCTCCCCAGGAAAACATCTTACCTTATTTTACCAACATCCTAGTAATAACATCTCTCTTGGTGCCTCCTCACATCCCTCCAACTACTCTTCCATAAGGGGCTTGGGGTTATCTCTTTCTTCCTTGGAGAAGTGGGGGAAAAACTAGGGGACTGAGGCTGAGGCAGGGCCTGGAGCCCTTGGGGGTGTTGGGCCAGCAGGGCTTGGCTTGGAGAGGGGCCAGAGAAGGGTTTGCTTTCCTTGGCAGGGGAGGGATGGGGTAGAAGAGTGTACCTAGGACAAGAGCCCAGCAGTGAGACCTTTGCTGAGACTGATTCTCTGGCACAAAAGAGGACTCGGGTTTAGGTCATGGCTGAGGAGGATGTCTCCAGCACTGTGTACACCCGGGACAGGGCCCCTGCCCGCCGGCACACCCCGTGTCTCCCCAGCCCCATCAGGCTGGACGGCCCAGGCTACTCTTGGGGGAAGGGCCCCTTCCCTCCATCCCTCTATCTGATTGTCTGCTAGGCTAGTTCTTGGCAATTTCTTGCTCCGTTTCTTTAATCCCTGATTCTCCTCAAGCGCAGAAGGAAGAGGAAAAAGCCAAAGGCCGAGGTGGAGAGTAGGGAGGGGCATGTGGGGGATATGGGGGAGGTATGAAAAGAGATGAAGGAGGTCACTCCAGCCTGAGGCACCCAGGCTTGATCCTGGTGGGGACAGCAAATGCCCTCAAGGGTCCGGAAGGGAGCTGGAGCCCCAGGCTAGGGCTGCGTCAGTCCTGCTTGTCAGCCTCTCCAGTGCTGGGAGGTTGGCGTAAATGGTCTGTGCGCTGACACTGCAGGGCTACAGTCATTTCTATAGGCCAAGAACAGAGCCCTGGGGTGAAGGTACTGTCACCTCACCTTAGTTCAGCAACCTCCTAGGCCCTGCGCTGAGACTCAGGCAAGACTCGGGCCAGGGCTCAGACACAGGCTAGGCCAGTGCTGAGGCATGCAGGCTCCGGAATGGCATCTTCCCCACTGGCTGCTGAGAGCTGGGGGCCCAGGAGGGGCAGGGAGGGCCCTGAGAGGTCAGCTGAGCCAGCACACCTGCGCTCCTCCTGTGCCTCACCCTGCCTCCCCGCTCAGGCCTCAGAAGCCTTTCTGCTTCCAGGGAAGTGGGGGCAGTGAGGGGCTGTGGCACAAGGGCAAGCCCTGGAGAATGGAGCTTGTGTGGTGTCTGCAGCTTCTTAGAAGAAAAACCTATTGAGAAGCTCAAATCATGGCAGTAATTAGGCCACTTATTTTGTAAAAGTCCAAATTAAATGGAAAATTTGGTGCTAATGAGAATGTTCCATTTTCTCTTTTTATTAAATCTAGCTCTGTGCCTTCCAAGAGTTTGGGAATAGCCAGCCCCTGATGTCTTTCTCACAGCCAGTTCATATCCTCTGATTGTGGAGTTGCTGAGACAGAAGACACTCGCAGGGCCTCCAGTTACCGGCTCAATTGAAAAATGTCCTTCATAAGGCAGCAGCAGTAACCCACCCCCAGCCACCCACACCTCCGGCCCTTCCCCCATCTCCACCAACCCTCTCTGGCCTATCACCATCAGCTGTGTGGGCCCCCAGAAACCCAGACCCAACATGGAGGGGCTGTTGTGGGTCCAGGAAAGCTGGGCTTCTAGTCTACCCCTTCTGGAGCCCAGCTTCTTCTCTAAAGAGCCTGGGACCCTACCACTTCCAGCTGCCTGCCTCCGATGACAGTCCCAGGGAGGCTGAACCCCATAACCTTCTGATTAGACTTGCACTTAGATCCCATAATTACCAATTAGGGGCTTCAGGCAATGCAATTTGCCTCTCTGGGCTTCAGGTCCTCACCTGTAAATTGGGGCTAGTGCTACTATTAGCCTCGTAGAGTGTTGTGAGTGTGAGTGGAGAGAAGGCATTGCAGAGCACCTGACACACAGCAGGGTGCAGCACCTGTCTATGGCCAGGTCCCTCTGAAGCCCAGTTTCTAGCGAGAGTGGGGATATGCATTCTGACACTCTAGTCTTTCCAGGATTTCCTCTGGAAGGTTTGGCAGGGGTGGGAAGGGAGGAACTAGAGGAGGAGAATGTCTCGGGATACACCCCTATGCCGGAGTAGGTATTGGGAGGAACAGCCTATCTGGTCCTGGCCAGTAGGATGCCTGGGCTTGGGAACCTGGCTGTCAAGGATAGGGAGGTCAGGGGATGTGTGCAAAAAATCATCCCATTCAAGCAAAGAGGTAGGAACAGACACACAGACACACACACACACACAGGCTCAGTCCGAGCCCTCTTCAGTGGGGCTGTTGAGGCCTTGGCAATGGGGCCTCAAGGAGACCTGCAGCTTGAAGCATAAGCCACACTTAGCATCTGCATTTCAATTCAATTCCTGGTTAGTCTACCCATAAGGGTTTACCAAGAACCTCGTGCATCTCTAACACCAGGCTAGAAGCTGGGGAGAGAGCAAAGCCATAGCCATCACAGAATAGGCCCATCAGACTCAGGATCCTCGTCTTGGTGATGCACATCCTCACCTGAAACTCAGATGTGAAACGTGACTGTTACTTGACTCTTCTCTCTTCATCATCCCATCCTTCATTACCCCCATCTATGGTGTCAACTTCTTAGTCTCCTACCTGATCATGCCCTGATCCCTGCCCCACAAGGCTTCCCTTCCTGCTATCTCATTTCAGCCTCCTCACCAGGATTATTGTAACAGTCTTAGCACTCCAGCCCTCTCTCCTGCAGGCCCCAGAGGGAGCCTCCTAAAATGAGCATTTGAACTTGTCACCCTCTGCTTCAATCTCTCCAATCACTGTAAAGCCTCTGTTATGTTCAGCATAAAATAAAACCTTGTTGTCTACGCATTCTGCATCTCTGTCACCTCCCCAGCCTACTTCTTTTCTGATCATGTCCCCCTTCAGCCTGCCCCCCAGTCACACCAAAGAGCTTGTGGTTTCTCAAATGCAAAGTGGCCTCTCATACTGCAGGTGGACTCCAGTTGCCTTTGCCTTCTTAGGATTTTTTCTCACTTCTGGGAACAGAATCCTTCTCTCATGTGAGGAAGCAGTTCTATGTGGTTTGGATAAGATGGGCAGGTGATCTAGTCTGTGATCTAGAACAAGAACACCTTATTCTTCTAGGGACAATGATTAATGTAGGAACGTGGACATGGCCCAAACAGGGCCTGTTAGAATCTTCTCTGGGAATTTTGGCTTGAACTTAAAAAAGAGAGCACCACTTACTGGTAATGGTAAGCCAACAGGAAGTGAGTCAGAGGTTTTTGAGGACCATCTGATTCACTGTGTAGAGAAAGTCTTTCTGATAGATATAGAAAGAGATAGAGGCCAGGCACAGTGGCTCACACCTGTAATACCAGCACTTTGGGTGGCCAAGGCAGGAGGATCGCTTGAGCCCAGGAGTTCAAGACCAGCCTGGGCAACATGGTGAGACCCCTATCTCTATTTTCTAAAATTAAAAAAAAAGAGATTAAAGCTGGCAATTAATTAAGCTTCTGGATCCAGTCTTGCCTGAAGTCATATCACATGGACTGTTCACTTGGGTAACTTTTTTTTAACTTTTTTTTTTGGTCTAAGCTAGTTTGAAATCTTGACTAAGACAAGGCTGAATTGATCTACACTTGATGTTCACACTGATGGCAATTCTCATCTCCCTTGTCTTATTGGAAAATAAGGCAAATCATTTTAAAATTCATTTCAACTGTCAACTCCTTTAAGAAGCCTCTTTTTCAACATGATTGTGATGTGATACCCCTACTCCACAGCTTAATTCCTACTGTGGCAATTACCATTTCTGCAACCAAATATGATCATTTTGATGGGAGGACTCCTGTCTAATTCAACTCTATATTCTCTGTACCCAGCACATGACCAGACACCAGGCAGAGGATAGAAGATATGATTCCATTAACATAAAGATGAAAAACAGGCAAAACTCATCAACACTGTTTAGGAACACATACACAAGTGGTAAAACAGTAAGAACAAAGCACAAAAATGAGTACCCTAAAGATAGGGCGGGGGATGATTAGATTCTCATAGGAAGTTTGCAACCTAGATCCCTCACATGCTCAGTTCACAATAGGGTTCGAGTTCCCGTGAGACTCTAATGCTGCGCTGATCTGACAGGAGGCAGAGCTCACTGGCAGTAATGCTCACTGGCCCACCGCTCACCTCCTGCTGTGCGGCCTGGTTCCTAACAGACCACAGACTGGTACTGGACCATGGCCTAGGGGTTGGGGGCCTCTGCCCTAAGAGTCAGGGTGGTGGATACCTCTTCCTAGGGAGCAGGAAGAGAATACAACTGGAAAGGGGTATACATAAGGTTTCTGAGATCCTGGAAATGTATTGATTTTTGTTGTTGTTGTTGTCGAGACAGAGTCTTGCCCTGTCGCCCAGGCTGGAGTGCAGTGGCATGATCTCGGCTCACTGCAAGCTCTGCCTCCCGGGTTCACGCCATTCTCCTGCCTCAGCCTCCCGAGTAGCTGGGACTACAGGTGCCCACCACCACACCCGGCTAGTTTTTTTTTTTTTTTTTTTTGTATCTTTAGTATAGATGGGGTTTCACTGTGTTAGCCAGGATGGTCTCGATCTCCTGACCTCGTGACCCGCCCATCTCGGCCTCCCAAAGTGCTGGGATTACAGGCTTGAGCCACTGCAGCTGGCAGAAATGTACTGTTTTTTAATCTGGGTGACAGTTACACAGATGTTTATGGTATATTTCTTTAAATTCTGTGTATTAAACATATTCTTTTATAGATATTATATAGTTCACTACAATAAAGAAAACAAGTGAGGTGTTTTGGACCCAATTTTTTTTATTGTTTTATAACTTTATTGCACTGAAGTCATAGAATCTGTCACTAATATATCAAATTTTTATTATCTGTTAATGCTTCCTTTGTGTCCTATTATATAGTCAGTTTTTATTTATTTATTTATCTATTTATTTTGAGATGGAGGCTCACTCTGTTGCCCAGACTGGAGTACAGTGGCACAATCTTGGCTCATTGCAACCTCTGTCTCCCGTGTTCAAGAGATTCTCCTGCCTCAACCTCCCAAGTAACTGGGATTACAGGCCCCTGCCACCATGGCCATCTGATTTTTTTTTTTTTTTTTTTTTTTAGACAGAGTCTTGCTCTTGTTGCCCAGGCTGGAGTGCAGTGGCGCCATCTTGGCTCACTGCAACCTCTGCCTCCTGGGTTCAAGCAATTCTCCTGCCTCAGCCTCCGGAGTAGCTGGGATTACAGGCATGCACCACCATTCTCAACTAATTTTGTATTTTTAGTAGGGACCAGGTCTCTCCATGTTGCTCAGGCTGGTCTCAAACTCCTGACCTTAGGTGATCCGCCCACCTCAGCCTCCCAAAGTGCTGGGATTACAGGCGTGAGCCACCGCACCTGGCAAGTTTTTAAATGTTCCACTTGAAAACAAAGTGTACACTTTAATTATTGGAAACAGGGTTTTATATATGTACATCAAACAAATGTTAATTGTGTTGTTCAATCATATTCAACTCTATATGTTCTTATTAATTTTATCTGTTTCATCAATTTCTGGAAGAGGAGTGTTAAAATTTCTCATTACAAATGTAGGTTTGTCAATTTCTCCCACAAGTCTGTCAATTTTGCTATGTATTTTGCTTAATATCCTGTCAATTTTCCCGATAATTCTGTCATCTTTAAGGAGGTTATAGTATTATGAGCAATCAGGTTCAGTATCACTATAGATTTCTATTCAATTGTTCTTCTTGTCAGTAAACAGTCACCCTCTTTAAATCTCAAGTTTTTTAAAACCATGAAATCTCTTCTGGTTGCTATTAATGTCACTGTATCTCATTTCCTTTGGTTAGTATTTATGATCTTTCCCTATCCTTCTACTTTTAAGCTTTTTGTATAATTATGTTTTAGCTATTAGGTTTGTTATAAACAACTTATAACTGGATTTTTAAAATCTTATCTGGGAATATCTCCGAACAAATGGGTCTAAGTCATTTAAATTTATTGTGATTACTGATAAAATTGGAGTTTTTAATACCACCTTTTGAATTTTTTACCATGTATTTTTCTGTTTCTTCCCCTTTCCTACATTCAGTTGGATTTATTGGGTTCTTTTATTACCTTTTTTCTTCTCTCTACAGCTTTGGGTGTTATAACCTTTTCAAAAGTCTAAATTTAATCAATATCTTTATTCGCCTCCTATAATACAAAGATCTTTAAATGTTTTAACTCCAATCCTCCTTCCCATCTTCTTGCTATCATTATAAAATATTCTAGGCTGGGCGAGGTGGCTCCCTCCTGTAATCCCAGCACTTTGGGAGGCCAAGGTGGGTGGATCACGTGAGGTCAGGAGTTCAAGACCAGCCTGACCAATATGGTCAAACCTGTCTCTACTAAAAATATAAAAATTAGCCAGGCATGGTGGCATGCACCTGTAATCCCAGTTACTTGGAAGGCTGAGACAACAGAATTGCTTGAACATGGGAGCCAGAGGTTGCAGTAAGCTGAGATTGCACCACTGCACTCCAGCCTGGGCAACAGAGCAAGACTCCATCTCAAAAAAAAATAAAAATAAATTAAGAAATTAAATATTTCTGCTTTACACTGCTTTTAACCCTTTCAAAAAATGTCTTTTTTGTAGTCAATGCTTATTGAGATTAATGAAATGTGTTTTCTAATTTAATTGTTCATCATTCCTTTTGGTTTCAATTTCCTTCTTAGTAAGGTACACCCCTTATCTTTTAATTTACAGAGAACTGTGAATAGTAAACTCTCTGGATTTTTCTCATGTTTATCTTGCCTTTTCTTCAAATAAATTATAAATTGCCTGTTATTTTCTTTTGGTACTTCACAGATGTTATTCCACTGTCTTCTGGAATCAATTTTGCTGCTGAGAAGTCTGCTGCCAGCCCAACAGTTTTGCTTTTTTGGCATTCTGTTGCCCCTAGTTGCTTTTGTCTTTTATTTGATGTTTTGAAGTTTTCTCATAATGTATGTAGTAAGAATTTGTTTTCTTTATCCCCGTCATGATTTAAGGGATTTAATCAATTTGAAGACTCAACTCTTTCTTCAGTTATGGAAAATTCTTAGGCATTTTCTCTTCTAATATGCCTTCTCCCATTCTTTCTTCTCTCTTCTTTTGAAACTAGTATCAGAAATATTTGAACCGTCTTATTCTGCTGATTCTTCCTTGTGGTGTCTTATTTCCTTGTGTCATTTTTAAATTTTTATTGAGCTTGTTTTTAGCAGGGGTTGTGCTTTTATTAGAGTCCCATGTGCTATAGTTGTCAAAATATTCCTTCTGAGCAGTTTCATGATTGCTGTTGCTGGGTCCCCTAGACCAATTCTTATTCTCTCAGCTTGTGGACCCTCTCACACAGGTAGTATACATTCGAATTTTATACCTACTTCTGTCCCATTCTCAAGGTTTCCATTTTTCATGGACTATTTGTTTGTTTGTTTGTTTGTTTATTTATTTATTTATTTATTTATTTATTTATTTTTGAGACAGTTTCACTCTTGTTGCCCAGGCTGGAGTGCAATGGTACAATCTCAGTTCACTGAAACCTCCGCCTCCCAGGTTCAAGTGATTCTCCTGCCTCAGCCTCTTGAGTAGCTGAGATTACAGGCATGCACCACCATGTCTGGCGAATTTTGTTTTTGTGGGTTTTTTTTGGTGGAGATGGGGTTTCTCCATATTGGTCAGGCTGGTCTTGAACTCTCGACCTCAGGGGATCCACCTGCCTCAACCTCCCAAAGTGCTGGGATTACAGGTGTGAGCCACCACGCCTGGCCTCTCATGGACTTTTTCCCCATTTATTGCTGCAGACATACAATACACTTTCCTGTTGCCTCCTGAGCTTGTGGGTTTAGTTTTTCTATTTCCATTTTTTTTTTTTTTTAAAGAAAATAGATGACAGCCTTCAGTGCTTCCAGCCACATACAAAAGACTTAGTTCCAGCTCTGTGTCTTTCATGGCAAGAGGCTAAATCTCCAGTCCCTGCTTGGGTGTTAAATACCAAGCCAGAAGCCCCTGTGCCATATATTTGTGTTTGAATTCTCTTACCACCACCACCAGCAGCATGGGATCCTACAGCATCACTTCTTGATTGCCATCTGAGTAATAAATACACTCTTGTTCTGATCCTGGAGATTTCCTTTTCTTGTTTTCATGTGGTGCTATATTGGACATCCCCATCCATTTCATTATCTTTGTTTAGAGGTTTAGTTTACACTAAAGAAGTTAGTTTCTTTTTTTTAAAAAAAAGTTAGCTTCTTTTAAGCATATAAAATATAGGTATTATTTTTATAGTCAAGATTTAATTGAATTTACCAACATGTTTTTTATCATTTCCCGTGGTCATCCATGGTTTCCTGCAATCCATTTGCTTTTCCTTTGTGTCTACTTTTTACTACAGGGACATCTTTATGACAATGAGGGTCAATGGGGGTGTATTCACTTAGTCTTTGCGTGTCTACAAGGGCTTTTATTCTGCTTGCACTTTTGGATAATAGATTAGCAGGGTATAAAATTCTAGATTGATTGTTATTTTTCCTCAGCACCTTGAAGATATTATTTCATTTTCTTCTGGCATCTACTGTTGGTGAAGATAACCCTGTTATTGGCCTTTGTTTTTTTGTTTTTTTTTTTGCAACCTGTCTTTTCCTTCTGGTAGCTTTTTAAATGGCCTTTTTAAACTCTTGAAGTTCTGAAGTTGCACTATAATGTTTCTAGATGTGGATCTATTTGAAGTTGTCTCACCCACTACAGAGTATAATTTTGCATATGAAAACTTACATCTTGATTCAATTTTCAATAATTCTTGACACTTATCTCTTTATATGTTGCTTCTCTACTATTTCTTTCATTTTCTTCTTATGAAACTTTTATTAGATGCCTGTTGGCACTCTTCAATATAACTTCCATGTTTTTCAATTGCATGCGTGTGTGTGTGTGTGTGTGTGTGTGTGTGTGTATAACTCTGTCTCTTTGTGATGCAATTTGGGTGAATTTCTCTAATAGTAGTTTTCAATTCAGTTCTCTGTTTCTCTCTTTAAGTGTGCCCAGTCTGGAATTTATTTCCTCTATTGAACATTTAATTTCAATAATTGTATCTTTCCTCTCCCACATTTTCAATTGATTCTTTTTCATAACACTTGATATTTATGCCTATTTTTATTTTGTAACTTTCTTGTTTTCTTTTAATGAGTCTTTTACCTTTATCTCTTTGACCAATTAAACATGCCCAATGTCACTGTCAGACTCTTCAGTCATATTAATTTTATTTAGAGTGAATTTCTGTTTGGATTGTTGATTTTTTTCTTTGCAATAAATCCCTTTATATATACTTGGAATATTGATTTTGTAGGCTCATTTTAAGTGAGGATTTTCTCTCTTTTTCCTTCTTCCTCCTTTGTCTTTTCCTTCTCCTTTCTTCTTCTGTCTCCCCTCTCTGTTTTCACCTATTCCCATCCAGAACCAGGTCTTATATAGTAGCTTGCCATTCCTTTCCCTTGGATGTAGTGGGGGGTGTCACACTTATAGTCACAGTCACAGAGTCAGCAGGCAGCTAGCCTTCGTTCCTGACCACAAAGTTGCATCTTTACTCCTCCCACCCTTTAGGAGCACCCCTGTCCCCTCTAACCTACCGGGATTGGACTGTCGACCTCATTGTTTGATGCTAGACCCAGAGCCCAGCAAAATTATGGCCTTGATTCCATTTATCATTTTAAATTTCTATTCCATTTCTGGTTCATGGAGATATTAATCTTATTTTTGAACATGGCTATGAACTTTGGTGTTCTCTTTATATAATTTACTGTCATTGTTTCTTGTATAGACCAGATGATCAAAGTGTGAACCGACTATACCATCCTAAAGTTGACAATTCCCTTATCTCTATTCAGAAAATGTGGATCAGGAATGTGACGGGCCGAATATGTGTCACCAGGTCCAGGGTGTGCAGTGGAAAGCCTAATTCATCTTGGGCTGAGTGCTTACCTTGTTGTGGAGGAGGTGCCAGGACACCTGGGCTGATAGCCTCATCATGGCCACATGGGGCAGAAAGGTGTTTCCAAAGGAAAGGAGGAATAGTTCACCAAAGATAGGAGATAGGATCATGTGCTGAGCAGAACACACTCATGGCGGCCACAGTCAATGCCCAGAGCCCTTCTCCTAGTCTGGAGCTCCTGGAAAGCTAAGACACCTTTATATTTGCATGTCAACACTTGGAGTGCCTGAGGAGGGCTGAGTGCATAGCAGGAGCTCAGCCAGATTGATAGGCGAATACATGAGTGCACCACAGGAGAGAACCAACCTGGAAATGCCCCTTTCCCCTAGCTTTTCTCCAGGGACAACAGAGGCTGAGAAGCAGGGCAGTAGGCATGGTCGGTAAATAAAGGTCCTTCAATTGAGACATTTTCTTTTCCTCAAGCCCCAGAGATATGTAAGTAGACAAAGAGGCCAGGGGTTCCAAAACAAAGGCAAGAGGGGCCTGGAGCTGAGCTCAGAGCTCAGGTGCCATCTTGTCTTCACGTAGGAACAAGCATTTGTTTAAGCCCTGGTTTGAATAACCAGCCCAGAGTCATGGGATGCTGAGCAGGTGGGCAGGAGCTCTGGTAGCAGGGCAAGTGGGCCATAGATCCTGGAGAGCCAAGACACAGACCCCTGCCATCCACACTAGGGTTCTTGGTCGGGGGGAGGTTACAGGAGATTGGTGGGCTCCCGGGCAGGGCTCTGGGGTCAGCTTCTACCCTGTACCCCCAGTCTCCCATTTCCAGGCCTGCTCAGCACTACCACTGCTGCTGTCTCAGTTAATGGCATCTTTCATTTCATTTAGAGCTTGATTTGTTTACAAACTAATAAATATGATTTATAAAATGTGCCCATGGTTTGCTAATTACTGCACATATGGCGTTTTCATTTTGTAAAACTGGCATTTGCATTCTTTGTAGATTATGACTTTGTGTCCCCAGTGCTAATTGGTCTGATTAGGCAGATAACTTCTCTGTTACTAGGCTGAGAGGCCGAAGGCTGGGGCATTGGGGGCGAAAGGGCTAGGGGTATGGCTAGCTTTGCAGGGAGGATCCAAGGAGGCCCCAGGACTTTGCTGAGGACCCTGGAATGTCAAGCAGCCCATTTTGTGTCCTTCCCCAAATCCAATTAAGCACAGTTCGTTAGTGCAAATTTCTTAATCAGGCCTAATCTTCCCACTGAATGCACAATTTCTGAATTGTCACAGAGCTAGGTCAGCTTGCAGGGGATCAAGAGGCTGGTCGGGCCTTTGGCAGGAGAACAATGAGACAGCAGGCTACCAGGCCCTCCTTGGTGGGCCAGCAAGGAGGGTGCATGGTGCCAGGCTTGTCCACAACCCAAGACCTTGGATGGCCAAAGGGGATCCCCAGGCCTCTAGACCAAATTATGAGCTTCAGATGGGAGGTCGCTCAAGTGGTCTATTCCACAGGATCTGTCTTCAAGCCCCAGGACAGCCTAGAGATAATGCTTCTAGCTCCAGTGGAGGAGCAGTGGAAGGCTGAGAACCAGGCTCCAACCCCATGGGAGTGGGTCCCAGCAGAGCCACCTGCCTTTAAATGGGCCTAGATCAGGAGCAAATGCAGCTATATCTAGGAATGAAGCCCTCTTTAGTTTTCTGGGGTGTGTAACCCCTGAGTTTCTGTAAAATTAAAAGGAGGAGAGATAGAGAGCTCCCTACAAATGACTGGTATTGAGTCTCCTGCCATCTTGGTGAGCTTGGCCAGTGCCAGATTTAATCTGTGTTAGACAAATAAGAAAACATGTCATTGCCTGAATCCGAAGTAACATAGAGCAATTTGTACCTACTTCATTACCTCTAAGGGGGATGACATCCCCAAAGCATTTAGTGTAAAGCGCAGCACACGTCTTTGGAGTGTTCCTCCCAGAGATAGTTATATTTTAAGCACATTGATGAATGTGCAGTGGTGGAGTTGCATTGGATATGCAGTGGAATCAAGGTTAGTGGGCTTTGGATGAGGCTACACCAAGGTTTCCTAAGCTCTGAGGGCACCCAACAGAGGCAGTCCTTGGGCCCCAGCCTCCCTCCCCCTTGACCTCCTCAACCAAACATATTGAAGGCACCTGGCCACACATCAGCCAATCTCCTTTCTCCGTTCAGGTGCCCTCCCCTCTTCTCATGTGGCTGGCTCCTTCACACCTGCTAAGGCTGAGGAGGCCTTCACCCCTAGCTGGATAAGTGACTCTGTGCTCCCTTGGTTCCCTGTGCTTTTCCTGTCACAATACTGAACACACTGGTTTGCAATGACTATGTCTTCTCAGGTCCACGAGCAGCTTGAGGGCTTGTGGTTTCCTTACTCTCTGCTGCAACCCACATAGCTGACCTTGCTGGGTGGATGGAATGATGGATGCACGGATGGATGGATCTCTATGGGTTCATCTCCTCCTGCCTTTCTCCCTGCTTGGTCCTGGGACTTGAGAGGGCCCTTACAGGAGAGGGATGGGATAGAGTTAGGGTGGCAGCATTCACATGGGCTCTACTTCTTTGAGCAGGGTGGGGTAGGAGGCCTCACAGTCTCAGGCCCACTTGTGCCCAGGTTGGCCTCGTTCATGGAGTCAGGAACCAAGGAGGAGCCTCAGGACTGCTTATTGGTCCAGGGAGTTCTAGATGGAGAGTCCTGATCTTGGAAGGCAAAGATGTCAGCTCTGGTCCTAGTCGACCTTGGAAGAGTTGCTTTCCCTGTCTGCGCTTTGATTTTCTCCTTTGAACAACTGGGATCAAATAGCCACCCAGGCTTCCTCCCTGGCCAATATGATGATTCAAGGAAGTAGCTGTCGACAGGAAGGGGCAGTGCGTTTGTGCAAGTGCATGCATTCATGAATGTGGGTGCATATGTGCAGGGGAAGGAAGTTAGTGCCAAGCTGCCCTGGCAAGGCCAGCCCAAGCGGTGGCCTTCAGGAGAGATGCTTTGCTTTTCAGTCAGGCACTTCCTCCAGACTCTGAGGGGTGGGCCTGAGCCTCTCCCCCATCTGTAAGAGGATTGCCTTGCCCCATCCATTTGAACTCATAACCAGCATCCCGGTGTGGGGATATGCTTCTTTCTCTTTATTCAGAAATCTTAATGCATTCTGCCTTAAAATTGTTTTGAAGTAACAAAGAGATTTTCACAGGCAACAAATGAGTCTCTGGACAGACTTAATCTGAGGCCAAAAGCCAGCGATGGGGATTTACCTCCCATAATGGCTCCTTTCAAGCGAGACAAAGAGGAAGCCCAATTTCCACTCCTCCCCATGAGGAGGAGCAGGAGAGGGCACCCCAGAAACCCCTGTTCTGGGCCCAGAAGCCTTGTTCATGAACGAAACTCAGCCAGCAGCTCCACAAGCATGCCTTCAACCAGCTGCTGGGGCCAGCTTGGTCCCAGCGCTGTCACACCCACTGCTTCCGTGGTGGCCTTGGCTCCAGTGCCCTGATCTGTTGTGATCCTGGCTGCACAGCCACTATCACACCTGGAAAGGGACATTAAAGCTGAAAATCACAGAGCAGGTGTTAAGGGGGCAGGGCAGAGGGCCAGAAACCATAGCCCAGCATAGACCTTCTCCCAGCTCCCAGATCTACACACACAACCTCTCCCTGGGCACCTCCCCTTGGATGTCCCAGAGGTGCCGCCAATTCACTGTACCCACACCTGGACTCCCCATACCTGCCCTAGCTCCTGTGATCCCCTTGTGATCATCACAAGGGCATCACCCCCTTCCTGACCAGAGGGCATAGCCCGCTGGCATCTGGAAGGTGGGACTGGGGAGTCTCACACCCCCAGAGACTTTGTGGCCTCAGTGAGGGGCCAGTGGGTGAGCTCCACCTGAACAGAAGTCACCATCCACCCTCAGCTGGGGACCAGGCAGATTGGCACCTTTACCACAGCACATTCTAGGAAATAAAAGGATGAAGGGTCCACAGACAACCCCCAGGAGACCCAACTTCCTTCTCGCCTTATTCCCTTCAAGGTCTTCCCAGGTGACTGAAACAGTCTTTCATGATTCTGGTGCGCTTAGTGCACCAAAGTTTCTTCTTCTTTTTTTTTTTTTTTTGAGATGGAGTCTCACTCTGTTGCCCAGGCTTTAGTGTAGTGGTGCGATCTTGGCTCACTGCAACCTCTGCCTCCTGGGATCAAGTGATTCTCCTGCCTCAGCCTTCCGAGTAGGTGGGATTATAGGCACTTGCCACCACACCCAGCTAATTTTTGTATTTTTAGTAGAGACAGGGTTTCACCATGTTGGCCAGGCTGGTCTCGAACTCCTGGCCTCAAGTGATCTGCCTGCCTCAGCCTCCCAAAGTGCTGGGATTACAGGCATGAGCCACCGCGCCTGGCCTGCCAAAGTTACTTGGCGTGTCATCCACTTTGGCCTTCTCTTCTTTAGATTAGGAAGAATGGATGGGGGTAATAATGCACACTTTTATACCAGCACCCACATATCTACCTATACTTACCACACGTATGCCCTGAATATGTGCACAGGTGCCAACACAGCACCTCCAAACATTTGTGGATATCCAGGCACACACATAGCTAAGCGATTGTACATCCACATGTGCACACAGAGGTAGACCCTCCTGTGCTGGGCTTGGAGTCTCGCTTTGCAGCCCAGGGGTAAAAGAGCATGTTGCAGGCCAAGAGTACACAATACTCCCAAATTTCTAGATAAAGCCTCAAGAGGAAAGGAGACAGATAAAAGGAAATGATGGCACCTCTTTCATGAGCTGAGGCCAACAGCCCCCGTGGCCTCTGTTGGCTGCACATATGTGAGTCATGGGACATGTGCTGCCCTGGGGGTTGGTCAGAGCTCCTGCTGTGGGAAGCAGAGGGGCTCCCTGCCCAGAGATGCACTGAGGGCATCTTTCATGTCTCAGGACACTTCTCAAGCCTTTAGGGACAGCTATTAAATTGTGGGGAAAGGACTCACTGGACTGGACCTGAGTGTTGTTTCAAAGACTGCTGCTTTCAGGCTGTGTGACCTTCAGTGTGTCACTTAACTTCTCTGGGCTTCAGTTTCATCATCAGTAAGAGGGGGATGAAGACACTTACCTGTCTACCTCCAAAGATGAGGTAACCAATGACAGTGAAAGTTCTTCAAAGCTGCAAAGCCTCATATAAATTTGAGGGGTTATTAATATGTTCTGCTTCCAAAGCTGGCCTTCCCTCGGGAGACAATGCGGTGTTTTTGAACATGGAGTGAATTTCCCAAACTGTGCCCTCCCCCTCTCCAGTATTTCTGCCTTGGGTTGTCAAAAATGGTAATCTTCTCTCAGGCCTGAAATTATGAGCCTGCTTTATTGGTCAAAGGCCATAATAATTTGAGCTCTTATTTTATAAACTCATTTCTGCACAGTGATATCCTGATAGGAGCAGGAATAATAAATCACAAACATGTCCCCCAAGATTGCATTGTAAATGTCAAACTAGACAGGAAATTGTAATTAAAGAAAGGAAATTGCTACAAAGAAGCACTTGATTTTAAAATGAGCCAAGCATAGAATTTTCTAAGCATTTAATTATAGTCCAATTTCAACTGACTTGGCTTTTGCAGTCATATTTCTTATTATAACTCTTCTACATAATAACCAAATCTCCCTGCTCACATAGGTCTGGACTGTCAGAGGGTAAGGACACTGTGTAAGTACAGGGATTAGGAACTTTATAGGGACAGTAATTGTGGTAGAGGCTCGGGTGATGGACACAGGTGTTGGGATTTTAAATCAACCGCAGTCGAATTTCCAGCCAACAGGGAGAATAACCTAACACCTGTGTGGAAGCAGATTTGGCCTGACTTCAGCTCAATGAGAAATTCACTCAGGCATTTGCTTCTGGGGAGAAGAGAGGCCCAGGCTTCCAAGTTCTGTTCCTTAGACCCTCAAATATGCATAGGAATAGCCCTCACCCAATCCACCCTACTGCAGGTCACGCTTTGCCTGGGCTGTAGCTTGGGGCACAGGCCAACATCCCCACCTTGCACCTGCATGTTGGGTAGTTTAGTTGTGTATTCAACCAGCTGTTCAGCATCCAGAGGCTTTGGAGACAGAAATAGAGTGGCTAAGCCTGTAGGATGTGGTGCCAGACAAGCTGAGTTCAAATTCTAACTCTGCCACTTGCTGCTGTGAATTGGGCTAAGTCACATAACCTCATGAGCCTCAATTTGTACTTTTTTACAATGGAGATAATGACATCTTCATCTCATACATGAATTAGTAAGTTGCTTGTATGTGGTTGATACTCATAAATGGAAAAATGAAAGTGATTATAATGGTTATTATGCCCTGAGTCTGTGTTGTGTCCAAAGAGGAAGATGGGGAAATTGATGGGCTATCTCGAGTGATGCAGGTGACATAACTAGATGGGGCTGAGCCAGTACAATTAGCGCTGGTTTTGGGAAGTGGGGTGGTGAGGGGTGGCCAGGGGTCACTATGTTGCTACCCACGTGATGAGGACTGATCATACTGCATCAAAAATATCTTGCTGGTCAAGGGATGATCCCCAAAGTACCCTGCCCACCAGGTCTTCTTGCTTCTCCATCAAGTGTATAGTGCCCAGAAACTCGTTAGCTATGGTTCAAGTCCTAGTCCAGAGGGGAGGCTGCTCCCGGCTGCCCCCCATGCTCTCCTGCAGGCTTAGCTTCTCCCACAGAAGGGGGCAGAAGGACTCAGGAACAGATGGTCCTTCTTCCTAGAAGCTTTCTTTTTTTTTTTTTCCAGACAATTCAGTGAGGTTTTATGCAGCAGGGCAGGTAAATTCTGACACCAGTGGAACAGGGCTGGTGTCTAAACCCTGCTGCTGTCTCAACGGAGACATTGCCTAAGGAAGCACTGTGGATGGGGTCCAGCAGGTCTGAGTGTTGTGCTGATTTTGCATCATACAGGCACCAGGGAGTGCTATTTACACAGACCACAATATAAATGCCCCCTCTTTGAATTGTGCAGCATACAACCTCCACAACTAAACATGGTGAACTTGGACTCTGGGCCCAGAGCTAAATTGGAGCTAGACTGATGGAGGTGGGGCCAGGTTGGAGACAGGTGCATAATGGTTTGAAGATCAGGACTTGAAGTGAAGAGTTGACAGTCCTGGGAGTGGAAGCAGAAGCCAAGGGAGGGAAGTCCCAGAGAACTGCGAAGAGAAGTCTGGAACCACAGGTGCAGGGAATGGGAGCTGATGTCCTCTTCCCTGGGTACCTCTGCTACATGAGATTTGGTTCATTCCTGTCTCCAGAGCATCAAGGGAGTGTGCCTTCTTAGAGAAAGCATTGAATGGAGCACCTACCTGCCCCCCATCAGAACATCCCCATCTCAACTGGTGATGAGTCAAATGCAGGGATCACAGTGCACGGGGAGACAGTGCGTGTGTGGCTGGTAGCATAGGACCAGGTCACTGAGCTGGGACCAACCTAGGGGAATGCTTGTCAGCAGAGTGCCATTGGACAGGTCACGGAGAGAGCATGTTGGAGTCTCACATGCGCCAGTGGGGAAAGGCATTCCAAGGAGGCAGAGCAACCTGGGCAAAGGTAGAGAAGTGTGAAGATACTTTCATTCATTCAAAAGATATTTATTGTGACTACCATGTCTCAGGCACTGTTCTGAGCAGAAGGAATCTTTGAATGAACAAAACAGACAAAAATCCTTGTCCTCCTAAAGTTTCCATTCTCTTCCATGGGAAGAGAAAGATAACAAATACCACAATAAACAAATTGTGTAATATGTCAAAAGGTGATAAGTGCCATGTGAAAAATTAAGCAGGGAAGGGAAATAGGGAGTTCAGGGCAGGAGTTCCAATTTTACATTTTAAATAGAGACCTTCTTGGGAAGTCAATATTTGAGCCAAGACTTGAAAGAGGCAGAGGAGCAAGGCAAGTGGAAATACAGAAGAGAATCCCAGGCAGAAGGAACTGGAAGTACAAAGGCCCTGAGGTCTGGCATGTTCAAAGGACAGTCATGAAGCTGATATGGAGAGAGGAGGGGGAAGTAGTGGGAGAGGAGGGCAGAGAAGTGAAAGGAACCAGGTTACACAGGGCCTTGGCGGTGATTGCGAGGACTCAAACACGATCAGGCTCTTTCTCACATCATCGCTGAGGGCAGGGGGAAAGTGGTCAAGGATGGAAGTGGAGGGGGTCTGGATTCAAACCGCCGCTTGGCCACCCACCTTCTGGCCATGTAACCTTGGATTGTTACTTAAGTTCTCAGGATCTGTTTTTCAGATGTAACCCAGGAATTGATAAGGGTGTCAACTTCATAGGATTGTGGCCAGGTTCAAAATAGTGCATTCACCTATAATAGTCATAGACTTGCCACAAGTGCCTGGCTTGTGGCAAGCACTACATGAGTGTTAGCCACTACTGTTTTTAAAAAAGGAGAGACAGGTCAGACCTCCTGGTCCAAAGCTCATCGAGGCTGGCATTGGGAGGAGGGGATACAGGGGGCGGCCCTGAGGAGAGTGGCTTTTGCAGTAACCCAGGAGAGAGATGAAGGTGGCTGCACTGAGGGGTCGGGGTAAGAGGCAGGGGTGGAGAGAACTGGGAGGATTTGAGAGAAGTGTGTGAGGTGAATATGGTTAACAGTCAGATGGGGGAGGTTGAGGGAGAGGTGGAGAAATGAGATCAGGCCCTCCTCGCGAGGAACACAGGTTCCAGCAGCTGCCTTTTCATCCTCACTCTCCCTTCTGCCCTCGAGGTGTTCTTCTTAGGCAGGTCCTTCCTTCCCCTGCCCAGAGGACCCCCTACAGGTTCAAGTCCACACTCCTCTGTTCAGGAGTCAAGGCCTCTCTCACTTTGACCCTGGCCAGCTTCATCTCTTGCTGTTCTCTCTCTCTCTTTTTTTCTGAGACAAGGTCTTACTCTGTCGCTCAGGCTGAAGTGCAGTGGCGCGATCTCGGCTCACTGCTACCTGCACCTCCCAGGTTCAAGTGATTCTCTCACCTCAGCCTCTCGAGTAGCTGGAATTACAGGCACCCTCCACCACACCTGGCTACTTTTTGTATTTTTAGTAGAGATGGGGTGTTCACCATGTTGGCCAGGCTGGTCTCGAACTCCTGATCTCAAGTGATCCACCCGTCTTGGTCTCCCAAAGTGCTGGGATTACAGGCGTGAGCCACCACACCTCGCCTCTCAAGGCACTCTTCAAGACCTCTGTGTTCCACCCCTGGAGGTCCTGCCTCCTTCTGTTGGGTCCTGCCCTCCATTCCAGGCTGCCCAACCCTCACCCCACCCCCAGTCTCCAGGGTCAGCCCCCCAGGACCCAGGTCTCTTGGCAGCAATGTGGGGATGTCTCTTGGCAGACAAAACCCCCATCAGGGCAGGGATTAGTTGGCATTCCTGCCTCAGTTCCTGAGGTTCCTGCCAAAGGGCTCTCTGGCCGGTTCTTCCCCACGTGTGATTGGCTCTGCCTGGTCACCATGTCCTTGGTGGCTGCATCCTGGAGGGAGCCTGCCCTCTTCCCGTAGAGGCTACCATCTGGGACCACTCAGGTCCCATCTGTAAAGGAGGCAGGTGTGTGCTCAGGACTGTTAGGGTACCATACTTTGTGACCCTTTCGTCAGAAGACACCAAAGCCTTCCTCTATGAAGCCTTCAGGAAAGGACGCCAATTCCCAGTTAAGAAGACATGTTGGTGGAGGAACTCTAGGCACTCAGGAAAGGGGCCAGGCCAGCCAGCAGAGGCAGCACCCCCAACCCTGGCGTGCCCCAGGGCCCTCGGAAGCAGTCTTCCCTGAGAGAGGGAGGGCCTCCAGCTTCCAGGTTGTATAGTCACACCGGGGCTTCATCTCATTCTGGCCAAGACTCAAGACCATGTCCATATTGCTTGCCCTGGCCTCCAAGGCTCCTACCATCCCCACTGCTGCCCAGAGAGAGCTCTGCAGCCTGGCCATGCCCAGCCCTCCTCTTGACCCTGTGGGCTCACCTCCCTGCCTTGCCCACGCCTGTTTCTGCCTTCCTGGCCAGCTCCTGCAGCCCTCCTCTGGGAGCAGGTCTCCCTGGCCTCCTCCACCATCTCTTTGCTCCTACCCTCCCCCACCCCCACCAGCCATCACTGGATGCTTTTACTGCAGAGAAAGCCTTAGGCTCCAAACCTCAGCCCTGCCTGCCTGAGGTCTTCCACAGGTTCCTATCAGGCCTCCTCCAGGCCACCTGCCCTCCGGAAACAGGGGCCACCTGCCTTTTCCTTTGCTGTGTTCCCTCCTAGGACCAAACTCTGTGAGGTGGTGTCTGACCCACATTCAGTGAAAGGAAGAAAGAGCAATTGTTCTCCTGAGGTCTCATGCCCAAGACAAGGCCTGACTTGGGGCAACAAACCCAGTGAGTGCCTTGGGCAACAGAAACTGGTGATAGGGGATTTAGAGGGTCCGGAGGAGGCCCCTCATGGTGGGCAAACAGGACTTTCGGCAAGAAGCCCAAGCCACATCTAAGGGAAAAGCAGCGTCCATTAAGTCCATTAACTTTAACACTGAAATCAATGTTGCAGCCACCAGAAGTAATTAGCCTAATTCACATTTCAGATCAGGAGATTTTTGAAAACCAAGTTTAATTACATTGAAAAATGACAACTTCATTTTCCCTCCCTGGATAGGTTCCCCTGATGTTCCCCACACTTTCATTAAAAAGAGGACTGGTCACAGGTGTGTGGGTTATTTTTTAATGCCATTAAGCAAAAGAAGTACTTTGGCTATTTCAGAGCTAATAAATTAGCTTGGATGCCCACAACACAGTCAACTGTCTTTGAAATGTTCCCTTCCTTGTCTGAGGGGAGAGAGTGTGGTTTTAGGCCTGACAGAATCCAGCTGGGGATCTCAGGCAACCAGAGTGACTCTAACAGATCATCAAACCCATTTTACAGATAAGTAAACTGAAGACTGGCCAAAGGAGGAGACCCACTTAAGGTCAGCTTGTCCCGCCCTGTGCTTGGTGCAAGGGATGCAGAGATGATCCTTGCTATCGAGGAGTGGGCTATGATGAGCTCAGCACAGATGAGCTTGGGGAGTGAAGAAAGCCTGGCTAGGGGAGGTGACACAAGATCTGAGTCTTAAAGGACCTGGGATTTAGCAGAAGAGAGAGCTGCCGTTCCAGATGGAGGAGAGGTGAGAGCAGAGGCCCAGCAATGGGCAGGAGGTTCTGGAGTGTATCTGGGCCTGGGTAGAGGATGCCCACTGGAAGCGTGGCTGGGGATGCCGCATCTCACCTCTCTGTGACTTCCTAGGCAGAGACCTCACATTCACATGAGGATACTGGGATTCCCAGTAAATTAAAGATGGCAGCCAGGAAGCCAGCCTGTCCCTACATTACCCTATCCCATCAATGTCCCTGCTACCACCCTTGCGCTACCTACTACTCTAGCGCATTCCAGCCCTACCTCAAGCACCTGACCCTATCTCTGTCACCACCCTCAGATCGGGCCCACTCCCAGAAACTTAGCCTCACCATCCTTATTTTCAGCTTCCCTCAGATCAAATCTTCTCTGTAGCCTCTGGCCCTTCCGACAGATGTGTGAACCTTCCCCATCCCGACTTGGTCCCATGTGTTTGTTTAAGAGGCTGTTTAAGAGGCTGCCATGGTGCTAATTGCTGTGTTTATTCCTGCTCACCAAATGTGCCCTGCTTTGCAGCATTTGCTTGAGTGGCTGAGTGGCTCTGGATGCCTCCTGGTCCTGCTTGTTTTTCTTTTGGGTGGGGTGGGAGGTTAGGGAAAGAGAAGCATTCTCTGACCTTGATTCTCAGCACTGTCTTCCTGGGGCCATAGACCGCAAGCAGGACTGGGGCCTGTCCCCATCTCTGCCCTGTCTCTCCTCTCCAGGAAGGGACCCTGGGCTCTGCTGTGGATCAGAAGAATGTAGGTGTGCTGCTGGGGGCTAGGGCAGCATTTTCCTCCATGGAATCGTGCCTCTGTTTTCCCAGCAGCCCCCATGGCCAGAAAAGCAAGCATTAGCTCATTGGTTGTGCAGTCTGGCCTGCCCTGTTCTGTAAGTAAAGGAACAACCTAGATGAGAATGTTGTGCTTCGCTGGATCTCAGAAGATGAGGCAATAAATGTGAGCCATCCCAGCCTCCAGGGATCCCCAAGAGGGCTGCTCAGCCAGGCAGGCCCCCAGCTCCCAGCACCCCCTGCCTTTGCCAAGCTGCTCCATTGTGAAGGCTTGCAGGCTGGGGTGGCGGGGAGGCAGGGTCTTCTCATCGCAGCCCCTTGCTGAAAAGCCCCAGCCCCCCTCCCCTGGGCCCTACCAGCCAGGCCAGGGTCAATGGGATTAAAGGCTCAATTCACGCCAGTCAGTTCTCTGGTAACACGATTTCATTAGAGGCAGGCAGGGAGGAGAATGGACTGAAACAGCTGGTGTATAAATTATAAAGTCTACTTTGTACTGAGTGCGCACACCTTTCCCCAGCCACATGACTAATTAATGTGGTGGGGAGTGGACTTGAAGTCAAATTGCCTTTCCCCCTCTCTCCTGGGGCTTGGTTAACAACAGGTCCCTGCAAAGCTGGGAGAAGGGAAGATTATGCAAAGCTATCATCATATGAAAATAGCGTATTAACATACTGCCTGTGAGCTGTGTCCAATCAGTTCCCTCCCAGTGGCGTGTATACAAAACAATTAGAATGGCATTTTTACCACGCTTCTTTAATACATTTTGGCATTAATATAATCAAGGAGTGGGGGCCTAGACATCTTGCAGGCGCGGTTTTCTGGAATACCCCTGGGATGTGCGGGGGTTAGTAGGATGCTAGGGGTGGGGTTGGCACGCAGGCTGGGCACCTTTGGACCAGAACCTGAGGCACAGTGCTCTGGTGAAATGTCCCAGACTCTGCCAGCCACCTACAACCTCTGTCTTCCGGGGAGCAGAGGCTTCCTTCCCCCAGAGCCGGGACCACAGACCCCCGTGACTCCTCAACTGGCAACAGCAAGAAGTTCCAGGGTCAGTGTGGTCGGTAGAAATGTCAATCACATATTTTAATCCTCTGCTCAAATTGCCCAATGACTTCCCTTCTCACTTCCAATAAAACGCACACTCCTCGCTGGGCCATGATCTGGCCCCTGCCTACTTCCCCAGCTCCCCATATAGCCCACCACCTTCCAGCCTTCTTTCCTTTCCACACACACCCTGAGATCCCCCTCCTTGCTCTTTCCTCTGCCTGGTATGGTTTTCTGTCTTGTCCTGTAGATCTCAGCTGTTCCGAGAGGACTTCCCTGACCAACCTGATCTAAATCAGCATCACTGTCTGCCTGGTTGTTTTGTTTCCTTCATAGGTCTTGTCACAGTAATCTCCAGTTGTCTTGTGTATGGATCTGTCCCTGGCATATTTGCTGCTTCCCACTGGAATGGAAGCTCCTGAGGGCAGGGCCCTTGCCTGGTTGGACGCTGCCGTATTCCTAGCACTCCAGCAGTAACTAGCATATAGTAGGCACTTGGTGAATATTTTTTGGATGAGTCAACGAATGAATGAAAGAGCCCATTCCTGGCATCTGGAAGCTCCAGGGAAACAAGTAAGACCTGATGGGGATCCTGGCTTTGCTGCCATCTCCTTTTGTGGCCTTGGGCAACCTGACTCCCTCTCTTATTCACCAAGCCTTCATCCAGCACCTGCTGGCTGTCTCATCCTGAAGAACCGGGAGAAGGAGAAACCTTCTGTGGTTCCTGCCCAGAGGGGCTCAATGCCTAATTGGAGAAACAAGTCTAGATTTGAGAAAAGATCAGCTAAGTTGGGACTTGAACATGGGTGTGCTGGGGGATGAAAAGGTGAGAGTCAAGGGCCTGGAGCCAAAGCCCCTCTCCTCAGGAGCTTCCATTCTAGTGGGAAGTAGCAAATAAGCCAGGGATAAATCCGTACCCAGGACATTTATTACAGATGTTGCATAACTTTAGGCTAGTTGTCAAACTTCTCTGGAGCTCAGTTTCCTCTTTTGTAAGGCAGATCACAATCAAAGCTACTCTTTGAGCTTATTGTATCCAACTGACCATTTCAGAGATGAGGCCCAGGAGTAGGACAAACCCGTGCCTAAGTCACAGGGTGAGTTAGTGGCCAAGCCAGGACCAAAGCCAAAACCAGAGTCCCTGTATTTCATTGAGGTAACAGACTCCCTTCTTCCCCCTGCCACCAGCCTCCTGAACAGATCTAGTTTCTCTAGGGTTCCAGTTGGCACCTGCCCCTGACCCCACATCCCAGAGAAAGAGCCAAGAGCCCTGAGCATGCCCCTTCTCTCACAACAGGTGGAGACTGTATCTGAGTGAATGCACCTCTAGGCCAGGAGCCTCCTGGGCCTGGCCATGAGACATCTGGAAAGTGGCGTGTTGCCACTCCCCAGATTTTGTATGAACAGAGTCTCAGTTCTGTGTGCAAGACCCAGCACAAACAAGGCCGGCTTGAGTCCTTCCTCCCTTATCCTGCTCAGACGGCCTAGGGAGCTCGCCTCACTGAACCCTGGTGTCCAAACTCAGTGTAGCCAGCAGGGGTTCACTGAGTATCTACTACATGCCAAGCACTGTCCTAGGGGCTGGAAATGCAAGAGAGGAAAAACAGACACAGTTCTTCCCATAGAGCTTCCATGTAGTGGACAGAGACACACACTAATACTACGACTGTAACTACTCTGAAATATTTGAGTAAAGATAAGTACTATAACTACATAGCAAAGGAGAGGACAGTCACCACGGGGAGGGCTGGTGGATAAGGGACATGTGGACACAGACCTGGATGAAGTGATGGGTCCAGGAACAGAGTGTGGAGAGCAGGCAGTGGGAACAGAAAGCCTGGTGGCCCTGGGCTACGAGGATACTTGGCATATTTGGGGGAGAGCCAGGAGGCCTTGTCTGTGAGAATAAATTTAGCTAGTAGGAGAGTAGGAGGGAGACAAGGCCAGGGGGCAGGTGGAGGAGGGAGGAGGGATGGGGAAGATCATATAAAGCCCTGGAGAGGACTTCTGGTTCCACTCTGTGAGACTCAGGAAGCCATTAAGGAATGACCTGATGAGACATATTTTTAAAAGATTACTCTGGGCAGGGTATGGTGGCTCACGCCTGTAATCCCAGCACTTCGGAAGGCCGAGGCAAGTGGATCACTTGAGGTTAGGAGTTCAAGACCAGGCTGTCCAACATGGTGAAACCCCATCTCTACTAAAAATACAAAAACTAGCCGGGTGCGGTGGTGGGCGCCGGTAACCCCAGCTACTTGGAAGGCTGAGGCATGTGAATCGCTTGAACCTGGGAGGCAGAAGTTGCAGTGAGCCGAGATCGTGCCACTGCACTCCAGCCTGGGCGATAGAGCAAGACCGTCTCAAAAATAAATAAATAAATAATAAACAAAAAATTTAAAAAAAAAGAGTACTCTAGCTGCTAGGTGAAATGGTCTAGAAGATGCGAGAAGGTAGACAGGAAACTGATGCAACAATCCAAGCAAAAGATGATGGAATCTTAGCTTAGGGCATCCACAGTGAGAAGCAACTGGATTCTGCATGTATTTTGAAGGCAGGACTGATACGGTTTGCTTTTGAGTCAGACAGGCTCAAGAGATTCAAGAGAAACTCTGAAGGTCCTGAGGTGAAGTTCGCCTTTGGAGAGAGTGAGCCTCCTTCCAGCCTGATGCAGGTGAGGCTGGCAAAGCACTTCTTGGACATTGTCCCTTCCAGCCTCCAACCAACCCAAGAATGGCAGGGCCATGGTGTCGGCTCTCCTAAGGCACACAGAATAAGAGGCCCCTTCAGGATGCAAACCCAGATCTGATTGAGTCCGTGCTCTCTACTAAGTTGGATCTTCCCAAGGCCTTGACCAGTTCTCCTTCCATGAACCTCTGCCCTTATTCCCTCTGCGGTCCTCTCCTGCTCCTGCTCTGCCCTTAGGCCCAAGGGTGCTGCTTCTGGGTGGGGCTAGTGGCCTCCAACAGCTCAGGAGGATGAATGCCTAGCCTCATTCTCCCAAGCGGGGACATTCCCACAGGGCGGGAGGGACAGCTGGGGACAGACATGCATTCCCTGCACCTCAGACATTCCTGCACCCATCAGCTTGGGGTCTGAGCAGGATGCCCACAAGCCCTCACATGGCCCTTTAGTAGATTCTTCCTGGACTTCACCTCACCTAACACACCAGGAAGCAAGCAGCTCACCCCCTAGCCCAGTTCATACCCTGTGGCAACCTCAAGTTGGAGACCTATTGTAATAAATGCTGGCATTTCAATGGAGAATGTTTCCAGAGACCAGGAACTCACATACCTCTTACACCCTAATTGTCCCTGTTTCACAGAGGAGGAGACCAGGACTTAGAGGAGTGAATGACATGCCCAAGGCCACAGAGATGAGCAGGGCTTTGAACCCAGGCTATCTGGCTTCAAGGCCCAATCCATGATGGCTGCTGATGGGACTCTCAAGGATTGAGGGCAGACCCCCACCCATTCCCCTGAGCTGACAGGGCTCTGGCCCTATAGTCCCTCACCCACACACTGGGAGTTCCCCAGGTATAGTCACTGGGTCTTCGTCTTGGGATTCCCAGTGCCCAGCACAGGGCCTGGTCAAGGGGAATATCTATGGAGATGTTGACATCAGGTGCCTCTCTAAACACTTTGCATATACATATTAGTTCATTTAATTCTCAAGACAACCCCAAGAGACAGATACCACAATGATCCCCCTTCTACAAATGGGGAAGATGAAGCCCAGAAAGGTTAAGTAATGTGTCCAAGGACACACAGGTCACACCACTAATAAGTGGGAGAGCTGGGATTTGAACCCAGGTGGCCACACTCTTAACTACCCCTCTATATTGTCTCTCTGAAGTTGCTGGTGCTGGGTGCTGGAGAAATGATTAAGTGAATGAAAATTCACTAAGTGTCTGCCGTGTGCCTGGCATTAAGCCAGGTACTGGGGACCGAGAAATGAAAATGCAGTTCCTATTTTCAAGTTGCCCACAATCTTGGGGGAGAGGATGGGAGAGGGAGACATGTAGAGGTAGACAGATAATTGCAGGACCAAGTGGTCAGGCCGAGGACAGAAAGAAGACAGAGAACGTGGAAAGGTATAACACAGTGCAGCCTTGAAGGCCAATTAAGGACTTAGCCAGGCTGGGGCAGGCAGGAGGAAGAGGAGGGCACTCTGGGCAGTGGAAACAGCCTGTGCAAAGGCTTGCAAGAGGCAGAAGAACTAACTTCCTAGGCTCCAAGAACAGCCAGTAGCTGGAAAGACCAGCACAGAGCGGATATGTGGGAGCCTGTGGGACCATGGGAGGGATGCTGAGGGGTAACCAG